>NC_088849.1:22849801-24049801 GCF_904066995.2 Poecilia reticulata | reverse complement strand
TTGAAAAATCTGTTCAAGTTAAAGGATTGTTTTTTTATTTATTTATTTAATGAACTGCAGTTGGTTGAGTTGTTGCAGACAGCTGATTGTACAATTTTACCAATAAGTCCAATTTGCAGTAGGAGCTGATTAAGCTACACTTTTTATTTTTGCCCTGAGCAGAGATCTGACCTCAGTCAGTACGCCAGGCTTCCTCAAAATGAAGCCAACTGTGAGCAAAGAAAAGGGGGCCGAACACTGAGCCCTGTGGGACGCCACATGTGAAAGGGTTGAAGAGTTCCCAGAGAGTTAGTTTTGCAAAGTAGGATCTGAATCAACCCCAGTAAAAGGTGACCCAAAACAGGAAGTCTGCCCTTAGTAAACATTAATAACAATGTAGTTACATTTATTTGCTGTTTCACGGTTCACTTTGTTTAAATTTCACATTTTGTTGGACCTACTTACACTGGGTTAGCTGCATTGTATTATTTGTTAAAAATGGTTTGATTACATGTGTGCCAATCTTTTTATTAGAAAAAATCCAATTAGGATTTGAACAGTGAGGAAAATTAATTTCGAGAAAGGTCAGTTTAATTATGAAGCAACTCAAATCAATACGCTTTTATAGAGAGGCAAACAAAAGGACGACTTTTTTTATTCATTTCATTTATGTCCTATCTGTTTTGTGTTAAATTGAATTTCCTCAATTCTCTAATCAATGCAGTAGTAAATAACAAGGATTGCGAGTAACTACACTGTAATCAGAACAGCACATTAGCATATAGATTTATTACGCAGAAGCTACGTAGTTTCACTGGGATCCTTAATTACTCCGCATGACAAAGGACAAAGCTGTAGAATAAAACGTTTTATTTCAGCACAGACCTCCTGATCTCGGTTTGATAACCTGGTGAAAAGGTTCACTGGGCTGAGTTTCTGTCACTGGAGATGGATGTGCATCAGATAGCGAATGCACCGCCAGATGAGGAAGAAGACATCAGGATATTCTGTTACACATTCCTTCTGTCGAGTCATCACCGATCATTGTTCAACGGTCATTGATATTGTCTTCCACCGGTCAATGTTTACTCGCACCCAGAACAAAAAGCTGCTGTAAATCTATTACTGGATAACAAGAAATGCTTTTTAATGTCCAGAAACTTTTTTTTTTACCACATTTGTTGTGAATATTCTGGAATAGTTTGAAAAAACCATTTTTGCTCGCTCTACATTTTTATAGATTTTCTATTAAGTGCAGAGGCTCGAGTGTGAATAGCTAAACAAATGCCCCTTGAGCCTGAAAATCAATACGCTTCCCCAGCTGTAATTGTCAGATTGTTGGCACAGCAAATTTTGCTCTCAAATGAAATCCTCTCAAGCTTGTTGTTTGATGAGTGACAAGGACTTTGTGGTGCCCAGTGATGCTCTCTGCACCTCATCCTTTTAAAATACATTGACCTCACTTAAAAGAAAGTTTAAAAAATGTGCAAATATGAAGCTGAAGCCTTTTCAAATAATATTGATCACCAGAATCTAACTGACTTCTGTTGTAATTTTGAAGTTTAACACATGACTGCTATGTTTTCCAGGCATAGCACCGTTTTATAGTACACAGCAAAAAGCCCAGTGTTAATTTAACTCTGAAGAGTGTGGACTATATAAACGCTGAAAAAGTGTTAATATCAACTCTGTGGGAGTTAAATCAACACTGGGAATTATGTTGTTAACTCCCACAGAGTTGATATGAACACTTTTTCAGTGTTTATATAGTCCACACTCTTCAGAGTTAAATTAACACTGGGCTTTTTGCTGTGTACAATCAAGTAACTACATATATATCCAGAGGTAGTTATTGTACTTGAGTAAGAGTAGCACTACTTCAACATGTTTTTTCTCAAGTAAGAGTAAAAAGTAGCCGTCCAAGAAATTACTCGAGTAAAAAAGTATTTGTAAAAGGTTTACTCCAGTAGTGAGTAACTGATCAAATTATTGACCATTTAATATTTAAAAATTACATCATCAGACATACCAAAAGGCAATTTTTTTTTTTTCAGTGTGAAACTTTAACAAAAGCTGCAGGTGTCCGTATGTCTGGTGAATTTTTGGATAAAACTTGTTTTTTCATTCAGTGGGAAGAAAATCCAGAAATTTTTACTCAAGAGTCTCAATACTTCATAATAAAATTACTCCATTACAGCGTAAAAATACCCTAAAAGTAGATTTTTTTCAAAAAAGTTACTCAAGTAAATGTAGCCTAATTGAGTAAATGTAACTAGTTACTACCCACTTCAGTATAAATCAAATATGATCGTCTCCTTAAAAGCTCCAGCTCTTTTTGAAACTCTGCCTTCAGGACTGATCACATCGCTTTGATAACGTTTCTACCAGCTTGTATAGTGAGCTCAGTTGATGTGTAGTTCTGCCAGGTGTTTGCTAATTTCTCCTGGCTAGTCTGAAGGAGCTCAGTAGCTCAGAAGCTTGTAAACTTCAGCTCTGAGGAGGAGGAGTAACTATGCCCACCGAGGCGTTTTGCACGGCTGAATGGTGCAAAACGGAGGCAACACTCCAGGTTTGTTTCTGAATAACAATATAACACGATGTAAAGCATAAAAAAGTGGGTTTTACATGTCACGGCCCCTTTAAAACACAAGCCTGCATCACAACATGGAGCCGCTCCAGTTCAGCTTGTCGACATGCAGTTGATTGCAGATGCCAGCTCATCCATTCTGCCTTGGAAATGGAAACAGGCGTCGGCGCCAACATAAAACGTGATACACAAGCAGGTATAAATTTCAACTAAATATTTAAATAGAGATGTCATTACGTTGGTGAGCCAAGCATATGTGTCACGGCTTAGATTTGTTTTCTGTGTCAGGTGGCCATTTAAATCGATGTGCAGCTGAATGCATGAGCAGGAGGAGCTACTACAGCGGAGTCGATGCCTTACTGCTGGCTCTCAGAGGAGGAAATATAGAAGAAATGAAAAAGACAGCAGCGTCACCCATCTGTGGTGAAACCATGTTTCAGAACTGACTGAATTTGACTTGGTTGAACTGGAACCAGGTTTAAATTCAACCGAGAATCTTGTTGTGGTGTTTCTAATTGGAAAAGACTGAAATGGGTTGTGTAATGAACATTTAAAAATCGCCCAGATTTCCAAGTTTCTATTTAATTTGAATTTTAATTTATCTGAAGGTATTTCAGTAAAATCCAGTTGCTTGTACTGAGCTGCTGCAGCACAAAACGGTCCAAAATCAGATTAGAGACGCAACTAATTGAGGTCATCAACAATTATTTTAATAGACGGCCAACATTTTTGATAACTCTGAACTCATTAATTTTGTTGAATTTAAATCATAATTTCCTGAACTGTGTTCTCAGTTCTCAACCTAATTATTTTTTTCTTTTTACTGGAATTGGATTCTGACTGAACTGAACTTTTTTTGTGAAAAGATGAACTTGCACAACCCGACCTGCTGGAGAGGTTATGATTTCAATGTTTTGGTCCACATATTTTATTTATTCATATATGTACCCCTGAGCTGGATGCAGATAAATGATTCAAAAGATAAAACAATGTTTTATATTCAAAATGCTTGGAAATGGATGCAGAAATATAGAGCTGGAGCCTGAAATGGTAAAATCACTTCCGTTTTTTAATTTTTTTTCCCCTTTTATCAGAGCGATGTCCTTGAAATGACCCCTCTGCACCTAATTTTATTAAACAGCAGGTTTTTTAGCCAAATCGGTGACCCTAAAGTCAGGCAATTGAACTCCATGATCTCCTGTTTCTATAGATGAGAGGGACACAGTTTGGAGAGTATCAACCAGGTCGGAGTCGACCTCTTCCAGCGCCTCAGACCTGCTCTGCTCAACATTTTCTGCTCGGCTGTGCTGCAAAATAAAAGTCAAAATAACTGAGAGACAAAGCAAATATTTCTTTCATGCGGTTATGGGTTATTAGACACACAGACTCGCATTAAGCCTCGTCTCATTATCGGGGCAAAGATAAACTCAAAAAGCATTAGGGTCGAGCTCACTGATGTATAGTTATGATCAGCACATTCGTTATGCTAATGGATGTTTGTGTTTTCTATTTATGCTGCAGCCTAATGGTAATGTTCATCTTTGTGTCGGTGTGTGTGTGCGTGTGCGTGTGTGTGTGTGTGTGTGTGTGTGTGTGTGTGTGAGCGCCGCGTCTCGGTGGTGCAGACTGCTTTATGTAAGATGAGTTGACAGACAAACATGGGAGTAAACATCACCTCAAAGCTTTTCATTGGCTTTTCAACTTGACGGTCCCAACCACACCATTTCCAGACTAATGGTCTATTACGCACATCACACACAGAGGAAACTTAGTGTAATAATCAGCTAATTAATTATTGAAGATCAAAGGAATGCGAGCAGAAGAGAGGCTGTTTAGTGTTTTTTGCCTTAGGCGGCCCTCGGTGACCGCAGCATGCGATCTGAAGCGATACGGCTCACGGATTCCCATCTACCTCGCCGTTAGCAATAAGCGCTGCAAGCTATTGATGTTTGCAGCGCTGCACTCTGCACTGCTGCTGGGCGATATTACTCTCGGATAAGTGCCTGCAAAAAAAGGCCCACTTTAACCTGTGATACCTTTTGTGCAAATAGGAGAGGGCCGCATCATTTCTTGGAAAGTGTTGGATCTCCAGATTTCTTAGGTTGCCACCTCCTGTTAGAGTTGAGGCTATGCATAAAGACCGGCAGGGATTTGACCCTGAAGTCAGATGAATAACCACTATGCCCAAATAAACAGCTGCTACATGTCTTTTATTTATTGTGGGATAATCTCTTCCTTTGAGAGTTTTTTATCTCCGACCACAATTTGACTGCCATGCCTCTCCGCCTGCCTGTGATTTGTTTTCAGGCTGTCAAGCCCCCATTTCAAATCACAGATAATCTAACGAAGCCTCCGCTGAGCCGCACTATTAAACTGGAGTGGCCTGACCTCAGAAAGATACTTGAGCGGTGTTTTTCAGCACTTAATTAAAGTGACAAGAGATGCATTTCCAGAGTGTTTGCTTGAAGTGTTCTTGTAGGTGTGACAAAGTGGAATTTTGTAACTCTACATTTCAGTTTCGGCACATACGAGTGCATTTAAGAGCCTGAAGTGAAGCGTTTTGTTTGACTTGCCACTTACTGTTGCCTTAAATACACACGAAACAATGTGAAAGGTTAAATCCATCAACAGCCCTGCATTAGAATGTAATTAGTTGTAAAATTTATTGCATTTTTTTCCCGTAAAAACGAGAAAGTTTAAACCTCTGTTACATCCAAAATCACTGCTGATGTTCAGATGTGACCTTCTCTGTTCGCCTTGTGTCGACTTCACAACACAACACACACACACTCAGGTTCGCTGTATTTACTCTTAACAATAGAGAAAATCCGGTTAGTGGTTAACGTCAATCCAGCAGCTTACAATAGATAACAGTAAATAAACTGCAGAGCAATTGTTCCCAATGAAACATCAACAGTTGTAAGATTAAATTTAAGTTAAAAAAAATAACATGGCAAAATCAAATATGAAACTCTAAACTTGTCTAAAATATCATACTTTAGAGCTGATCCTACTACAAACCAGTCACGGGCCAACAGAAAAAGGGGGCGGAGCCGTAAGTCACTGGTTGCTATGGTAACCACCAACTGTCAAGAGCAGCTCATACGTAAATCTAAGGAAAATATGCGTTTTGAAGAACACCAATGCAGAAACTGACCATAAATAAAACAAACCAATAAACTTCTACAAACATTTAAGTAAAAAATTATGCAAAAAAAATCAGGCAGAAAAGTATTTCCCAAAGGCTTCATGCTAATTGTCTTTATAGTTGTGATGTGCGAACTAAAAAGGCGCTGGAGGGTTTGCATCTTGGGAACTGATTTTAACTTTTTTTTTTTTTTTGAAAACTTAAAATTTTACTAATAAGTTTCAATGTGCACCAATTGATTCTGCCCATTACCAGATTTCCAGGGCAACATCAGCATATGGGGTCTTTTAAAATGTTTAAAATGAGAATTGGGTTAACCCAAAACAAGATTGTCCAGGATTAATAATCAATCTCTTGCTAACTGCACTGCAAAAACACAAAATCTGACAAAGTATTTTTGGTCTAGTTTCTTGTGTAAATATCGTATTACATTTGAAGTAAAATATATATATATATATATATATATATATATATATATTTATAACTGACTTACAAAAAACTTTTCAGCAAGATATAGGAATATGTTTTTAGTTAATTATCAATAACTTAAAAAGTACTGGTTCCAACTTATAACAAGATATTGTTCCAATGTTATAAGTGAAATAATCTGCTAGAGGAACTTGAATATTTTACAGGAATGATTAGGATTGGACTCTTGTAAAATGATAGAGATTTTTTGGTATTATCATTTTGTTGTTACTTTAGTTCATATTCAGTCTAATGTTAGTCAGTTTAAAGTATTCTCTTCTTTAGTGTGTGTATGAACTAACCTGGGGGTCACAGCTGCCTGTTCATCTTCATGTGAAACAGTTTGACCGAGATTTGAACCGGGCTCAGATCGTAGGTCAGATGTTAAATTGTTTTATGACCTTTGCTGTTTTTCCTCTGCTGTCTATCTTGCCTATCCTTCCTCTTTGAAGTTTGATAATAAAAGACAAGCTGTACCCAAAGATCTTCAGAACGCTCTGTGAACGGCTCAGAGGAGCAGTTGATAGAGTCTTCTCTTTTGCAAAAGCTTTAAGATTCATATACGTTGTCTGTGGTTCTTTTATGTAGGTTCTAAGAAAATACCTATCATAAAGTATCTCTAGTTGTAAGGATGTTATTGTTTTAATTTGATTAGGGTTAGGGTTAGGGACCCTTGGAACTGTATTTGGTCAAATCTGACACAAAAAAGTCCAACCTTGATCTATGATTGTAGAAAACCAGAGAAATCCATCAAAATGCTTTTAGAAATGTTCATAAATTGGAGAATTTTCCCGTTAAAACATGATTGGTGTCCTGCTCTCCAGAGGTTTCTCACACCTTTTATGAAATTCCCAAAGAACCATGTGATATTTCACTACCAAACCATAAAATTGCCAATCAAGCCACAAGCTCTCGTGTTAAAAGTTGTCGCCAACATAACGGTGCTTCAACGCTTTGGTTTTAGCAACTTTAATTCATTCTTATTGTTTATTGATAAATGTTTAGTCATTCTGAGAGCTATTCTGCCTTGCGTCACAAAGGACTCGTGGGTTTTTGTAATCAAGCATCACAGTTCGACATTATTAGCCTCAAGCAGAGCTGGCATAATGATTCAGCCAGGTAATATTAAAAGGTAAGCTCTCCCAACCTCTCAGGTGACATAACTGCCTTAATCAAACTGTTATCGCACGAGAGGCCATGGGGAGGGAGAGTAATGAGCGAGCAGTATCCTGGATTACGAATGAGTCTGTTCTGTAATGACTCTGTCTCCTTGGGTCAGGACGTCAAGGCACAGCAAACAAAAGGCTTGTAAAAGGAGGAAAAAAATATTTGAGGATGCGACTCGGGGGTTTCATGACTCGCTGATGGGGAGAGAATGGAACAAATTTGTTTTTATAGGACAGGAATGTAGGAGAAAGTAGGACAGGAATGTAGCTCCCTACATGCAACGTTTCCTTCTGTCGGGAAGTTTACCTGCGACGGTTTTATTCCTTTGTTTTAAAGGAATAAACATTTTTAATCTAGATTCCAAATTTCAATTAATAATAATGAAAAATTTGAGTTTAAAGGTGATTTTTGCCTGCAGAGCCACGAAAGTTAGATGACCTTTAAAAAAAGGAACTTTTTAAGAAAACCTGACTTAGGAAAGTCACAATAAGCAATTAGTCAGTTAATTGCATGATAAATTAAAATTTTATTTTGATGGTCATTTTGTTTAGAGACATCATAATCAATTTAATTCATAGTTTCAGTTGTGTGCAGTTTTTATTTGATAGTTTTAATAATTTTTTTAAGTAACTTCCAGTTCCAGTGTTTTTCCAAATTACAGTTTACAGATCTTTAAAATAGTGAATTTGCATCATTATGCCACATATATGCACATATGTTGCTTGAAAATGGTGTCAAAACAACAATATTATTGTTTATCACAATAATTACTGGGATAATTTATCTTCCAGCAAAATTTATTGAGACAGGCCCAGAATATTTCAGGGTTTTTTTTCTTATATGTGATGTTTATATATATATTTTTTTTAAATACTGGTACTTTTAATATTTAAGTTCAGTTTCAGTGTTAAAGAAAGAAAAACTAAAAAACTGTTAATTCTTTCGTTTGTCATTTATCATTTTTAGCCAAAGTTGAGACGAACTGATGTAGGAGAATCTTCTACTCTGACGAGGAATAAAAAGTTGAAAAGAAAAGAGGAGGAATGTTCAGTTCAACTATTTCAAAGGTTTTGGTTTGCAAATAGAACAAAAACATGAACAGACTTTATTTTGCTCTTCTGAATGATGAATAATTTCATTGTTCTTCACGTTTCTGCTTTACAGTAAATGCATTTTGTCTTCCTTCTGTGTGCTCCTCATTCTTAGCTTTAGTGATTTCTTCCACGTTAAAGGATTATTCATTCTAAACTTTAACAAATCTTTGGTCTTCGTGGCAACAGAAGTGGCCTTAAAAGTCCCTCTTGCTCTTTTTCATTTTTCTTTCTCGTTCTCTAGAAGTTGCATTGAAATATTGAATAAATGAAGTCGAACGCTGAGATGATGTGAAAGGATTATGAATAACTTCACATTCTGCACTTCTTCATCTCCTGTACTTTTTTCACTTCCACTTAGCAACTAAACTCTGAAAGGATGTGTGTTGAAGCTGGAGCAGATTACTGTGAATTTCTCAAGAATGAGAAAATCGCTGCCTGAAAATACAAACTGTTCTTTTATAGTGGATGCAAAACTCCAGCGCACACACACACGCACACACACACACACACACACACAGCAAGCTTTTATTCAGAAGTATCTCTTGGTGTGAGAGGAAATTAAATATAAAGTGTGGAGAGAATAAAACGGATGTTAACACTTTTTTGCTCTTCTCAATTGTAGAGTTATGGCCAAAACATTTGACAGTTGTGAAGAAGTTACCATTTCAACAGCCTGCAGAGGTTATTTTACAAGAATAATCCATTTGCACTGTATTGTTGCACAAAATGGTTCATAACTTTATTTCATCTTAGTAACATTAGAAAAAGCAGCAGCAAAACTGTGAAAGAGGAAACTAGACTGTTGAAAAATAACAGAAGATGTCCTTTAAAGCTGCAACTTTTATCAACTTTATGTTTTTACATATTTGCTAAGACAGTCATCATGTCTTGGCAGTAAAATATGATGCAGTTAATGTGACGATATCATGGAAAAAACATTGTTTATAAAAGTTACAAACTGCAGCTTTAAGTTTTTCTGTTGGCAGGTGTTGCTCCCTAAAAATAAAAGCATGCAGTTGCTGTTTTGGATTAAAGAGACTCAGAAAATTCTGCTAAGAATAATTATTGCACCTCAGAAACTTTTTCTGGCTCATCAAGGAGTCAAGAATGAGCTGTAGTGAAAAGTGTTAAAGTCCTATGACTGAGTGCATTGAAAGATTGCAATAAAAAAACTTCTGCTAAAAAAATATCATAATGGACAGACTGAGAATCTGCAGGGAATACATGGATCAACAGCAGGGAACTGGTGCAAAGTTGTTGTTTTTCTAAAATACCCTGATGAAGAAATCATTCTGCACCAGAATCCCAGATTACTTCAGATCCTCTGTCTATTTTAAAAGGTCAAACACCAAATGTACCATAATGCTCATTAAATGCACTCAGTAGAAGGTTTTCCTTTTCTCCACTATTGGTTGGAGTCAATCAGCATGAAGGAAAATAAACGCCGCTCCCGGATTGGTTCTCAGCTTTCCCAAGCTGCATTTTGCTTCAGTTATTTCAGGTTTTACACTAATTTGGAGAAATGCCCTGAAGAAAAATCCCCCAAAAAATGAACCATGAATAGACAGGAGTCCAATGGATATCGCTTCTGACCTGAGAACGTCTTGTTCTCCTTCCTAAAGTAACAGGAATGCCAAGAAGTTCAAATTTACTGAACCACTCTGACAGGAATGTTTCACCATAAAGTTTGACCAAGAGAATTATAGTTAAAGATGACTTACTATGCCTCCTTCAACAGGGTAGGATAATTGTACAAAACATGATCACTACGGTTTTTTGCATAAAATCTTTCTTGCATAATGAGATTTCAATCCCTAGAGAATGAGCTGTTTAAGGGCCTCCTGTCACTTTAAATCCAAATAAGCCGCTGCTGGCCACGCCCCCTCAACTCAGCGTTTACACTTGCACGTAAAAATGACTAACAGATTGGCAATAATACAACCGCATATCTTTAAAAAGCAAAAGTGGAGTCTCCTACACAACCAACACAAATGCAGCAAGTGGTTTCTGGAGGGTAAGTCAACAACAAAACACTTGTCTTGTCCAGCAGCCATTGTACAGCACCAACAACAGTAAAACCAGCTGAACAAACACACTTTCTGGAGGTTTTGAAATGTCTCCTTTTACAGTAATCCAAAAGCAGTAACTTTTTGCCAGAAAATAAGTTAAAGTTTTTGTTTTAAGCACTTGTGCGGTTTCAGTAGAAACCTAAATGGAAAGACAAAAACGTGCAAAATGTGAATTTTGTTCACCAGGTTTCCTTTAACACAGAGTCTCTAACTTAAGATACCATGACAAATAACTGCATTGCATCCGTTTTATTCTCCCATAACCTAAATATGTTTTGATTGTGACATTGATACAGATGGAAATCACAATTATTCCAGTTAAATGTAAGATTTTGAAATCACTTAATTCATAAAGAATACATCCATCTACCTCACTGCCTTGGAAATGGTCACAGAGCATCTGTGGGTATTTATTTACATAATCCCAGCATTGGATGGGAAGTTGGGCCGTTTTTACACAAACATGCCGTCAGATTGGGATCTTGGGAGTTTGGAAGCTGGGTCAGCGCCTCAGGCTCTTCGTCGTGTTGCACTAGTCATTCCTGAGCAGCGTTTGTAGTTTGGTGGGGCGCGTTGTTGTGCTGGAGGAGGCTGCTGCTGTCAAGGAGTATGTTGTCTCCATGGGGGTGTGTGCATGTGTGTGTGTGTGTGTTTGGTTTGTATTCATTTTACGGTGGGTGGTGCATGTCAGCGTTATATCCAGATAAATGCTTCCTCCTCAGGTTTCCCTGCAAGTAATGGCTGATGAATAAAAGTCCAATTCCGGCGCCTGCTTCTTCAAAATGACTAGAAAATGTTGGAAGGATGACGTATCATGATAAAGTGTACCAATATCAAAACCATCTGAGTGAATCTGCTGTTTAATTGCAAAAAATGTGTCTTCCCATCGACTTCCTTTGAGGAAAAAGAAGAAACTATTAGGTTTTGATGAGCAGCTACTGCGAGGCATCATCTGCCTAATGTGGTGACTCTCTATGCTGCAGCCCTTTTTCCAGCTGCTTCAACCATCAAATCATGATTTCCCCAGAGCTGCAGCTAATTATGTAATTCATGTTCGTATGATAAGATAGCAGATCATCCAAGCGTTTCTTGAATGAACATGATTTATCAGATTTTTTTGGTGTGTTTTAATTCTTCTGTGCCTGGTTATCATGCAAGCCATGCAGAGATGTGATCAGATATCAGCCAAAACATCTGCAGGATGTTTTATTCATATTTTTCTTTGGATAACGAGCAAAGGCGTCTCGACAGGTTGAAACCAAACATGTTCTTATAGCCTCGTGTTTGAACTGCACTTAGAGGTTTGTGGTAAATGGGCAGCATTCTTAGAGCTACGCTCAATCATGTTTCATGAACAAACAAGCAAACTAAATTAATATTTAATCTTCAGTCTTCAATTTTGATACTGATACTTTCTAGTTACCTCAAGATTTTTTTTTTATGTAGATTTTCTTGTTTTCTTGAGATTTAATCAGCACTTTTCCACTAAAATACTTGAATTACTTTTCATCATGTTATCTGGAGATATGTACTTGTTTTGGGGTTTGGGATATATATCAAGACATCATTTCAAACATATTTTTTAACAGCAATCACAATGCATGGCTTCTATAATTCCTAGGATTAACAGGATTTTAAGCTACAGACTCATTAGAAACCATAATTTTGTGGTTTTGACATTTATACTTTTTAAAAGGGTCTATTTAGGACTTGGCTAAAGAAGATCAAGGAGTACAGCTGTATGCAGAGACTCTTGGCACTTTAAATGTTGCTTTATTTACTCTTTAAGCCTGCAGAAGCCTGCAGGTTGTTGCATCCCCCAGTTTCTTTGTTGTGCTGTTGAAGTCATTAGCGGCTCCTTTCGGGGCACAGTGCTGCCCTCCTGGGGGTTGCTTGGTTGTTGTAGACGTAAAGGATAAACCATTCCTCATAAATCACTGACATTTATTACAAAAGCTTTAGTTTAATCACTTGGACTTAAGTTTTGAGTCGGTAATTTATTAAGAAAGTGTCCTGGACGGCAGGTGAATCGGATTAGCCGTGAAGTTTAAAAATACCATTTGTCACTGAAAGTTACTGTACCAAAAACTTTACCCATTTTAAGTTAAGATGCTCACCAACACATAACTCGGGTGATTTATGGCTCTATATAAGAGAGATAGATCTGTCAGTCGAGTGGATTGTGTAGACAATAAGAAATGGGGCGAGCGGAGGCCTTGCTTGCAGAAGGGTGACTGAGCGCGTTGTTGTTTATCTCCAGCACAATGAAGTCAACAGACCCTTGCTCATGAGAAAAACTCAGCCGGCTAGGTCACAACTGACAAATACCGAGCCCCGAGGGAGAAGAGACGCTGCGTTAAGTTTAGCTTCGTCTTACTCAGAGCTCAGGTGAAGAACCTTGAGAGAGAGGAAGTTCATTAACATGATGAGGCTTCCACTTTAATTCTACTTAGGGTGCTGGTAGTAAAAGCATTAACAACATGCAGGTGTCTGCTTGGGTGAGCTTACGACTGTTTGCACACAGCGTCAGCAGTTTAAGCCTTAAAGCAGGATGCAGCATGATAATGGTGAAACTCTGGGGTGAGTTTTTGTTTTTCAGAGGGTCATTTTCTGAATACATTCTAAAATAAACTTCAAGAAGCAGAAAACACTGGTTTTTGTTCTACTGTTCGTATATTACTCATTAACTGTGCGTTCACATGAGACCAGTTTAATCCACTTTAATCCAACTCCAGTTCGTTTGTGCAGGAAACTTGTTTTATTTGGGCAAGTATGAATGCATTATTGAAATCTGCAGACCAAAGAAGTGAACTCTGGTCCACCTGTAAACCTAGGTTTATGTTTAAAGTGAACTTCAGTGCAGTATAAATGCAGATGTGAATGCCAAGCGAGCCGGAGACGACTCTAAAGGCAGGAAGTGGTCTATAATCCAGGGCATTCTGGGTAAATATAACCAAAAGAAGCACATATATCTAGCACTAGCAGGAGAAATGGCTCATAATCTGTTACAAAATACGAAAGAAAATCCTGCAACTTTTGATGCCACTCCATTTTTGTTTTTGTTTCCTTAGAGTTTTTTATGGTTTTTCCTTCAGTAGTTCTTGGTGCAGCGCCCCCACAGGCGAGGAGGGGGACAGGTTTTTCAATTAGTTTGGTTAGTTTGACAGAGCAGAGTGAAAGTGAATCACACCGACTGAAGATTTAACAAATGCTCCCTGTTATGCAAAATTTTTAAATTCTGAATATTAGGTTCACCTTCCAGACTTCAGCTGAAAGGTGAACCTTGAAAATTAATACTTCTGTTCAGCCTTTTTGCAGAAGAAAAATAAATTGCCCTCACACAAGCAGAACAGTAATAGACTGAATTTTGTAATTTGAATGTGAGTAAATGGGAGCAACTTCAGGGGGTGAATACTTTAGAAAATCGCTGCATTTCTCAAAATCCAGACTCCAGCAAATCAAAGCCATTTTTCCTTCATCGTAGGGTCGCCTTCTTGTTAGGTATGTTTGATATGTGTCTGATCTCAAAGCCTGTGGAGGCATCATTCATGATGTTTCCTCAGGCCATCCAACATGAGACACTCAACCCAGACAAACCAGCTACGGCTGAAAAGCCTCAACTTGTAACCAGGTAGCAACCATGGCCACCCACAGCTGCCCTCTGCTGAGCCACAGCCGCTTTGAAGTCGCTTGTGCAACCTTGATTTGCAACTTAATGGCTGACAGGTCCATGCAATGAAAAGCTGGTTCTAAACAGAGAATTTAAGTTTTTCATTTTTTCACTAAGATTTTAAAATTGTTAGCTAATTTACATGACTGTAAATAAATAAATAAAAATCTTGGGTTTAACGGGTTTGGTTCACCAACATTCGGAAAATCTCACAAAACCTCTCAGAAAAACAGTTTTCAGAGGAAACAAACATGGCCGACTGGGAAGAAGCAATGGCGATAGTTAATGGACCATCTACAACGTTTATCTCTTAAGATAAGAGACAATTAACCAATCAAATAAGTTTATTTGCCATCACTAAAATCATGTTTATCTATTTGTTATGGTTCAAAAGTGACTCTAAACAGCTGGGCTTCTAGCCTAGATTTAAAGGAACTCAGTGTTTCGACTGTTTTTCTGTTTTCTGGAAGCTGAATGCTGCTTCTCCATGCTTGGTTCTGGTTCTGGAGATGCAGAGCAGAACCAGAAGGTTGGTCTAATTTAAAAAAGTGTGATTTAAAAACAATCCTTAAAATTGTTGGAAGGAGGAAATCTGCGTAAAAAAGCATTTTAATTCCTTTTATTTGCTAAACATAAACGACATTTACGTCATCATCACTGTTCTACTACAAAATGCTCTCAGTAACAAGCTAAGAGAGTCTTACTGATGGTACATTATGTATGAACTGGATACAAAAGGACAACTCTGCATTCATTATTGATCTTACAAGGGCGCCACAAACAAATTTATTAATTTTACTTTCATTAGTCATGAATGAATTTCATGTCTCAATCTGTATTTAATGGCAACAGGACCCAGTAACTTTTAGTTTTTAATTTTAAACACTTCCAGCTCTGTGTGATCTTGGTTCACAGGTAAACACATTTCATTAACCATGTGAATCGTCACTGCTGCTGCTCCTCTCTCCCCGTGCATCGCGCCCTATTTATCACGTTGTAGCGCGTTGAAGGAAGCCTGATCAAGCTGACCTTGAGGAAGTCTCGCTCATAAGAAGCCTCACCTACAGGCCAAGATCTAGAGTCTGTCAGGATGATTTCTTATTCTATTTAATGGAAAAAGTGCAGAGTTTTATCACCTCTTGGGTTCATGGTTTGTATAAGGCATAACTGGCTTCGAATGGTTATGCCATTAAGTCAGAAAGCCAGGTACACAAAAACGATGTCCTTAAGAGTCACTGTGATTTAGGTGCGTTGGAGGTGAATGGGCAATTTGATGTTAGACCGGCACTCTGGAGAACTGCAAGCTGAGAAACAGACAACGATGTCCCGCCGTCTCCTCACTGACATTTCCCACAAAGGCATTTGTCTGAAGATAAGCATGAATGAAAAAAGAGCAAAGTGCTTCTTTGTCCTTATGCTCTCATCCAAGACCACACCTCAGTGAGTTTCACCGTTTTTTTAATCTGAAGTTTTCTGCTGGACTTGTATGATAAAACTGAACTGGAAGTATTTTAATTTTTTTCCTCTTGGGGTTCTCGACGTTTAAAAATACATTAACTTATAAATTATTTTACTTTTGGTGCAGACAGAGATTAGAAATTCTGTAATAAAAATCCAATATCCAAGAGCTGAACATTCTGCAAAAACACAAAATCTTAGCAAGTATTTTTGATCAGATTCTACAGCAGATATCTTAACGGACTTAAAATAAGACAAAACTAACTTACAAGTAGCTTTTCATCAAGACGTAGAAGTTTATTTTAAGTAAATACATTCTTAATATTGAATAAAAATTGAAAAATGTTTTGTTATAAGTGAAATAATCTGTCAATGGAACTAGTACGTGTTTATTAATTTAAGGAATTATTTAAAATAAGCTCCAATATCTTTCTGGAAAGTTACTTGTAAGTTAGTTTTGTCTTATTTCAAGTGTATTAAGATATTTGCACTGGAGGCTGGACTGAGAATACTTTGTTTTTTGCAGGGCCAGAAATGGCAGCAACCTGGAAAACCAGTCAATTTTCAAATTGCATGCTAAAGAAGCGAGCTAACTCTTGTTTCCTGCTTGCGACTGAAGCTAAACAGTTTATTCCCGTCTTTTACTTTCTTCCAACACTGCAAAGAGTAAGTAAATTTACTAAATTTTCAGCAGTACTCTGTGTGACCATCAAACTGATGTGATGTCAAACTTTGCAATAAAAAATAAAGCAATTTATTTCAGAATCTTTCAGAAAGGTTAACAAGGAACTCCAGTTTTTCTTTTTTAAGTCTCTTTCCTCATTTGTAGTTAGAAATTTTTGTCCTCTTGGCATAAAAACACATGTATAAGCCTTGCAGCTACATTATAATTCAGAGTGTGAATAATGAGACGCCTCATATTTTCCCCTTCAATTCCAGGTTTTTACTGAATTGTTTCAACTTGAACTCAGAAATATTGTCTGACGTACAAATGAACAAATTTGTTTTGGTTGCCTTGTTAGACTTGAAAGACGTTTTGAAACTATAAAACTGAAAGTGCAGGAAAAAGATAGTTAAAAATGTATGGAAGAAGACTGGGGTCACTGAAAAAATAATAATTTCAGTTTTTTCTCAGAATTCTGACTTTAATCTTCTGAGATCAAAAGTCAGAATTCTGAGAAAAACATCAGAATTCTCTTTTCTATGGCCCAAAATATCCCAAAAACAGCAATAAATACCTCTGGAATCCAACTTACCCAGTCATTTGTTTACATCAAGCAGCCATATTGGATTTGTGGGTTGTAGTTTGTGAGAAAACTCAAACTTTCCTTCTTTACTTTTGGCTTATAACTCTGAAATGAGAACTTTTCTCCTGACTCTACAAGTGAAAATCAGCAAATGGCTTATAACGCTATAGCTGTCACAAAGTGGAACCTCCATCATGTGAACAGTGGGTGACATTACTAACAGCTGAGTTTCAATATACACTCACAGCATAACAGTAGCATAAAGGAGAAGACTCATATTTTATGTCCAGCTGAGATTTGCATTACGCTCCGGCTGCAGCCAGCTACTGCTGTTCTAACATCTAATCCTGTAAGTAAAACAGAAACCTGATAATCTGCCATGATAGAGAGACGATGAGATGCAGCAGGATCAGCCTCCTGTTGTGCATACTTGTGCACACAGCCTTGAGATTACGGCTCAAATATTACAAATCGTATGAAGAACTGCTCATGTACACATTCCCTCGGCTTCAGCTGCTTAGCATATTTTATTCTTTACCTCATAAATCCTAATTTGGTATTCCCAAATGTATCTGAGGCTGATAATACAGGAAGGTTGAGCTACATGTAATGTGATGGTAGATGGAAACAAAGAGGGATAAATTTCTGCCAAAAAACTCAGAAATATTTAGATTATTCTTGGAAATTTCTGTCTCAAAAGTTAAGTGTTTGACTTTAGAAACTCTGAAATTAATGCTTTTGTTCTAGAATATTTTAGATTTTTGAGTTTTTTCTAACTTTTTTCTAGAATATTTCTGAGATTAATCTCAATTTTTTTTGACAAATGTTCTCCTTTTTCTGTCTACAATTTCCCTAATACAGTCGTAAATTAGTGAGCAAACATTCCTGCAGCTCCATGGTCTATATGCTGCAGCAGGTATCCTGCCAAACTGTGATAAAGAAAAGGTAGAAGTTACAGTTGCTTTACTAAAAATCTCCATTATGTTATTTAATTGATGGTCAGTGATGTAGGAAATAAATGTTTACACTTGGAAACTCAATTTACAGATTCATTCTAATATAATTTGGTGCTTGTACACATAGCAGTATTTTCTTAAGATGATTTAGATCTTATAGTGTATTTTTAGCAACAATAAGATGGGACCATATGGCCATATGTTAAATCCCATGTTACCAGGTAATCTGTAGTGTTAAAAGGGGGTTCAGGATTACAAATCCCAGGTTCTTTCAGATAAACATGCCAATTTGGCATTAAAATCACAAAAAGCGTCAAATTTGAATGTACTGAATATGACGTGTTAGTTTAATCTAATATCACCGTAAATGAGTAACTTTTAAAGATAATAAAAGTCGTCAGCTGGAGATTTAATATGAAGCTCTGTGAATAACAGGCCAGCTCTCATCATTACTGAAGGATTAACTGATGGACTGCTGCCACACAAACTTATTAAGGTTCTGAAGAGTCGGGCCTAAATGAAAAATTTATTGACCCAGCAAGGCTGTACTGGAAAAAAGCAGCCACTAATGGCCTCGGAGTCATCTGCAAAATTTAATCAGTTCACCAAAATGGGAGTATTCCATATTTGTTTTCACCTTACACTTTCCTGCAGAACAGCTCAGCCCCAGTAATGAAAGGCCCCTCGGCAACCTCTCTAGAAATCATTACAATCCCACTTTACCTCTAGGGTCACTAAACTAATAGTCACTCACCTGTGTGACAGGAAATCTTTCCCAAGTTGCCAATAGGGGGCCAGCAGGGTTGTGTTTAAGGTTATGGAGTCGAGTCCAGCCAGAGATGGCGGTTTATTGTTCTGATGAGTCCCAAGGAGTGAGAGCATCAATTTCACATCAGAAGCAATGAATCACAAATGAAAAGGGCCGTGGTTGCACACATGCATTTCTAATTGTTTGTCTGGCCAACAGTGGCTGAGTTACCCCTCATATTTTAGTCACAGGGATTATCTAGTTGGGTATGTTATCATACACTACCTCCTAACAGAGAATACATTTTAAGAACAAGTATTTTTGTATTTCCCCCGAAAAAATGTTGGAAACTGGACTTTTTTCAGGGGACTTATTATGCCAAATTCACATTTTGCACATTTTTGCTCTTACATTTTGGATTCTGCTTCTAAAAACAACCCAAGCGCGTAAATAAACCACCCAGCTGCTTTTGGCAGTAAGCTAACGCCACAAATCAGCAGGTACTGCCTGTTACCTAGCAACCCAAGCTGAGCCCCAGCATGTTTGGTCAGCTGGTTTTAGTGCTGTATAATGGCTGCTGGAACAGACAAGTGTTTTGTTGTTGACTTACCGTCCAGAAAAAACTTTCTGCATTCTTGTTGGTTGTGCAGGAGGCTCTACTTCTGCTTTTCAAAGATGTATGATTGTATGATTGCGCATCTGTTTGCAGCCATTTTCACATGTTAGGGTAAACATTGAGTTGGGGGGCGTGGCCAGCAGCAGCTAATTCGGATTTAAAGTGACATGACGCCCTAAAACAGCTCATTTTGAAAGATTAAAATCTCAAGATCTCAGGATGATTTTGTGAAACAACAAAAAAATGTAATGAACATGTAGATTGATCACCTTTTAAGCACATTTAGAGATTAATGAGCATCTTTCTGGAGATGCTTCAATCACAATTTCAATTTGCTTGGAGTGCAATAACATCTCTCCTATGTCTAGGTTTTGGGGAACTTCTGTTTTGTTTAGCCTTAGCCTCTTCCAGGGAAGAAGTAGGTGAAGGTTTCCATTACAAAACTATTCTGGTCTTTATTTTGTTGGTGAATCTCTCAAAGGGATCGTATAAATCTGCCCAGGAACACAAAGGGTCATCCAGGTATTTTCAGACTCAAAGTGTTTCAAGCTGCATTTTTTTCTTCTCATTGAACAAAAACGGCAAACATAAACTGACCTCACCTTGGGGTTTCCTTGAAATATTCAAAGGTTGTGAACTGCAATGTTTTTAAGTGGGATTGCAGGAGAGAGAAAAAAACCTGAGAAGTCTGATTAATAATGTTGTTTTTCTCGAGCCCTCCGACTGTGGGCATTCTGAGATAAAAACCCCAGCAGTGCTCATGTGTGAGTAATAATCAGTGTTCAGACAGTGTGCAGTTTGAGTCTCAGAGGAGCCGCCTCACCTTTTATCTTACATGGAACACCATACCGAGCTCGCCGCTTTGTCTTTTTCTCACGGCAAAACAGTTGTGTCCTCGATATGAAATGGTATCATCAGGTAACCGCATCCTTCCTACTTCTATTTTCGCCGGCCGTTTCAGATGGCATGCGAACACCACAGGGAAAGTTCAATTCGTTTGCTTTACCCGACGAGAGCCTGCACGAACTGTGAGCTTTTACCTCTGTAGGGGGGTTTCTCTACCACACAGAGGAAGAAATGAAGAAAAAACCCGACAGACGAACAGAGACAAATCTATATAAATAATTGCTAAGTGGAGTGGAGAGGAGTTGCCCATCATTCAGACAAGAAGAGTGTGCAATATCTCCAGGAGATTGAGAGTCATCCATCACTGCAAGACTTTAATTTGAGATGTTTAGGACTGTTGCTGATGATTGTCTGGAGAGGCGGGGAGCGTCTGGTCTTTGGGGGTCTGCAGGGGTCTTCGCCTGAGTGTGGCTCACAGTGGGGGAAAAATTGCTGCCTGACACGAAGCCCGTTTACACAGGAACAATGCAATAGTTTCACCCGAGATTGGCTGTGAGCACACAGACAGAACAAGCAAATCACTGTCTGATTAGCATTCAGATGCTTGAAAGTGTGGAAGCAAGTTTCTGACAGCTTATTACATCTTTTGGCGCTACAGTAATGCACGCCGACAGATGCGCTTTGGTGCACGCACACACACTCGGACACACCTCATTTAGAGCGGAATGATGTCAAAATGAGTCCATTGAGTGGGGGGCGGAGATTCAGAGCCCAAGGTAAAGAGAGTCTGGAGACTCCAAATAATCTCAAGTATTGATTCCATTTGAGCCCCGAGGCTCCTGATGGACACGCACTTAGAAATGCAGCAATAGGTGGCACATCCGTATGACTGATCACTGTGGCTCTGCTTTATGGTAAGGCCTGCAGACTATCTATAAATAACAGCTCTCTCTAATCAAACGGAGCAGCAGATCCGAAGACGCGATGACAGCTTGCTAGACGTATGCTGTAATTTACCACAGAGCACTTAGTCTAGCCATTAAATTTACATGGACACAGTGCAGAGTTGACTTTTCCTTTGCCTAAGCATGCCGCAGCTGATGTACAACACCCGACCCATGATGGCATTGGAGGACATATTTCACTTTGGAGGTGTGCAGTAGTTTTATACCCTAAAACAAACCAGAATTATAATTAAAAGTCATTTCACTCAACAAGTCAGAACAATCTGGATTTGATTAAATCTGTGCAGTGTGTGGCCGCCTGTAATCTGATGTAAAGCTGTTGGGTTTTTGACATTGTGATGGGATTCTGCATCCTGTCCTGTTAGCTGGACTGGCATCTATCCAGCGCAGACAAGAGGAGGGCACGAATACAGAATGCCATTATTCATGCAAGGAAAAGGAGGTCATCTCAGGAGAATATCATGTTCCAATCATCGAGTTGGTGAAATTAATGCCTTCATATGCACCTGAGTCGGTTAGTGGCGTTGGCGTTTCTTAATAACTCCAAGTATATTGCATGTGTCTTGACTTATCCCCTCTCTAATGCAGTTATAATACCTGAGTGGTCGGTGGCTGCATGCCTTGAATGCTCATTTTCTGCACAGTAGCCTCTGTGTACTCAAAGTGTCCGGCTTCTCCTTTTCCCGAGACGCAGACTCCTTGGAGTATAATTTGATTATTCCAAAGCAGGTGTTTTCAGCTGAATGTTGATAAGAGAACTGAGCGCCTCAAACACTTAAGTAAGGGTGCATTAGATCTGCCTGAAGCAGTGGAGGGTAAAGGCTTATTTTTCATCTAATCTGCAAGTGAGGATGGGATTCGCTGAAAAGCCGCATATGGTACCTCTGTAGAGTAGAAAAACATTGCAAATACCGAGAAAATGAGGGGACTGATCTTCATTATCCCTGAAGCAAAATCAGCCATGCATATGGCATAAAAAGTCCCAAAAAGTGGATTAAGTTCAAGTCAGTCCATGTTGCTGCTACGTGTTTGCAGGAAGAGATGCATATCTAATGTAATCACAACTTACAGCAGGTTTGCACAATCAATAGGTCTCTTCAGATTTGTGTCAATGCATTTCCAATGTCGCTCTTCTGAACTGACAGCTATGTAACGGATAAAGTTACATCTATAAGCCTTTTATTTTACAACCTTAACTCACACCATAATAGCATTTTTCAGTATTGACCAACAGACTGGGCCCAAACAAAAAGAAACTTCTCAAGTAAAGTCAGCCATGCTTCCTAAAATGTCCCAAAAAGTGGAGTAAGTTCAAACTAACCCATGTTGATGATGCTTGTTTGAAATATCTGCGCATCTAATGTCATTGCACTTTGAATGGATTTGCAGAATCAAGAGATTTTTATTTTGTGTCGATCTATTTCCAATATCAGTTTCTGAATCACAACAGAGGAAGGTTTCATCTGTGAGCCTTTCGTTTCCGAGCATAACCCAAACCTGCGTTTCCATTACAAATGTGTGTAAAACTTTGTCAACATCTAATGTCCAAAAACAATAAGAAACACAATTACAATCACGCGTGAATACGTTTTACGCAACAAGTCACTAAAAACATGATGCACCACCGTCCTCCAAATTCCTGTCATTTACTAATATCCTGTTATTGATCACATGACTTGTCTGATGCAAACTAATTTGGATGCAGCTGAAAACCCACCTCATCCTGGTTTTTATCACAAGACGTTTTTTTAAATTGCTGTGTTTCTAATAATCAAATTTATTGTCGTAATTCCAAGTTGCGCAGTTTTACAGTCAATAGAAATGCAGCAACTCTTCTGTCTTCTCACACAAGAACAACTATCCTTTTGCAGTGCTGACCAATGACATGCATGTCTGTTGGAGTTACTGTAGGTTTGCAGAATCAACAGATGAACAGTTTAGTAGAATAGACACTTGTTGTTGCATTAGTGGAGAGTAATGCATGAAGACGGGGAACCTTCTCAAGCCAATTCAACTCTTTGTCTTTTGATGTCTTTGCAATCTGTTTATCTAAATCAACAGCTGCTAGTATATGATGGATTATAGGCGACATCTGTGATCCTGTTGTTTAACCACAGCCACATTCCTTCACATTCCCACCTTCCAAAACATGAAGAAGACTCCACAGACAAAAGGAATCCTCTCAGGCATGTAGATCATGTTCGTCTTTCAACTCGACACTTAACTGCGTTACCAGAAAAGAGAGTCTGATGCATTAAGGTCATATCTTCCACTTGGAGGGGAGTATTAATTCCTACATTTCAACAGATCATTTCAGCGCTGATTGGATGAGATGGGACTTCTTTTTGTGCTGCTCCACGTCATAAGCACAGCTCTGAACAACTTGCCAAAACCTTTTGACACAGCGTGGTGAGATAATCACAGCTGAGCGCAGAGTTAAAAAGCCGCGCAGCCTTTTCATATGCAGATGAACCCAAAAAAAGAAACTCAGACCTACAACTTGATGTCGGCGCATTCGCCGGATCCCGACACGTGTCTAATTGATGCTTTTCTCCCACCTCATTTCGCTCTATGAGCCCCGGCAGAGAAGAAAGTGGCGGCAATGCTCGAAGTTAAACAGCATTACAACAGTATGAAGGGCACACGCTCCAGCCGCTTCACCGGAGGCTCGCAACAGCAAGGAAATTAAAGCAATAACTTCATCAAACAGAACATCTAGGCTGCGGAGTTGTTGAATATTAAATAAATGTCTGTGTGATACAAACAGAATATAAAAACACACTTACCTGTGATGGTAACCAGGAAGCAGAGGAGCAGCCAGTTTAATCCAAATTCTCACTGAATCAAACTGTCCTTCCACCTTTTACGCAAACGCGGTCTCCCTCTTTCTCCTTTCACTCCTTTTCTTTAATTCCTTCTCTCACCCTGCTTTCCTCTTTGGTGCCTTTCAGTCATCGTCCCGCTCTGTCTGTGTTCACTTTGAGCGCGAGCTGGAGCATAACAGGACCGCACGCGCCGCACCGCACCGCAAGAGACGAGGGCAGAGCTGGAGAATGCACAGGAGCTGTACCTAAAGTGAAGTGCGTCCGAGCGGATGCAGAACGACGACCGAATGGTGGAGAGGAGGAGGAGGAGGAGGAGGGGAGAGAGAGAGAGGCTGAGTGAGCAGGGCAGTGTGTGTGTGTGCGCCAGGAGGAGAGAGGAGGTGTGTGTTTGAAGCAGAGAGAACATGTGAGGAGGGTCTGGGAGAACTGCCGGCTCGGTGGTGAGCGACGGTCGTGATTGCATTGGCGTAAGGCAGGAGAGCAACACCCCCCACCCTTCCCCGACTCCTTCATCAGATCCCCCTGAGCACCGAGGATCTTCATCATCAAGCAGATTAGAGCCAACTAACACCCCACCCCCTTCACCCCCTGAAGACACACACACAGCCGGGGCTGTGCTCTGTGGTCACAGGGGACATCCTAATTGGAGAGACTGTTGGAGATGCTTCTTTTGTCTCAAGCGCATGCGGTGGCCAGGCCTTTGAAGACGAACTTGGGGTTTCTTTAATCAGTTTTTCTCTGAATTTTCCTTGAAATCCTTGGCAGCACACTGCCATCCAAACAGAACCGAGTGTAAGAAATTATAGATTCGCCACTGGTTCAAGTGGATGGGTCACCTTAAATCGAACTCCAGTCCTCCAGGGTCGCTCACCTGCATTTTTTAATGTCCTTCCTGGTCCTACACTGCAAAAAAAAACAATAAATAAATCTTACAAAGCATTTTAGTTTGTGCATTTTAGTCTAAATTATTAAGAAAATATCTCGGTAACCTTAAAATAAGACAAAACTAACTTACAAGTAACACTTCAGCAAGCTTGTTTTAAGTAAATATTGTCTTAATATTGATTAAAAAGTATTTGTTCCATTTATTATCAGACATTTAACCCATGTACAATCTGCCAGTTCAACTATAACTTTATAACTTGCTGAAAAGTTACTTTTAAGTTTAGCCTCATTTGTACTAAATCTACTAAAAGTACTTGATAAGATTTTGTGTTTTTGTGAACAAACCAGATTGAAATGGCTGAATTATTTCCTCAATATAGAAAATTTCTCCAGAGTCCTAATAAAAATGTATGTATTTGATTTATGTAAAAAGGTTTTTCCACAAAGTTATTACTCTGGGATGAGGGGGTTGGGGGGTTGGATTGTATCAGTTAGTGTTTTTAACAAAACGGAAACATTTTTACACATCAGACATGTTAACAACAACCAAATGTTTCTACTGGCGGAAAGACGAAGATGAAGATGATGCTATAGCTCCTCCAGTAGCAGTCAATCTTGCAATAAATCTGAAGACGCCTCTGACTGAAGCATGACATGCTGACGCCTCAGCAGGCAGCAGAGAGGGTATTTGAATATTAAGCCTTTTTTTCAACTCCTGTGGGATTTGGGGTCGTAGTTCAGATACTATTTGCGCTTTAGGTGCATATTAGTAAAATCATTAATGTGGATTTAAAGAAAAGAGAAAAAATACTAGTTCCACAGGCAGATTTCTTTCATTTATTACATGAGAAAATATTTTGTTATAAGTGAATTAATCTGCCAGTTTCATCAATATTAAGGAATTATTGACCTAAAACAAGCTCCTACTTCACTGAAAAGTTACTTCTAAGTTAGTTTTGTCTTCAAGTGTATCAAGAAATTTGCACTATAAACTAAACCAAAAATAAGATTTTGTTTTTGCATCCAGGCTGTTGGAAAGCAACCAATACAGGAAAGCTAATCATTTTCCTTGGTGCTGATTGGCTGAACCCCCAAAAGTGGATATAAAGAAAATGTTCAGTTCTGCGGTAGAGCTAATTAATGCATATTAAGGTATATTTGGTGTTTGAAGTGTTTAAAATGGGCGACTATAAGCGTTTTTTGACATTATCTCAAGTAAAAAAAATATCTCCTATTAAAACCAATGTATATATTTATTTTTACAACAAAAAACTCATTAATAATCTCTTCCACATGTAACAGCTAAAGTTCATAACAGCAATTATAATGGAAATGTATGTTTACAACTTTTTGAAAGGGTGAAAACCTCCTGAAATCTGACTTGTCAGTCTCTTCATACGAGGATATTTTAAGTCATTTTCAAACAGCATTTCTGCCTAAAATGGGCATCTCCACCTCATTCTGTTTCCCTTTTCCATTTGATGCATCTCCTCCACGGTGCAGTCCAGACTGAAAGCATATGGCTGGCCATCAAACTGAAATAGCCCTCATTATACTGCTCCGCAGGGTCATCTTCTATGAATATGCCCATAAAACGTCAGCCTCAGCCTGTAAACAAACAAGTGTGCACCAATGATGAATATATTGGTGATTGGTCAGGAAGGCGGGAAAACTGAGAACACAGCGGCGCTGCTCTTCAGCGGCGTAACAAGACCGTTCTGATTGCAGGAAATGGCATGAGGGAGAAAACGACGACGACGGCGTGTTAGGGCCGCTGCAGGTGGAAAAATGTACTTCATTTTTGCCAAAGTACTCATTTTGAGATTAATCTGACATTTTCTTTTTTTAAAAATTACATTTCTGAGTTCGAAAAGGTAAATTTTGAATTAATCTCAAACTTTCTGATGTTTTTTATTGCAAATGTTCCACTTTTGGAGTTCGGAGATTTGAGATTAATCTAGAAAATCTGAAATTTACTCCTTTTTTCTACCTGCAGTAGCCAGAATACGCCACTGCAGAAAACTGATGGCAGATTAAAAGTCCATTTCGTTTCTTTTTCCACATTTTTGTCTCATAGAAGTTACTCTGATCATTTTAGAGCCTCAAGTAATTAATCTATTCTTTGAAGCCATAATTTCACCTCACTTGCACCATTCTTTGTTGCTCTTTCTTGTTGCTGGGAGTTTGAATCATGGTTTATTGTGTTTGTTGGGACGTTTCATTATTCTTGACAGACTGAAAGCTGAGTCAGCACAATGAACCAGGAGGAAGGTCAGGGTTTAAGATTCAGGTTTGGCATCTGAAGGGAGTTTTCTCACTGATTTCCTCCACATAAATCTTCATGTTGCTTTTAAATTGAGAGATTTATTCATTAACACAATTGTCTGCTTCTTCTATTTTCCTGGGCTGCTAATTGGTGTATCCTCCACAGGGAACATTTTTATTTAATGCTTTTTTTTTTTGTTCTACATCTTTGTTAAATAATCTATTTCTTTGCAAACTATAATTATCAACCTGATTTTAAAACCTCGGTATATTCATTTTCCAACAAATTCACATTTTAGTAGTGCATTATAATTCCTTAAAAATAAACACTTTCATTTAAAACCTTTTGCGTTTACTTATTTTGTCTCTGAATAATATTTAAATTGGTTTTAATTGTGACAGACGTGCAAAAAACGGTAAACTAGGAAGGAGGCAACACTTTCTCACACCACTATCAGGTGTCCTGACATTGTTGGGATCCTCTTACATAGTAAACAGTTTGGGATAAACTCGAAGTCTCACTGGGGATAAACAAGCACATCTTTACATTGAGCATAAATTCAGCCTCGCTGGTTGCAACAAGCTGCAGTTTTTTTCTTCAGGCTTCAGTCTGAACACAGCGTGTGGCTGCCAGCCAACATTCGCTAGTTAAGTGAGCAGTAACACCATGGCTGAGCTGCGACAACTTTGGCTCGTTCAGCTGCTGAGCAAAAACAACAACCACTTCATGTTTACTTGATACTTGCTGGAGAACAGCAGCAGCCTGTAGGGAAACTCTCAAATGAGTTTGTATGATCCGATCATAAACACAGACATGAGTTTTGAATGAATGACAACCTTAGACTGGATGCAGTTCGATGCCACAGACCAGACATGTCTCCGAACCAAACTGTGATACTGCAGAGTGCGGAAAAATGAGACGTTTTTCATTTAGTTTCGCTACATCAAGACATTAGTTTAGTCGCTCACTTGTATGTCTGTATATATTTCAGAATGTTGCGCATCCTTTAAAACAATTTGAGTGTAAATAACTGTTTGGAAAACATAGTATTTCCAAAAAACATCTCTTAACAATTTCTGATCATTTTAATTGGTAAAATGTTACCCGATTTTAAAACTTTGTCACTGCGGAGAAAAAGTTAAATGTATTCAGCTTGCTGAATATTAATTCAACAAAATGAAATTCAATTAAACATTAAATATAGTGATTATCATTTTAAAAACTTATGAGTAAAGTAGATGAAAGTAGTCAAAATGGCCGACAAAAACCCCGTAGCGGGACGTCTGATTGCTTTGACAGAGTATTACTGTTATGAAAAAAATTTAATAAAAAGATTAAACTCGTACAAGAATCAAGTCATATTATGAAAATAAAGTCGTATGACAATAAAACTGAAATGGATTAGTCTTAACATTAGAAAAAAATAATAAGAATAAAGTCGTACAAGAATAAGCAAGGTATCAGAAGGAAAAAGTTGAAATGATAAATGAAGTCGTACTAGAATAAAATACTGGAATTAAGTTTATTACAAGAATAGTCATTACTAGAATAAATTCATACAAGAATAATCAAAATAATGAGAATAAAGTCAGAGTATTACGAGATTAAAGTTGAAATAAGGCTAGAATAAAGTCGTAATGTGACTTTCAAACTACTGTGACTTTATTGTAATTTTTTTTTTAATTTGACGTGTCTTTTATATTCTGACAAATTACAACCCAATACATGTAACACTTGAGGTTTATTATTAAAAATCCTGAAAAATGGTGTGCTGTGGCGGCGCAGGGGTTAAGCACAACCCACATATGGAGGCCTTAGTCCTTGATGCAGCTGTCGCAGGTTTGATTCCCGGCCTCGGCGACCTTTGCCGCATGTCTTCCCCATTTCTCTCATTACCCACTTTCCTATCAAATAAAGGCCACTAGAGCCAAAAAAAAATACATTTTTAAAAATCCTGAAAAATATTAGTAGAATGTGTTGGAATATTGCATGAAATCCAATGAAATACAATTGAATTTGTTTGTTTTTTAGCATAAAATTTGAAGTAGTACAAAGTACAGCTCTAGAATAAATATGAGCTCACTGCACTGAACCTGGTTATTCCACCAAATACTGATTTCTGAACTCTTCTTCAGTTAAAACATTAGTATTGTTGTTTCTAAATGAACATAAACTTGTTTTCTTTGCATTATTTGAGGTCTGAAAGCTCTGCATCTTTTATTTTCACCGTTTCTCATTTTCTGCAAATAAATACTGAAATTTTAGCTTGTAATTTCAGAGACATGTTGTCAGAAGTTCATGGAATAAAATAACAATGTTCATTTTACTCAGACATATATCTGTAAAGGGTAAAATCAGAGAAACTGGTCATTTGAAGTGGTCTAAATTTTTACCAGTGCTCTATATAAATACTGTTCCAAGTCGCCGAACCAGTTTAAGACCTTCCTCTCCACTGGCATTAAAAACATCTTAAATACTTTGCTTTTTCCCCTCCACACTGCGGAAAGATGCACTTCTCAGTAAAATGCAAATCCTAGTTATCCAAATAGGGCAATTTTCAGAGCAGCCATTATTTAAATGAAGCTAATAGGAGCATTCCGACTTGAGTCACTTTAAACAGACATGTATTAAATTTAACTACATCCTACGGTGTTCCACCGAAGACTTCATTGCACCTTCCAACACGTTGCTGCTTTGTAATGCACGCCCCAGGCTCCTGCAGGGTGAGGGGAGAACAGGAAGGCTGAGGGTAAAAAAAGAAAGGTGCTTGCTTGGAGACGGAGAGGAACTCTGCAGACCTAATGAAGGCTTTGGGTTGTGTTGTCGGGGAATGCAGCGTGTAACGTGATTAAAGTCATTGATCTCACTGGGATCTCCAACATGATGCAAGCGAGAAAATAAACAGGATGTTCTCCATGCAATTCATGTAGAGAGCATAATTGGAATATTGTTGTATTTGGAAAAAGGTCAATAGCTGAAATATTGCTGCGCATGTAAACAGAGGCAATCTGTTGCTGTTGGTGGGTCCCCTTCCTCTCGTTTCCGCAGCATGGCGCCCTTAATGATGCTTTTAAACACATCAACAGAGGTTAATTATTCATGATTTCTGCCCCGCTCGCCTCACCTCTGAACTATTTTTGGCTTTGCTTAATTATTTCTCTGAATTACAGTCTTTAATTTAATGTTTTATTGTTGATTGTGTGCATGTTGGTCAGCAGTTATGCGAGCAGAAGTAAAATATTTAACTTGGACTAGGCTGCTGATGTGAAAAGTAATTTCCATATGGCCAAAAAAACCACCACCACCTCCTCATCTGAACATGAGTTTTTTCAGAATTGATTTGTTTCCCTTGGATGAATTTATTTTGGTGATTCCAGTCGGTGTAAATGCATCTGGTGTGACCCTTTGACGTAACGCTGCTCCACACTCTGTGGTCAAACTTCAGAAGCTTTTTAGAGAAAAATCAAAGTTTTCCATCAACAAACGAATGACACCAGCGATGAAGCTTTTTGGGGAATGATTTACAGCAAGTCCAGAGCTTTTAGCCGAAGCCATCTGCTTCCCCCGCTCACTACGCCTCTTATGTGAATTGATTGGCGCTCCAACGTACTTGGACAGACCAGGGCATTCATTGAAGTTTACAAAGCGGTTTCTTTCTCTACTTCATGTTTCTGAAGCTGTACGACGAGACCGACAGAAAATAAAAGTTCTGGCAACACAGGCAGAAAGTTTCTTGTGATGCTCGTTTTAAAAAAAAAAAATTTTTTTATTAGATTTTAAGTAAACGTCCTGTTTTTGAAGGCTTGAAATTGCATGAATCTACCAATATTGCCGTTTATTGAAATACCTCGGCGGCCAATTTAGCCAATTTATTCAGGTAGCAAATATTCAATCAGCTACGTTGTGTGAAGCTCAGCCGTAAACCGTCATCATGGGGGTGATATACATTTATTCAATCAGTGTCTGTTTCCTACAAGCTGCCTGTGCTCCAGGAGCCATTTTGTGTGTACGGAATACCAAACCGAATTCTCTGGTTTCCCACTGCTGTGCAACATCTGTTCACCATCTTTAGATACAAACCCTGGAGAAACTCAGCTGCTAGATAAACACAGTCCATCAGTTCGCCTTTTTTTGGCTTTAACGTGGCGCCACAAGGCATTCACCGGCTGAAAAGTAAACTTAGTAACTCGTCGTTGTTTCTTTTCACTCTATTCATCTTAAATCAAATGTATTGCGACTGTTTACCGTTCAAAATGTAAAAAGGGCAGTAATTGTATAAAATTTACCTATTTTCTTAGCTTTACATCATGTTTTAATGTTGTTCTCTCATCAGAAACATACATGGAGTTTTGCTTCGCTTCTTTAATGTGTGTTTGAGAAATCCTTTAATCTCCATGGCAACCATTTATATTTGCAAAACGCCTGGGAGGACAAAGCTCCGCCTCCGAGGCTCAGCCCCTCCTCTTAGCTTCTCAGTGAATTAAAGTTATTAAAGGGTTAAAGGAGTGATGTTGTAATGACTTCCTGAAGGCGGAGTTTCAGGAGTTTTTATAGAGACAGAGACCCAATTTCAAGGTGTCACATTAGATATTAATAGCATTTTTAAACAACTGGAGTTAACATATTTACTTGATTATGCTACTACTATGAGCCCGGAAAATGCATCATGTTTCCACTGTAACAGTTACATACTTGGAAGGGATGAACATTTATGCAATCATTTATTTTATATTGTATATCGTCACTTTTTAAAATAATTTTTTGCCAAAAGTGACTTTGACAAAACTTCACGTCGGCCATTATTATTATTTTTACTTAATTGTCATTATTTTGTACAAATCAATTTTCACTCTGACATTAAAATGGATGTATTTTATAACTTTTTTTTGTCCAAAAAGCCTAATTTTATTAGTTGTGATTTATTTTTAAAAGGTAAACTATCCAAAGTGGTGAATACTTTTTATCACCTGTAAACAAAATGCAGAAAAAGAAAGAAAACTTGTGTTTAGCCAATTACTTTTTTGACGTTTCTTCCTGGTAAAATGCCGGTTTATTCCCTTTGATCGGTGTTTTGTTTTTAGTTTGATTTTTATTCAGTTTTTCTTCCAGCTGGAAAGATCGTGCTGTAATTTTCAGGTTATATCCGCCACTCAAACTTTGGATATACAGAAAATCCATACAAATTTATTGAGGATTATAAATTTGCATTCCTGCCAAACGCTGACCAGAAATAAAAACTAAAATAAAACTGTGAAGAGCTCAAATCTTCCTATCTAGACAGTAAGTCTTCTGCTTCCTGTTGTTGATGCCTGTCGAGTTGAGGGGTGACTCGGGTCATAATCAGGTTTAGGGTTGGGATTTGGGGGAATATGGTAATTCCTCATCTCCAGCTCAGCCATGGTTACTTGAAAATCATTTTAATCAATCTTGTTTTTGACATTTGCACCAGGAAAATGTTGGAGAAACGGCTCCTAAGGTAAAACAAGAGGAAAACGGATGATAAAGCGTTTGTGTGTGAGAGAGAGAGAGGGGCAGATTTAGGCAGAAAAGGAGGCATCAGCTGGCTTCTGCTAATACCCATAACCTCCCAAATATTGAAATCAAATAAAGAAAATCCAAACCCCACCTCCCTTCTCCCCAACAGAGACCAGCATAAAAACGAATTACATGACATAAACATCCAAACTTTCTGGTTTCTCCCTGAAGTCTGGCAGTCGTCGCTGACTGTGACCTAAATTCCCTAATTTTCATCTTCCAGGAGATTCTTCACGCGCTGCTACGCTCCTCTCTTGGCCATGCAGAGCACAGATGTCGTCTTATTTCTCCCCGGCATGCTGAAGAGTGGCCACACATCTTAACCTTTAGCGATCCGGTCAGGGAACCAGAAGTGGCCCACATCAGTCTATAGAAAAGGTTAGTGAGGCATTAGCATTTAGGCATTTCCGTATTTTATTTTTGATTGGATTGGAGATGGACAGATATGAAATAAAGAGCAGATTTTCTTTAAATCTTATTTTACTATGATAAACATTTCCTGAAACAGATGGTTCATAACTGGGGGCCCGGGGGCCATTAACGGCCCCTGGACTGATTGATTGCGGCCCCTAACTTTGATTCAAGTAGTTGGAGACTTTCTATTTTTAACTAGGGCAAAATTATCACAAAGTAAGATACACTTACAATGTTGGCAACACCAATTATGTCTTTAAATAACCAGGATTTTACTTTTTCCACATCTACAGACTTTCACCTAAAATCGAACTTTGCTGCACCCAGATCTGCTTTTTATTCATTTAGTAAATTCTTCTAAATGCAGGAAGCCTTTTCAAACAGAGTGACCTAAATCCTCCCTTTTACTGCTCAGAACTGACTAAAGTTTGTTCTCTTTTATTCATTATTGATACACTGTAAAAACACGCTCTTACCATCATGGTCTGGTTTCTAGTGGAAAATATCTTAGTACAGTTGGAATAAAACTAAAAAAAACCTATAAATAATTTTTCAGCAGAATAATTAGGTCTGTCTCAAGTCAATAATTGCTTAACACTGAAAAAATATTAGTTCCACTGGCACATTTTCGCACTTTTCCCACTTATTTATAAGAAATAATCTTATAAATAATATTATTTCACTTATTTATAAGTGAAATAATATTATTTATAAGAAATAATATTATTTCACTTATTTATAAGTGAAATAATCTGCCAGGGGAGCCAGTACATTTTACATTAAGGAATAATTTACTTTAGAAGAGCTCCTGTATTTTTCTGAAAAGTTACTTAGAAGTTAACTGTGTTATTTCAAGTGCACCAACATATTTATGGTAGAAATTAGACCGAAAACAGTAGATTTTGTGTTTTTGCAGTGTACCTAGACAATTGCAACATTTCTTGCAACAAGATAAACTTACAAAATCCTATTTAACTTTTGTGTCTATAATAATTTAACCATACCTTTCCAGCAACAAACTTGTTAATTTATGCAAGCTTTTATTATTGAGTATGTAAAAGATTTTATTTTATTTTTTTTGGCCCTCCAGTTGTTTTGACTTTACAGTTTTGATCTATGTGGCTAAAAATGTTGACATTTCTGGTTTAGAATACAAAGTTCGAATGTAAAAATCTGACTAAAAATGCTTTAATAAAACACTGAATGACGTGAGAAGGCTTTTATTCTAGAATAAAAAGCGTTGTGGAGACTGAAAGCTGTATTTCAGAGTTCCCTGCGCTCAGCAGTCCTGTTTGACAGCCCCGCTCCCAGATCAACTCTGACCAGACGGCATGGCGTGGCCCTAGAGGACTCCATTTTTAATCCTCTTGGCACCGGCTTTGCTAAGCAAGAGGTGGAACGGCTGCTTGGAGTCGGGCGTCAATCATGGCACCTCAGCCTGACCCGCGCTCTGTGGGACACTGAAGCATTTCCACTGTAGCGTGCCAACAGAAAAGGGAAGAAAGGATACTTTACAAGGCCATTACAGGTAAACTGCTGATATGAAAGGAAAAATGATGGGCATCAACACAGACGCCAACGGAGAAGAAACATGTTAGTATTAACTTTATTTTACCTGAAAAGTAAGGAGTAGTAACGCTTCGTTGCACATAAACCTGTGAATAAAAATACCCAGAATATCAGGAAGAGGATTGTGGAGCTGCACAAGCCTGGTTCAACAATTTCCAGATGCTTGAAGGTGCTCAGTGCATCTGTTCAAACAATTATATGTAGAGTTTAAACGATTAATCGTGATTAATCACTAACTTAGTAATAGATAAATCATTAACTGGATTATACAGACTCAAAAACAGGCAATTTGCTGAAAGAACATGTTTCAATGTTTCAACCTAGGAACGATTTCCAGATGTCTGGATGTGCCGCATTCATCTGTTCAAGCAATGATATGTAGGGCAGAAACGATTAATTGGATTAATTGTGATAAATCGCTAATTTAGGAATAGATTAATCATTAACTGGATTACACAGACTAAAAAAAAGGCTTTTTGCTGAAAGAACAACATATTCAGAGCAGTAAGTCTTGTTCAATCCTGGGAATAATTTCCAGATGTCTGAATGGGCCGCATTCATCTGTTCAAATAATTATATGTTGGGTTCAAACGATTAATCATGAATAATCGCAAATTTAGTGATCGATTAACTCAGAAAATGGCAATTTGCTGATTGAACAAGGTGAGTGGTAATTAACCCAAACATGTACAAAATTTATATATAGATATATTTTCCATTAAAGGTAAAAAAATGTGTAAATATGTTTTAGCCAAAACTTCTCAAGTTGCATAGTTTTAGCTTCACCTGCTTCATGTTCACTAAAGGAATATTATGTTGTTAACTTTTAGGAAATTAAATGTTTATTTTCTTATTTTACAAAAAGGAGATGAATTATTTGTTTATTAATCTTTTAATGTATTTCTAATATTGTAAAAAAAAAAAAAGGCTTAAGTGCCTGAATGAGAAACCTGCAGAATGTGAGAATTATTTTATCAAATTTAATTGAAGAATTGTCGGAATAATTACTAAAATCGTGCTAGTTTCTAGTCCAAATATCTCAATACACTTGAAATATGACAAAACTAACTTACAAGTATCTATAAGCAAGAATTAGGAGCTTGTTTTAAGTCAATAATTCCTTAATATTAATGAAAAAGTGCTAGTTATACTGGCAGATTAGTTTATAACATGGGGGCATTTCTGTAACGTTTCTGTCAATATTAGGGATTATTGACTTACACCAAGTTTCTACATCTTGCTGAAAAGTTGCTTGTAAGTTAATTTGATCTTATTTCATGTGTAGTCAGATATTTGTACTATAAACTAGACAAAAAACACTTGGTAAGAGTTCGGTTTTTGCGGTGCATATGCACTGTACAATGGCTGCTGGAAAACAAGTGTTTTATTGTTGACTTACCATCCAGAACCCACTTGCTGCATTATTGTCGGTTGTGCAGGAGGCTCCACTTCTACTTTTCAAACACATACAGTTGTATATTTGCTCATCTTTTTGCAGTTATTTTCATGTGCCAATATAAATGCTGAGTTCGAGAATGGAGAGCAGCAGCTGATATGGATTTAAAGTGACAAGATGCCCTAAAACAGTTCATTCTAAAAGGAGCTCAAAATAGCCTAAAATCTCATTATTTAAGAATCAGTTGTGTTTTGTATTGTCTTTAAATCTATCCTATCTTGTTCAATGAGGCATAATGGATCATCTGTAAAAGAAAATATTTAAATTATCATCTTCCAAGGAAAAACAGACTTGTATATGTTTATCTTTTTATGATATTTTCTCAAAGCACAAGAATGATTGAGGAGGAATGGATGAATAAGGATGTTTTTGCCAAAGCACGAGGACCCAGGTGTAGCATGCTATTAGAGGCCAAGCTAATGGAATCACCAGACTGTCGCTCGCTGGATCATCCAGCTCAAGACAAGACGAGACTATCCTGAGGGAGGTCAGGCCTAAAAGAAGGCATCTGGAGCCACGCTCTGCCTCCTGCTCCCTCATTCACTTCATTTGCTTGTAGGAGAGAAATGCTGTGATATACATCAAATCAAATGCAGCTTTTTTAGAGCTGGGACGTTTAATCTTTGCTTTTCATCACTTCCTGTGGCAACGTGCCAAAATTGTCATTTTAAGAAGCCAGTCTGTAACCATAAAGAGAAAAGGAAAAATTTGGATTCCACGTCTTTCCGAGTCCTTCTTGTGAGTTTTGATTAGGGGGGAACATTCCAAAGTGCTAAATCAGAGAATAATAATCTTTCATTAAGCCTGCGAAATCCTCTTCACAATCAGAAATCTGGGCCAAAACAAGGAGAGTCTTTAAGGAACCCTCGGAACTGAATGCTGATCACAGTATCAATGCTGCATTGATCTGAATGAAGCTGTAATTAAAACAGACGTTGCTTGAACGAAGCAAGCCACACTCGATCTGCCTGCGCCGCCGCTGTGCAGGTTGCTATTCACAACAATCAGAGCTGGCAGTGGGACTGAGGCGTCTAATCAGTTTGTCAAAGCCATAATGCCGCCCTAATGAAAGAGATTAAAAATGCTTATTCGAGGGGGCGGTCATTTCGCTGATGAGGGTTAAAGCAGTATATAATTATTGAATGCATCTTTCCTGTCTGGAATTTAACGTATTGCAAGTCAAACTATTATTTTATGTCTGAACAGGAGGAATTCATTTTTATTTTGGCTAGCTACAACCGCTACTTCTGTGTGCTTTGTGATGCACACAAAGGATTGCATAATTATGATATAAAAGGGAAACAAACAATCAATCCACATAAAGTCAACTAAATTTAAGTTATTTGCATTTTCATAAACCTTAAAATGTTTGATAGTAAAATTAGCAAAGCAACTTAGCTAGGTTGCCTTGCTAAATATCAGGCTAGGTTGCTAGCTATATTTAGCTTGAAGCTAAATATTCAACTGCCCACCTAAATAAAGGTAAATATTTTAACTGGTGGATTAAATATTTAGTTTGTAACTCTGATTTTAAAGATATCAGTTAAAGAAAATGACAAAGTGAAAATATGACTATGAAAAATGGACACCCACATGTTTTTCTTTAATAAGCCAAATTATTTACAAACAGAAAACCCAAATATAATTAAATAAATGTTGAAGTTTTCTGAATTTCTGAAAACCTTTCCTGGGGAAAGTCAGAAACGCTTTCTGCTAAAAAAAAAAAAAAAAAAAAAAAAAAAAAAAAGGAAAAAATGAGGTCACATGTCATCAGGTTGCAGTGGAAGGAAAAAAAAAATCCTTTCAAAGTTTGGATGGTTTGACAATTTGATCAGCAATCTTTTGCGAGTAATAAGTCCTGGCAGACACGGCCGCCGCTCCTGTCAGTGCCACGGGGGCTGCTGCCACCGAATGAGTCCATATTGCTCATCTGCCGCTGAAGCTGAGAGATAGGTTGTCAGACGAGCATTTGGCAAAGATTTGAGCTGGTAGTGGGGAAGGATAGAGGCACAGTAAATACTGTGGAGAGATGAAGCAGGCCAGAATCTGAGCTCAGGGCCTAAAGGAGTTTGAAGTATATTGAGGAAGTGGACGAGGATGAACACAACAGCCAGGAGGGCTCCGGCGAGGAGGCCGCCACAACTCACTGAAGGCTCCAAATTGTCTTCTGCAGCTGCGCTATATTACATTTCTACTCTGTCCGTCTGAATGCAACACGCTGCCTCAACCTTAAACCTGTTCAGAGAAGGTGATTGTTGCTTCAACCTTCTCTTCTAAATTGTTCCTTAATACAAAAAAAGAAAGGTGAACAGCCATCTCACATTGTGCTTCTACGTCGTGCCTGCTTGTTAAAACCGAACGCTGTGTAGGTGACACGGTTGCTGGAGGCGCTCTGCTTTTTCCTGGCCAGTCCGAAGCTTCGGGATGAGCAGTTAGGTTTGTCTTATAAATGGTGGAGCGCCAAAGTCGAAATGCGGTGATGAAAAAGGGAGATGCATAATCTCCCGGGTGGAAAGTGGTGCCAGGGAAACGGCTTTCCTGTTTGTCCACTGCATGGGATTAGCTCACATTATGGCTGCTCTCACACTGCAAAAACACAATTTAACCAAATATTTTAGCTCTAGTTTCTAGTGCAAATTTCTTGGTTCACTTGGAATAGCACAAAATTAACTTGCAGGTAACTTTTCAGCAATATATATCTTCTTTTATGTTAGTAACTCCTTAATATTGATGTAAACCTACTGGGGAAAATGTCTTATGAGTGAAATAATCTGCCAGTGGAATTAGTATTTTTAATATTTGGCAATTATTGACTGAAAACAAGCTTCTACACTGAAAAAAGAAAATATCTTGTCCAACCCAAATTGAGTTGATTTGATATAATCAAAGTAAATATATTAAATTGTCTTCACATTCTGAGTTGTTTCACAGAATTTTAGATTAAAATTCGATTTTTTTTATATTTTACTCAGTGGTTTTAATCTTCTTCCAGACCTGGCATAAAACTTTAAACATATTTAGAAGTGAAGCATCTTTTATTCCATTTTTGACTGAATTTGAATGAATTCTGAGGGAAATCATGGAAAAGTTGTCCCATGTTCTCATACAAGGGCAGAAAGCCCCACCACTTTGTCCTCCACTTACATAACCAAGTGATGCAGGACACTGCTAACCCCTGGGATGTACATGAAATAAATGGGGCTAGAAGCTAGATTCAAATTAGCCCAAGTGTCGGGGCATCAGATGACAACTTAAAAAAATAATAATTGCAGCTCTCTCCTTTAAGACACACACAAAAAATCCTTGACATTGTCACAAAAAGTACTTCAAAACATCTGTACTGTTTTTTTTCCGGTAAGATATCCGGAAGCGTTGAAAATGCATGCAGACGATTAGGACTAAATATGCAGCTACTTGACTGTTTCACCACCTGTATGGTCCTCATTTGGTTCGTTTTGTAGCGCGAGACACCCAAAGTTAAAATAATGATCCCTGAATGCGCATGGTTCTTGGGTAGATTAGGTGTCACTGTGCCGCACTTCCCATACTCGCCATGCTTGTTACTAAAGAAGATTCTTGCAATTCATTTTTAAAAATTGGGTCAGTAAATAGCTGTCAGTGTAATTCATTTGGCACTGGAACGCTGAAGCCAAAATGATGCCTTCCCGGCTGCAGCACTGCTGCAACCAGCACTCTTGGCAAGCAGGGTTCAAATTAATATGTTGCTGGATTGGTTCTCAGTCACACACACACTTGGTGGAAGTCAGATAAAGACAGCAGGAGACAGGGCAGGGAAAAAAAAAAAAATGTTTCCACCAATACAGGCAAATGATTTCCTTCACCATCTCCCCAAGGAAGTGTTTTCAGCATGACTAATAATGTTCGCTGAGAATCTGAGAAAACATGCATAAACCTCTGGAACTTGCATGACACGCTGCACTTTTTAAGTGAAACTGAAACATCGGATTGCATGCACACAGTTTGGGTTTAATTTTAGTGCCATGTTTTATGTTAAGCTGCATTTCATGACCATGAAATCTTGTGGTTTAACATGCCAGAAACACTGTTATCCCACACATAACAATCCAGTAGTATGAGATTTCCACCGTTTATTTGGCATGTACTGTATTAGAGGGGTATGGTGAAATAATGGTTATTTATCACCTGCAAAGGAAATATCAGTTTTCGATAAATGCCCTGTAAGTTGGCCAAATCGGGTCTAAATCCAGATTTCATTCCTTGTCGTAGTGAGTAAAAATTATATCCATCAGTTTCTCCATTCTTTCAACTATCTGCCTGCCTAACCCTTCGAATGATCAGTTTCTTTGTCCAACCATTTGACCATTTATTATTCCATTCATCCATCTCTCAATTAGCTGATCCATTTCCCCATCCACTGGTCTGCTGGTCACAGCGATGACCTTTGGTCTGCTGGTCCCAGCGTTGACCTTTGGTCTGCTGGTCCCAGCGTTGACCTTTGGTCTGCTGGTCCCAGCGTTGACCTTTGGTCTGTTGGTCCCAGCGTTGACCTTTGGTCTGTTGGTCCCAGCGTTGACCTTTGGTCTGCTGGTCCCAGCGTTGACCTTTGGTCTGTTGGTCCCAGGGTTGACCTTTAGTCTGTTGGTCCCAGCGTTGACCTTTGGTCTGTTGGTCCCAGCGTTGACCTTTGGTCTGTTGGTCCCAAGGTTGACCTTTAGTCTGTTGGTCCCAGCGTTGACCTTTGGTCTGTTGGTCCCAGCGTTGACCTTTGGTCTGTTGGTCCCAGCGTTGACCTTTGGTCTGTTGGTCCCAGCGTTGACCTTTGGTCTGTTGGTCCCAGCGTTGACCTTTGGTCTGTTGGTCCCAGCGTTGACCTTTGGTCTGTTGGTCCCAGCGTTGACCTTTGGTCTGTTGGTCCCAGCGTTGACCTTTGGTCTGTTGGTCCCAGCGTTGACCTTTGGTCTGTTGGTCCCAAGGTTGACCTTTAGTCTGTTGGTCCCAGCGTTGACCTTTGGTCTGTTGGTCCCAACGTTGACTTTTGGTCTGTTGGTCCCAGCGATGACCTTTGGTCTGTTGGTCCCAGCGTTGACCTTTGGTCTGTTGGTCCCAGTGTTGACCTTTGGTCTGTTGGTCCCAGCGTTGACCTTTGGTCTGTTGGTCCCAGCGTTGACCTTTGGTCTGTTGGTCCCAGCGTTGACTTTTGGTCTGTTGGTCCCAGGGTTGACCTTTAGTCTGTTGGTCCCAGCGTTGACCTTTGGTCTGTTGGTCCCAAGGTTGACCTTTAGTCTCTTGGTCCCAGCGTTGACCTTTGGTCTGTTGGTCCCAAGGTTGACCTTTGGTCTGTTGGTCCCAAGGTTGACCTTTGGTCTGTTGGTCCCAGCATTGACTTTTGGTCTGTTGGTCCCAAGGTTGACCTTTAGTCTGTTGGTCCCAACGTTGACTTTTGGTCTGTTGGTCCCAGCGTTGACTTTTGGTCTGTTGGTCCCAGAGTTGACCTTTGGTCTGTTGGTCCCAGCGTTGACTTTTGGTTTGTCCACCCAAACATTAGAACAATGGCTTGACTGTTCATCTGACCATCGGTTTGTCTGTCCACCACTGATTTGGTTATTTTACAGCCCCAGGTCAGTCTGTTTATTGGGTTCTCCACCCATCCAGCCATAGGCTTGTCCATCCATCTGCTTGCCCTCCATTCATCCAACGACTGGCTTAGTGTGTGATTTTTTCTTACTTTCTTACTAAAACAGATCGATGTTTAAGATGTTTGATGTGGGGAAATATCACAAAGTCACTGCTGGCTTCTGGCAAGACGAATGTATGACAAAAATAATGCTGTTATGGACTTTACCTTTTCTTTCTTTCCAGTCTTATAGCACTTTGGAGGAGCCTCCAAAGTGCTTGTAATGTATCACAAAACACAGAAAACAAGCTGCCACTGCAGAGCTTTTTGCACAATATTTGAGTGAAGTTTTAACAATGGCTGTCACCGTGTACTTTACTGTGACCTGTCTGGAGCAAGTCCAGCCAGCGTGATAAGAGTTCTCGTCATTATTGAAGTTCAATTATAGAGATGCTGAGTGCGGCTGCATTATTAAAGTGATTCCTTCCAACTGGCACAGGCAAATGGTCGTGTTGGAAGTCTTCGGCTTCAAGCTGTTCAACCTTACGCTCTCTCTTAGGAAGGGGAGAATGTAATTGCACAACAGTGTTCAAAGCTCAGTTAGGGACTCTGCTAATGGCACATTTTTAAAGACACTGAGAAATAGGTGGGCTGCATATAGAGAGCAGAAGCTGTGGGAAGATGAACTATTACAATATGTATTGTATAGAATATATTTATCATTGATTTGGCAACTATAGAGACTATGTTTATAGACTATTTGCAAGCTGTTATTTTTGTGACCCACTAATTAATTCAACAGTTAATGAAGTAATCATTTCACTTTGGAAAGAAATCAGCATTTTTGCTATTATTATAGGAAGTTGTCCAACTGCATTCTGTTTATGCTTCAACATAACCTCACTAATTACAACTCTGCAATCATTTTCTCCATGATACATAAGAGATTGGCTGTTTTATATCTATGAAGTATAAAAATTCATAAATCTCACTACTATGCAAACTATATTCTGACATTTGCTACAATCGATAGTATCCACACAGGCACACCCACTAGAAGGAAACAAACGCACCCAGTACAACACTTTCATTCTATTGGTTGAGAGGTTGCCAGGCGACGGTGCTTTTCTGTTCCAAGTGCGAGCAGAAAATGGTTCACAAGCGAGCAGAGAGGCCTGCAAGCGGAAATTTTAACCAAGTTTTGAGCGTTAGCAGAAAGGTTTGAGAAAGCACAGTGAATATTTGAAAGAGAGCAGAAGTTTTGAGTACAAAATTTCACGTTTTGAAAACAAAAGACATGAAATCCCACTTTCAGACTCGAATTGTGGCAGAAAAATTCCCCCATACAAAAACCAGTAAGATTTTTATGAAAGCAACAAGAAAAAGAAAAACAGTTTTGATTTACAGACTTCACTTGTGAATCCTATAGGTGTTTATGCTTATTTCAAGTTCAAATAATTTTTAGGGGCAGTAGTATTTTTCTTATTTCATAATGTCATGATTGAAAATTGGGAATGCAATGAAAATATTCTCTTGCTCACTTCACAACCCCTCCTAAAGACCTTTTATACTCCATAATTGAAGAAAAGTAAGTCTCTCCAACTTAATGGCCTTCATTTCATTCAAACTGAATTAGTTAAACTAATCTTTGTGCATAAACACTAAAGACTGATGCTATTCAAACATTTGAGTCAGACTCTCCAAAGGAAAGAAAAAGATCACTTTTTGACTGCTGGGAGTTTTATACCCAGGATAAAGACGGTAAATAATAAAGAACAATTACCAAGCTGAAAAAGAGGGATTGATTGACGGGAGAAAACAGGGGTGTGGAAGTGTGTGGAGTAGAAATGGGGATTTTATTTTCACTTCTGCCATTAACAGAGCTGGATAATAAATCCAGAATATCTCCTAAAGCGCAGTGAGCGCTCAGTTTGTGCCTTCAATACAGTCTGTTGCCGTATTGGTGTGTGGGCCTGCTGGCTCTTAAAGCTGATGAATAGCAAACTGTCCTCAAAGGAAAAGAGAAGGAAGAAGGGACCCCCATTCATTTTTAAATAATAAAAATCATAGAATCTATTATTTATGCGCAAATGTCCAGCTTGAGATATCAAATGCACCTCTGAAGACTGGAAGGGTATATCTTCTCACCTTGTTTGAAACCGGCCTCAACAATATGAAAGGAGGTGGGTGTGTACAGAGAATACCAAGCTGAGTGTGTGTTTACTTATTTATCTGTTTTGTGCATTCACTCTTTACGGCGTCGGTTCACAGGAAGTGCAGGATACACATTCAAGCCTTTTGGGGAAAGATGTTTCATAAACTGCAATAAGTCTTGTGGGCCAGCCATAAGTTATTCCTCTTTAACTGCCCCGGTGGCAGTTCTGTATTATTCTTTTCCACCCAGATTGACGGCTGGTTTTAATGTTTTATCACTGGAGAAACTGTGAAGACTGCTGTATTATCAAGGGCTCGTAATGGAGGTATTAAAGTGCTAACATTTCTTAAATGTATTTAAAGAAGGCTTAATTTTTACCAGCTCTTTCTGTCACAAAGCGGATCTTCTTGCATCATATAACACAATTTCTCCAGCCTGCTGACATAGTGCTGCTACTGCCAACGCATTTTAAACAATCTGTAATAGAGGAAATAAATCATTACTGCTTCCACAGGATTTAAGAGGGACGGTAGCAGTGTTGATAGTAGTGATCAACTGATCATCAGAAAGCATGAAAACCTCCATATGTGGAAACATTCGCACCAGTCCTGCTTACTCTGCTTTAATTGAACTCCAGTTCGTTAAGAAAGTCAACTTTTGGGGGGGAGGTGTGGATGTGTACTCCGATACGGACCAAAAAAGCGAACTCTGGTTCAGTTGAAGTGAACTCTGGTGCGGTTCAGATGTATATGTGAACACCAAGCGGACCAGAGACCGCTCCAAAAGCAGGAAGTGGACTACAGCACAGGGCATTCTGGGTAAATACAACCAAAACAAACACGCTACTCCAGCGCTAGTTGGAGAAATGGCTCGGGATTTTTCACCAAGAACCACTACAATGAACCACTAAAATCTGATGCTACTCCATTTTTGTTTACATTTTGTCAAGAAGGAAGTTGCTCTGTGTCTTCTTTGGATGTTTTCATGTTGTTTCCTTCAGTGGTTTTTGGGTGCAGCGCCCCCACAGGCGAGGAGGGGAACAGATTTTTCAAGCGGTTTGAAAAATCTGACAGTGTAGTGTGAAAGTGAATCAGCCAGCTGAAAATGAAACAAATGTTGCAATTTTGGTCCTAAATCAAACCGAGTCTATTGAACTATCAGGTGTGAAAAGCCTTAGTTGGCTGCCAGATAATAAAACAGAGTAACTTAAGTCTTTTTGTAGCTCAAACTGTTAATGGAGCATCTTAGCTGAGAATAATCTTACAGATAAAAAGGAATTCCAACATAAAACTAAATTTGCCTGCTGCACCATTCACATCTTACTGAGGCGGCTGAATTTCTATCCATGGTTTCTTTTCATTCACATGAGACAAAAGATGCAAAGCAAATAAAATTCAAGGAATCAAAACAGCAGAAGAAATAAAACATTTAACTGCTTCACAGGAGACCCCAGGATATGTACATGCATATAACAACTATAAGGCCACAATGAGGATCAAGTAGTGCTAAGCAGAGATTTCTGGGATGCAAAACCCATTTGTTTGTAGAGACACCAAATGTGAAAACATTTGCATATTTTAGAGCAAGTTTATCTTTTCAGTGACTGAAAAAAGGAGAAAAGTGAGTAAAGTTGTTCTGTTTTCCACTCTTGCTCCCAAATGCCCCCACAGACAGCCTGCGGTGGTGTGGAAAGTGTTTAGAGTATGGCTCAGTGTCACATATTGTGGATGAAAACAGGAACAGGCTTGTGGCTTTTAATCCGGAAAAGCTTTTTGTGCGTTAAAAAGAAAAATGCCCCTCACTCTTCCTTTCTAAAAAGCTTATTTTGTCCAGACAGCACTGACATTTATTCTGTCATTTAAGCTCCATTTCTGCTTCAGTCATGCCACGCTAAAATAGAGTTAACGGCGCACAGCTTATAGAGACAGGGGGACAAGAAAGTTTGACTGTCAATACACAACGAACGACTAAGTCACCGCGCCTTGCGGCTGTATTTATATACCTTGAACTTTTTAATTTTGTCACTTTACAGCCACAAACTTTAATGTACTTATTTTGATTTTATGTGACTAGCACAAAGTGGGTCATAACTGCATGCAGAAAAGAGTAATGATTTATTTCCCCCGCCCATAAAAAATCTAATTTACACTCAGAATCCCCTCCATGAATACTTAAGAGAACCTTGGCAGCAACTTTAGTTGAAAGTCTGAAAGTTGGAAAGCTCAAGATCAGTCAGCGTCTGAATATTTAAGTCATGGGATACATTTCTAATTAATTTGAAATTTGACTAAAGCTATTAGTTATGAAATTATTCTGCAATAATGGATGAATCTATATCTTACTATTAATTTTAACTTAAATTCTTTAAATGTTGTAAATATTTGACATTCTATGACTGATGTCATTGTGTCTTTGCTTATTGCTCGCTATATTGACCGCAGACATCTTTGCGTGCCAGTTTGCACCTGCTTTTCAAACGTGCTAAATGTAGATGCAAAAACAGCACCGGCAATCTGGTTCAGGTTTCGTAGATTGCATTGCGGTCGGTAACTTGACATTTGCACATCCTCCTCCCAGTATTTTGCACTTTCTGAAGATCAGCATGATGTTTTGCACATTCATTAAGGGAGACATGCTACATTTATTGGGCTTGTGCCTCAGTTTACTGACGCAGTCCTGTTTATGTTGTTTGTAGATCAAGTTTGCGTGTGCTATCAAGTTTGCACCTGTTTCAGTAAGTGCAAACCTGGATTGTTTACATTGTAGATCAAAATTTTTTTTTTGTCTTATTTGACCTCAGTGTCCTGCATTTTATTAGCAAATCACGTAGTGGTGAGATTATTGGTAAACTGCCATGAATACTCCTGATAAATTTACATTTTCTTATAATTTCCCTGTTAATTTTTTTTATGTTTAGCATTTTTGGTTTCCTATGAAACTTTATTTCTTATGTCTTGCAAACCTTCAATAACTTTCTAAGTCTGTTCTGCCAACAGATTGAGCTGTAGATCTCTGCAGCTCCTCCAAAGTTGCTTAGGAAGGTTTGTAGTTTGCCACTCTTTCCATTTTTCCATGAAGCATTGATTTGAAATTTCCCAAGCTTTGGATATAATCATATAATGCTACTATGATTTTCTCTTCAATTGGCTCCTCTGGATTTTATTTCAGGGTATTAGAGTGGAGGGTGGCGTATGCAAATACAGGAAAACCCTTTATTTTTATTATGCTAACCCTAATTTTCTTTCCACTCTACAAATATGCATTACATTTCATCTATCACATTCAGACATCTGCAGCTGTGAAAAAATGTTTTCAGTGCATTTTTTGTTGTATTATCTGACGCATTCTTGCCTTTACCAGCAGCTACATGATGGAAAAATAATGGAAACGGGTCATTAGCTGTAAAAATCCAAAGGCTTTGAGACTTGTGTATTGTTTTATTGAATTCTCATGACCTTTCTTTTGACTGACAAGGTTATACCTCGGGTAAAAATGAGAAAAACAAACAAGTCTAGTCTGACTCTCTTGATTTTCCTATTCTACTTCCTTTTCACAGAGAAACATGGTCAGGTTAGTCAAAAAAACTCTTTTTTTTTGTTAAAGGTTATTTAATTTAGACAATATTCAAGCTGTGAGCCACACGGTGAATAATAGTAAGTCATTCAGTGATAAATATAGAACTGTATTCAGGTCACTGATGGAGAAATTTTCTTATTTTATAGTACAATTCACAAAGCGCAGAGGTTGTTCACAGTTCATTAATTACCTAAGCTCCACACATAATGAGGGTCTCATGAGAACGAGGCTTAAGGCTTATTTCTGTTGATATATTTCGCTCACAAAGATTTTTCTCGCATGCACACAGGAAAAGAAACTGATGTGGGAGGTCCTCTTTCTCCAGATGCTAAAGCAAGAGGAACCTAAATAATGAGGTAAACAAGTAGTGCTGTGCAAGTTGTACGGTGGCAAAATATCAGATACTTTTTCAAAAATCACACTCTTAAATTGAGTAAATTCAATAATCATCATCAGAGGGTCCGCGCAATGTTACCGCTGCACCTGGCCCACAAGAACAGAACCACATCTCCAACACGCATAATGTGCATGTCGCACAAAACCAGCGCAAACCTAAACCACACAAAGACATGCATGTAATGCGCCTGGCCCACAAGAACAGCGGGCCTCTTCAGCTGCTTGTTTTTGTTTGTTTTAGCAAAGTATACTAAATAATAAAGGCAGGATACCAAAGCCTACCCGTGTGATCCACGGCAGGTGGAGGATGGAGATTCCCAGGTTCAGGTGATGTTTCTGAGACTTCCAGAGAAAGTCAAACATTTTGACTAGATTTAACTGTTTAACCTGCAGTCATAGCGAGACGCTCAGAAAGAGAGCGGCAGATGTCACGGTCGGCCAGCTGGGTGACCAGTCAGCTCTATGCTTCATAAAACCACAGAAAAAAAAACTGCTCATAAACCCGCGACCCTGCCTGAACTGCGCACACTGTAAAAAAGTGAGGTAGGATTCACTCGACCGCTCTTTGGACTACAGGAGGGATCAAAATCAGCTCATTCATTTTTAGTTTACACAAAAAGCGCCAAGCTGCCCAATAAAAGCAAACTGACCAATAAACATGTAAGCTTAGGACTTGCCCACCCCCACAGACTCACATGGGCTATGTTCAAGATGTTTTGACACAAGATTTTTTTTTTCTTCACAATTTTGTTAATAAAGATGGTTAGATAATAAAAAAGCTTAAAGAAGGTACGGACAACGGATGCAGCTGCTGGCACTACTGCTTGTGGGGATCATATCAATATTTTTTGTATTTTTTTTTATCAATTCTAATAAAATAATGTGTATGCAGCGGAAGCGTTTATGAATTTTCATCTTCTAATGATTCTACAGGAGAATAAATGTGAAGTGATGGAGGTTTATTGCACTTATTCACTTTATCAGAGGGGAAAGAAGGGATAGCGTTCCTTTCAACTATTTCAGAAGTTTGCTTTAAATACATAAATCAGAAAATGACGACAAGCTCCAAGGTTATAAGATGCTGTTGGAGAACACAAACTTCTATCCTGTTGGTGAATCATAGCTGTAGAAGGCTATATAATATATATACAGACACATGCCATGCATTTGTGCTCAAATTGAAAATTAGAGTTTTTAAAATTATTCTGCTAGAGATTAAAGTAAAAAAACCGTGTTTGAATCATTTATACAGCTAGCTAGTTATCTAGCCACCTGGCTAGCTAGATAACTAGCTAGCTTAGCTTAAGACAGACAGACAGACAACTAGCTAGTTATCTAGCCACCTGGCTAGCTAGATAACTTGCTAGCTTAGCTTAAGACAGACAGACAGCTAGCTAGTTATCTAGCCATCTGGCTAGCTAGATAACTAGCTAGATAACTAGCTAGCTTAGCTTAAGACATACAGCTAGCTAGCTATCAATCTATGCAAAACTTTTTAGACTTTTGACTAAACCATAAACTTAAACCTTATTTCATTTTCTTTTGGCTCTTCTTATGTGCGCCCCTTTATATTTTTCTATCCCATGAATTTCCAATAAAATCCACAGAAGCTTGTGGCAATAATGTGCATCAACATAAACCCATCACAGGTGAACATTAATCACTGCTACTTTCACTCATTTAAACCAACTTCCTGGAATAGAGCTAATGTAGAGGAGAGTGCTGTCATTTGAATTGTAAATCTACATTATTCAAAAGTTGCTTTAAGTTGTATGCGTTTTTACCCTTCCTCCCATGGGGTGTCTGGTGATAAATCCAAACCCCGAGTGCTATTACTCATATCGAGTCTGTGTGTGGGGGTGTGTGTGTGTGAGATTTCGGGGTGAACCAGCAATGTGGAAATGAAAGAGGAGCAGAAAGTTGCAAATTAAACTCCTTACTTCCTTCCTTTTGGCAGGTTCTTTTCAGCAGGAGCTGACGGGGCTTGAAGGACGCGCTAATCTCACTCAAGGAAATTATATTTAAATCACAGAAGCCCGTGTCTCCTGTACTCCGCAGTGTGGATTTGGGGATTTCTGTCCAGTTTCGACTTCCACCACGATTCCATACAATCAATATTTGATCAAGGTCCTAGGCATCAAAGCTCCGCGAATCTCCGTTTTGACTTTTAATTCCCCACCGTGACGCGTAATTCTCTGAAACAGGGATGGCTGCTTGTGCCAATATTTGATTTTTCTAAGTGTGCTGTTGCAGTTGCTGCCCTTTGAACCTTAATTTTAGCCCTGACTGGCTGCTTTGTACTTTGAATTAGCCAGAGAATCAGTAGGCATTCAAAGGGATTTGCACTGACACACCAGACGTGTGGAAAAGTTGGTTGTGAGGTATTGTTGGAAATCGTGTTGAAGTCGAAGAAATTCATGTTCAATGAATTAAATTTGGAGGTATTTGTGCTAATGTATTTCATGCCATTAGCACCGTGGGCCACAATGGGACTCGGTCCAACAGACACTTTGTTACACTTACACCTCTTTTTAAAAATTTTAGTCACATTTTTAAATGGTTTTAAAGGTTTTTAAAAGGTTTTTTAAAACTTTTTGAGTTGTCTTTTTGAAGATGTTTAGACACCATAACAATGATTTTTGATATAAATTAAAAACAGGATGAAGATTCCCTAAGAAAAGTTTTTTAAACACCTCTACCACTTTCAGTTTAACACTTTTAAGGGGACTTATAATGCAAAATTCACATTTTGTATTTACACTTGGGTTTCTACAGCTTCTAAAAACTACCCAAGTGATTAAAAAAAACAACACCCCACTGTTTTTTTGGCTATATGTTAATTTTATTTGCTAGTGTCTAGATCAGTGGTTCTTAACCTGGGTTTGATCGAACCCCAGGGGTTCGATAAGTCGGACTCAGGGGTTCGGCGGAGCCTCTGCCACCGAGGTAAAGACACACTTGTGTAAAGTCGTGATGACGCCCCGCTTTGCCATCACTTGCTGCAGAGGATCACGTTACATTGCTTAGCCAATCAGTGCTCCGGAGGAGGAGCTAGAGGCAGTAGCAAACCCGAAAAGATGCGACTAAGGAGCAGATTTAGACTATAGAATTTGGTAAAAACTGTGAGTTTTCAATCAGAGCTTCGGAGGAGCACTGATTGAAGGAGTCCCTCTCAGCATGGATTTGAACTTGTGTCTTTAATTACTATAGCAAAACTCACCATTTTTACCAAATTCTATAGTCTAAATCTGCTCCTTAGTCGCATCTTTTTGGGGTTGGTACTGCCTCTAGTGGCGTGGGGGTGGTAACACAGCTAATATAATTACATTACTAAATCAGAATACCGCAAAGTATTCTGTGTCGGCGGGGGGGTTGAGAAGGGTTCGGTTATGAAACTTGGGGGGTTCGGTACCTCATAAAAGGTTAAGAACTAATGATCTAGAAAATAAGCCTCCTGATTAAAGCCTCAGTATGTTTTTTTTTTGTCTTTTTTCACACATTTGTTAAACCAAGCAGTACAATATGAGGCAGATAATCATTGAAAATTAACTATTATATTGCTGTCTGAAGAACAACCAATCAGAGCCAGGAGGAGGGTCTTAACATTGCCAATCAAACTCATGTGCTCGCTGCTAAATGCAGATAAACAGAAAAAATTGTTTACCTGCCGTCTTCAATGGTTATGCTAACTAGTTTTAGCAACAGAATCTCCTAGCTGCAGCGTAGCAGAGAGCAGCGTCACATGAAGCTGCGATTGACAGCGCTAAGACCCGCCTCCTGGCTCTGATTGGTTATTTCTATTTAGAACAGGAAGAAGGCAGAGGAGCTTGGTAATTTCCACAGATTCTGTCTCATACCATACGGTCATGATACTGACGGTTTCAACAAATATGTAAAATATTTTTATAATTATATATTTGCATTTAGAAAAAATATTTTAAATATTTTTATATGTAACCCCTCAGGTTATATATATAACTCTTTTCTCCTAGGCACCTTAAACATTTTCTTAGATACAATGCACTGTAGGCTTTTTCACCTTAAGCAGTGTTAGTTGTTTTTTACTTAACCTGACTAATGTTTTCCACTCACATATTGGAGGCTTTACACACTGTAAAGTCCTTTACATTATAATACATACAAGTATTTTCCATTGACTTAAAACACCCAGTAAATGTAGCGGTTTGTTAGTAACTGTTATTTACTACCGCCAATAAATGCATCGTTTTACTTGTCGCTACCTTACTGGTCAGTCAAGGGCAAAATCAAGTTTAAGCAATTTGATTGGTTGTGATGGACTGGGGGGGAGAACGGGACTGGAGGTGCACGTGCCCGCTGCGACGGACGGGGGTTGATTCGGCGGCCATTCATGGTCAAGGTTGGATTTGTACCGCTGTGGACTGTTATTTTTGTTTAACTAACCAGTTGGAGCTACGAACTTTTTCTTGGACGTTTTGCCTGTTTTTGGAGCCACAGAACCGGACCACGCTCGGCGTCTTGCTTGGATTTTGGAGCTGCAGACCCAAACCCCGCTCAGGAGCTGGAAAGGACTGTTGGGCTGGAGTTGGAGCCGTTTTATTGCCGTTCGTTTGAAACTCGTAATCCATGGTGGGGTGAGTAACCCATTCCTCGTGGTTGTTCTGGGAGCCGCCATCTTTGGAACTGCTATTCCGAGGATGAATGCTAACTGAGTCCTTTCAGGCCTGCAACGCTGATAAAGCTAACGGACTGCTTTACTAATTCAAGAGACTGAATAGTGTGATTGATGCATTCAGCCTTGTTCGCTAATTTTTTGTATTCTGTTTAAAAGGGCTGTTTTATACAGTTCTGAGACTGTGCGGTTGCACTAAGTGTGTTAAAAGCTGAACGTTAACTGTGCACTGTTAATGTGCATTGCCCCTGGTTTATTACTGACCAGTACGGTTTATTAAACTGGTACGTTTCAACCTTAGCATTTTTCCTTCCTTATTTTAAGGTTAAAGTTGCACTGCATTTAGGTCTTACTTGTAGAACTCTTGGCCTTGCTATTGTGCTCAGTTACGCACTCTATTTACCATATATGCCGTTGCCAATTAACACACTTATTCCTCAGTGTGAAATACTTCATAGAGTGTAGGTCAGAGAATCTGGGCGCTGTTCATAGGGGACACTTGAACAGTGGTTACATATATTTTTACTAAGTATTTTTAATAAATATTTTTATTTAATTTTTCCAAGGGTACGCCTCAACTTTCACTTGCTAATAAAATAACCAATAAACTTCTTTTGGGTTCCCACAGATAAAGCCCAAAAAGTATGTAATACGGTTAGTTTTTCTGGGTCTAGATAAGCATTTAAATAAATATGGTTAGTGGAAAACTAATTTGATTTTACAGACTTTATTCTAAAAATGGGTAGAAGTCTGAAACTGTAAGAAAAGCTTCTTCCAGCATCCTGCTCTACTGGTTTTAAAACACTTTATCCATGTCATTACTGTAAAAGTACTAATAAGCAAAGCAGGAATGGATCGTCCTCTTTACAGCTAAGTGAGCCAAAGAGCATTTCAGTTATTTAAAGTCATTCTCAGAAGACAAAACTAATACCAGGAGGAAATGGCTTCAGCAGCTGAGATGGCATTTCTGAATACGTTTCTAGGTTTTCTTATTTATGGCAGCAAAAAAAGCTGAATGGGAAAATCACAGAGGACTTTTCTTTTCCTTTTATGACACTTCAAATGAGACGTAATTAAGGCCATATTTCCATAACGTTCCTCAAAAACTTTAAGGACAGTAAATTTAATTAAGCTATCATACTGGGGGCACAGTGACCTTGTCTCAGCTGAAAATATAAAAATATATGTTTTTATCCTTTCAAAGGTATGCTAATGATATCGTTTGAAAAAATGTAACAGCCATAACAACCATGATTTATTTCAAAGCGGAGCGTACGTCTCCCCTGTGGTCTCCTTAAAATCTCTGCATGATTCTGTAAGTTTGAACTGGTGAAATCAGGACAATTAAAGAACCTCTCTGCGGTAAACATTAAGCGGATGGTGCGCATTTTGAGCAGAAATTGGGGATTAACTTCTTAAAATGTTCTGCCTGATCCCCTGACTGGACTTCAAAGTAAGAGTTATGTTGGAAGAAGTGGTATTGGAGGGCCATTGTCAGCGGGTTTGTCGTGCTTCTGACACTGAAAACCCACAAAGGAACTCAAGAATCACAACGGATATCAGTGCAAGTCCACAAGACGGCTTGAAAAAACTTTCCTGGTGTGAAAATTACAATTCACCCCCACATAAAATCACTGAATGTAGTTTTAACCTAAGCTGAAGAGTGTTGCATTGGTATATTGTACATGTAAATGAAGGAAGACCATTATTATGAAGGACGTTGTGTTCAGACTCTTCCTGATTTCCCATTATAGTTTATTTACAGCCTGTGAATACGGCATGTATGCAAATTACCAAATCATAAATTGATGTTGGCGCAGATTCAGAGGGCAGGCCTGGCTTAATGCTGCGTTTTTCTGATCAATTATTCCCCATAGGCTTGCAGACATCAATCTGTGGTCATACCTGGCTTTACATTTCTAATTATTTTATGCTTTTTATTGACTCTAGCATAAAAGCCTTTCAGTGTTTGGAATAAAATCAAACAACACGACCACTTCCATGGCTTTCTGTGCTCCTAAAGTGACAGAAAGCATTTTTAGTGGTCTTAATTCTGGGAACTTGGATGGAAATGGAAGAAAGAAAGTTAATTTTGTGTCTGGGATCTTTTTGTGTTGATTGGGTCATAAGTTTTGCATCATTATGCAGCTAAAAGCCCCAGTAACGACCCATTTTTTGATTTCTGGCTGACGCCACTAAACTCTTTAAGGGAGTTCGTGATGCATTAAAATCTAACATGATGCCTAGATGGTTCATCAAAATGCAAAAGACACTAGGAACGTAATATAACAGACATAAAAAAATAAATTCACATAAAACTGAAGTTATGCTAAACTTTTTGTGATTTTGAAATCCATTTAATTATTTATATTGAGCCATCTGAGCCACCGTACTTATAAAATTACAAGAGTATCTGGAAGAGAAAGCCCTACATCATCAACGAGCCTCCAAGCACCATCACAATGTAGCAGTAAACATTCATTGTTCATTTTTACATCTGTTCATCCTTTAATGCCAGAAACTCCTGGGATGTTTCTTGCTTGAAAAATTTATTCAAACTCGCCTGATAAAATCTCACAAATCCAACTGAGTCTTTCAAGCTATCATTTTGTTAGTTAGCTTCTTATCTTTCCAGTTATCCATCTTGCTAGCTAACTATTTTGCAAGCTATCTATCTTGCTAGCTAACTGTTTATCTTGTTAGCCACATATCTATCTTGCTAGTTATCAATCTATCTTGCTAGCTAGTTATTTTTGCTAGCTAGATATATATCTTGCTAACTACCTAGCTATCGTGCTAGATACACATCTATCTTGCTAGACTCGTATTTATAGCTATCTACCTTGCCCGAAAGCTAACTATCTTGCTAGTTATCTATATCTATCTTACTACCAATTTATCAATCTGAGCTATCGCAGTGGCAAACTATCTATCTTAGCTATCTATCTTGCTCGCTAGCATCTTGCTAGCTAAATAGCTAGCTGTATAAGTATGTTGCCCATTTTTTCCTTCTAATGTAAGACTGGTATTTATAGCCAAAAACTCCCATTCTTCACGAAACACAAATGGACTCCAAAATGGAGCCGTTTTTCTCTGGCAGCATTTGTAAACTACAGCCTCTAGGATAATTTTTTTCTTCCTTGATGATGAATTGGCTTTCATCCCAACTATATACTCGACTTACGTCACTGTAAAAATAAAAAACATGGCATTAGTCTTACCAGGTTCAGCTATGCAATGTCGTTTGGATACAGAATGTTTTCCTGATGGCTGAACATTTCCAAGCTGTTTATACTCACACAGATGAACATGGCGTTTTCAGACCTCTAGAAATTGACAAGCCACTAAATATTCTGGTGTTTTGCAAATATACAACTTCAGTAATCCTACCTGACTTAAAATAAGGAAAGCTTAATATGATTATTCATTAGAAAGTAAGAAATCCATGTAGATATTCAACTATGTTCTGACTTACAGAAAGATTCTGCAGAGATCTTTGGCTATGAGATCACTGGTATTGTTTTACTCTGCCTTTCACTGCTGCAATCTAGTCTATTTGAGTGAGCAGAATAAGGTAGAACAGGTTGTACATGAAGTGTTGCATGAAAACACAGGGACGAAGCGTTATATATCCACATGCGTCACTTCCTGCACTTCTGACTTGAGATCTTCTTTGTAAACAAAGACTATTGTTGCACTGCTGGAGAACATTGAAAGTGGCACAGCATTCAAAAAACACTCAAATTAATTGGTCCAAGATGATGACTGCGCCTCACCCTCTGATTTACATCTACTTTCATGTCAGATCACTTTTTTCCATTATAGTTTCTGTTTGTTTGCTAGTTTTCGAAGCCATTAGATGAACCGCGCCATAATGCATTCTGTCTGGCTTCCATTTCTGTGACGAGCACTTTAGTCACACTGTCTGAGGAGGCAGGATTTGCCGTTTTTAATTGTACATTCAGTGTCAGGATGAACCAAGACACAGTAATCAGCTTGTTTTTATAAAACGAACAAAGAAAGTTGTCAGATTATGTTGGCTTTCTAACATTTTCCTTTTTATTTATGATCAGTTTGTCATGTCAGAAACTGGTAATGGCTGTATTTTTTATGTTAATTAATGTCATTTTTGCGTTAAGGGATTAAATCTTTATCCAACTCATGTGGAAGCATGAATTTACTTACGTAAGTGGAAGTCGCAGTGATTATTTTTTTCGGTCTGAGCCAAGGTGGTTGGTGTTAAGTGCAGGTTGGTGCGTATAAATCCTGAGTTCTGGCTATAGGAAACAAACTGTGCAGCTGATGAATCACAGCCTCCTGGTTATTAACAGGTCTATTTGTTTGCAACTCTATGCTAATTTGCGCTGCTCCTGGTGACTGCTTTGGTCATTATTGAAATGAGTCTGTGTCTGTAAATCACCACACCTGCCTGCGGTACTTATGATTTGCAGCCACACAGTAAATCTGCCTCTTTTCTCCTCTGATTAGTGTACAAAGGAAGATGACTTTAATTTGTTAGATCCTGCCCTGGCGTTGATGTCTTTTTTCAATCTTTGGTTTGCTACTGCAATCACATTTATAAGTATGTAAGTTCAATTTAATGCAAAATGGCATGTTCATTATTTAAAAAGCATCTTCCTGTCTGCTGGTGTTGGTGAGAACCAGGACTTTAAGCATTTTAAAGTCTTAAACTTCTGTAACGCTGTGATACGTGAAGTAAATCAGCTTTCATCCAAAGAGCTGGTGCAGGACGTCATTAATGTCATAAATCTCTTTGTTTTGTTATTTGTTTTGCTTGTTATAATCGCAGGATTTCTTGTTGTTTTTCTAACAAAGTACGTGGCTTTTTGGATGCTTTAATATATTCAAAAACTCGCCAAACGTCACCCAAAATTGTCCCCGAACTAAAATTTTTGAATTCCAGTGGAATTGCAAAAACTGCTCTACAGCGCCCCCTAATGTGAGATAGGACAAAAACTGTAGGTCTGAAATTAGGTACATGGGTAGATCCCCCCCCAAATTAAGAAAAAAAGTCTTGGAGGTACCCCCGGCCATTTTGGGTCAAAGGGCACATTTTGGCAACTTTTCACTTTTGCACACCTCGAACTTTAACGAACGTGTTCTAGGGATTTCGACCTATCAGCTTCATTCTTGATCAGGATGCAGGTAAGGGGTGGGGCTTTAAAAGTTATCAAAAAAACAAAGTTTTTGTTTTATGTTCAGGGGGCGTGGTCGAGTGGCAAACTTGTCGTACTCACCAAAGCAAATGAAATGCTATAACTTTCACATAAAAGGGTCAACTGGCACCAAACTTGAGTGATCCTGGTTGGATGCCTGACAATCCTATGTTGGCATAGCCTGACGTCATCCAAGTCCCGCCCCCTCAGAACAGGAAGTGGCTTTTTTTTTCTTGGAAAGCTCCATCTCTGACCCCCTTCAGGCTGGAGCGGCGCTGAGCTGCAAGGGCCTCCAACGCTGCTTGCAGCTTTAATTTATCTTTGTATCTGTTCTTAAGTATGGCAGGATTGGTCCTCCATAAATCTTAAGTGAATGGATATATAGACATCAAGTTCCCCTAAATGTTTCTACAATAAGGATTCTCTTTTTTATCTGAAGAAAATATTGATTTCCTTCTAGTGGGAGAAAAAATGTCTTTAAGCTTAAGATTTTTTCTGCTCAGAAGCTTTACTGACACAGAAATGGTCGGCTAATTGTGGTAAATAAACATCAACCATGCATTTTATTAGTCTAATGTCCCTAAAGCTTTCCCAAATTTTCAACAATCACTGTCATTAATGTTGGCTAAATTAAAGTAACGCAAATGTTTTTCACAGAATGAGCAAACTCATAGCTGCTGCATTCTTGTTCCTGAAAACAGGCTAATTGTTTTCTAGACCAACAAAATTTAAATCTAAATTTTATTAATGCATAAGTGACGGGCTGTTTTTTATTTTCTGGATCTGCAATGATTTACATGCAGAGCCAGTAAGAAAATATTACCATTTTCTTTAAGAAAAATATTGTAATTTCTTTGCTTGGTAAGCAGATAAAACCGAATAAATGGCGAAAGTTTATAATTTGCTTTTTGTGGGCTGAAATTGACAATTTAATATGTCAATTTTGGTGTGCTTTGCACTACAAAGATGTACATTTAGCTCAAGATTTTTAGTTGACATTAAATAAATCTTTTTTTAGGTTTGGACAATTTTACTAAAGTCTAAACTAGTTGAAGGACTGAAAATATGATCTCTAAGAAAATCTGAACTGGATTTTGTTCATCTAGTTCTGTTTGCAAATATCCTGCAAACTCAATTCACCTGTTTTCTAAATCACTTTGTGATTTAAAAATGTTACATAAATGGCATTCTGTCAGTCTTTTGTTTGGAAAAAATTATGTATGACTTTGGCAGAAATGGCAGCCATCAAAGCGTTTTTTTTTAGTTTTTTTTTTAGAAGTTGACACTTTTAGTGCCTCCCTGCTGGTAGTTCTGCCATTTTCTCTTTGTTCTGTGCTGAAGTTCTCCACAGGAGTCTTTTCTGCAGTCGCACACTTCAATATGCTCCTAAAGTTGTCAATTTGATCCATGCACGGACTTGATGAAGGTGGTTAAACACTTACGCATATTTTATCAAGACGCTATTTCTTCTTTTTGTTTTCAACTTGCATTGCTGCATAAAGCAATGCCTCGTACAGGAAGCAACATATTTGGGACAAGCATTTTGGTATTACACACTGTGTTGCACAACTTTCTAAAAGAGCTAGCTGATCATCTTACAAAACATCTCTGGAGACATGAAGACCCCTTTCACACTGGATGAAGACCCCACTAAACTCTCAACGACCTAAATGACCTATGTGGACGTGGTTTGATTGCAGCAATTTGTAAAATCCCCTTTAGTGTGAAGGCAATCATTTCTTTTTTTTTTCCACTCAGTACTTTGTAAAAAGATGTATCCCTGTAGCAGGACATGATGCCTGTGGCAGCAGCAGTGGAAATAACAATAACGTATTCAGAACCTTGCTAATGCAGAGAGAGGGGTCAAAACCAGGGCAGGGGTCAGCAAGGCCAGTCTAGCTCCAGCTATCAAGTGATTAGCCAAGAGTTATATGCATGGTCCCCACTTTACAGATAACCTGCTACTGCCTGGCTGCAGAAATTTTGTATTTTCAAAAAGCTGAAAATGAGAAGCCAGTTGTATTCCTATTACACCCATTAAGATCTAACAAAGACTCTGCAAACAACATCAAATTTCAGGCTTGGTATTCACCCAACATGGGTTTTTTTCTGAAATTGGACCCAGTTTCTGCAAAGACTCATTGCAGTAACTTATCTAGAGGACTTCCAGAGCAGGTTGAGGTCAAAGGCAAAGCCAGGGTATCTGCAGGTTTCAGCAAGTCCAATTTAAGACTTTCTAAGGCCTTTTTAATGTCACCTTGAATTAAATTTAAGCCCAAAAACGATTTAAATATAGAGGATGGTTATGGGATCCTGGTGTATTACAATCAGGCATTGCCAAACTTAAGAGTTTAAGACAAAAGTGAGCCAGAGGCAAAAACAAAAATTATCCAGTCAACTGGCAATAAAGTTCCACTTAGCCTGATAGGAGCAAAAAAGCTAGCTGACTGGTTAGCAAGGGTATATTAGCAGCTAGTTACAGGTAGCCTAAACTGCCTTTCACAGACGAGATACGGCAAAATTTAAGATCTGTGATTAAAGTATTTAAGGCTAAATAAACATGTTGAGGCCTTAATTTCAGATGGATGAATTTAAGAGTTTTTAAGGACATGCAGACACCCTGGAAGCATTGGTCAGAACCTTAAGTCAGCTTTCATTTTCATAGATCATGCCATGTTGGTGCTGGTGAGACCCTACATAATAGGTGCCCATCCATTGATGCTACCCAATACGCTGCCACAAATGATAAATGTCAAGTCCAGAGGACTCCAAAGCACTTTACTCAACATTCAGTCATTCACACATTCACAAGCTAATGGTGGTAAGCTACTGTAGTAGCTTACCACCATTAGCTACTGTAGTAGCTTACCACCATTGTTGTTGGTGGAGCTGCCACGCTCCACCAACAACTCCTACACCATTGCTATAATTGCTGCCACAATGACGTTCTTAGGAAAGTTTCATAGATGTTCAATATGGAGAGTCGTATGAATCCAGAGCGCACTGCAAAGACCATCAAGTTTCTGGCTGACTTTACATCACAGCAGGATGTTTATCCAGCTTTGAAGTAAATATAAATGGCAACCCACACTAAATGTATGTGGTCAGTGGTTGTTGTTCCAACTTGTGGCAACCAGCAATCCTTTTTAAACTTGCAGAATATTTGACATAGTTGTTGTTTCATGTTGACATAGTTCAGCACTCAGCATCCACTACAACCAATGGCACATGTTGGGCTGGTCAATTGGCCTCCAAGGCTCCTATAACCATTTATTAATGCAATGCAGTGCAGTTAGGCTGATTTGTGTTACCAAAAAGACAGACTCTATGAATTACTGAACCTTTATGGACTTTTTTGGGGAACCATGTCCTACAGATAATGGCTCATTTATTAAAATAATTTTATTTTTGTCCAAGACTGTTTGGTTTTGCAGTTTTGTTTAAGTCAATAAAATATGTGAGGTTAATTAAAGCTGAAATTAAACCAGCAAATTAATTCAGAGGCTTTATTCAACCCAGGACTGTTTGTTCTGTATTAGCCAAACCGAAGGAGTAATAGCACAATTTAGTATGGATTAAACGATGGAAATCTGGAACCAGACTTGTAAATAAAGACCATTCTCCAATATGAGTCAGCAGGGAGTACTCCTGTGTTTGGGCCAATGAGAAGCTTATTAAAACACTAGTTCTCCAAGGACAAGCTGATTCTGAAGTTGGGAAATTTGGGATTTAATTAAACATGAACTACATAACGAGACTCTGCAAGCTAATGGCAAGGTTTTATCCCAACAGGTCAAGGACTGGTCTAACACTGTATGGCTAATTGGTAGTTCTCCCCATTATTCTCCTTCTGAAATGCAGCACAAAGTCGAACCAGCAAGAAGCAAATTGACGAAATGGCCAAAGAAAAAAAAAAAAAAATCAAAATTTAAAACAAGAAAAAAATACTCTAGTTTTGTTGGTAAAAACGGGTATGTTTTATAAAAATGGAAACTTTGGAGATAAAAAGTCTAGTTATGCTTCTAGTTCTTCAGAACGGATGTTTCTACTGGAGATCTTCTGTAACTACAAAGGCAGGGACATGGTATCATAATTAAAAGACTGTATTGGGTATATATAAAGCTTCTTTAGATGCCTTTTAGTCAAAGAAAGCTTGGCTTATTAAGTCTGGAAACTTATACAACTGATTGCCCATCACTATTTAATCTCAAATAAAGGAGAATGACTGAAATGACTGATTAGATTATTTAGTATTTGGGTATACATTAATATTTGTGTTAAATGTATGCTTCTAAATCTTTCTTTTATGAGGCAAAATATGGTTTGATTTGGTTTAAAAAGTCTTTTCCCCTCTCTAATAGCAGCTTGAGTTTCTTTAGCTTTCCAAGCAAAACTCCTTCTTCCTTCATCCTCTGAAAATATATTACTGCAGCACATTCAAGTTTTCAGACATTCATAATTGAGTAGCATATGATGAATAGCAGAAGGGTGTTCCATTTTAGGCAGGCTGGAAAACAGCAGCAAGATCAGCAGTGATTCAGTGTTCTTTTTCGCAGCTATGCAACCCTCATGTGTCTCAATACAGAATTTAATTCACCACAGTTAGTGGAAATAAATGTTTTAAATAAATGTGAGACATTTGCCATTTTTATCCCCATGCCAAATAAATATTTTTGTAGTTTTTGTTTGTTTGTTTTTTTTAGCGTGTATTAGTGTCAAATGAGGGACATTTAAATGGATTACGAATGGGTTGGAGTTGATTATACAAGCAGTGGAAGGCATGGAGTTTCATTTTTGAACTATAAGGACATATCTGATCTTGTAAAATATGTATGCCACCAATTCAAGTTCAGTTTGTTGAGCAGGTAGCTCTAAAAAGCTAAGAAATATGAAAAATTTGGCCTATGCCTTTAAATTAAAATTAAAATTAACATTTTTATGGCCTTCATTCATTCATAAAAAAGCTTGGAATCCAATCCAGGAACTAGTTATCTGGGGAAATCATTGCCCACTTCTGTTTCCTCTGCAGTTTTTATGGTCAAATCAAATTACCAGATATAAAAATATCCATTTGCATTTATTATTAACTCTTTAAATTATAATTCCTCGGAATCCTGTCAGTTTGTGAGTTAAGTTGCCCCCTTGTGGTGGTTTTCAGCTACTGCAACATTAACTGCCAGACCTTTTCAGTGTGTATACACAGATAGCACAACATGCTACACCACAGAAAGTCACTTCTCTGAGTCTGGGAGTGGAACCAACGGTTAATATTATAAAGTTGGTTATTTTAGTTGTTTTATACAACAGTGGGTTATGTTAGTGTTTGGAGAAGCTTATTTTGAGCTATGTAACCGTGTTAATGATGCTAATGCTAAGTGCGAAGTTAGCCGCTAGCAGGAGGCTAGCTATGAGGCTAACGATGAAGCTTCAGGTTAATTTTTGTTGTATTTTATATAATGCTTATTTCTTGTGAGAGAATTCAGATTATGATGGGGGGTATTTACTTGAATGTAAAGACATATATAAATGTAAAATCAAATTCTAATTGTGCCTTTTCTGTATATTACAAGACATAAAAACACAAACCATATTAGTTTGGTTTTTTTCATTTACTTGCCAAACTCTTCTTTCTTCTGCATAATCAAGAATGTAAAATTTTATTTTAGTAACTGTTAAAGCTGTGACTTGAAAATTAGAAAAGAAAATATCTTATTGGTAATAAAAAAAGTCTATTTTTATGCAATTAAAGATTGATATTTACTCGTCTCTAATTTTGCATGCTCCCCGACCTTTATACCTTTCTATCTATCATGATGTTTTTAATAAAAACGTATGAAATTAATCTACATGGAAGTTCAGTACATTGTTTGTATGACCGGTTTTACATAAAAAGCTTTTCTTTTTATGACATTTTGACTTGAAGAAATCACATTGAAGTTGCTCCAAGTCAATTATCCAGGATTTCTGTGCAACCTGGAGATTTTTTTATTGGTTTGAAGTATTTCCCAGACCTGGATAAGTATGGAAAAATAGTTTTTATTTTCCTCTTTATACTCTCCCCTGAATATATGTCTCTTCTTTACTTTATTTCTTTACTCCTTTCCTACTTTGTTTCTTCTGTATTCTTCCTCTCTTTTCCTTCATCCGTTGTTTCCTTCTTTTGTTTACTCCATCTTTATGGCCTTTCTTTTCGTCCATGTTTTTTTTTTATCTTCCTCCTTCCTTCCTTCAATCTGTTCTCAATTTCTTTAAGGTTTTATATTTAAAGCCTTCTCACTGTGGAAATGTCTGCCATAAATTCACAGTAACTTTAATTTAGTCATATTTTAAAGTAAACATTAAAGACTAAGTCTTGGTTTTTCTTCTAAAGGCGCTAGAATATTGAACATTAAATGTAAAAGACACTCCTTTATGTGACACTTTAAGGTTTTTGTTTCCTCACAACATAAAACAAACGCTCCAAATGTCATGTTCTAAAAATCCCAAAATAAATAGGATTATCTCTGTTTTATGGAGTATAAATTTGTTCTGTTTTCCAGCTTTTCCCATCTTATCTACTTTCTCCTTAAGCACCAGATATCGTAGACGGCTCCCTCCCACAAATATCTGGACCGTCCAGTTTATTTATTCCCCACTTGTGCAGCTCTTGCACTGGAGCCGGTTCACCTCTGACGCACATCACTCATACATACACTTACAGAAAGCTACTTTATGTGGTTTTGTCCTACCGCTCGTAAAGTCATCCCATCCCTTGTCAGGTGACGGCTTCGTCTTTTCAGCACAAGAGCCTTTAAAGTTTAAGGGAGGATTTATCGATGCTTGCTCATACAGATGGGTGTATAAATAAAAGTAATGACGGATACATCACCGGCCAAGGTCACACTGGCTCTGCCACTCCTTGGCGTAAGTGTATTTTAGAAAGGCCACTCTGTTGATTAAAATATGATTTAGAACGAGGTCTGAGATGGTGGATATAGTGCTTGGTTCATTATCGCTAAATGGCTTAATGGGAGGCATTAAAACAGGAAAGTCCTTTCTGTGGTTCAAGCTTTTACTACTAGCCACTGTTCTTCTTTGGGTGGCTTACAGTATCTATGTAGTTATAAAGTCCTTTTTTGGTATTATTAGGGTTGAAATTTCCATATCCAAGCAAAGGTACCTTACAAAATGTTACTGTTTTGAATTTTTTTAGTCACATTTCAGCCACAGACATCAACAAAGCTTGAGAAGAACGATGCGTCACTTTATAAATATGAATATATTTTTAATTTGTATAAATGAAAATCTTGAATGTCAGTGATTTTTAGACTGGGTCTAGCATATCAAGAAACTGACATTTTTGTCCCCGTTTTGGTTCAAAACATCCTGTTTTAGATGAAGAGCGTCTGTTAATGCAGTTTACATTTTGCTGTAAATTATCACAATTCTGAGCTTGAAAGGTGTAAATTTTGCCAGTTGTTTAAGTTAATCTCAGAAGTTTTCTGAAAAAAACGGGACATTTCTGAGTTTCATAAGATGAAAATATTTGACTTTTGGAGATATTCAGAGTTTCAAAATTCAAAAATGTTAATGAAAAGACTTTGGGATTAATAAAAAAAAAAGAAGAAGAAGGGGGAGATTTCTTGGATTCAAAGAGATTTTTGTAGAAATTTAATCCGTTATTTATTCTTTTCTATTTAAAATGGCCCTACTTCTAAACTGGAGCTACAAAAACTAAATCTAAACATCTGCAACACTTTTAAAACTTCAGCTGAAGAGAAACTGGAGCACAGTAAGATTTGACTAAGTGGTTTACTAAACACAAACCGTCAGAACAGGAAAAACACTCCAAAAATAAAATGTAGCTTCTGAGGGCTCTTTGATTGGTGGTTCAGAATCAGCTATTTTGCCTCAGCAGAAACAAAAGATTTAAAATTATTTTTAACATCAAATGCAGGGGAACTCGTTTGGAAAACGCTGCGCCGAAAGGAAGAAAAGCAAACAATTTATGCACCAACTATTGCACCAGAATTAAGAACACTGCTTGAGGCCGGTGGTAAAGTTAGAAAAAAGAAAGAAACAAAGCAATTTTCTTCTAATTTCAGCTGTTATTTTAGATTCAAATGTGACATTTTTATTGTTTTTAATTAGTGTAGAGAAAACACGGCTCTTACCTCATTGGTGGATTGTATTGTGAGGAGTTTAAGGGGACGTCTGAGAGATGGGGGAGCACAAGGGGGTCTTACTGCAGAGGAATGCTGTTGGCAGGGTTTTATCAAAGGCATTTTGGCTGCAGCTCCAACTGGAAGCACAGGAGACATTTTTATAGCTAAAGGAAGGCTGGATTTAATTGGATGCCAGCATTTTTTTGTTCGAGTGGAGGTTTTACAACACCATCATATCTCACGGGTTTGGATAGTTTCTGTAAGTTCAATTTCCTGAATTTTACCTGCAGAAATGTGTTTGTATGAACATAATTTTGTCCCATTAAGGTGGTGTTTGTTGACTCTGTGACACGGGAACCCTATTGCTCTTTTTAACCACGTAACAAAACATGAACACTTTCGACGCAGCCTGCAGTACAAAACATATTAAATGACGAGTTTACGCAAACATATAAATCTATTTCTTGATCTATGACTAAATAAGCTACAGAAAATATCAGCTCATCCAGCATGTGAGCATCTAAACAGCAGCGACCTATTTAAAGAGCTACAGTCAACCCTGATTTAGGCCAAACTTCACTTAATAAACACAAAATAAAAAGCAGCATCGTGCCTTAATGAGAGGAAATATTTTGTAGGTTTCTAGGACTGGCTGAACGTCCACCAATAAATTCTTGTCTCCTGCCCACTAATATGGACTTCATAGTTTTGGCAAGGTGTATTAAAACCAGGACTGTCAACGTTAACACGTTATTAATCTGAAAAGTTTAACACACTAATATGACATGATCCAGATTCATCGAATCGACACAAGAGACTATCGACAGCAAAAGGCGAAAGTTTTACTCCAATCAGAGTGAGCCCGACTGCGACAGAAACAAAAGTTTAACATTTTTCAACTTTCTTGTGTTATGAGGTTGAAACTTCACAAGCACGAATTACAAGCGACACCAGTTCCATAGAGAATGAAGAAGGAGCAACGTTGCCTCCCGTGTGTGGAGCCCAATACACGGTCCTGTACTGCGGTCAACAATGCAGAGTCGCAAACACAAGTGAAAAAATGAGCGAGGGGAAAATACCTGATGGAGGTTTGGGTAGTATAAGGTGGTTAATGCAGCAACTCTTCAATCTAAGCACAAAGGGTTTATAGTAAATATCTCTAAATGAATGTTTAAAACAAAATTACTACTTTTCAACCTTCCTGCATATGAAACCTGGAAATCTTGAATTTGGTTTGTAACAATAAAACATGCAGATTTACATTTAGAGCTTGCACAGTGATTAATCATGATTAATCTGATTGACAGCACTGATTAAAACCACATCTGGGCCACAACTACAACACACAGCACATTGTACCACCAGCACACAACACAGGAGCTACAATAAGTACAAATGGATGGTCAAACGTGTACATCTGGCATGATTAGGTGAGATCCAAGAGCTCCTGACTTTACCGATTCTGGAGACTCCCAGCTAAGAATAAGGCGTTTTTCAGAATCATTTTGTAGATTTTTTTGGTTGTTTTTCTTTTTTTTCTTAGAAAAAATAACTTCAACCTGTTCCTATTCAGGTGTTGCTTTAATTGAAGAATTGTACTTTTATTGCTGGACTCTAGCTAACAGGTGTTTTGCCGTTTCTTTGTTTGAATTGAAGGACGGGTTGGTAACAGCAAAAAGGATTACTGAAGGCATCGACTGAAAAGTTAACTTCTCTTCCCATTTTAATTTGGAGTAACTAAACAATAATAGCAGAGCATTCTATTGCCGATCCATTTGTCAAGGCATTGACTTCAAATTTAGAAAATCAATGGCTATTTTAGATTGATATTTTTTGAGTAGCGCCTTTTCTTTGAAAAACCACATTTTTATTTGAGCAACAAACCTTCCTTGACTAATTTTCTCATATCTTTTTCATGCGTTCACCCTTTTGGTGCGGCCGTGTTCATCTAATAAAGACGTACGAACAGCAGAATCCTTAGAAGTCCTGGCTTAGTAAATGTGACGGCAAATAAATTTCCCCCAAGACGAGACCTTTAATTAACTGCCTGCTGTCATTAACAGGAGCAGGCAAAATTTGCTTCTGCTGACGATAACAACCAAAACTACGGACTTCATTAGGTGGTACAATACCATACGTTAAAGTTTAACATGGATTTAAAATCAAACGGGAAACCAAGTGATGTCTTACATTTTAAACTGTTTGCCGCAGTATCGTCCGTTTTCCACCAAGAACTAATGAGCTACCCGTAGAAATAATGGTCAAATCAGTCTCATTAACACCGAGGCTACATCTTTCAACTGCCTTTGCCCTCTAAACTGTTGTGGAGATTTTTCTGCTCCTAATGGGAATGTCAAATACACTCACAGACACCAACTGTTAGAAACCCAGAAGCATAAAGGACCAATAGTGTTACCAGTTTCATGAAATAAAGCTACGAAAATCCAGGTTTCCATTGTATCCTGTGTCCCCCATTCACTCCGACACCCCCAAAGGAAGCATCAAATGCAACCAACAGTCACAGTCAACCTTTCAATCAAAACGATTTTAATTAAAACTGTGTAAGCTTGAACTAATTTGAAAAACAAAAATGGGAAAGATTTCAGTGAAAACTGCTTCTATGAAGTTTTTATTCTTTTATCTTTACATATTTCTTTTCTACTTTAAACATTGAAGGTACAAAATGTTGAACATTTTAAAGAGGTAATGAGTTTTTGGTTGTTTTTCTTTTCAAAGGTGATCCATTATGCTTCCTCAAACATGTTAGAATAAATCTAAGGGCTATAAAATATTTTCATTACATTTTAGTCTCATCAGTTCTGCCTATTTTAAGCTCCTTTCAGAATGAGCTGTTTTAGGGGCTCCTGTCACTTTAAATCCAAATAATCTGCTGCTGATCACAACACCCAAGCTTAAGGTTTACTCCCACACATGAAAATAGCTGCAATCATATGTGCAATTATACAATCATTCATGTTCATGAACACAAAACCAACAAAAATCCAACAACACTTAGCTTTTCCAGCAGCCATTGTACAGCACATACAGTGGTAAAACCAGATGGTGGAGCTTTGCTTGGGTTGCTAGGTAACGGTGTGGGCTTTGCTGGGGTTGCTAGGTGATGGGCAGTGCTTGCTAATTTAATTTTGGAAATGGCTAATTTTCCAATTTAGTGTCAAAAATTTGCTTTTTTACCTATATTTCTTTAAGTGCATCACCAAAATCGCCTTTACAGAATGATATGGACGCTGACAGAAGCAGTGGAGTCCCAAGCGGAAGGAGAAAAACATGCAAAACATAAATTTTGCATACTACATTCCCTTTAATAACTACATCCAAATTGCATGTGTCTTGGTTCTTGCAAGTATTGTCAAAATGATTCATAAAAGTGCAGTATTTATGGCATGCAGCTGTGCAACACCTATTTTATGCTAACATTGTTTGTGCTGTGGTGAAACAATTTGTTTTAGCTTTACCTGAAATGTATTAAAACCTCTGTAAGCTCTTCCCAAATGGGCACGACTGCAGCGCTACTCTGCAGGAAGGTTGAAACTCTCGTTGCTCAGCACCTGTGGTTTCACCGAAGCACACCTTAGCTACTGTTTCCACCACCCCAGCCACCAAATCAACCCTTCAACATGCTAATGAGCACAAACAGGAGAGGGGCGAGGTGCGTGCACAGAGGGTGAAATCATGTTCCAGTTGTTCCATGTCAGTGGGAGCATCTTTCCGGCTCTGACAGATCGCCCAATTAACCTTATTTACCGCATTTCCAGTCGTCCTCTAACGAGCTCCACTGGGCTTCTTTCTAATAACGAGCTGCCCAGATCGGGGACCGTTGCCGTGTTGGTTCTAGTCGCTTTTGTCCCGCAGTTATTAAGGTGACAAGACAGCAGCTCGTGTTCTCCTGTGCTTCCCGAGCCAGGACAACCTTAATGTTTCCATCCTTATATGTTTTATGTGGTGTTTTCTTTCTCCCTGAATTTGTCAAATTGGATATTTGCTGGTATTTTTTACTTAAAGTTTGCATGTAGGGAACTAGCCACATTATTTCATGTTAGTTATGACACACTGCTAGTCCCACAAAACCCCTTTTAACACAGTTACTAAGTTTTTATCTGTGAAATAAGCAGCATAAAACAAAACAGTCAGTGCTTTATTTTGATAATGCATGCATTTCTATTCACAATAAAATTGCACAAATTAGAGTCATGAAAGTAAGTTTGCGTAATGGAAACGCTGGAACGTTTGTTGATAAATTTTGGCACTAGGATGTTTTTCAGCTTCTTCAAAATTGGTTTAAGTCACAAAATTGTAATAAAAATGCATATTTAGCACCACAAGTGTCATGTTATGTTACTGCTGGTGTAAAAGACGACGACAGGAGGTGATAAGAGGATTTTTAAGGCTTATTGCATGAACAAACTTATTCACATGTGACTTTAAGTGCATTCCGAAGTTAATATAAAACACCAAAATTGTGTTTTCTCAACATTAACGGAAAATCAACAAAGTTTGTAATAGAAAAGAAGCTAATGACATTCTGTCTGCAGTAAGGAAAGTGGAGTTGACAGCTTTGTTTTTGCATATTTTCAAATCTGTCTGACATATTTAAAGCCTTTTCTTTATTAGATGAGCTCTGCTCAGGATTTATAAACTGAACATTGAGACTAATCCCCAGTTGATTGGAGCCATCTTTAATAAACCAGCAGCTGGATGACATCAAAAACATATAGTTTAATTTGGTCTGGCTGGAAACGACCTTCATGTTCAGGTAGACAAAACAAACCTCCTTCTTCTCTGTACTCAAACTGTAGGAATTAGAAATACATATTTTTAGAGGTGAGACGTAGCAAAGCATATACTTTGCTACACACAAGTAGCTTTTTCAGGTATCAAGTATTTTTTGACCGTTTTATTAGGCCAGTCAGCATTTTATTTATTTCCTTTCTTTCTTTTCAGTGACTCTAATCCTCTTCCATATAACAGTCATGACAGATGGAAATTATCCAATGGGAGCACAGTTTGTGACACAGAAAAATATTAACAATGACACGAACGGAGACATTGGACTGAAAAACATTAGGCGGCGATGGATCAGATTTAGATCCGCTAATTTGGATTAGCAAGTCGTCCCCACCCTGGGTTCTCTAATTAAGAAAACCCAATGGACGTTGTTTTGTGCCAGTCCACACACCACGAGTTTCAATGTTGTGATAACTTCCTGAATGCATCGTGTCAGAAAGAGCAGGAGTTTTTAAAGAGACAGAGACCCAATTCCAAGGCCTTAAACTACAAAGTCAAATTTCTCTTCTGAAGGTGACACAGTTACTTGATTGTGCTATGAAATGCCACTATATGCCTGGAAAATACATAAGATTGCTCCTTTAAAATGTGTGGTAGTGAACATGAAATGGTGAACATTTAACAGTCTTCATTTTGATTCTTTCTGCAACAGAACAGTTTAACTGTGGTCTTTGTTGTTGTCCTTGCAAAAGTCACATTACTTTCTTTGAATGTGACATTATTCTATGAGAAAATTCCTCCCTGGAAAGGAAAAAGGCACAAAAAAGCAACTTTTTGATGCTCCGGCCACTTGTGATTCATCTATTCAAGCAGTTCTGCCTTTGGAGCCGATACCGTCTCCGCTCCGTGACCTTCACTGGACAAGCGCTGGTTTCAGGGCTGTGATTTTCAGGTCCCCACTGTGTTTGCTGTGGATGCCTGCGGAGACACTAATGCAACCCATAGTGTGGTGCTTTAATATGGTACCTAGGGCAGGTGCTGCGAATCCTTTCCCATTCAACCTTTACCCTTCGAGAGCCACTCGAGCGATCTTTGAGTTGCTATTTTTATGAAGCAAAGGAATCTGAGATGAACACAAACAATGAGTGCCCTCAACTAAAAGAGGATTTCTGTGTGTTTGAGTCCAAGTGCATTATTTGTGTTAAGACACTTTGAGTGGATTACTGCCTCAAGAGCCCCCCAGGCCTTTTTACCTCCTGCATAAGTAGCTGTTAACCAAACAAATCCACTGTGCTAGCAGAAAATTACAACAGCCGGTGTTTGTTAGTGATCCATACCAAGTAACATGCTTAATAATCTTGTAACAATCTTATCTCAGGTTAATGCTGTTAGCAGTGCCATGGTAATAAGGCAGATGTGCTGCTGCAGCAAGATTCCCATAAGGTGCGATGCTCCTTTCGGCCAAATCAAGTGGCTTTAGGAGAAGCTAATGATGGAAAAAAGTGGAAAAAAAACAACATTAAAGCGTTGTTCTAAACCCAGCTAGCTGTTCTGTAAGCATTTACTTACACCAAGGGGTGCAAACTTTTTGTCATAAGTCAAAATTCAACAAAATGAGCCCAAAATATATAAAAAAAAATATCTCTAAAAGTCACAGGATTAATGTGGAAATGCAAAAATTTCCACACAACTGGTTTCATAAAGTTACTCTCAAATTAAACATTTAAACCTAATCATCTTGTCATCTTTTAAACTGGCTTTAGTTTGGATTTATGGTTTTGGATTTTAATTGAATCAGAAATCATTATTCAAAAATTATTCTATTAATTTGCTACATTTCTACTAGCTGTGCAGGAGGCTCTACTAATGCTTTTCAAGTACATCAATTAAAATTTGAGAAATATCTTGGAATGCATAAATTTACAAAAAACAAAATTCTGATTTTTTACTGCTGTGCTGCCAAATTAACCTTCTTCCCAAAAAACACTGCCAGCTAATTAAATAAGGTTAAATTTGAGCTCAGATTTGGTTTTAAGGTCTCGTTTAACAATATCAGCATGAGTAGTGCAATATAAACACCCAAGAATAAAAACTGTTTTATATCCTTTATGCCTAGTGACACTTATTCGTATCACACCTGAATCTACAGCCACTGGAAAGCAAAAAGTGTTAGAGGTAACCTGGGATTGATCTGTGTTTTTCCTTTGGGTAAGGAGCCTCAGAAGAATTGCTCTTTCCTCTCCGGATAGCAGCAAATATTTGCAAACCTGATTGGAAGCCATCTTCAAAAAGATCCACTGCAGAGCAGCGACATCAGAGGAAATGTAGCGTGTCGTCTCCTGTAATGCAGCCGGGCCCATCTGATAATCAAGCTGGCACGCGGCACTCACTTTTATTTGAAGTGTAAAAGTTGATGAATCAGACTTGGCGCTGCACTTACAGGACCCTCTGGTCTGCTGGGCTTTTGTCTGTTGCCTGGCCAAGATTCTTTCGCCTCGTCCATCCCATTAGGGCGCGCTGCCCTCCAATATGCTGCCCATCACCATGCATAGTGGGGGATCAGCCCAGTCCATTTGAATTACAAAGGACTGGAATTACACTGCCTTTCTCCTAGCGCCTTTGAGGCATTCTACAGTTAGTTTGTAATGGATAAAACACGCTCTGTTTCACTTAAACGCTGCTTCCAATCTTTTGCTGCTCTATTTTTGCAACAAAACAATACCTGCATGACCAATTGGTGTCATTACAACTCAGTGAAGAGACATCATTCAATCTCACAATGAAACTGAAATCTTTACTACCATTATGAGTTAGTCAATCCTGTATTTACAAAGTGCTCCCTTCCCATTTCAAACATAGGAACTCGGCCATTAAACTGCAAAGTATATCAATTAATTAACCAACCAAGCAAAGGGGCTTTTCATACGAACCCACTGTTGAAAAATAAAAAAGAACACTTCACAGAAATGTTGGAAAATAAAAGGTGTAACGAATAAATAAAGCACTGTGTACTCACTAAGTGGCAGTATCTCTGCTGCTCTCGGTTTTTCACAAGGACGCAGCAGAGGGAGTATAGTCTGAAAAATATGGTATATTAAAATTAACCATTTTTTCTGGACTCTTAAGTTTATTTGTATGGCACATTTCAGCAACAAGGCAGTTCATTAGTCTTTTAATCCTGGAAATGTTCTTCAGGAGATAGAAGGCCGACTTTGTAATTGTCTTTATGTGATTATTTATGTTCGAAGATAATATCTTCAGTTTTGTTTCTGTTCAGCTGGAGAAAGCTCCATACATTTACCTGTTCTAAGCATGTGTTCAGTACAGATGGGTTCAGAGTCATAATGTCACCATTACTTAGACCAGTGTTTTTCAACCTTTTTTGAGCCAACGTACATTATTTTAATTGAAAAAATCTCGAGGCACACCACCAACCAAAAATGTAAACAAAGATACTCTGTAGCCGCCTATATTACATATTTAGTCATTCTTATCAAAGTCTCTTGAATAGGAATCAAATAAACACAAAAATGCATTTTTATCACATTTTACATTTCTTATTTCAAATTGCACTTAACATGTCCACTTCAAAAATACCCCTGAAAAACACTGTGGTGTTAAATTTAAAGAAGTTGTAGAAAACTTCAAACTGTTTTACAAACTAATCCATAAGCATCTTATAGCCGGAATACAGAAAATAATTATTATTCTGAAAGAAGCAATAATATTTGGGAAACATTTCACTTCATATTCACTGTTACAATATGAAGAGTTGCATGTACAAAATGTCAATATCTGTATATTTTACCCACCTAGTGTGAAACCTGTGCATGTTTGGATGAAAAAAGACAATTTCCTGGCAGAAATTGAAGAAAGACAAAGCTCTTCCTCAACATCTCAGTCTCTCTCTGGTTTTAGTTTTTATAGTAGCCAGACTAGAGAAGCTCAATTCACACAGATATGTTGTGGGAAATGGACCCATGTTCTTTCCAACCCAACTACTGCTGAGCTGCTCTGTCTTTTCCATCACTGTCTTGCTAGATACGATGCTCTCACTGCTACCTGTTACATTCATGCATCACTAATTCTCTTGTTGTAATGTAAAAGGCTGTGTACCTACTGCCATCTAGTGGTAAGAACATTACATGATTACGCCGCTAGTCACTGCTACAGCAGACATTCGAAGATGGCATTATTTGCAGATAATTCATTTTCAAAAAATCTTTTAAAATCAATTTCCATATTTTTCGGACTATAGAGCGCACCATACTAGCACCTTCAATTTAAAAAAAATAAAAATAAAATATAAATAAAAACTGGAAGCTGCTCTCTGTTTTCCATAAGGACCCAGCAGAGGGCGGCGTCCTAATAAATCTGCATATATTAAGGACGCTGCACTCCGTTTCCAAAGCCGAACCATGGTTTCGTTCACACCGAGCTTAAATGCAGCGGCTCTATTTCCCTCCTGTAGTGCCAGATCGACAGCCCTCAACTTAAAAGCTGCATGATATGAGTTTGAAAACATTTCTCCGTCGTGCCTGCTGCTAGCATGTGGTTGAAAATTAGCACGTTCTTCTTTTGATTTACAATTTTGACTTCTGATTCACTTCCTGCTAGAGAGCCCCCTGGTGGTTGAAGAAAAATACACAGCAAAGCCACATCGGGCTACAATCCGCATGGTTCAAAGCTTAGAAAAACAGTAGCAGCTTATAGTCCGAAAAATACGGTACCGTAGGTGAAATTGAATCATTTCCACGGCACACCTGACGATCACTCACGGCACACTAGTTGAAAAACACTGGATTAAATGACGCAGTTGCAAAGGGTTAATATCTTGAGTCATGCAGAACTGATTTGACCGTTTCCATGGCAACGATGAGAAGCAAGACATTCCCCTAGAACTACAGCTCATGACCTCTTCTATGACATGGATCTATGTCATAGATCAAAGAATGTTGGAGGTTATGAATGCTTGCATCTCAAAACATCAGGTTACAAACAAACAACTCTTTGACTTGACCACTGTTATACCAGGATTTTTAAAATGGAACAGGCATTAGTCACAATGTTTTTTCCCATCAGTTTCGGAGTTGGATATATGGTAACAACGGGAGTAAAGAAGGTTTTTAACAAACTGCTTCCCAATATCAAATTTGAAAGAAGCACCTCTCAGGACGACACAGAGTACGATATTTTTGATTCGTACCTTTTCAATCCTTCCCCGGCTGGGGAAGAAGTTTTCCCTGAGAAAAACATTTGCTCACAGGACGTTTACACTGACTGTGAATATGATGTAATTGATGCCTATCTTTTCAAGCCTTCCCGAGCTCAGAAGGAAAGTTCACTGGCTGGGGAAGACGATACAGTTGAAGAGATGGCTGCATCAGAGAACGATTTATCAAATGATTCCCCTGCCGAGGAACAAACATCCTCAAGTGGGGAAAAGGCGACATCTGAAGACGGGAGCCAGGAAGAAAAATCTGACCAAAGGAATGATGTCTCTGATCTAAGAGAACAAACTTCCCCGGCTGGGGAAGTTTGCTGTAAACGTTCTCCCCCAATGTTCTCTTGGGCAGGAGTTGAGTTTGATGAAGACTCAACTCCTGCTCAGGTGAAAAAGGCATCAGAAGACTTTACCCCTGAAGAAACATCTGTCCTAGAGAACAAGATCTCTGATCTCGGAGAACAAACTTCCCCGGCTGGGGAAGTTTGCCGTAAACGCTCTCCCCCAATGTTCTCTTGGGCAGGAGTTGAGTGTGATGAAGACTCAACTCCTGCTCAGACAAAAAGGACATCAGAAGACTGGACCCCAGAAAATAAATCTGTCCAAGAGAACAAGGTCTGTGATCTTGGAGAACAAACTTCCCCGGCTGGGGAAGTTTGCAGAAAACGTTCTCCCCCAATGTTCTCTTGGGCAGTAGTCAAGTATGACGAAGGACAAGAAGACTCAACTCCTGCCCAGACAAAAAAGACATCAGAAGACTGGACCCCAGAAAATAAATCTGTCCAAGAGAACAAGGTCTGTGATCTTGGAGAACAAACTTCCCCGGCTGGGGAAGTTTGCAGAAAACGTTCTCCCCCAATGTTCTCTTGGGCAGTAGTCAAGTATGACGAAGGACATGACGACTCAACTCCTGCCCCGACAAACAAGGCATCAGAACAGTTTACCCATGATGAGACATCCGTCCTAGAGAACAAGGTTTCTTCCCCGGCTGGGGAAGTTTGTTCTCCCCCTATGTTCTCTTGGGCAGGAGTTGAGTATGACGGACAATATGAAGACTCAACTCCTGCTCAGACAAAAGCAGATTTAGAGGATTGCACCCAGACCCAAACAGATTACTCTGATCTAAAAAAACAAACTTCCCCGGCTGGGAAAGTTGGTGGTAAACGTTCTCGGCAAATGCTCACGTGGGCAGGAGTTGAGTATGACGAAGACGACGAAGACTTTTTTGCCCCTGCTGTGACAAAAGAGACGATGGACGACTGCAGCCATGACGACCACAGCTATGATGTCCAGGAACACACTTCGCCTGATAAAGAAATTGACTGTGAAAATAATACAGCTGAATTTAAAGGCTCACTTATTATCCTACCAAAAGCGCAATTGGAAGATTGGACATACGAGGCAAGATGCTTGCTAACAGTTCCTGAACATAAAAAGAAGACTAAACCCAAACCACAAGCTAGAAAATCTTCTTTTTGGCCATTTTAACAGACAGTTAAAATGGCCAAATATATATATATATATATATATATATATATATATATATATTTTTTTTTTTTTTTTCTCCTATTATTTAGAATGGCAGAAGTAATTACCACTGGTAAAATGTATTTACCAGTGGTAATTACATTTCCTGTTTCAATTCACTTCAAAAATACTTTGTTAATCCCAAAGGGAAATTACATGCTGTCACTCATCAAGATTCTTCAAAGAGCCATTGAAGAGCCATCCCAAGAACGTCTCGTCAAAGAGGATGGTCAGGACTGTCCCTAATTTTCTAGATCCTACGAAGAATCCTTCTTTGCATTAACATCTCCAGCAGTTGCACAGTCGTTTCCAGAACAGAACCAGCCTTCTCTATCTATTGCTGCTGCCCCAACAGATGACAGCAGAAAAGATGGCGCTCCAAACAACAGATCTGCAGCATCTTGCTGCAAACCTTGAAGGATCTTAGCTTCTGTCTGCTCTGTCCCTTCTTATAGACGCTTCACTGTTGCATCTCCAGTCCAGTCTGTTGTCTTGGGTTTGAATCCCGGCCGGCCTGGGTTCTTTAAGCATGGGGTTTGCATGGTCTCCATGAGCATGAGTGGGTTCTCTCCGGGTGCTCCGGCTTCCTCCCACAGTGCAAAACGATTTTGTGCACATTAGATAATAGATGATGGAAGAAAATGTTATAATTTTATAATAATATAACAATTATTATAAAATTATAATAATTAATATAATAATTTGTATATTAATATTCATTATTATTATTATTGCTATTATTACAAATTCCATCAATCCATTTTCTTCCGACCCCGGATAAGCGGAAGAAAATGGATGGATGGAATTTGCAATAATAGCAATAAAAATAATAATAATATTAATATATTAGCATATTAATCAATACACAATGAATTATACACTGTATAATATGATACTTAGTGATATAGTAATTATTATATTACTATATTACATCATAGTAATATAATAATTACTAATTATATTAGTAATAATTTACTAATATAATTAGTATATTATATTAATACAAATATAATATACTATCTATCTATCTATCTATCTATCTATCTATCTATCTATCTATCTATCTATCTATCTATCTATCTATCTATCTATCTATCTATCTATCTATCTATCTATGTCACAATATAATATATAATATATTGTGATAATATATCATATAGTAAATAATACTATAGTACAGTATTATACTATAGCATAATACTATAATACTGTAGTATTATAACATTTTATAGTATAATAAAATTATGATCATTTTATAATACTAAAATGATTATAATTAATCACACTAATTATTAACAATAATAATAATAATTAATAACGTTTGCTGCAGATGGGCACCAGCACCCCTCCTGGTGTTAGAAAATGGATGGATTGATTATTTATGTTGATAATTCTAATTATTACTATTGATAACAATAGTAGTAATAATATAATAACATACATTTATTATAATGTAATATTATTGCTGTTATTGTTTAATAATAATAATTTTCCTACACAGAAATCAGAATATTCAGTATGTTAAAGTTTCCCGTTTTCATGGCTTGATGTTTATTTTGCGATTATTAATAAGTGATCGCTGTGGTAGCTTAGCTACCGCTGCTATTAGATAATCACACACCTGCTCAGCTGATGATCAGTCAGAGTTGGTGTTTAAGTCGCCTTTTTTATGTTCTGACGGAACTGAAACACAGAATTTCTCACCATATCTACATGTTAAGGTTGTCAAAGCATAACTAGCATAACTGAACTGTTTTCCTTTCCCTTGATATTTTTCTGAATTAACTTTTTTCCTGACCTGTTCATCTAGTTGTCAGAGTAGCAAAGCACTGCATCCCTTTTTCTTTTATCAGGCTACATTTATTGACAACCTTTAGCCAAGTACTTCATTAAAGCTTTGTATTTTACATATTTTATAATGTGTTTGGTAAAACACTGAGTTATTTTGTCCTCTAGTTTTAAATAAGCAGTTTAATAAATGAACTAAAGGTTTATAATAGTTGTCGCGCTACAAGTTCAATTATCTCTGTTATAGATCCAGATACGCACCTCACATCAGGAAAAATAGATCAATTATTCTTCTTCTTCTACAGAAATGAATAATTAATCCCAGGTCTTTAGTCAAAACTCCTAGAGATACTTATTTTCCTGGGTAATTTAAAACTTTTTAAATCTAACTCAGTTTTGTCCGTCCCTGACAGGGTAGAAGAAAAGTACAGGTGGAGGCTCAATCTTACCCTCTTAATACAAACTGAATTCTCTACTTATTGGGGAACAAATTCATTTTCTCATTTTAACAAATAGACCATCAGCTCCAAATATTTTTATTTCTTAGGAAACATTAAAAGCATTTCTGAGGGGCCAAATTATATCATATACTAACAGAATAAAGAATAAGTATAACTTTGAGCTTAATACTTTAGAAAGACAAATTTCTGACCTGGAGAAAACAAACCAAATTGCCCCAACTAAGGACATGAACAGAGAACTGGTGAATCTGAAACTAAAACACAACACTATGAATACATATCAAGCAGAGAGAGCAATAATCAGGTCCAAACAACAATTTTATGAACCTGGAGAAAAGGCAGAAAGTATTGGCATGGCAACTTAAAACTGAGGAAACCAAACAAACAATTAACGCTACTGAAAAACCCCAAAACGTTACAACGTTTAATCCCAGAGGAATCAATGAGGCCTTTAAAAAGTACTATTCAGATCTTTATACATCACAATCTCAGGGGGATTTATATGAAATCAAGTCCTTTTTATCCTGCGTTGATTTGCCTTGCTTATCAGAGGAGGGCAGGATAACTTAGACAAAACCTGTTATGTGCTGCGGGCACATTATTATTTTTGACTATTTCTTTTCCTTGTTTTCTTATAGACTTTAGTTGAATGACCTTTTGTTAATCTATTTTGGAGTTTGGATAATTATGTTAATTTGTGGCGCTGTTGGTCCGCCTATAAATAGGCTGGCTTTTGGCATGTTCAGGAGGCCCGCCATCTTCCTTCCTGAGCTCCGCCTTTTCCGCTCGCGCGGTGCGCGCACGTCCAGTCGCTGTGGGCCGCAGCTGACTTTCCAGCCTGCCATGCGGTATTTCTGTTAGCTTTTGTTTGCTTTTCTTGTGATTTTGGCCTGGTGGGACCGGTTGTCCTGTTTTCGATCTTTCTTTTTATTAGATTCTTTTTTGCTTTAGTCCGGTACCAGTAGGGGCTTCGACGGCCCTGTGCCGGGTCCGGCCCCCTGCTGTACCGTTTTGTTCTGTTTGATCGGCTCACCAGGTCCAACTTTCTGTTAATACTTTTGGGGTTTTGTTTTTCTTTACTTTTTGGAACACGGGATCTGAGGGCCTTAACGCTATTTTCTTCACAGAAAATCAGAAGAAGCTGACTTAAGAAAATCAAAGTGAAGAGAATTTATAAATAAAACATTTTGTTAAACCCTCATTTTTTTGTCTCGTGTCCTCAAATATGTTGTGCCCTTGGTGGACGTAACAGCGGCTCAGTTTAAGTTCTTGGCACAGATGTTTGATTTGCAGACTCCTCTTTCATGGCTCAAAATTGAAACAGTGATAAAAGAAGAGACGTTTAGGTTAGCAGGCTCCCTTTCTCCTAAAACCCCGTTATGGGGAAATGGACCACTACCAAAGATTTTTCAGTCTGGTAACTTTAGATCCTGGCAGGAAAAGGGAATTTGCCAACTGGAGCACTGCTACGAAAATGAACTATTTATGTCACTACAGCAGTTAAAAGAGAAGTTTAAGTTGTCAAATAAAAATTTCCTTGGCTATATCCAACTTTGCGACTTCATGAGAACTAATCAGGAAGGAAGTTGGAAGTTGCCATCCATGTCTCCCTTTGAGGAAACGTGTCATGCCAATCAGCCATCATGTAAAATCATCTCAAGGGTGAATACAGCACTCATGTCAACTTTACCTATAATAACTGGTATGGAGAGTTCCAGAATCAAAAGGAAAAGGATTTGGGAATATCTATTGAGAGGCAATTATGGAATCATTTGTGCAGAGAAAGTCTCACCTCTACTCTAAATGCTCGATTTAGACTATTACAATTAAATTTTCTATATCAGTTATATTTTACCCCACAAAATTTACATAAATATAACTCCAATATATCTCCTCTTTGTTTTAGATGTGGCCATTCCACCTGGCAATGCTCTAAATTGCAGGGCTTTTGGAAGGCAGTTTGCGAAACGCTTTTAGACATTCATGGCATCACGATTAATAAACTTCTGTCGTTTCATAAGTGACTGCAGCCAGTCGTTTATGGTAACTAATGTTATACTGGAGCACCCAGATGTTAAATATTAGGAGTCCTAGGACTGAACCTTGGGGAACCTCAGATGTGACTTCTGTCTGCTCCAGTGAGAATTTACCTACTGACATAAAAAAACCTTAATACGCTCTCCGACTGTGTAACTCTGATATAACTGAAGTCTGCAGCAGCCATCTTAAAGCTTTTTGTCTTTTATTCATCAAACAAATGAGGTTGTCTGAGGAAGCTGCAGCTCTGTCACTACCTGGGAGAAAAAGAAAATAAAAAAATTTAGATTTTGCAACTTGAACTGTGGGTTCATTCTTCTACCTGCATGCAGCTACATCAGGCAGGAAAAGTACCTGTTTCCCATCTCAGACTCTGTCTGTACGATGAATCAGAGGGTAATTTCTATGGCAGCATCCATCCCTAACAGTCCTGACTTATGGGTTCCACCTTCGACAGCCTGCTGTGCTTTGCCTTCATTTCCTTTGTTTCTAATTTCGATTTCTATCCCTTGGACATGATGCTCATTGTCAGTTGTCGGCCTCGGAGATTGAATAGCCCAGCCATGCCTCCCAGGAGGCCCTCTGCTCCACTGCAGTCTTGGCAGGGGAGGAGATAGTTGATGTTGCCTCTTTCTGCTCCTCTCTTTGAGAAGCACAGACACTCATCGCATTTGATTCTGCTTTTCCCCGTAGATGAAACTGGGTTTGTTGGGGACATGATTGGCATCTGCGCTGTTTCAACAGATGCGACTCAACGTAGAGGAAAAGCACACTGTTGTATGGATGTGCTTGTTGTACATGTTTTTAAGTTTGGTTTTGGTTTGTAGCTCAAGATGGTTCATTTTCATGACAGAAATCAAGAAATATACATAAAAAAGTTGATTGTTTTGCTGTAATGTCTAACAAAGTGAAAGCAAAGTCTCCAACTCTAATTTAATAGCCAAATATTAAGATTTACTCAGATAAATCTGCTAAGAGGAGATACCTAGCAAACCAGCACCCTAAGAATTTAAGAGCTTTCTGTCTGATTTGTAATTCACAACAGTGAGGAATGACTGCTTGTGATAAAATTACAAGAAGTCATATTATGTGTTTATTCTCATGTTATTGACTTTATTCTCATAATTAATTATTTTTATGTTCTTAATATGGCCCTAATACTACATCATACTATACAAATGTTATATCTTTATTCTAAATGCTCATGAATTCTCACCAAACGAGTTGGGATAATGTAAAATATCAAGATTCTGTCTTGGTTTATAAAACATTGTATGGCTATGTTCCATCTGTGTTACAGCAGTTTATTTTTAAAAAGTATCCGTAAGCGAACAAGAGATCTTTCACTTCCCATCTCATTGAAAAATCATCTTTAAAAACGGCTCTTGGAAAGCCAAAACTGTCTAAATTGATTTTATGCTTTTCTTACTCTGTAGTAGTTTTTTTAGTTTTAACCTTGCATTTATTTTGTGCTTCAGCCTAAACCTGCCAATGGGATTAGAGATGAAAACTGTGTCACCTGGTTATAATGTTATGTATTTACATGTTTATGTTCATTAATACATATAATCCCATTTTTTTTATTTTAAACAGACTATACATCCAACATTAAACATAAAAAGGTGTTTTTAAAATGAAATATTTACTGTGGAAAACAAAGAAATTCATTTTATACCTATATATGGGTCTAATACATGATATTTGCCTTTTAAACATAATATTTGCCTTTTAAAATGGTTTAAGACTTGGATAATTTGAATGCTTTACTATTTGAAAGCTAGAATAAAAAGATGTGAGTTATCTCCTTTCTATTGAATCAGTGACTTGTTTAAGATCAAAGTCTTTCTAGGACAATCTCACTACTATCCCCTCAGGCTTCCCATTGTTTTTTAATCTCAGGAAAAGACTGAGATTAAAAAATTAGTGCTTTAGAGGGAACTCTAAAGCACTAATTTTCTCATTGAATATTCCTCTGGCATACATACTTCCCGACACCCTTCCTCCACTTTTAAGTGCATCACTTCCTCTTATTTTCATAATAAGAGGCATTATTAAAGTAGCAGTTTTTGGTAGTGAGACGTCCGCTGTTGCATTCGTCAGTTTGCATGTAGCATGTAGTGTATTTTTGTAGGAGCATGAACTCTGTTCGCCTGTCTGTGTTGTCTGCTTGTGTAAGTGCAGAGGTGGACAGATTGTGCCTGGCCTTGCGTGCCCGTGGCCTTTTGTTTTGAGTCCCCACAGACCTCCCTCTCGTGACAGGCCCCCGTGTTTGGGTGGAAGCCCCACCGAGCGCCCTGCTGGCAGGTTAAGTGCTCCTGCACATCACCATGGGGACCAGAGACGGACAGGCAAAGACAGCGTTTTGCTGTTCTCTCCTTAATGGTGTCTTTGTTCGTGTAAATGGGTCTTGGTGAACGACGAAAATAAAATTGCTCCGTTTCTTTTATGCTGCTCCCAGGCTAAATTGTGTTATATCCTAGATGGAAATGCATTTCTTTCAGATGACTTGCTCTAGTGTTACATTAACCTTTTTTTTTTCTTTTTTTACATTGTTTAATGCTATATAAGCAGGATATAGAACATTTCTTGCCCTGGAGGAGTTGGAAAAGCTTAAAGGTGACCCATTATGCTTCCTTGAACAAGTTAGGATAGGTCTATGGGCTATACAAAACATGTTTGATACATTTCTTGCACAAAATGATTCCTAGATTATATTTTAGTTTGATCAGTTTTGCCTATTTTAAGCTTTTTTAGAATGAGCTGTTTTAGGGCATCCTGTCACTTTAAATCTAAATAAGCTGCTGCTGGCCACGCCCCCCAAACTCAACATTTACACTCATACATGAAAATGGTTTCAACAGAATGGCAATTATGCAACCGTATATCTTTGAAAAGTATAAGTGGAGCCTGCTGCACAACCAACACGAATGCAGAGAGTGGTTTCTGGACTGTAAGTCAACAACAAAACATTTGGGTTTTCCAGCAGCCATTGTACAGCGCATATAGCTGTAAAACCAGTTGACTAAACGGACTGGCGCTCAGCTTTGGTTGCTAGATTTGCTAGGTTGCTAGATAACGGGGTTGGGGTTGCTAGGTAACAACCCCAAACATTCCAGAAGTTATTAAAGCAACTCATTTTCCAGACACCAAAAAACATGAACTTGTTGCCAAAAAGCAGCAGGATGTTTTTCTTAAAGCTTGAGCTGTTTTTAGAAGCAGTAGAAACCCAAATGAAAGTTAAAAAAAAGAAAAAAAACTGTAAAATGTGAGTTTCGCATTTAATGGACACGTCTTCATGTCCTGCTTGTTTTCACACAGTCAGCCACGGCTTTCAGATGTTACATCTCACACCCATTTCAGAGAGCTTTCTGTTGCAGTCAGCTTATTGCTGCTTAGCACCTTAAACTGCAGCTTCAGAGCAAGTTTTATTTACCTGAATCTGACGTTGACACAAATGGCTCTGGAAAACATACAGCTATTGGTGTGCTGCACAAAATTAAAGGGGCAGTATTATGTAAAATCAACTTTACATCATGTTAAGATGTTCTTCCTTCATCATAAAACATACCTGGAGTATTACTTTGATCCTCCCATGGTATTAGGGATGCCTAAACGCTTACTCTCGCAAAGCTCCGCCCATTTCCACAAAGCTCCTCCTCTCCAGCAGCATCCAGCCGAGTTTTGTGTAGAAAACATGTTTGAAGGACTTCTATCTTAAAAAAAAATAAGCCTAAGATTTCTTCCAAATAAATAAGTAAAAACAATTTTTCTGTCTAAAAGATTTTGACTTTCCCATGAAATCTTTATGCTTACTAAAACATTTAAGCTAATTTACCCATGCATGTTCCTAAAAGAGCAGCAGTCCAGCCTTCATCCACATGAAACAAGATTTTCCATGCATCATTCTCATAAACTCATTAGGCTGCGACATTCAGAGCCAGAAGTGCCACAAACAAGAAGCGGAGCCTGTTCGGATTGATTGGACTGAATGTTTCAACGCTGCAACAATGCTGATGAACAGATGATACTGCAAACAAACCGAGCACACTTAATTAAATCTTTGCAGAGGGAATTATCTCACAAAGGCATTTGCTTTGAAGCATTTAGACATTCAACAAAACAGAAATTGGCTGAAGGGAAGCTGATTGTTCAGCAAGAGCCTCCGGCAGCAAAACGGATGAGTAGAGGTGGAGGGAGACCACACGGCGAAATGAGCGCATGAAATTTTACAGCATGACGATGTCCAAACTCACTCTGCAGCACAAAGGTTTTCCAACGTTTTCCAGGAGGCTTCATTTGTAGAAACGGCTCTTAAATGTACCGTAACACTGACACCTTAAAGTTCTTCTATGGAAAAGGATTGGGACTTCTGAAAATGTCAGAATTCTGAGGAAAAAAAAGACAAAATTCTTAGAAAAATAATTATTTCTTTCTATTGCTGTTTGACTATTGCTGTCAGTCAGGACCTCCTCAAAATTGTTGCAAGACTGACTGCTACAGGAAATCCATGCTGTATGATTTTTCCATCACTGGTTTGGCTCTTATGTTTCTTATGTGCCTCATCAACTTTGAAATGTTCAGTACTTCACAATAGGATTTGTCTGGATTTTGATTGGCTTGTTCTGATACTAAAATCAGACAGCTCCAGCACATTTGGTCAACTGGTTTCAAAGCTGTGTGCACTGTACAATGACTCGTGGAAAAGACAATTGTTTTGTTGTTTACTTCCTATCCAGAAACTGCTTTCTGCATTCTTGTTAGGTGTACAGGAGGCTCCACTTCTGCTCTTCAAACGTGCGTATGTAAACGGAGGTGTGGTCAGCACACCTCCAGATTTGGATTTAAAGTGACAAGACACCCTAAAACAGCTCATTCTGACAGGAGCTCAAAATCTCATTATCTAAGATTGGTTTTGTGCAAAATAAAACTGTAATGAACATGTTTTGTATAGGCCATAGACCTATATTAACTGGTAGAAGGAGTCATAAAAGGTCACCTTTAAGAGTAAGGTTTATCTTTCCTCCATGAACAGTCGGGAAAATGGTAAAAGAAAAAAAAAAAAACAAAGCTCTGTGTTGTAGGGCTGCAATAAATGTTTCAGTGCACAATCTAATTGCAATCATTTTTAAAAATTTATTTCAGGTTATTCACATATCCGTACCAGAGAGTCAAGAGATGGAGAAAGGAAGAATATGAAATCCATATTTTCTTACTACTACTTCCACAACTAATAGTAATAACTAAGAAGAAGAAACAAAATAATAGATCATCAGAATCAAATAGAGTACCTCTCTGTCGTTTTCCATCTGTGCTATTTGCAGTACCGTTAATAGAGTGGCTCTGTATTTGCTTGTTGAAAGGAAATGGTGCTTCTCACTTGCACACAGTGGAAGGGAAGTGATTTAGTTTTATACATTACAAACTAAATGCCCAAAAGGATTTAACGAGGAACTATTACTGAATTGTTTTCTTATGAATGATTTATTCCAGTTAATGACAGCAGCTCTTCATTAGTAGTCACTGGGAATAATGCAGTTTCTGTCGGTACCATTAGAAAAAGCTCCATGTTTATGAAGTGGTCGCTCTTATGATGTTCTTGCGACATAATTACTGTATTTTTAGACATGCACTTGTTTTTATTATGAGCCTGCTGTGTTTTTGGTTTACTTGAGCAATGGGAATGTGTAAATACGTTGTTCAGTTCTGCTTGTGGTGGAGGTAAACTTGGTGATGTAATTATAAAGTTGTTAAAAGCCATATTTGGTGGAAATTAAGGTTTTTGTCTTGGATGTCAACATTTAAAGCAATGGTCTCCAATGTCCTGTATACTTTTGATCATTTGGATACAACCAATTTAGCAGTCATGCTGAAAATGAATGGTGTGAATCGCTTTTAATCGAACTCTAGTCCATTTGCCTAGAAAGTCCGGTTTGTTTGGGGAGGTTTGGCTGTGTGATCGAACGACGATGTGGACCGAAAAAGTGAACTCTGTTCCACCTAAAAACCTTTGTCTTGATTCGGTTGAAGTAAACTCTCGTGTAGTTTGAGCCCATATGTGAACGCCAAGTGGACTAGAGACCTTTCTAAAACCAGGAAGTGGACTATACCCAGGGCATTCTGTGTAAATACAACCAAAACAAACATGCAACTGTAGCGCTAAAGGGAGAAATGGCTCATGTTTTTTTTTTTTACCAATGACAAAAGAGAAATCTTACAACCACTAAAATCTGACGCCACTCTAGTTTGTCTGCATTTTGAGAAGAAGGAAGTTGCGCTCAGTGTCTTCTTTAGAGATTATTGTCATTTCCTACAGTAGGTCTTGGTGCAGCGCCCCCACAGTTGAGGAGGGGAACATGTTTCTCAGTTAGTTTGAATTGTTTGCAGTGCAGTGTGAAAGCAAACCGCAGCATCTAAAAATGTAACAAATGTTGCAACTTTGGTCCCCAATCGAACTGACTCTACTGGACTATCAGGGGTGAAAGTTCAGAGTTCATGATTCAACAGCCGTCATGGGAGAGTTTCTAGTTCAGAACCACAGCTTACTGGAAAGAACAAAGACTCACAATCTCACATCGCCAAAAATAATTTTGATCATTTCAGAGGGTTTTTTCCTTTAGAGTTTCTTAAACTCATTGAGGTTTTTCTCATGCAAGAAATGGCTAATAAAAAAGCAAAGAAAACTTCCAATTTTAGTGAGAGATGGCAAGGATTTTTGACAAAATAATAAAAAATAATAACCTTTATTTAACCAGGATTTTCTCATTCTGATCAGAAAATCTCTTTTGTTGTATATGAAGCAGATGCGTCTCACAACAATGCACATCTTGGTACATGTCAGAAATTCCAATTTAATAAAAAATAGTTGATGGAGGAATCTTCTACTTACCAAGGTAAACAGCTTTTATGAGTGAGATGAGAACAGACAGCAATACACCCCGTCCCACCTGTCTCACTCTGCAACTCGCGCAACACCAGCGATCTGTGGGAGTTTTCATTTACCTGCGACGCAAACGCTCAGCGTCTCTGCTCTGAATGAATGTTGCCATGAATGCTTCCCAGCTGACCTTATTATAAAGGGTGAGAATCGCGGCAATGGGGGTGAGGGAAAGAAATGGGTCGACTGCCTGGCTCGCTGCAGGTTCTCCGTCAGGCAGACACAAGAGCAGTGATGTGACTAATGCCGCAAATGGGCTGCTGTGCTTTCAATATGGGCTGCAGCAGAAAGGCAAAGCAAATGGAGCTCCGCTGCCTGTCTGCTCACCTACACACCTTAGAGACTCTTTGTGGGAGGCAATGTTACCTTTGTTCTCCTGTTTTTATGTCTGAGCAAGTCTAAGCCAGTTCTAAAACGTATAGAGATTCATGTGTCTAGCATTTATTTATATCTGCTTGTTCATTAAATTTTTCCATACAATGCTTTTTAGTAATAAACCTCATTCCAGTGGTGACTAAAGTCGGTCCTTGAGGGCGACTATTCTGCATGTTTTTGTTCTATTTCTGGTTTAACCAATCTGAATCAAATGGTTCATCAGAACCGGGGTACATGGTGAGGACAAAACATAAAATTTTACCAAGAATATTTGGTATCGTTTCTGGTGCAAATATCTTAGACCACTTGAAATAAAAGAAAAGTAATTTATTTTTTATTTATTTGTTTCAAAGATAAACCTTTTTGATATGTCGTTTTCAAGAGGGCCCTTACAAAACATTAAAATAAACTGTAAACAGCAAAATTACTTATGGGTAATGTGTCTACGACAGTGTATTACGGCCATTGTTGATGGAAAAAAGACAAGTTTCCGCCAAAAAACAGGAACATTTTTGAGTTTCAAAGTCAAGAAACTCAGATTTTTGACTTTTGAAACTCCTAAAGTCAAAAATACAAATCATACTACAATAAAACTAGTTTACCTAAGTGCTAGAGCTCTGCTTAGGTCGCTAGGTAACGTTCTGGCCTTCCCTGGGGTTGCTAGGTAACGTTCTGGCCTTCCCTGGGGTTGCTAGGTAACGTTCTGGCCTTCCCTGGGGTCGCTAGGTAACGTTCTGGCCTTCCCTGGGGTCGCTAGGTAACCTTCTGGTCTTCCCTGGGGTCGCTAGGTAACCTTCTGGTCTTCCCTGGGGTCGCTAGGTAACCTTCTGGCCTTCCCTGGGGTCGCGAGGTAATGGGCTGACCTTCCCTGGGGTCGCTAGGTAACGGCCTGGCCTTCCCTGGGGTTGCTAGGTAACGGGTAGTGCCTGCTTGTGAAGTCACATTCCAGAGGTTTTTTGAAACGGCTCATTTTCCAGGCATCAAAAGCATTAACGTATTGCCAAAAACAGCTGCGTGTATCTTTTTAATCACTTGGCTGCTTTTAGAAGCAGTAAAAACCCAAACAGAAGAATCAAAATATGAAAAATGTAAATTTTTCATAATTTGGGTGGGGAGAATTCTACCAGTCTACAAATGACTGACTAGTTAAAGTCTTTCACACAACAAACCTAATGAAAGAAGCTACGATTGCATTGGTATGCAATGACATTATTCATGTTTAAATCTTCTTAAATCCACTTAAGACTTTCTGAGGATACTATGGAAGCCACAACATTATACTGCTGGTAAATACAGAGTAGACAAACTCTCCTCAAATGCACCTCTGCGGTGTAATAGCAGCTTCAAACACATGCCTCTAGTTTAGTTTGTTCCTACTGTCACATTAGCTTAAGTCAAACTGACCAAGCATGGAGACACCATCCTATCTAGAAAGCATTTGCGCCTGTTCATGCACTTCTATTTCAGGAATAACAATTTGTACAGAAAACAAGCTGCCTTTCTATTTCTAGGATGGCGCAGTCGGAATTGAAATGCTACAAAGCAACACCAGACGAACAATTTATGCTCCTTTCTTGTTTTAATAGAACCATGAGAACAAAGGATTTTTTAAAAATTCTAGTTTTTCATCTTCTACACCTTTATTTTGAAAGGAACCATTGAAGGTGGACTAAATCAGGTGTGTGTATTTAATTCTGAGAAGTCTTTTTAAAGGGGAGTATTTTACATCAGACTACATTCAATAGCATTTATAATTCATTCTTCTTTGAAAGCACCAAAATGTTTTTGGTGGCAGGGGGGAGGAATATCTAAATGGCTCCTTTAAGTGCTTCTACCCCATATTTCCCCTTTGCACCCTTCATTGCATCCTGTCACTATGTATTTTTTTAGGATGGATTGTTATCTAATGACGGTTTGATCCCTAATAAATGTAGGTAGTAAATATCTTTTTGTTCTATGAATATCAATTGTACAGTTATTATTATGAACATTTTTGCAGTGCAGTAGCATCTTGTGTTTTGTAGCTTGACTTTATCTGGGTTAAACGCAGCATTACAACCAAACGGTGGGACCAAAATTAAAAAGCAGGCATGATTTAAAGTTAAAAAATCTATAAATGTTAGTCACTGATTTTACTGAATATTCTAGCTTGCAGCTTTAAGATCAAAAATGCTTTTGCTGTACAAGATAAATCTGTACATTAATTTGCTATGGTGTGTGCAGATACGAGTCCCCTAGCAATATCTGAGGCTAAGTTTGAGCTTCTCAGAGGAAACATTAAAGATCTGCTAATTAGCATCATCCAGACCCCATCCGCAATAAGAACTATGCAACGTGTTTTTACCAAGATGAATGGAAAGTTAATTACTATTAAACAAATCTTTAGATAAACCTTGTGGATGGTTCCTTTTTTGATCAAACAGTGGGCAAAAAAAGGGAAAATTAACCAGTAAATATGTCCTTCCAGAAGCCGAAGCTGACTAAATATCTGAGCTTCCCTTACCAGGGAACCATGGAGTCAGAGTGAATAAAAACATGTCAGCAGAAATGTAAATGGATGGTTAGTTTAGCTGAAATGGCATTGTGGGTGGTTAAATTCAAGTTTAAACCAAAATTACACTGAAAAAACACAAAATCTTACAAAATCTTTCTTCCTCTTACGGATAAGAGGAAGAAAATGGATGGATGGATGGATGGATAACTTAAAAGTAAATTTCTGGAATATAGATTTCTTAATATAGATGAAAAAGTGGTAGATTATTTCATTTATCACATAGGAAAAATGTCCTGTTATAAATTAATTAATCTACCAATAATACAAGAACTTTTTCATCAATGTTAAGAAATTATTGACCTAAAACAAGCCCCTGTTATGTTGTTGAAATGTTACTTATAAGTTAGTTCCTTTCAAGTGCACCAGAAACTAGACCAAAATACTTGGCAAGATTTAGTGTTTTTGCAAAAAATGAGTTTAAAACCAGAATTAGCTCATAAAGAAACCATCCAATAATTTTTATGTGGCTTTAAGTTCATCGTTTCACTATTTTGCATCTTGCATGGATATAGGTAGATGTCCAGAGGTATATCTCTCCATGTGACAAATTACATCAATTTACTCTGATGAAGTTCAAGGATGACACCATTATGATGATGTAATAATGAGTCCGGCCCACCTGACAGCTTCTAATAGGAAAGTGCCGAAGGACATTTTGGTGATGAATGAGAGCGTCGTTGCGCTCTTTATGTCAAACTCGGGTGTAACCTGAATATGCTGAAGGCTTCAAAATGCTGAAAACTCACACCTGGGATTAAAGTATTTGCTCAGACTGAAATGTAATATCCTGTCCAGAGTTTCTCCCAGATTTTCAGATTAGATTGCTACCAGCTGACTGCTATATTAGTTTTGAAGTCTTTATAAGAGGCGTGGGCTGGTGTGAGACTGTATGACAAAAGAGGAAAAGTGCTTCTTTTTTTTCTTTTTTTTTACAGAATTAGAAGAAACTTATATATTTTTGAAAAATTATTCAACTGCTTCACCATGAAAACTAAAATAGAATAGCATAGAAATGCTTTGTTGTTGTTAAAAAGTGGGACAATTTCGATGCAAAAGCAGCAAAATGGCAGCAAAATGTAGGTTTTTTTTATGTTATGACCTGAAACTTGATATATTTTAAAGAGATTTTATAAAAATTGTGCACATTCATCATTGCAAAGAATCTCCACTTCAGTGTTATTGGATGAAACCATTTACTGCATTCTTGTTGGTTGTGCAGGAGGCTCCACTTCTACTTTTCAAATAAATATGGTTGTATAATTGTGTAAGTTTTTGTAGCCATTTTTACATACAAGTATAAACGTAAAGATGGGAGGATTGGCCAGCAGCACCTTATTTAGAATGAAAGTGACAAGAGGCCCTAAAACATCTCATTCTGAAAGAAAATAGGCAGAAGTGACCAGATTAAGTGTAATTAAGAATGATTTTGTGCAAAAAAATGTAATATGAATATATCCCAAACCTTTCAAGGAAGTATTCTAGGTCACCTTTAAAGGAGGAGCAAATGAAAACTCCTTGTTATAATTTCATTTTTTAATAGGAGGTTCTTTTCTAATAACCTTTCAGGTATTTTTTTTCTATTCATCCCAGTGTTCAGACTAATCATTCAGTTTGACAGAACTCCTTTACCGACACTGACAATTTTTCAAGTCCTTCAGTCTGAGAAGGTATACTTCAATTAATTTAGAGACACTTTAGCCCCCCTGCTGTTTCAGAGCCTTGGGACCTCGCTGAGTGTGTGGGTGAGGCAGCTACTGACCGACCTCCAGACCCCTCGCTGCTCCACTAATGACCCCGCCGGCCACCTAGCAGTCACCGTCCCGTAAAGCAATCTCCCAAGGGAGGGAAGCAGCAACATTAATAATAAGACTGAAGGGGGTAAAGATTCACCAAAAGCAGAGAGCCACTGACAGCACATCAAATATAAATGGCCTCTCTTCTGCTGGACTAATGTGTTTGTTCATAAGTGAGCGCATTAGGTTTGAGGATGGTGAATGGAGGGTGCTGCGAAGTGCCTGGGGATTTGCTCCTCTCTGTGTAATGATTGTCCATTGAGGAGATTATGATGCTGTGTTGCATTTGTGGCCAGTATAATTCTCAAGTTATCTCTGCAAACTTTTATGAATTTAATAATAAACACGTTGAATACATTTTCAGCGCCTCTGGCAGGCATGTTAGTTCTTTCACAATATCAAATTATTGTGTGACAGATACATTTACAATAATCGGCCATATTTATTTACTGTCATGGTGTATTGATTTTTGGTTTGGAGATTTGGTTGTGTCCTTGTGTTGGACTTGAGCCACTCAAGGCTCAGATCAGAACCTGTGACCCGGCTAACAAGGACATATTTGAATATTTTTGGTCGTTTTATTAATTTGCACTTACCCTCTTTAGTGTTAGTCTTTTTTTTATTATTTTTTATTAGTGTTAATTAGGTTACATTGAACTGTGTTTTGTTTGTGAAACCACCTTTTTTGTAATTAATGATTTTAAATTTACTCTTTCTCTGGACATGTTTTTATGTTGCCACACATGACTCCCTAGATGGGGGTGCGAAAGGTCCTGGGTTCATATCCCGGACGAGCCCCCACGAGTTTGAGTTCCTTTTATGATGATGGTTAAGGAGTAGAGTTGTTTTGCTTTAATCTTATTTTTAAATGTACATAATTATTTTGTTCTCATTCTTGTTGTCTTGCACTCTGGTCAACATCTGTTGTTTTTATGCATTATATAAATAAATCAACTTTGATTGCATTTCCATTAACCATAAAATTGCTGAAATTGGAAGTACAAAAATAAATTTACTTAATGGAAACAAAATATTTTTTGGTAAAAAGTTTTAGCGCTTGATTTGGTGGTTCTTTATTAAAATGTGTATATTTCATAAAATTGCTTTGGAAACACTTTTTCACATTACATGAATCATGTGATCAACAATTGGTTGTTACTACTTGCGGAACGACAAAGAAGACTACAGGAAGTGGTAGAAGGATGATGTCATCGCATGTTTTTAAGAACTTATAGCGTGAACACCTTATTTTCAGTTGTTTCCTATTTAACTGAAACACCCCAATTCCAAGAATTTTTTTTTTTTACATTAGCAGAATATCAACTAAGTTTTTTACAAATTCGTAATGGACACACAGCTACTGACATGCAATAAAAACAGATGCAACCCCATTGAGTCACTAACGGGTATGCCAATGTTTCCGTAGGACCACAGAGACTTTAAATAATTAACATGTTGGTATTCGGACATCAACAAGCTGAAACTTTCTTGCGTTGTACTTTTATTTTGACTACAAATTCTTCACAAGCTCATCTCTGTTTTAACGTCCATATCAGAGAGCAATAGACGGCCTGTTAAAGGTCATGCCATAGCACATCAGTTGGACTTACGGTCTTTGACTAGGTCATTCCAAACCTTAATTGTTTTGTATGCAATAACAGGTGAACTTTCTTTGGTTCATTATGCTGCTAAATTCACATTTTGTACTTCAGTTTGGGTCTCAACTGCTTCTACAAACTTATATTTGATTTAGTCCTTACTGCATGTTGTTTTCATGGCGTTTTATAAAGAAATATTTAAAATACAGTTGTGTTAACGGTCTTTTTTTAGAAGTGCAAAGCATTAACGCAGTTTACTTTAGACCAGAAACCTGAAAACATTTGTCACTGGCCTTCAAATTTCCTTTATTTCGGAGGTTTTCTTGTGTTGCATTGTGCATCAGACCTCTTCCACTGCCTCCAGAAAACAATTGTTCTGTCAGCAGAAATTCCCCTCACACCTCACTGCTTCCATCTGTACAGAAACTCTGGCAGTTTGCTTAACATACAGATGCCAGATGCGAGCATTATGACCGCACTGCTGCTCCACCTGTTAAAAAACGTCTCTTTTCACATTACAGAGGTAAAAATCAGGATCTGTGTCCAAGTCACAGATGAAAAATAAAGTGACAATCTAATCTCTTGACTGAGACATTTCTTAATAAATTTTGTACGAGATTCAATATATTATTAATGCTTTTAGTGAGCATGTTAATAATTTCAGAGGAAATACAACGAGCTTAACTTTCTGAGCTTTTTAAAGGATAAATAACTTTTTGTAAACAATGCATCAAAAACAGTTTCACCTGATAACAAGGAGACTGATAATGGTGTGATAATAAACACTCACCTGCAAGCCATGCATATTTATAATGGCTGCACTGATCCTTGTTCTGTCTTTGTCGAGACATGTTGCACAGAATTATGCAGCAGTAGATCGATGAAAGAGTCTGCAGCTCCTATATCACACACATCTCTAAGCAACACCATCAAAAACAATAGAGATTAAAGCTTTTACAGCACTTTTACCACATTCCTCAATAAAATGACCTAACATTTCAATTTCGCGGCTCGCCACATGAAACCCAGTCCCATTTTTTAACCTTAGCTGCCCGCTGAACGATAATGCATCATAATAGAAGATCCTCATCTCTGGACATTCACTTAAAGGGGCAGCACTATGGATTTTAACACATATTAAACACGTAATGCTTATTATAATAAGTGTTTCCACTGCGGTTTTGTGAAATAAACCAATTCCGAAAATCAAAACTGACTTTTTCCATTAAGCGAATTTATTTTCTAAATGTCAAATTGTGTAATTATATGATCAATGGAAACGCAGCGAGTTACCCCTCTGTAAACCAGAGAAAAAGACTCGGCGTACCTCTGTGTGTGAATGTGTGTTTAGAAATATCTAGAAAACTTTCCTTCCTGCCACTTCTAATCACAAGCATTTTCAAAGTCCACTCCATCCTCTGCTTGTGATTATTAACCCTTTGCACGTGACGTGATTTTGATGGAGGTCAAAACAACCAGTTCTCTTTAAAGCTAGTCTAAAAACAGACATTTGTAACCTAAAACCGCAGAGTCAATCATAATGACTGGCAGCCCTCGGTCTAATTTTGCAGCAAACACTTTTCACAAGGTAAGAAGACTATTGTTCATATACTTTGTGATTAGAAAGATATTAAATATCGCATTATAGAGAAGGTGCGTCTAACCGGAAAAACCTGGTTAGCATCTCGTCTTTTGTACGTTTTTAATGCCGCTCCGGTTTAAGAGGAAACGTCGTGTATGACATTGTGGTATAAATCATGTGGTGTGAATTCAGGAAAAGTCGGTAATTTAATCAACACGTCAGGAGGGGGGAGGTTCGGGTCGGTTTCTAAGCTAGCTGTTTCCAACTTATGTAAATACCGTGGACTATGAGCCCCAACCAGGTGTTTCGTTCAGACAAATTAGCTGAACTCGAACAAGTAGAAGCCACGAATAAACAAACAATTTCAGTCGCTTTGTTCAACACTCCCGTCCCTCACTTCAGACGTTCGTCACAGCACCTTGAGTGATTGTCGTAGTTGCAAAGGGTCATTAAGGAGTTTCTGCCCTCATCCACTGATTTTAAAATCTGCCTTTTAGAAGGTAAGAAGATGCATATTTATCACCCGTTATCCCTGACTGTGATATACGAGAGCTGCCTTCTCTTCACTTTCCCCAAAACTTTCCATGCAAACCACCATCACACTGTCCTCCTCCACGTATCTGTCGGGTAATGTTTTCACCTTCATAAAGTATATCTTGTGTTGACATTGACACCTTCTTAGAGGAGCATCAAGGCTGTGTCCGGGTTAGCTGTCAGTAAAGTGTAACGGATGTCATTGTAATCTCTCTATAGCTATAGTAGCTGCATGGCTGTTACTGGAAATGGCTGAGCATACTGTACATTTTTCACTCCGGCAGAAATTAGATGTCCTGATTTATTGAGGCCCATAAGGGAAGCGTTTTATAAATCACTGAGCTCACATCTTACTCCAAAATATAGATGGCAAGAATTTTCAGCTTCTCAGCTGAATTCCTGCAGTAAATCAGTTCGCTGCGGCACGCCAGCCTCTTCGTGAATGTCGTCTTCACAAAATAATCATTAATTCAATTTTTACTGAGACTTTCCTAACTACTTCTTCAAGTCGGTTTATTCACGTAACGCCAATTCACAACAAATGTCAAGAAGAAACAGATGAACTGATGTAGGATTATTTTCTACGTTCATGAAAAATAACAGAAGGCGAATTATCAGGATTATTTCAGCTGATGCCTCCAGGAAGGAACCACAAACAAACAGAACGCCAGAGCAGATGTACGCTGCAAAAACTCAAAACATTACCAAGAGTTTTGGTCTAGTTTCTGGTGCAAATGTCTTAATACACTTGAAACCAGACTTGCAACAAGATGTTGCAGTTCAACAAGATGTAGGAGCTGGATTTAAGTAAACCCTTCCTTATTATTGATTAAAAATGAATACATACTAGATAAACTGGCAGATTAGCACTTATAAGTGAAAGAATCTGCCAGCGCAAATAGTAACTTTAGTTCATTAATAATTACTAAAGAAAAGTGTTAGCAAGTTTGTTACAATAAACAATCAATTAACTGCATGATAACATAAAATGAGCACAATAATTTCCAGTTTTAGAATATTTTTTTAATGTTAATTTTGTTTTGAGAGACATCAAAATCCATTTTATTAAAATAATTATTTCCATTGAATTCATTGTTTTTGGTTGTTTTATTTTGGATATTTAACAGTTCCAGTGTTAAGTGTTTTTACAAAATGTAACTTTGCAAGTCTTTAAGAAGGCAAACTTTCCAATATGTTACTTGAAAATGTTCACAAAACAACAACGTCGTCATTAATCGCAATAATTTGGATCACTTTTTTCAAATCAGTGAATGAAACCGTCGTTTGGAAACTTGATTTTGTATTTTTAATTTTAAATTACAATTTATTTGATGAACCTAAACATTTAAAAGCAAATTATAAGAGATCAGTCAAGGGGAAATACCTTTCAGGATTACTGTTCATAGAAGTGCAAATTTACCCTTTATTAGGCTTTTATTCTATTCTATTCCTGTAAGAAATAATAAATGCATTCTTTTACGATCATATGAATAAGTCAGTCATCACAGATATTTATTAATATGCACTGTGTATGCGTCTCCAGAGGGAATATTTCCACTGTCCTCTGTGAAGCACATGGCAGCACTTTGTGCTTGAAAAGCTTTTATAATATTTAAGGTACTTTTAAAAGGTTAACAGCATACATAATAAAAAGAATGATCACTGATGTGATTTTCATTATACAAATCTGAGCCATTATGGTTCTCTCACAAGGATTCTCTAAAGGCCCTCACTCATTCCTCAGTGGATATATTCATGATTTGATTTGCTTTGATTCTTTGAACGCTGCTTGAATGAAATATTTTATGACACACTGTCTTCATCCACTGAGACTCATTTGAGAATTAAACATGCTGCCTTCGCGTCTCTGATTTCTTTTTTTCATTATTATTTTTGCCTAATTAAGTCTGCTGGACATGTGTTTGCTGAAGGTCACTGGGACTGTGAATTTTTCCCTTTTTGAAGTCGTGTTCAAATCTGCTAAGGCCAGTTCAGGGAGTTGGTGCTCTGCCTGATCCGCGGACCCCTGGAGGAATCGCAGCAGTCGCCCGCCAGATCTCTGTGGGCATTTTAATAAACCTTCCAGAACTAACAGCAGTCACATGCATGGAAAACACGGAAAGCAGAGATTTGAAACCAGCAGAAATGACTTGATTCGTGATCTAAACAACACAAAATGCAACCAGTTCTTTTTTTATTTATCAATTGGTTTATTCAAAGTTGTTCTTATATGACTTGAGTTAGTTTTTTTTTTAACCACACAAAAACAGAAAAATTTGAAGAAGTAGAGTTGGTGGTGGTCTGACAAAGAAATAACAGCTCACCATTCTTCTAAACTTAGTCACATGGTGTATTAATTATCTTATTCTCCACTCTGAAGGTAAAGATGGACAATAAATCAACACCAATATATATCGCCATGGGCACATGATCGATACCAATAATACTGGTTTGATAGAACATTCAATAATTTCACTGAAATCTGATCTAGAACTGCACAGCATGCTGGGAAATGAACGCAAAGGAAAGACTTCAGCCACTCAACCTCACAGCCAGTTAAACTGGATTAATTGCACCACCTGACCAATTCAGTGTTTGGTTACCTAGCAACAACCTGTTGAGTAACTTACTGACTCACTCTTTGGTTACCTTAGCAACTCACTCACTCTTTGGTTACCTAGCAACAACCTGTTGAGTAACTTACTGACTCACTCTTTGGTTACGTTAGCAACTCACTCACTCTTTGGTTACCTAGCAACAACCTGTTGAGTAACTTACTGACTTGCTCTTTGGTTACCTAGCAACTCACTCACTCTTTGGTTACCTAGCAACTCACTCACTCTTTGGTTACCTAGCAACCGCCTGTTAAGTAACTTGTACAGCAGCTGTTTTATGTTTTGCTACTGTGCCTCATAACTCCCTAAAAACAACAACAATGTTGTGGAATGAAAACTGGATTCAACAGTGGAGGTCAAGCCACAGTTTGGGAGAATTTCAGAAATTTAAAACGAAAAGCTAATCAATATTTATTGATGTCGACCGTAATAAAACACGTACATCCTGATATGTTTTTCAGTTGTCCACTTGCAGGTCAATTTTGCTAAATTTTGCTTCATTGTTGGTGAAATCGTTTCTTCTCTCAAAGGTTCTGACGCTGCTAAGCCATAGAAATATAGTTGGAGGTGTTGGGGGCGGGGGCGGGGGGTTACAGAAAAGTAAAAAATACAGCATCTAGCAAGAGGTAAGCAATTAGCAATTAGTGGGTCACCTTAAATCTCGGTTCTAAAAACCAGAAAAGAAATGACTCTTAAATCTGCTCAAATCTGGACAGAAGAAAAACATGCGACTTCAGTCGCAGAATGAGTTCTGACATCTGCCACTCTGCTCTGAAATTGAAGGAAAGATTTTGAAAAGTGGACTCTGTTTATTACTTTAAGCTGTACAAGCTGTAACCCGGCACAAGGTGTACTTGAACGCATGCTGGGAATCACTCCATCCCTCAACGATTCATACAGTTCAGCACCTCTTTCCAACTTTCCCTGCGAGTTCACAGAGAAAGTTAGAAAATGTGTTAATAGTGTCTAATTTGGAAATAGAGAAACAACTAAAAAGTGTCTCATGACTTTAATGCCTCCTTTATAAAAAATAAGATCAACATCGACAGTCTAAGCAGTTTTAAGAAAGTAACGGTAAAAAGAAAGCACAACCTCTTTCAGTTGTACGGTTTTTGTGTAAAAACATACTAAAAATTACTTTCAAAATTACTGAAATCTAACCTCACGAGTAAAAAACAGTTTTAGAGCCAGTAAACAAGAACATTTTATAAGCATAAGACATATATAAATCACAACTGACCTTTAACTTGCTCTTAATTAATTGTAACAATAATACTTGAGATGAGAATGAATAAAGACCCAGTTGTGTTTATTATTTCCTAATACATAAAACTCTAAAACAGTTCACTACATTTTGGTAATATATGTCTCCTGTCAAGTCTTTTGTGAAAACTTTCAATTCAGAAGTTGTTGAATGAAACGTAAAAACAATGAAACACCATTGATTTGGTTGAAAACAATAAAACTGCTGACATGCCCTAAACCCATCCCAGCTGGCGGGATGCCAGTGCTGCCACCTTTATTTGGATTTCAATCAATTTCGTTTTGACATCAGATAAGGATAAACAAGGCTCATTAGCATCGCCTTAATTAGATCTCTGCCATGGCGCGGTAATTAGCTCAAAAACCAAGTCTTAGATCTCCCAAGTTACATCAAAAGGATATCTTTCTCAATTAGAGTTAAGAATCCTCTTTTCATTTCTCTTTGTTTACCTTCTCTGAGTAGCATTCTCCATATATTGTGGGTGACAGCTAACGTCAATAAGATTAGCATATTTTCCCACCCACTAAGTAAAGGGTTTTTTTCCTTTAAAGTGGAATGACACAGTTTAGAATCTCATCCAGTAAATCTGTGCAATAACAAAACCGCTCAGTGCTTCTGGAAAATGCTTGTTTTTGTTGCATAAAAAAGGTTATACCTTTGAAATATAGTAATTTAAAAGTAATTAGAAGCATTTAATTTGTTTCCTGCTGCTGCTTGCTCGATAATCTGCCCAGGCAATTTGATGGTTCTGTGTCATTAAGTCTGTTGTTTTTCCAGAGGAAGCCATCATCGTGGCAGCCGACGTTTGAGATTACGGTTAAATTGAGGTTTCAAAATAAAGTGTGGTGAGGAAAGGTCACGGCCTGACTGGAAAGGGTTATTTTAACTTCTCACCCATATTTACGTCATCTGAATTGGATACATGTGATGCATTGTGCTTGTTGAAAAGATCTGACAATGAACCAAACAAAATATATATCAATATACTCACGTTTACCTACTTGACAGAAACAATTCAGGTTATTACAGTATTGTGTCACTGACTCTATCTATATATCTGTATATAATGCGTTAATACATGCCACTAATCTAAAAATGTTAAGGTGTTGGTATTAAATAATGCAAATTAATGAAAGTGCAGCAGCGCGTTATGGATTCGACACACAGGGAGAGACGATTGACAGCGAAAGGCTGAAGGTTTTACGGCACTCAGGTTTAGCTCAACGCCGTGGACCTGATTGCGACAGAAACAAAAGTTTGACATTTTTCATCTTTCTTGCTGCGTCACTAGTATGTGCACATTTACATATGAGCTCAGAATTTCATGTGTACGAATTACGCCGGTCGCTTGGCTGGAGGCAAGCAACTGTTGCCTCACCGCACAAGTTAAACGTGTGGAGCCCAATACACGGTCCTGTACTGCGGGCAACAATGCTGAGTTACAAACGCGTACTGTGCTGAGTGGCAAATTTTGCTTTAAAAAAAAAAAATCTATGAAAGTTTGGATAGAACCAATGTAGTACATATTGCAGTGATGACTTGTCCTACCATCCAAGCACAAGGAGTTTGTAATAAAAAGTTTTACATTGTTTAAAACTTCTTGGATATAAAGACCTGGAAAACATTCTGTTTGGTTTGACGAAACATTTTTTGAAAACATGCATATTTACATTTCAAGTTTGCAAAGTTAAGCATCCTCTGCAGTGACAAGTTTTGAAAACGGGGAACATTTCTCGGCAAGACTCTCTGAACGAGGGGCTGCCTTATCCCCCAAACACTCAGCGGGAGGAGAACCTCCATAACTCAACTAACATTTAAATTAACGGATTTAGTTACCTCTGCTATATTTTTTATTCGTACAGTTGAAAATGTCAGTGCATCTGCACCAAGTTGTCAGGTGTGTGTAATCTGTCAAAATGACTGATGGCCTTCAGATTTTTCCAACGCTTATGGAAAATATTTGGTTGAGTTTGTGAGGTTGGACCTTTATTAGAATGACTGAAATAAACATCGAGTCTCTGGTTCCTAAGAGTTTTGTCCTTCATTCCTCTTGACCTCCTGTTTTCACAAGGAGAGATCAAGAAGTGCAATGTAGTATTTCCAAAAGTTTAAAATTTGCTGAGTCATAACTTTTGTTCTGCTCCAGGAAAAAAAAAAAAAAAAAAAAAAAAAAACCTCTCCTTGGTCAACATTTCCCTTTTGACTGTTCTGGGCTTGTGTTTTATATCTCCTGTCTACAGTCAAGTGTGACATGAAATGGGAGATCTTTGAGTGACCTGCTCTATTAACAGAGAATTATTCTGTCACTCAAGTCTTTGCCTTGCCGTAGACGTGTCAAAGTTTTCAGCTGTAGCTCCCAAGGCATGCGCACCGCAGCTGTCAGAGGATGAATTGTTGAGAGAGGCTTTTTAAATATGAAGTGCCCAGCAATCTTTAAGGGGAGTGGAACGCATCACTCAACGACACATCCGACAAAGTGAAGGGTTTCAAAGCTTGACATTTGTCAACAGGCCATTCTGAGATTTGTCTCCCGTTTTGTGCTGTGAACTTTCCAAGCCACAGCGAGTGGTCAGTGTATTTTTACAAATAAAAGTGCTTATGTTCTCCGCAGACATTTACCTCGATGGAGCTCTTAGAGCTTTTTCCCTTGTGCCTGGGGCTTGTCTGACAGCCTCTTATGTTCTTACTGTAAAACATGTTTCAAACTTAAACATGTCACAGTTGGTGTCAGTGCCAACGTAGCAATCAACTTTGCCTTGAAAAAGTTTATAGCACATGGTTTTTTTCACATTTTGACACTTTAGAACCACAAATTAAGTGGGTTTTATTGGGATTTTAGAGAAAGTAGTTTAGAATTGTAAATGACAACACCCCAAAATAAAATCAATGAATCTAATTGCCTTCAGAAATCACCTAATATAATGAGTAGAATAAATTCTCCTGTTCTGAAAGAGCCACATACTGCAGTGTTGTCTTCAAGGACTGATGTATCAGTGTTTGTCCTCCCGCTCAAACACTGACCTTGGATGACCTTGGTGGTTTGTAAGAGAGCATTGGTGACCAAACAGCATGCTGATGATATTCTGTACAGCACATTTTAGCTACAGGGACGTTAAGAGGTTCAGACGTTAGATTTCAAGTAAAATACAGGAAAGCAATGAACATTTGGATCAACAGCTGCAATTGATAGTGTTACAGCTATTAATGGAAGGCAGTGTTTAGGCCAGTGGCTTTTAACCTGGGTTCGGTCGAACCCCAGGGGTTCGATGAGTCGGTCTCAGGGGTTCAGCGGAGCCTCTGCCGCGGAGGTAAAGACACTTGTGTAAAGTCGTGATGACGCCCCGCTTTGCCGTCACTTGCTGCAGAGGATCAAGTTGCATTGCTTAGCCAATCAGAGGATCACGTTACATTGCTTAGCCAATCAGAGGATCACGTTACATTGTTTAGCCAATCAGAGGATCACGTTACATTGCTGAGCCAATCAGAGGATCACGTTACATTGCTGAGCCAATCAGAGGATCACGTTACATTGCTTAGCCAATCAGAGCTGCGGAGGAGCCCTGATTGAAGGAGCTCCACTCTCAGCATGGATTTGAACTTGTGTCTTTATTTACTTCAGCAAAACTCACAGTTTTTACCAAATTCTGTAGCTTTAGGCGAACTTCTAAATCTGCTCCTTAGTCTCATCTTTTCGGGGTTGCTACTGCCTCTAGTGGCGTGGGGGTGGTAACACAACTAATATAATTACATTACTAAATCAGAATACCACAAAGTCTTTACTATTTATTATTAATTTTTCATTCTCTTAAGAATGTAGAGCTGATTAAATAATCTAAACGCCTAAAGACCTTAAGGTGGTTCCAGTTTCTCTCGATGGCCAACCTGTTGAAACTGTGGCAGATTTTAAATACCTTGGGTCGTTCCTGGACAGTCAGCTCAACTTTGCTGAAAACACTGACTATATTTTGAAGAACTGTTCTCAGAGACTCTACCTTTTAAGAAGACTTGGTGATCTTGGAGTGACCCGACTCTAGTTGGGTCACCCCCATGTCTTGAATTTGGGTTAAAAAAAATCATATTTTATTTATCACTACAGAAGGGTTCAGTGAATGCGTATATGAAACTGGTGGGTTCGGTACCTCAAAAAAGGTTAAGAGCCACTGGTTTAGGCAGATTTGCTGTTTTTTTGGAGGATGGTGGGTTTGGTCCAGATTTGTGGTGCATAAAACCTGAATGCTGCTCCTCCATGTTTGGTTCTGGTGAACCAGAAGACCTTCAGTGTATCTTAACATGGGTCATATCCTCTGTAAGACCAGCCTTCCAATGAGCCAGACATAAACTTCTGGGGTGAAGATTAGGGTTGAGGTGTGATTGAAGGTCATAGGTCGTTATAAAAAAGATCACTGGATTTTAGGTTATGGTTGGAGTCAGAATGGATTCAATGCAATGCAATTAATCAAGACAGCAGCAGTACGACAGAGTATTAGGACCAAGAAGACCTATAAAATAAATTATGAGAAGAAAGTTATAATATTCCGACTTTATTCTGGTATTCCTTGACTCTTTTCTTGAAATATTTTAACTTTATTCTCGTAATATTATGACTTTATTCTTGATGCCATGACTTTATTCATATATTAAGAGGCTATACTCAAATTCTGACTTTATTCTCGTAATTTCATGATTTTATTTTGCTAATACGACTAGATTCTTGTACAGATTCTCGTTATGACTTAATTTTATTCTCATACTATGACTTTATTCTTGTGATCTAACTTTTTTTCTCATAATTTATATTGTTAGCATGGACCTACCATTCTGTCATACACCAGAAACTGTACATGTATGGAGTTCATTCATCATTTACCAGTTAATCAATTTTCCAGGTGGTTGGTGCAGACTCTGGAGCTTTTTTTTGCTGTAAAGAGGTAGAATTTCCTGTTTCAGGTGAGAGCAGGTCTGCACCATGAAATCTCATCTTCGATTGGATTGGGTGAAAGAATATCATCTGCAGTTATGGTGTGACAAGTTACAGAGACTTAAGTAAGGTACGGAAGGAGAAAAATTAATAAGGTCGTAACGGTGGTAAAATTGCGACAAAATTCTTAATACTAAAGTCCACAGGGTCAGAGCTCCATCTTCCAGGTCGTGAGCCCAATAATACCACTAATTGGCTCCCAAGCAGGGAAAATTACAAATCCGGGTCTTTCCATTTGCGGAGTAGGTACTTCCAGATAGCCTGTGAGATCTCAGGATGGAGCGATAGACATTTTTGGACATTATATGGCGTTCTATGATTGGTGTAATGGCACGTTTCGATCCTAATACCCACGCATGATGGAGAAATCCTCTGACAATGTGCAAAAATAGGCTAAAAACCAGCCTAAGGAAAGATCCTCGCTCAGGTTGATTTTGAACTACATCAAGTTTCAGTTTGGAACGATCTTGATGAATGAAATGACACACAGGTGAAACAATTAAGCAAATAATCCATGTCTAAATAAAAATCCCCAAAGCTGGTTACAACAAGTGATTGTCATGGCAGCAGGATGTGTAACTGGAACTAATTTGACACTAGTCTATTAATTAGGCATTCTAACTGTACCAATACCCCCCAAAGATATGAGATATTCATTTGCGGATCTTTCTTATTTGTTGGATCCAATTAAGAAGCCCCCCTTCTGAGCCGATATGCTGAATTAAGTCTTATTAGAGATAAAAATCTAACTCAAAATAACAGGTTGTCATGGAAAAATCATGCACATTAATATAATTAGATCTGATTGTAGCATTTGAGAACACGTTGGATACATTAATGGAAAAAGACATAAAGTGCACTTAAATCCCTGAATGTGAAACGAGGGATAAAAAATGTCTATGTGCTTTACATAAGAATATATTTCAGAAGTTTCTAATTTTCAGGAATCCTGATGGGAAAAATTAATCAAAGTAAATATATCTCAGCTGAGATGAGCTAATCAGAACAGAGAACCGAGGAAAGCTTCCTCTTCTTCACACTTTAAAATTGTCAAAATGAAGAAAACCACAAGACCACATGCACCAAACATAAAGACACGCATACATATTTTCTCTCACAGTTTGGAAACAAACTAAACCAAACCAAACTTCACTTGTTTTAGGTCAGTTACATTTTTTTACAGTGTAGTTGCAGCCTAACAAGAAACATAAAAAGCCAAGTTGCAGTTTACAGATGCATGAAGGGTCAAAAACTTTCACTTTTGGAGACATGTTCTGAGGTCTGATGAAGCTAAAATGGAACTTTATTCCAAGGTGACTTATTAAGCTTCCTTCAACAGGCTTGAACAGGTCTGTGGCCTATACAAAACATTACATTTATACACAAAATGACAGTTTACTCAGTTTGTTTCAGAATGAGCTGTTTTAGGGGGTCTTGTCACTTTAAATCCAGGATCAACTTGTGGAAATCCGCCAATGAGTTTGGCTGCTGGCCACGCCCCAAACTCACTGTTTAGATTCACACCTGAAAATGGCTGGAGACAGATGCGCAATTATACAACAATACAACTTTGAAAAGCATAAGGAGAGCCTCATGCACAACCAACAAAGATGTAGCGTTGGTTTCTGGATGTTTAGTCAAAAACAAAACACTTGGGCTTTCCAGTAGCCATTGTGCAGATGCACTAACTGGGTTTTCTAGGTAACAGTTCTGCATTGCCTGTCGATTTTCACTCAAAATTCCAAAGGTTTTGGAAATGGGTCATTTTTCAGACACCAAAAAAAACTAACTTATTGCTAAAAAATGACTGGGTGTTTTTTTTGTACTCCAATTTGAGCTTTTTACAAGCAGTAAAAACCCAAATTGGAGTACAAAAACTTTAAAAATACACACTGTTTGTAATCTCTAACCCATAATGTGGTGAAGCATTAACCTAAATGTATGGATTTCCTTCTTCCAGTGCTTGAACTCTTCAGTATTGCGCTCTAAACACGGAAGCACAAAGCAGAACAATGTTCTGTCTGACAAATTAAATTTCCCATCACCCGCAACATTATTCAAGTGTCCGGCGCTGTTTGTGGCTGCAATGCATGAGTCACCAGCAGGCAACACGAGGCTGTCAGCTGCGCCTTGTGACTTGCTCTCAATCTCAGGCAACCCCACTGTCAGAACACAGGGATGTTGGCAGGAGCATGTGGTCCAACACATGAAACTGTCCAAATGTTAACAGGCCTGGCACAGTTCAGGCCTGGAAGGCATAAATATTAATCTTCCCCAGTTAGATATGAACACGTGAGTCCTTCCAAATTAAGTGGCATATTTACACAAGCTGATCCTGTAATGGAGAATGTTTCCCTGAGTCATTTCCCTGAGATGAGCTCATGTGATAATTATATAGGACAGCATGTGGTTTAGGGAAACACATTTATTTTTAATACAAAAAGGGACATTATTTATTAAGCTTTTTTTGGATTTAATCTATTTTATTAGGATTTTTTGGCAAAGACCAAAAGAAAGGAGTGTGTAACAGACATGGAACAAAAACAAAGACTTTTTTCAGGTGGAAAAACAAATAATCTCACATCTGTCACGTATTTTTAGCCAGAACTCAAAGAGTAAACAGTCCAACCAGGGTTTATGCACTTTTCCTACAGTAAAATTCAAGCATTTTCAAGGCAAGTTACCAAAATTTTCCAGCATCACACTTTAGAAATAAAAAACAATCAAAAAGAACTAAAAAAAAACTGATATATACAGTATTTTTTGTTATTAATAAGTCATTGAGCAATCAGGAATAATATATCTTTGTGACATTGAAACAATTTAAACAAATCATGTTGAGGTAAATCACCTTCCTGCACAGATTAAATGCTAAAATACAATTTATAAAGAAAGTAAAAAAAAATTTAAAAATGTTCTTGCATAGTTTTCTGGAATTAAGCAAATATAAATAATTTTGGTAATTCTAATTATTCCAGAACAAGAAAAGTTTAGTCTAACTTAACTTCAGATAGAGAGAAAAATATTTATTTTAATTATGTCTGAAAATATCTGATTTGAACTGTGAATAACATTTCTAAACTCTTTAATCAAACATTAAATTAAATTTTTTTATTACAAAACTGCAGAGTTTGAATATGAAGCACTTTCAAGGACTTTTTTAAGAAATCAAAGACTTTCCAAACCTTGAAAACACCTCATTCAAGTTCAAGGATTTCAAGCACCTGTAAGGACCCAAAAAGAAGTCAAACATATTTACTTTCATAAGTGGAGAATTACAGCTTCATATGTGACGCAGCATCATGCCGATTCCAGAAGAGACATAACAGCTGGTCAGAGTTTTCCTATTTAGTATCTGTGGCAGGAATTAAAAACTGATTCATTTTGTGAGGAAGAATCTTTGAAAATTTCAGTTTCTAAATGAAAACTGATTTAAAAAATCTGAAAATGGTAAATGAGATTTGGTCCTTTAAAGTACCGACTCTTTCTGCTCCACACTTTCTGATTTTCATTGGAAGAAATGATAAAAAATGTTTGTATTTCCTCAGAATTGCACCCTTTGTGTTGGCATGTTGTGTGAAATCCCAATAAATGACGAGGCAGGGGGACAATAACTTTCTGTAATATGCGCATGGCATTTTGGGAGGCTCCCACCTGCAGATCTTTGGAGCTATTTTAACCACATGTCGATCAGAACAATTATGTCTTCTCTGGGAAACAGAAAAAACTGACGCAGATTTGAATGCCAACGGTTAATTTATGCTCACAAGTTGAAGCTGAAACTTACCTTCAGTCAAGATTGATGGTTAAAACAGACAAGTTCATTTGTGCAGCTCACGCATCAAAGTGCCAGAGATTTTCCTCCGTGCACGCAGCACGGCGGCGCAAATCAATAATGCATTATTTATTTGCTTTGCCTCTAATTCAGCCGGGATGAAACATCAATAAAGACTCACTGATTGCAGTAAGTGTCGCATCAATTTGCCCTGATTTGTCCTTTACTTAACAAATGTCAAACGGAGATAAATGTCTACTCTTCCACGTCTTTTATTTGACGATACAGTCGTGGCCAAAAGTTTTTGGCAGTGAAGTGTTTTTATTAACTTTGTGGTTTCGGTTTTCACGGACAGTTCCATTACTTTCAAATTATTCTGCAAAATGTCCAGATGTACGTTAATTCCTTCTAGATTATTCAGCTGCAGGATCTTAAATGATTTCAGTAAAATGCCAGGACAGTCCTGCTAGAGAAGGTTGTTGCCACCAGTGCAGAGTTCAGTAAATACTGGCAGCATCTTAATGCTCAGTGGCATGAATACTTTTGGGTACGAGTGAAAACACAAAATGAATCCTCCAATTGTTCTGAGACATTGAGAAAATCATGTCTGACAAAAAAAAAGTGTCTGAAATTCAACTAACATAAGGCCTCAAAATGTCTTACCTTCATTTTGTATTTAAAATTTCCTGGGACTTTTTTGTCAGGCAGAAGTTGTCACAAAATGCAAATGTCCTCGTTGCAATCTGTAACTCAAGGAAGATGCAGCTACCGCTAACTAGCTGCTGATATACCCTTCCTAGCTAGTTAGCATTTTGCATCTGAGTAAATGCAAATTTATCACTACCTTAAGGTAGAAACAGAATCCTAGAAATGAATGTACAGGTTGTATGAATGAGCACAAAGGTGATTTAAATTGAAAAGTAATTCCACTTTGTTCTGATCATTCTGTGGTGCAATATGAAACCTACACTGAAATAGTGAAAACATTATAAAAGTGTAAAAATTAAAATTCACACACATACCTTTCTGCGAGTTCTTTTCACTTCAAAGTGTAGCTGAGTTGTACAGATTCAAAGATGACCAAAGATGACCAGGTATTCATTTTTTCTGTGGGTGCAGATAAAAAAATATGTTGGAGATTAATAGGAAGAAATGCAACAAATACTAATGAGGCCCCATCAATAGACTCACTTTATAGAATCTGAACAGTTTGGCATATTAGATCAAAACAACTGTTGGAAAATGTAAGAACTCATTACCTTAAGCTATTAATAGCTATTTTTAGATAATCCAGACACTCTATGAACAACAATAAACTTAAATTCAAATGTAGAATATGGACAGTAAGTGTATAACTTTGTCAGATTTCCAAAGATTTCTTTATTCCAAACACTGAAGGTGTACAAGAATGACTTTCACCGCCATTTTTTTTTTTTTTTTTTGCTCCCGTCACTGGATCCTCTGTATGCTGACTTTTGTCATTAGCTGGCCAACTTTTATGAAGGGCACCAGTCAGTTATAGCATTATGTGAGCTGCTTTTAATTGAATTGCCTCCTCCTACGAGTCCTTTGTGGGCTCCGCGTTCTCTGGAGGGAAACGTGAAGAGTGAATTATAAATCTGCATGTAGAGGAGGGAAGGTCCTGTGGCAATATCACTTTTCACTTCAAGTCTTTGAGGTAATGAGCTTAGGTTTAAGAGCAAAGCGCCAGACAGGACTGAAGTGACAGTATTGGAAGCAGCTGAACTCTTGGGATACAACTTCTTAAATCCTCATCACTTTAATGTCAGAACTTAACTCGCGCCCGATGCCGTGGTTATCACTCTGCAAGCATGGAAGCAGAGAGAGACATTTAAATGGAACACAGGCAATTTAACACACTTCTCTTCGTTTAACTAAGCGAAGTTTTTAAATAAGTGATGACACTGCCTCTGTGCTACGTGCCTCTGGAAGACTGGAATTTATTCTGCCTGAAAAGTTAGATATTTCTCATTTGTCATAAAGGCCAATGTTTTGTATTTTTTAATTTTATTTTGACTTTATTTTTTCATTTGAAAGAAAAGCAGTTCATCAGGTATGAAATCTGCTCAAATGTGAAGTAAAATGGTCACTTATTTCAAGTTTACTTTACCTGGAATAAAAATAACAGCACTTGTATAGATACTTCTCAAATTTGATAGCCGGTGCTAAATTTAGCACGTGCTAAATGTGTCAAATATACCATTAAATCTGCCTGTAAGTGAAAAGATTTGAAGATTTTATTTTTATTCTCCCTCTTTCTTCTCTGAAGGTAAAGGTCTGAACAGTTTGTATCCAGGATGTGTGTGTTCTGCAGAGATATAAGTAGCCCGTTTCCTGAGCCTAGACCTGTAAATTGTTCAGTTTGCTGTTTGGATTTAGATGTAGGTCAGAAAAGTTCAGTTTTGGTCTCAACTGACCAGAGTGCCGTATTTAATGTTTGTGGTAACGTGAAAACCTCAGTGTGTTTCTTTGCCTCTTACATCTTTTCCTTCGACTTCAAAACTGGCAAACCGAGTTTTCCCTTATTACTTAAGCCTTTCCTTCTGAAGACATGCAGATTAGTTATGGTCCATTCGCTGAAAGGAGAAAAAAAAGTCAGATATTTCAGTGACTGACCAGCCATTTTCCAGTGTATTGATTGGTGCATGCCTAATTTTCCCCTAATTACCGTTACTTTTCTTCAGGGTAAAAACAAACGGTTGCAAAAATAAAAACATATTCCAGTTCCCACAGACTGTTTACATCTCATGTGTTGAATTTTCTCCCAGTAGAGAACAAATGACGCACCCAGAAAAAAATTTACCTTATGCAGCAGCAATTTTGTGTAACATCAGAGAAGCAGCACAAACATGGTGCGCAAAAAAAAAAACTCCCAAGAAGCAACCTATGTTAATGAAGCAACTTCGGAGTTTATTCAACAGAGACCACTAATGAGACACAGAGTGGCGGAGGAGGGGATTGTTATGCATCTGAAATGCAAATTAAATTTAGAAGTTAAATTACAGTTTGGCCACATGACAATACCAAGATAGTACAGAGAAGAGCCAGCTAATAAAAATGGTGTCACTAGAGAAAGGATAAATGAAAGAAAAACAATAGAATGAACAATGTCCCATTTTTTAACCATCATGGTGTGCTGGGGATTTCTGAATGACTGAAAAACCCCAATGTTTAAATCAGTGAAATATGTGTTGCTTTCAGAGAAAATATTCCTATGAATTCCTGAATTTCCCGAATGTGGGACAAAGGAAAGATATTTCTATTTCAATTCTGGAAAAATTGTGTGGATGATGGGTCGCCAAGAGATTCATACAGAGTACAGTGATGTAAAAAATACAGGACACGATGCAACGACCTGTCGTTTCTACTATCAATACTGACATTCATATACAATTCACAATAAATAAATAAGAAATGGCATTTAAATGTTCTGTTAAATGTCATCTAAAACTAACATAGACCTATCACAATAAGTCCAAATGATTACAACATTGTTACTCCAGATTTTGAAGTAGTTTTTTCTTTTTCTTTTAAACCTCATGGTCCATAATCTTTTAGTTTTATCTTATTCACAAAACAGGTTTAGCTGATCTCTTAATGTGGCCAAATCAGTCTTTTTGTGAGCCTAAGGGTGTTTTCTCACCTGATAATCCAGTGTATAAAATTGCAATATTTGTTACATTTTCAGTTGCTGTGGTTCACTTTCACACTGCACAGTTTTAAACGAACCAGCCTTTGAAAAACTTGTTCTCCTCGTCGCCTGTGGTGGCGCTGCACCAAGAACCACTGAAGAAAACGAAACTAGAAACTCAGAAGACACTGAACTCAAATTTCTTCTTTACAAAATGTAAACAAAACTGAAGCAGTGTCAAAGTTTAGCAGTTAATGAAGAGACATTTGTTTGTTTTGGTTGTAATTACCCAGAATGCCCTGCACTACAATCCACTTCCTGCTTCTGGAGCATTTTCCAGTCCACTTGGCGTTCACATAGGCATTCAAACCACATTTGCAGGTGGACCATAGTTCACTTTTTTGGCCAAAACAAGCCATGATATATTTGTTTTTTCTTGTTTTATTGTGTTTAATTTTTCAACCAATCACAGTCCAAATAAAGCAGCATCACCTCCAGCCATGTGGTCAGCCATAGCTGCTCACCTAGCTGGGAATTTCTTCCCATCGACTCCAAATCAAGTGTAAAAGCTGCAGATTGAAAACAAAGTCGTTAACAGTTACTTAGGTAACAGCCACCAGCAGGAAGAGTTCATTGTGAAGTAAAAGACAAAGCTGGATGTAGCTTCTATAAACAGAAATAAATTAAGACATAAACTTAATGTCAGCGATAGCTGCAGATAATCCGTAAAAGAGAAAGTAGCAAAGTAAAAAAAAACAATAAAACTAGATAATTTAATTGCCTTCCTGTCAAACTGTGAGCTTGTGTCACTGCTGATAGTCAGTTTAACAATAATGTAAAAACTAATATATATCTAATATCTAAAAATCTGCATGTATAACAGACAAAGTACATGTTTTTTTATATATATTTTTACCATAATTTTTTAAGCAAATGAAAACGCCTTTCTACGTCTACAGTATGTTTGAACATAAAAGACAAAAACTCTCATCAGAGTTAACCTTGTATTACGTAGAAATCTTTCTACAAAGTTTAATCAAAAAAGTTGAGTATTTAAATGTTTTAATTCCACGATTCCCTAGTTAATTAAAGAAAAAATTTAACTAATTTAGCTATTTGGTGGTTTGATTAAACTGCATCTAATTTTAAAAGTCACATCTTTAAAGTAGCAGGAAATTACAAGGTTAAAACTATTTGTACAAATTCAGCGAAATGACTTTCTCACTTGGCTCTTTGTATAAAACTCTATATTTTAGGTTTAAATCTGTCTGCTGCTGAAAATAAAATAAATCTTGTTTATATCCAAGTGAAAAAAGCTGGTTTGCATTTAGGATTTGGAAGAGGAGCTAAGAGAGTGACACGGTTCAACAATTTTGTTTGTGATGCTTTAATCACTTTGCATCAGCAAATATGAGATGAAGTATTGATTCTCATGAGAAAATGAAATGGATTATTGTAGAAGCAAAGAATGGCGCTTTAAAGTACTCACACTAAGAAAGCTTAAATTAATGGGGATAGAAAAGCAATAGATGTTCCCAGTAAACAAGGTTAAAGGGGACCTATTATGCAAAATTCGCATTTTGCATCTTTTGTGCTTCCATCTGGGTATCAACTGCTTCTGAAAACAGCCTGAACACTTAAAAAAAACACATGGTTGTTTTTTGGAAAATAAGTTAAAAGTCACAAATTAGCAGGCACTGCACATCACCTCGCAACCGCAGCAAAGTCAACGTTACTTAGCAACCCAAGCTACTAAGCTCCAGCACATTCAGTCACCTGGTTTTACTGATGTGCTGTACAATGGCTGCTGGAAAAGATGGGTGTTTTGTTGACTTATCAGAGGTGGGCGATATGGACTTCCAAGATTTATCACGATGTTTTGCAGTAGCATTGTGATAACGATACCAATTATAGGCCCACAAACACAAATAATGCTTTTAAAACGCATTCCAATTTGTACAATTATCCCGCTTGTTTAGGACAATGATAAAGAAGAGAGATTTGCATCAATAACTATGGTTCCAAATTTTGTGCCTATTTGAATTTAAAGTGACAAGATGCCCTAAAACAGCTCGTTCTGAAAGGAGCTCCGAATTACAACGGCATATTAGGGCAAATTATAGAACAATGAGAGTAAATTTCCACAAAAAAATCAGAAATCTTGAGATTAATCTCAGAAAAATTAAAGAAAAAAACTTCCTGAAATTTCTGAACTTGGAAGAGTTGAAAAATTGCGATTTTAAAAAGGTCAGAAATTTCCACGTATTTTATTGAAGATTTCTGAGATGAATCTCAAAATCTCTGGTGGAAATAAAAGGTATATAAATAACCACAATGGTCCTAATTTGCCATTGTACAAAACAGACAGAACTGTGCAGATTAAAATCTCATCATCTAAGAAAGATTTTGTGCGAAAAGTGTAAGAAACATGCTTTGTAACCTGTTCAAGGAAGCATAATAAGTCACCATTAAGACCTTCCTTTCTCTTCTTCTCTATTCCTATTTATTTATTTACCACAGCACCTAAAGACAGAGCTTCGATTAAAGGATGCGGTTGTGCACAAAACCCAAAGTCAGCACACTCATAAGGCAAACCGCCTTTAAATTAGGTAAAGAGGTTGAGCGGTTTAATGGATGGCTCTGGCACCCAGATAAGGAATGACAGCTTTCGCTGGTTATAGATATGAGCCCCCAAGTGCAGCTCTGTCAACCAGAACGTCATTTACCAGCTTGAGGGATGTCGGCATTGATTTCAGCTCACCATTGATAATGCATTCCAACAACACCGGTCCGCTTCCTCCTCTTGTCAATGGGGAACTTGATGGGAGGTTATGGTGACGGATGCTGCTGTCTTGTCAAATTAACACAACATGGATGTGATGTTCATGCTGTTCTGCAGACACTGCCTTCAACAGGTTTTAACCTCATAGGACAATCTTAACAGTAAAGGAACAAATGGGTATGAAGTTGGTGTGAGTCCATCATTGGATAATTAGGCTGCAAAAAGTTGGGTTTGCTTATTTTTATTATTTTAAAACCATTTTTGCCGTTGTGTTTACCAAATTTCATGACGATTTTACAAGATGAGATGTTTCTTTGTTTATACAAATTAGTGCAGCAAGTTTTCGCAGGAGCTTAGAAAAGTAGCAGATTGATACAATGTTTAATTTGTATTTGCAGTCATCAGTTTTTAGCTTTTAATTTCAGATAAATTGTCTGAATTACCAAAAAATAAGATGCAGAACATTTAAAATGAGCTGATAATGGTAGTTCATTTCCAATGGTCAATGATACTGTCTTACTCCAAAAGCAGAAAGTGGACTACAATACAGGGCATTCTGGGTAAACACAACTAAAATAAATGCGAGTATCTAGCGCTAGAAAGAGAGATGGTCTTTAACAAACAAGAGAAATCCTACAACCGTTAAAATCTGACACAAATCCATTTGTTTTACATTTTGTGAAGAATGAAGGGTCTTCTTTGAGACTTTTGTGTCATTTCCTTCAGTGGTTCTTGGTGCGGTGCCCCCACAGGCGAGGAGGGGAACAGGTTTTTCAAAAGTTTTGTTTGACTCGGTGCAGTGTGAAAGACAATCACAGCATCTGAAAATGTGACAAATGTTGTAATTCTGTTCCCGATCAAACTGATTATCTACAGTATTATCGGTTGTGAAAATACCCTTAAATGTGAGTTCGGAAACCTTCATAAACGCTGTGTTTACAATAAATTTAAAAAATGTCTTACTTTAGAGCAGAACTCGGCAAACGGTGTTCAAGAACTGTAATATTGTGTTCAGTGAGGGTAAAGTCATTACCAAATCTCATTTGGTCCAGGGCTAATCGCTGGTAACTGTGCCATCTAACAGTTATCCACTGTGAGCTTCATAAAACCCTCATTGTTCCTGGGTTTAATCATCCTAGTTGACTTGTAGATGAGATAACAAGGAGCTCTCCCTCCCCCCCAGCCGAAATGAGCATAAACACGGCGCAGCTCTCCTAACCCTGCTGAGACAGAAACACTGCAGCGGCGGATGCGTCACAGCCTGTGACACCTCACATCTCTTTCCCGTTTGTGAAACGAGAAGAAGCAGCTACCTGCCATTTTAATTGCATTTCTCGCTTTTGACTAATCACAGAGGACGTCTGGGCCCGCTGGGCAGCCAGCCAGCTGGAGCAGAAGGATACTGTATGTCATTTTTACTCCCCGGCACAGGAAAAACAACATGGCTGCAACAAGGAGAGACGCCCCTCCCCAGCGAAATGCGTTAATTTTACCTGGTGGGGTTTGTTTTGATTTGATTTTCAGATGTGTCCTTCGGTACACATTTAGGAACTATGAGAGGAACGCATAAACATGTAATATGTGCATAGTTGATGGATTACTCAGTATTTTACATTCTAGTTGACAGTTATATTACTTTTGTGGACTCCAGAATAGCGACCCTTTGCATGTTACTGTTTACATCTGGAAATTTTGCGAATTAGCACAACATTGGAGGGCGAAAAGACGATTCTTTCATTTGCTATCCATAGACGCGCTGCCGCGCTACAACGATTTTGTTAAATGAAACAAAATCTAGCGCAGAGATATAGGAAGCTGGTGATGGTGGTATTATTAATTTAGTGCAGTGTGCCACAACAAATGGAAGATTAACGCAGAAAAACATTGAATAATAACTCAAAACTACTCGTATTCTACTTTTGTTCTTGCTCTCTGTGTCTGCTACACTATACAGACTCGTTTCCATAGCAACTGACTCTTAATAATGTATCACGATTAACCACCAAAAAACATGCAAACATTTCCCACACATACAACAGAATATTCAGCATGTTGCAGTTTTACGTTTTCAGTGAATCTCCTGCAGCTCCAGCTTGTTTAAATTAGACAATTTTATCTACGACATCTTCTACTGAAGATGTATCAGAGTTGTCTTGTTTTTTACCTGAACCAAAACACACAGAATTCCACAGCACATCTTAATGTTAAGATTGTCGAAGTCAAGCTAGCATAACTTACCAACTTTTCTTTCCCTCGCTATTTTATTTTTTTTATTAAAAATTTTTCCCCAACCCTGTCTAATTCAGTGTTGATAATTAGTAACAAAGCTCTGCATCCCTTTTTCTTTTATATTTAGTGCATTATGTTGACAAGTTGACAGTTAAACCCAGCGGTAGTCATCGTCGATTGATCTAGGTTAGATTTAATTTGGATTCTGAACTAGAAATGATCAAATTCTTTCCAAATTCCCTCAGAAAACAGTAATATAGTGCAAAAATTAAATGCATTTAATTTTTGCAATTAAATTTATTTTTCACAGGGCTGTCCTCATTTAACTGAGTATTCAGGCTGCCCTCTTGATTATGCCACCCTGGGCAGTGTGCCAAGTGGTCCATCTTTTTACCCTCTGCTGTAGAGAAACCATAATTTTAGATTTGTTTTGGTTTTTTTTTTATCTTTGTGAATTATCACCATATGCTCATAAATTTCTGATTTTACTGGGCAGAAAGTATGCATTTGATGTGTAAAGTGGACCATTATCCAACGTTATAGAGTAAAATACACACTACTGTGAAAATCGGCCAATTAAAACCGTTTTTGATGGTGCTTACAGTTGGGGTCAGAAGTTTGCATAGACTCTACAGGCATGAATATCATTATTTTAGTGGATTTAATGATTTATTTACGCTGATTATACAACAAGCAACTTGAACCATATTTTTAAAAAAAAAAAACAAAAATTGGGTGCATTAGTTTAGGCTTGCTGTTGATTTTCTCTCCTTCAAAAGAATCAACGTTCGCTGGAGATAATTACTAGCACCCCTACAGATCCCACTGTCGACAAGGGTGGATGGAAAAGAATCAAATCATACATGCATAGCCCTATCTAATGATTAGCTATTTTAGCTACATATAGTTAGCTTTATTTTAGCTAATACCTTAGCAAATTAAACAAAAAATATAATTTTTGCAGCCATCAACAATGGTGATGATGCTGGATATTATATAGAAATAGTAGCGCTTACCTGCCTTATTCACCCCAAAAACTCTTGATGCGTTTCCAGAGGGTTTGTCTGCAGACGAAGTAGTGAACAAAAGGAAGGAGCCACACCTGCACAGACAAAACAAGCAATTTTTTTCTTTTTAAAAAACATTTCTAGCTTACTTCTCTGGCATCAGACAAGGGATTTTTAATCAAAAACCGGTTCTTAATTGTTCAATTACTTGGAATTATAAAGCTGCGTGCTCAATGATTCCGCTGATCAGTTCCCGTCATATGTGACGTAGATGCGTGATGACGTATTTTGCTGTAGAAAATTTCCAAGATGGCGCGGTGGCAGAAGCGCTCCAAAATACGTCTAAGATGATGCTAAGGCCAGTTGCACCATGTTGAGAAATTTAATCACAATAAAAGGAGAAAATACTTCCAACATCCTCAAACAGTTGGCCAGACAACCTGAAACCGATTTGTATAAATGTAAGCCGTTTGATACGTTGCTTAGCAACGGCGGAAACTACAGCACTAGTCTCTTGCTATGGGTAACGTTAAACTCCTCCGTGTCGTGGTTATTGTAGTAATAATAATAATAATAATAATAACAATAATGATAAATGATAAATAATCTTCATCTCACATTAACATTTACCATCGTATTCAATAAATTAGAATATACCGACAAAGTTCATTCATATTAAATTATACCTGCTCAACGGCTGCTGAGGTGCAGAAATTTTAATTTCATATTAAAATGTTAATTTGACAAGAGGATTCCTTTTGCTTAAGCAAGTTTTAATTTTGTTTAAATTGAATACAACATGGTGCATATCTTGAATTAATTTATTTCCTAACTACATCAGACTTTCTTTTTTCATTTTACGAATTCTGAATTCTGACTTTAATTTCCCCTAAATTATGACTTTAATCTTCAAATGTCAGAATTATTTAATTTTATTTTTATTTACAGTGGCCCTGTTTCTGTTTCTTCTGCAAACAGAGAAACAATTTTCCAACTGAGCAGTACAGAAGGACGCTGGTTCAGGCTCAGGCTGAGGTCAACAGTTCGGGCTTGAAAAGTTACCCGCAGCTTAATGAACCAAACCTGCATGGATGCAAGATGAGAGTAAACATTTCTTCACACATGCAGTGACCCTCCTGCAGCTCCAGCTTGTTGACTGAAAGAGACACGGAGTCTGACACGCGACCCGTCTCTGTCACTCAGCTGAATCTGGCTGAGTTTGCCTGCTGGATAATCAATGGGTGCAAATCTTCTCACAGATGTTGGGTTCAAATCTGTGTGAAGGGGCGAGGTGTTCACACAGCCAATAGTTAATCACATTTTGTCACTTTGCAACAACAAAATGTAAGGTGTTAATTAAAAATGTTTTTACATTTCTGTAAACTCTCACTATGTTGTGAAAGTATAAAATGAGACAATCTGTGAAATAAATCCTCCCTGTGGTCCTAATGCCATTTACAGAAATGAACAACTCCCAGTCAAAAACAACCAATCAGAGACAGCAAGAGGGTCTCAGCGCAGTCAATTAGGCTTGTGTGCGGGCTGCTAAATGAGCTAGCAGTGGAGAAACAGCTCACCATTCATCTGCTGTCATCAATGGCGTTGCTAACTAGCTGTAGCATTCATGGCACACTATGTCAGCAAGAGGAAGGGTGTGACTAGCACGTACACAAGCTTGATTCACAGAAAAGAAGAGCACAATGTAATATAAATGTTCTTAGCCTACATGCACACCACAGCTTTTGGATTTTTATTCATAAAAAAAATAATATTTCATTTTTCTTACTTACTGTGCTGGTTTATCACAAACTCCAGATATTTTTGCCAGGAACTATATTTTGAGCCTGCTGTTGTTTCACCAGCCTTTCTGGCTGTAAAACTGCATCGCATAGTTGTCAATATTTGCTTTATTGCATCATTTTCCACAAGATAACATTGAGCTTCCCTCTTTTTCTTCTGTGAAAAATGGAAGAAAAAGGTTTCTCAACAATCAACAAAATGGTTCAGATTAGTGAAGTCATTTCCATCATTTTGAATTAGCTCAGGGATTGAGGCTTTTCTTTTTAAAGGGGATTATTCCTCAAGCTATAGCACTGTAAAAGAAAAAAAAGAGGCTAAAACTGACCATCTGAATCAATATTTTCTGACATCTGTGTCCATCGAGTACTTCATGCTGCTGTGTATCTTAATGGAGTTTGTTTGCCTCACAGCACTTTTCATTTCCCAGCTGTGATTGTCTCATGCCGTCGTAGCCGTCAGCCTGCGATCTGCCGATAGCTCTGATTCGAGGCAGATGTCTTCCAAAGGCACGCCGCAGAGCCCGATCCAGCACCGCAGCAAGGAAGGGCTTTTTCACCCCCGCAACATCATAAATGCTGGCTTTGCAGGGCCATCAGAGGTGGAGTAATCTCTGCAGCTCAAAAAATATATATAAAAATGACCCAAATCTTCGCGGCCCAGCATTGTTGTGGAGGGAATGTTGCGCTGTAGGGTGTGATTGCTTCCCCCCCGTGGCCTGGAGCAGGGGCTATCTGCAGCTGTTGGCGAGAAAATAACAGATACTGCAAAAAAAAAATTTGTCCTGGGAGATCCAGACGGCAGCTTACAGTGAATTAAGTGGAAGTATGAACCGTGTAAGTGAGCTGTGTCTACTGTGTGTAAAACAGCTGGTATTACTGTGGTTTTGGTAATTAATCTTCTTGGAATTTTCTTGCCAGTTAATTTTAGGCCCCTAATTATTCCGACATCCCAAGGTCAGGCTAACAAACCTGTAAGTGACTCACCACCGGGCCACTCCCTCCTCAACACTCGGCTTAAATTTCCTAATTATGTTTACTATTAGTATTCTACTGCCAGGCTTTAATCATGCAGTGTGTGTTTATTGAGCATGCAGCCTGCTCTGGCCTTCAGTTCATGTTTTAAGAAGCACACTCATTAAACGCAGCGACTAGAGGGCTAATACTAGGTGGACTGAAAAAACTTGTTGCTTCAGTAGATTTCAAATGAGTGCACTCATGTTAAAATACCATTTCTGTGTTCAAATCAAACATTTTCCACGTTTAATCCAGTACAATTCAGCTGAAAGACACACATTTGTTAAAGATGGCTTATTGAACAGGTTAGTATGGGTTTATGGATAATATAAATCATGTTACTCACATTTTTTGTACAAAAACATTGTTTGAAAATAAGATTTTAGTCTGGTTTTTTCTACCTATGAGCCATTTTAGGTTCCCTGTAAATCCAAATAAGCTGCTGTTGGCCACGCACACTCCAAATCAACGTTTACACTGTCACGTGAAAACGGCGGTAAACAGATGCACAATTATACAACCATACATCTTTGAAAAGCAGAAGTAGTGCCTCCCGCACAACCAACAACAATGCACCAGTTGGTTTCTGTTTTGTCAGTCAACAACAAAACACTTGTCTTTTCCAGCAACCATTGTACAGTGCATACAATGGTAAAACCAGCTGACCAAATGAGCTGGAACTCAGCCTGGGTTGCTAGGTAACTGGCGGAACTCCACTGGGGTTGCTAGGTAACGGTCAATGCCTGCTGACTGGTGACGCTACATCAGGCAAGTTTTTGAAATTGCTTATTTTCCAGACACCAGAAAATACGAACTTATTACCAAATACAATTTTTTTTAAGTAATTGGACTGTTTTTATAAGCATTCACAAGGCAAACGGAAGTACAAAAATATGTATAATATGAATTTTCCATAAATAAGTCCCATTTAAATTGATGCTAACTTGGATTATGCAGACACACTGATTCAATCAGATTCTAAAAGGCTGAAACAAACGGGGGGGTAAAGGCTTCAGAGAAGCCTAGTCAAGGTTTGGACATCAGTCAGGTAAAAATATTGAATATTGTGAAATTACCTAAAATGGGACTTTCATGATGCATTATCCTCCAAAGTGGCTGGTTTAATTCTGCAGAGAATTGGCAATGAGGCGATTCCTCAGTAGCTACGTTTCCATTACAGATATGCACAAATCTTTAAATATACAATGCTATAAAAATACAATTTTGCAATTGCAATGCTCCCAAATACAATAAAATTACATGAATAACCTTGTTCATGCAATGAGTCATTAGAAACCATGCTGCGCCATCAGTTTTCTACCTATTCTTGTCGTCTTCTTTGTGGTTTCCACCAGTAGTAATATCTGGTTGTTGATCACATGCAAAATAAAAACTGTTTCCCTTGCAGTTTTGTGAAATACACTAGGTAACTTCAAAGTGAATCAACTATTGGGAGTTGTTTGAAACATTTTGACACCAAAAAACTGTAACATATCACCAAAAACCATTTTCATGGGGTTTTTAAGCGATTGGACTGCTTTTATAAGCAGTTGAGACCCAAATGGAAGTACAAAAACCTCCAAAATATTTATTTAGGATAATAAATCCCCTTTAAAGATGTACGGATACCCTGTCCAGCCAAATCTTTCCAGTTAGGAGTCACGAGAGACGGATTTTCTAATAATGGACCAAGGTTCCTTCCAAAGAAAGATCGATTTATCAACCAACTCAATAACCTCTATATGCAGTGACACACAGATGAGGGGTAATTGTTCTGAGAATGAAGGTGTTCCTGTTTGCTCCGATGGCGCCCATTTCAAACGCAGGCGGCCGGGCAGCTGGAGGAACAGCAGGTCTTCATATGAGGAGAAAGTAGATGCTCTTTGGTTGGCTGACCCTGAAGTTTGAGCCAAATTATTTACAATAAAAGCTCCACATCAAACCTGTTTAACATTCAGGATGGGATGTATATGCAGCAGTCACACTGAATGCCAAATGGTACGGCGGGTAAAGACTATAATGCGAGCTAAGAGTTGTGACACATATGAAGCGTAATAGAAGGGAGCAGATGTAGAGCTTTCATTGGCCGTTAAAATGCCACAATGAAACGTCTTGACTTTTGTTGTCAACATGGACCAAATGTTGTTTTTATCAGATCATCTGGTAACTTCTTTTCTCTCTCAACCTTCAAAATGTTTCCTTATCGGCCATACGTCCCAGCACACAATTATGCACATAAGTTAAACATGTCAAAGTAAAAACTACATAAAAATCATGTGGCTTTATTCACTTCAATGATTTATTCACGTTCATATCTTGCTGATGCACGGCAGACAGGAAAGTAGCCACATAAGGAGAGGGACAGGAAAAAGAAGATTGATTACGTTCTTGTGAGCTGAAAGAGCCGGGCGGCCCAGAGGAGAGTCTCCTGATAACACAGTGACATATTTAGGGATTTAAGCTGGTGGTCCGTGCTTCTGAGACTCGTATCAGACAGAAAGAGTTACGATCCAACAATGTTTTATGAGAAAAACCATAAAATTTTGTTGTCTGAATACAAGTAATTTCTTAACCTATATTGGTTATTCATGAATCAGGAAATAAAGTGCCACCGAGATGCTTGCTGTTCTCAGAGACTTCATATCTTGATGTCCAATAAACGTTTCTGTGATGAGATTTTGTCTGTTTTTTGCTTTTTTTATCGTACATAAATGTTTCAGATCATAAAACGCATTCAAATACCAGACCAAGATAACCTGAGTAAAATGCAACATCTGGCATTGAGTCTTTTGGATTTCGCCCAATTTTGATTTGCAGAATGTCATCCCACAGTATCAAAGTTTGATTTTTGAACCTGGTTTCTTAGTTTTTTTGTTTTGAAACCAGTCCTGGGTAGACATGAGCCCCTTCTGTATTGTCTAGTCTCACTCCAGGCAGTTAATGTATAGACTGTGGACTGGGCTAAAGAGGCCTTCATATGCAAAATTCGCATTTTGCCCATGTTTGTTCTTCCATAGGTCTCGGCTGCTTCTAAAAAAAAACATTTGCGTACTTAAAAAACATCCAATGTTATTTGGAAATTAATGTTTTTTGGTGTCTGGAAAATGATCCGTTTCAAAAACCTCCCAATTGTTGAGTCAAAATCTGGTGTTGCCGTTACCTAGCAACACCAGCCAAGCGCAGCCCGTTACCTAGCAACCCAAGATGAGTTCCAGCACGTTTGGTCAGCTGGTTTAATGAGATGTACAACAGCTAACAAGCGTTTTGTTGTTGACTTACCATCCAGAAACCACTTGATGCGTTCTTGTTGGTTGTGCTTACACTGACATGTGCTAATTTTGTTTCATTCTTTTTATACTGATTTTATTTTTTTTTATTTTCTTCTGCGTAATCCGAGATGCATAATAAAACAAATAAATTGCAATACAAATGTAATACATGACAGTCATTCCTGAACACATCTGCTCAGATTTTTAAAAGTAGTATTTGAAAATCCCGGAATGGTTTAATAACATTTAATGTTTAGTTTTCACAGCACTTTGGCGCTGTCAGAGAACAGTGATTTTTCTATGCATGTGGAGGATTTACTGTGATCACAGCACTGCCCTGAAGTACAGACCCTTACACCTACACATTCGCTGAGGTGTTAGTGGCTCCATAATTGGCATCATACATTAGGCTAGATAAAGGTCATAGCTCAGAATGAAACAAAACAGTATAGAAAATATCTTTTGTTTTTTATTAGCAATTTAAAGATTAAAACAAAAAGTATAGTTTCTTGTTTTTCTTCTTTCCAGCTGAGAATTAATCATATCCGCCCACATTGTTTGCTATTATAATTTCCTTCTGTTACTGCAGTTTGTCATTTAAAACATCTTCATTCTGTCTATATCAAAGATAGTCATTCTTTCACTTCAGCAAATGCCATTCTGCAAGCTTTTACCTTACACACCATCATAATAATCATAGTCATAACCATCTCCGATTAATTTTCAGGTTCTTGATCACAACTGCAATGTAATGCAGGGTGCTGATAAGGAGGTCACGCTGCATTGGCTGAGCTTTATGATGTAACAGAAGATGTATGAAACTGCGTGTGCACGCCGAAGGATGCGATTCACTTATTCTTCCAATATCTACGGCTTCACCTCCAACAATTGGGAAATGGGATTAACGACGGCATTGTTGCTTCAGGTGATTTGTGTTGAAGAAAGAATGGCAGCCAATGCCAAACGAAATGAAAGAATTTGTAAAAAGAAAAACAATCTTCCTCAAAGACACAAATTTGAGGTCAAATAAGATTAGATGGATTTTAGTTTTCTCAGAGTTTGCTGTATGTACTGCAAAAACTATAGGGAAATTTTCCTTTCTGCAATTTTTCTATTAGTAGCAGGTTGATTGTAGCTGGTCTAATACATTCTCACTCTGAGCCAGGAGGTAGGAGTTGGAAATGCAAATATTGAAAGCATTGATCAAAAGCAGTTTTTCAGTGTTGTATGATATTCATTTGCAATGTGGAAACTTCGAGGGATGGATCTAGTCTTTGCTCAGACTGTAAGTGGTTTGAAACTGGTGTCCAACGTATGTGCTGCTACCATTTTAAAGATATTCACTGTTTCCAGAGGTCAGCAAAGGTCAAGCAGTCAGTCCACATTTACAAAATCAAGGAAATTTAATGTCAAAGAACTGTGCTACAAATATTTTAGCTGATACGGTTTTGTTGCAGGAATAAGTTGATTTCTAGTGACCTCTGGTCTAGTGCAGTTGAATGACACCATACTTTCTTTGATTTTGTAAATGTGAACTGGCTGGTTGACCTTTGATGACCTCTGGAAACATTTATTAACATTTCTTAATATGTTCAAATTGATAGCAGCACAAATTGTTGTTGCACAAACCAGAAAAACAAGACACAAACGGTTTACGCTAATCATAGCAGGACTCACTGTGCACAGTCAGGACAGTTACAGTAGAACGTTTGGTTCGTTCCCATATTGTTGCGAAAGTCTCCAATAACAGAACAAAGTTGTTAGATAGGTTTCTTTTCTGAAAAAAAGTCACAGTCAGGTCTAAAAAGTTGCTAACTATGGTGACAAAGTTGGCATATTTGGCGACAGGCCATTTCCTAGACCTGACCACACCCATATTTAACTCACAGACATTATATATGTTGCCACCATATTGGATTGATCTGTCTTCACTCTAGGCTCGCATAAAACCCAAACACATAGCAAGCAACTGTGTCCGCAACTGTGTCCACATTTCGTGCAGCCTATGGTTACAATAACTGGTGCAGTATTGAAAGTAAATCGTATGCTATGCTTGTTTGGCAGTCAGCAAAATGTTAACGTTTTGTTAATGTTTGTCTTTCTTCAATCTTAAAGGTTTCCCAGTAACATAGATTTAAAGAGACAATGGGAAGTTGCAACAAGAAGGAGTGATTTTGTTGCCAGAGTTGTCTCTATGGCTAACATTTCCAAGCTCGAGGACTTTGACAGAATGGGTTAGATTGTCAGGTTTAGAGATGGTGTGACCACATCTGTCTTCAACTTCCCATCTCGTCTCGAAGAGTAGGTGTGTTTTTCTTTTCCTTTTTCCGCTGCTTCACCCTCATCCTTTGACCGGAGCTACTATCTGCTTCAACTTAAAACAATGGTGGGCTGATCATCAGAGGGAACAATGAAAGGTGGTCAACGCAGAAATCATATTTGTTGGTGTGTAGAGATCTGTGTGAGAGTAAAATACATTCAAATGAACAATCACACTTGTAAAAGTAGAAAATGTATTCATTTATAAATATGTCATCCCATATGTTTGTCTTTCTTAAGGAGCATAAAACAAAGTATTTCAGCATGAAAGCTTGTATTTTTAATTTGTATTTGTATTTAATAATTATAACTATATCTCTACTGTTTGTAATAAACAAAACAATGTGAAAATTGGATAAAACATTTGGGAAGTTATGATTATTTTAGTTGGAAAACAGCTTTCTCAGTTCAACTGAGGCGAGAGAGGGATGATTCCAAGATGGCCGCCATGCTAATACATCGGTTTCAATAGACAGCGCATGTCTTCTAGGTGTATGTGATTTATTGCCAAAAATGTGTTTCTCTGGTGTCTGGTAAATGAGCCGTTCCAAAAAATTTCCATAATGTAACATCACAAATCAACAGGTGCAGTCTGTTACCTAGCAACCCAGCAAACCCCACACTGTTACCTAGCAACTCAAGAGGAGTGGCAGCTCATTTGGTCAACTGGTTGTACCGCTGTACAATGGCTGCTGGAAGAAACAAGTGTTTTGTTGTTGACTTACCATCCTGAAAACAGTTGCTACTTTCTTGTTGGTTGTGCAGGAGGCTCCACTGTTGCTTTTCAAATATGTATGTTTGTATAATTGCATATCTATTTGCAGTCATTGTCACATACAAGTTGGGGGGCAGGAACAGCAGCAAGTTATTTGGATTTAAAGTGACAAGAGGCCCTGAAAGAGGAACTAGAAGTAGACAGAACACAGCAGAATGAAATCTCACTAAAAGTCGTTTTTGCAAAAAAATAAAAAATAATGAACATGTTTTGTATGGACCTTGAACAGACCTGTCCTAGTCTGCTCAAAGAAGCATAGTACATCACTTTTAAAGTCATTACCACTTCCTCAACCTGCAAAACAACCAAACAGTTCAGTTGTTTTCTACATTTTAATAGTGCAACAGCTTTCATAAATACAGTCACTTTATCCTGGGGTCTTATTGGATCTATTGCATCCAGTTCCCGAGAACTAAAGTCTTTCATCGGAAATATAAATAATTGCTGCTTTGTATAAGTTACAGCTGGATCAATAGTCTCTGGTTGCTGCAGTGGGAGGCCGGTTATGGATTCGTACATTAGCCTAAGCAAAATTTAGCCATTAGCATTTACCACAAGTCATTCTGTGGAACATATGAAAGGGCCTGTTACACTTCATTAACATAAAATGGCCTCTCATCGCGCATCAATCCGCAGCCATTAACACCACTCCCCACAGTCCGAGCTCTCACAGCAAAAGTGACCAATGGTGTGGACAAACGCACCCGCTGAGCCGCTGTGGCAGATGGTGTAGAGGGGAGATTAAAACACAATGAAAATCACCTGGCATGCAAACAAAACCTAAAGCTGAGGGCATCATATCACCCGGGATACTTTCTATACATCTGCGGAGAAGGCTCTGTTATACATTAGGTTATTACCCAGATTAGATTTGTTAATCTCTGTCTGCCGTCTTGTTCCATATCAGTTACATTTTCCTCACATCTGGCTGTGCACAAGCATCGGGGGCCTTGTGAGAGACATCACTGCACAGATGAAATTCAATAATGCAGTTATAGGGCTCACGCAGGATCTAATTTCATGCTAGACCACTCATCAAATCATCATATAAGCTACTGTAATTTTGAAAGAGCCGTTATCATTTTTACATAGCTTCAGGAAACGTTTAGTGAGCGCTCCGTAAGACGCTGCAGTTCAATATGTTTTCTTATTGCAGTTACCAACAATAAAATGATTTTCAGTTTAAAATAGTGTATTTTAACAATAGGTAAATAAGAACGCGTTTGTGCTTTGTGTGCACTTTGATTGCTGAACTAGACCAAGGTTCTTTAATAACATCTTGTTGATGCAGAGTTGATGTAACAGCAGCAGAATGTCAGCAACACAACACCATCAGCAGCCGGCTGTCAGAGTGTACACCGGACCCGTCAAAACCAATGAGTCAAACTGCAGGAATGATGAAGACGCATTGCAAACAGTGGACAGATAAATATATATATATATAGACACAGGTACCTATCAGAATTTTGTGATACAAAAACAATCATTTCAGCACTTATTCTACATTAACAGGGGAACTATTATGCAAAATTCACATTTTGCATGTTTTTGTACTGCCGTTTGAGTCTCTACTGATTCTATAAACGGCAAAAGCAATTAACAAAAAACACACCAAAAACCTCCAGAATGTAGCATCACAAATCAGTGGACGCTAACTGTTACCTAGCAACCCCAGCCGAGTTCCACCCGTTACCTAGCAACCCAAGCAGAGCTCCAGCACTCTGCTTGCTCCAGCAAGCAGAGCTCAAGCGTTTGGTGAGCTGGTTTTACTGCTGTACGCACCACACAATGGCTGCTGGAAAAGATGAATGTTTTGTTGTTGATTTGGATTTAAAGTGACAGGAGGCCGTAAAACGGCTCAATCTGAAAGCAGCTCAAAATAGGATGAAATTATCTGAATAAAATCTCATTGCCTAAGAATGATTTTGTGTAAAAAATGTTTTGTATCCAAACCTTTCAAGGAAGCATCATAGGTCACTTCTAATATTCCATATTCTCTACAATTCCATTGAAATGCAAATCTTTTTAAAGGGAACAATGTAAAAACAATTGCATAAGTGCATATAAATAATATATTGCATCTTGTGTTGCCTTTTGATTACTTTCCAGCCACCAATATCCTTGGGTACACGTGTTAAAAACTTCATATTTCTCCAAAAACCTCCGAATAGATTAAACTGAAACTGGTCAGGGAAGCTTCCCAGAGTAACGCTGAAGCAGCTGCAGGAATTTCAGCTCATTACTAGTTTTATCTTCTGTGTGTGGCAGAAATCTCCCGTATTCTCCACATGTTGAGAGTAAAGACTAGAGTTGAGAAGCAGAAGCATTTTTCCTTTCTGAAAGACCATAAAGAATTTTTCTATCCTTTCTTACAGTAGAAACATCTTGGTCTCCTGCCAGCATCTCCCAACGCCTTCTGGACGGATACCAATCTGAAAACAGGCTTGGTCTCAGTCCCAAGACATAAATTTGGCACAAAAATCAATGTTAGACATAAACAAAGCAGCATATCCACAATAAAATAATAAACTTTACTTACTTACTTGCTAATTGAAGGAACATGAGTCTATTGTGAATTTCACAACACAACATGTAAGCTAATGCTAAAGCACTAACTTCACTTCAAATTAAATCTACCCTTGAAAGACTGCGGTTATAATTACATAATTTATCATGTTTAAAAACTAATGTTACAAAATGCAACTGTTACAAAATGGTGGAAATATCCATGTGAATCCAGCTTGCAATGCTGCCCAAGCTAATGTTTAAACTGGAGGATTCCTAATAAACTAAAATAACAGAATCACTTAAAAACTAAAGTTTGAGAGTTTAGTTCAATCAAGGTTGTCCAGGATTATCTCTGCACGCCATTTTGTCATGAATCATGTTCACCACTATTGTTTGCTCACCCCAGTGAGTCATAATGAAACGCTCTGAAGAAAGACAGTAAGCTGTGTTTTTGCTCCACTCTGGACAAGGACGTCAGCTTAATGTTTGACAGAATAAAAGTCTATAATCTAGACACGTGGAAACGGACAGAACTGAGCAAGAAAAGTTAACCTCGATCCAACAAACTTCAGGATTGTGAATACGGCAAAAAACAAACAAACATTATTTCAAAGAGCTGACTCTTAAGCTCATGAAACTAAGCAGTTGCATCAGGAATGAAACATCATATTTGCATACATGTCTGGCACTTTGTTTTGTTCTTGGCTCTGTGAAATGTAGGTGAGACTGATTTAATGATGAAAGCTGATCCGCACTCAGAGGTACTCGACGAGATCAAAGCGAGCTCACAAACCTCCTACATTCTCATTTCAGCCGAGTTGCAGAGCACAAACTGCTCCGTAAGCTCTTCCTCTCTTCTCTCCAGCAGAATTTCCTTAATGTAGAGTTGTGATTGTTTAGAAACTTCATCAACAAGGTAATTGGATTACAGCGGCTTTGGGTGACCTCTGCAAAACGACTGCATATTGCAGACATTATGAAAAGAAAAGAAATTTAATTTTTCCACTATTTTTTTTTTAATTCAACATTAGTCCTGGAAATTCTCTAGATTTTTTTTTTTTTTAATAAATATGAAAATTTCAGAGTTTTAAATGTCAAAAAAAGGCTAGAAAAAAACTCTGAAACTTTAAGATTAAACTTAAATTTTCTAGACAAAATTTTACATTTTCTGAGTTTAAAATGTTGAAAAGTTTGTAGAGATTTGTTAGAAATGTTTAAATTAATGTCAGAAAATTTTCTAAAAAAAAAAACACGAACATTTATGAGCTTAAAAAGTTGAAGATTTGTTCGAAAAAAACTCAGAAGTTTTTAGGTTGATTCCAGACATTTAAAAAAAAGGGAAATTTCTGCGCTTGAAAAATTGCTGGGAAAAAAAATCTGAAATTTTGAGAATAATCCTAGAAATTTTCCAGAAACAATTTGCAAAATTTCTGTGATTAAAACATTGAAAATTTACTGAGAAAAAAAATCTGATATTTTGATCTTAATCTCAGAAATGTTCTTGAGAAAAACTAAACATTTCTGAGCTTTTTTCTGGAAAGTTGGTTTTATCTTGTTCCACAATATAAAGTTGCCAGTAATACTTATTATTAAAACATTTTTTCCAAAAAGTTACACAAGTAAATGTAATTAGTTAGATACCTAAGTAATACCACTGACATTTGTTCGTCCTTCTCCTGACTGATACATTTGCATAATCAGATCCTGTTTAAATGATGGTTTTAGCTAAAAGATGCATGTTTCAGATAAATCCTGAAGGAACAACTGAATTTACAGAAGCTTTTCAAAATCCTTAAAACTGGATATTTTAAAGAGTTGTGAACTTTTTTCCACTTTATTTCAGTAAAATACAAGAGACTATTTTTATCTTTATCTTTACAAGGTCAGCCAAAATGTCAAGATTAGCAAGAAAAATGTTACATTGAATCAAATTCAATAATATCGTTTTCATGGTTTAATTTCTTCCACAGACTCTCAATAAAATGAAAAAAAAATGTTTAAAAAAGGTTTGACATTTTAAAACAGTTTAATGGGACTTGGGTGGTCAAATCAAAAACATCCTTTTCTTTGAGCAGCTGCAAAACGTCAGGGTTTTATTTTGGAATATTTAAGAGCAGTTGGATTTTGGGTTCATTTATCATGTGATGCTAAATATTTAATCAGTTTTCGTAGAATGCATAAATGTGTCCCTTTTAATGACGACTTGGTTGTGTGAAATAGAGGCTCTACAAAACAAAAACTGTTGCAGAAAACCAAATATACACTCAGTAACGCTTCCATATATAGCAGGAAATCCTTATCACTTCTTTTAATATATCTTATCCAGCTTCTTAATCACATTTCCTTCTGATTTTTATTGAGTTCCACTCATCATTTCTCAGCTGTATTTTCATAACTTTAACCTGTCAGTAAACAGACAAGTGAAGCGACGCTGAAATTACAATAAATGTAAAAAAAAAAGAAAAAAATTAGGTGATTGATCAATATTTTACAAACAGTTAGGTTTCGAATGAGTATAAAATAAAACTGGAAGCTCTGTAACAAACTGTGCCAAGACACCAGAATACAGGTTTAAAATCCAGATTGAATTATTATTTTAAAAAAATTAAATAGCACCTAAAAAATCTGAATATTGTAGAAAAACTAAAACAATTTTGTCACTCATTTCATAAAATGAAAGTTATGAGTGTCATAATCCACAAGTCATTGTTGCACAGAACCTTTTATCCAAGTAGATTCGTAGAAAATTGAGTGGAAGGAAAACCGTCAGGAAAAGGTGCACCAGTAACGGGGATAACTGGAGCCTTGAGAGGATTATCAAGCAAAATCCATTCATAAAACAAATCAGATACAAGTTTCTTACCTGAACCAAGCAGAAAACTATCTGAACTACTGCTACATAATACATGCAGAAGGAGGAATGGAAAAACGTTTCAGAAGCCCGACTTTTTATATTTGATCTTATGTAATATTTACATTTTCTGAGATACTGAATTTAGGGTTTTTATCTGTAAACCACAGTCATTAAATAAAATATTTCACCCTATGTAATGAATCTATTTAATGAGTTTCACGTTCTGAAATGTGGCATAAAATATTAAACGTTTTCATAATATTCTTTTTTTTTTAAATATGCCTTTCTATTTGCTTTATTTCAGGTAAAAAACACCAAGACGGTTGGTGAAAATTCAGATGGTGCAGCAGTGAGAAAAGTAAATAAACAATAAAGTAAATAAACTAAATAAAAGTTCAGTTTATTTCTAAACTATTATGTAAAAAAGAACAAGACAAAATCAGAGCAAAAACTAATCCAGCCGCTTCTACAAGGTTGGATTTCTTGAACATTCGCCCCAAAAATGTTTGCTCAAAGCCATTTTTCAATTACTTTTTGCTGCAGTAGACAGTGAATACACATTGTCTGAAGCCTGCATATTTGCTGATTTCTGCATTTCCTTTAAGGTCCCTTAATACAGACGTTGCACATAATCAGTGGGTGAATAGTTGTGATGGCGTCTGGCAGTAATGAATAAGATCACTCAAGCTGATGTAGAACCCTTGACACAAGAGCCTGATCAGACAAATATTAAAACCTGAAATTAGAAAAAGATGTGATGACATATTTCCCCACATTCTCCTGAGATGTCTTTACTATCATCAGGTCAGCAGGAGATTTTAATATTCTGATCATCTCGAAGGTAAATGCCAGGTTTTTAAAGCAGTATGTAGATGTGATTGTTCTCTATGGACCAAAACTGAATTCAAAATAAAAGCAGAAATATCTATATGTATACATTTCCTTTTCCGTATATATGCATTTTTGTCAAAAAACATCTGTTGTGATTTTTCCTTATTTATATGCATGTGTTTTTGTCTAAAAATATATTTTTGTTGTTCCTCTTTTCCTTGTGGATATAAGAAGAATAATAATAAAAAACAATACATATTTCTGCATTCTGTCAGTTTTGATCCTCCATATGTATATACGGTATATTGTGACAAAAAGCATGTATAATGAAAAGGAAAAACAAGAAAAAAAAACACATTTCTGCATTTAAAAAAGTCATTTTTGGTCCTCCACTATTCTCAGAAATATTAAACTTAAACTAGTGCTGCCGCTATAATAAAATATTTAATATTAAATTTTACATTAATTTAATTCAGTCCTTGGAACGAAATGTCACTAGTTTACATTTTTATTTCTAAACATACTATGTTCGCAGGTTAGACGTAACATCACCTGTCAATCATTCTAGGCGGTTTCGGAATTTGCCCGGAAGTACACGCCCCTTATCCGGAGGAACTGGACTTCCGTCAACATGGCGCGCTGTGGGTCATACAGAGTTCGAGGAAAAATAATCAACGTTGTCAGCCATTACCCGGAGCGTTGAGAGGCGGAATACAATTTATTACATTTCCAAAACTAAAACAGAGTCTGGAAAGGGCTCTTTGCATGTCAGCTTCCGTGTTCGGGGTTAAGCTGCCGGAAGCGACCAGACATGGCCCGTCACTTCCGGTCATGACCGGAAATGACAGGACATAGCCGGTTACTCCCGGTCTATTGAAAATGGCATTTTACGCTATAGGTGCTCGCAGGGCTTGCACATAATCAGGAAGGTAACAATAAATGATGTACCTCGATCCAAAGCCCCAACAAGTAAGCCGGAGAAAGGTTTTAAGATGTAAGCCTCGTTATACATTCACGGATACGAAGGTGAGTTTTACTTTCTTTAAACTTTGTGGCTAGCATTAACTTTAGCTTATGCTAGTAGGCAATATTCTCTGACATTTTTCTTACAATTTTACCATATTTAGTGTTTATTTTCAAGTATATTATGTGTGTGTTTGTTGTCGTTAGTGTCAGAGACCAAGTAAAGGTTCGGGCCTTTTGCTCCCGAAGCATGAGGAAACGCATCAAGCCCCATAGCTTAGAAGTAGGGCAGCACTTGTAATTGTCAGTTCTAGTTCAGCTGACTGTTCAGGTTGAAAGCTGTTGCTTTTAGAAAAATATAGCCGTGTTCCTTAAGGTCTCCGCGTTGTTTAGTTTTATTACTTTTGCATGCTTCTTGTGAAGAGCTCAAATAGGATGGTGTTTACGGATCAGCTGCTCGGCTGTCCGGCTCTGTTCTGCTCACTCGTTCCCATAAACTCGCTCTTTCAGACTGAATGCAGAAGTGGTTCCATGGAAATAACATAGGGACGGCTCTTTTTTTTTTACCATCCGTCTCCCCCCGGTAGTTTTAGGCTGAAGAGGCTGATCCGGAGTGAATGAAGGCTGCAAACGTTGCTTCATCTGGTAGCGACGAATATTTGCAAGCCACCGTCTTCTTAATTCAGGATCGTTTGGAAATCCATGAAAACTTAGAAGCCCATTATATTTAGAAGACAACAATGTTCATGGTATTGCTTTATTTGCTTCTGAAATGCGACTTTGTCCTTTCTAGCTATCATGATAACTAAAAGCGGAAGCAAGAGAGTCGCATTTCGCTCATGCGGATGTGACGTCTGCGCCGTAAAGCCCAAGTAGTGGACCAAAACCGAAAGTCCACCTCGTGTCCGGTGGAATGAAACTGAGAAGCAACTCCAACATGTTCCTCTGAACGAAGGTAACTGGTTGTAAACATCCTTTTTTTTTGTCATGGTGACCCTTATTCGCTGCACAGTGGCGCAGTTGGTAGAGCTGTTGCCTTGCAGCAAGAAGGTTCTGGGTTCGATTCCCAGCCTGGGGTCTTTCTGCATGGAGTTTGCATGTTCTCCCTGTGCGTGCGTGGGTTTTCTCTGGGTACTCTGGTTTCCTCCCACAGTCCAAAAACATGACTGTCAGGTTAATTGGCCTTTCCAAATTGCCCCTAGGTGTGAGTGTGTGTGTGCATGGTTGTGTGTCCTGTGTGTCTCTGTGTTGCCCTGCGACAGACTGGCAACCTGTCCAGGGTGACCCCGCCTCTCGCCCGAAACGTTGGCTGGAGATGGGCACCAGCACCCCTCCCGACCCCACTGAGGGAAAAAGGGTGCAAGAAAATGGATGGATGGTGACCCTTATTGATAGTCAGATCAAAGATCAATAAGTGAAGGTAGTTGTGTTTGATTTTATGTGTGTAAATTCCAATGTTAGCTCAGTGGCAGCATGTAAACATGAACTGCATTAACTGTGGTATTTACATTTAAGCACCTTTTTATGCTAATGTTTACTTTTAAGCATTATTCTGAAGGCATATTTTTATAAACTGGTATTATTTAAGTCATTACTCACCGGTTTTGAGCGACGCAGCGTTCACACTCGGATCCAATCAATTTTCCACCTTTAGTCGTCCTCTGGATGCAAAATACTTGGGTCAAAGCTGCTATTTATCCATTGTTTCCTGAAAAATAACTTTACAGGCCTGATGTAAGACTCACTGGAGAATTTTCTTGCCTCTTGTCCTGGTCTTAGTTCTGGCTGATAACTAAATAACTCAGATTGTCTCGGGTAACTCAGTGTTACCTGAGACGATTCTTATTCTGTGTTTTTCCGACGCATTTCTGATTACGTCATGTTTCTGCAACCGTGTCTTAATTTTTAAAAGTAAAATAGCAGAATTCACCTTAGTTAATCAGCTGGGTTTTAGAAAAGTTCATTATAAATGCAATCTAAAGAATTTTTAGGGCAATTTCACCATTCATGCTTCCATAGTAATGCAATGAAATTATGGACCAAGTAAAGTAATTTCACTTACTGAGGGAAAAAATTAAGTTTTTTCAGTCTAAAAATATTGCACAGCGATGTTCATAACTCATAAGATTGGTTTAAATGTTGATGAATCTTGATGTCTTGCATATTATTTCACCAAAAACAAATAATTCATCCCTTAAAAAACTCACTGGATAGAGTAGAGATTCCAGCTTTGGCCTCACAAATAGAAAAATAATAATAAAAAAAACAAGTCAAGCCAGAACAATTTTCTAAGCTTTATCTAGCTGAACAGCAATTACATGTACAAGATTTAATAACACACTCTACTTGTAGTCCTTTAGGGGTGAAGTGAAGAGAAAATAATTCAATAATGCACTTTTCAGCTCCAGTGGGGCCAAGCAAAATCATACAAATTGCCTCTAGCGATTGCCACTTGACGAGTACAAGTTTGAAAATGCTCTAAAATAAAAGAATAGACGCTGGTTTAGGGCTAGAAAATGCAAAGCTGACGACTACAACGCTTGTATTTTTCCAAATTCAGTTTGAAGGCGACGCCTGTAGGCTGCATCAACCAGTGGCTGTACTACAAAAATCCTATTTTAAATAAAACATTTTTGCTCTGAATTGAATCACAGCGAGCTGATTCTGCATATCAAGATAAATGATTACGCTATCTGACGACTGGAGGAACCTTTTGTGAGCTTTGTTCAGGAGTTTGCGGACAGAATGTAACAGATTGCAGTCAAAAGCTGCAATGGTCTGATCATAAATATTGCAAAGGCTGTGACACTTTGGCTCAGACGAGTCCCATGCCTCCTCCCTCAGAACAGACAAGTACATGTGTTTTTGCCGTTAATTAGAATCGGCGCTGGGCCCACGTTGCATGATTAATAACCTTGTACCTTTTTAGTTGCCTGCAAACAACGATGACTCCCTGCTTGTACGCCATAGATAGCTTGCGCCATTCATCACCCCTGTAAGGTCAAGCCCAATGTTGCATTACGTTGTGTAATTACAAGTCTCTTGTTCCTGGTGTCATGTTCACTTAATGGTTTTGATTTTGACAAATATGTTCATTTTGTTTCTTTGGACTTTAAATCAATGTTTGCATAGATATACAAATACAAGAAGGGTTGCGTATTTGTGGAGTTTGTACAGTTTATAACTGGAAACAATCAATCTGATTCTACAATGATACAGATTTTTTTATTTTCAGTTTGGACATTTGTAGTTATTTTAGTGATACATGTTTGTTTTTATCTTTGTGCAAATAGCTCAAACCCCAAGTTGGACTTGGTTAATGGTTTCAACTTAAATTTATTAGCTGGATTTGGATAGTTAAAAAGACGCACACATTTTTTTCTCTCGCTGCCTGAAGTTGAATCCAAATAACTTTTCTAGTTTTAGCTTAATTAGAATCACCAAAATTATTTCCATCTGCTAAATACCAGAAAACTTAGCAGGAAGATTTTTAGATATTTAGAGATGCCTTTTTATTTGGTGTAATCAAGTTTCAACTGTACATTAAACAACTAAATTTATTTGTTTTGGAAAGGTTTTTATAAAATAAATGTAAGGTTTAAATTGTCTGGTGTTGCGTAAAGAAGATAGGCATCACATTTACAGTTTGCTATCAAATATATTCCTGGGTAAAATGTGCTCCGCAAATTGTTTTGATGGTACAAAAAACCTCAACCACTGTCTTAACCAAACACATAAAACACTTGTGGGACAAGATCTGAAGTGATTAGAGCGTGGACATTTTGTTTTGGCAGCTCTTTGTTTTAAAGCCTGGCAAGATATTTAGCCAGGTTAGCTTCATTTGAAGCCTAGAAGCTATGCTGCTTATTTCATTGCTTCACTCATTGTTTTCTTATTGCGGAAAAAAAACATGACTTTTCTACCATTCTGCTCTTCGTATAGTTAAGCTAGTATTGTTTTTCTTTTACTGTTTCGCTTTTTGTCTGAATAGTGATAGCATATTTAGCATTTAGCATGTTTAGCGAGTCTTTCTATTAAAAAAAACATGACTTTTCTATCATCCTGTTGTTTGTAAAGTCAAACTAGCATTGTTTTGCTTTTTGTCGAAATAGCATTTAGCATATTTAGCTTCGTTAGCTTCCCTGGTTGCATAACTGAAACATTACTTTTTTACAGTAGACACAGTAATAACTCTCAAAGAAAATGTGATCTTGTTAAAAGAAAACACTGCCAACTAGCTGCAAATGGTAGAAACAGTTCAATGCATTACAATAAAGAGCACAGTCTTCCCAAGGTTAAACCAAAAACATGAGATATTCAAAACTGATGCACCTTAGACAGCTGCGGTATCTTTCTTTGTTTCTCTCTCTGGAGGAAATCCATTACCACACACCTTTTTGGCTTTGGAGAATGCCACTGAGCAAATGTGTGTCTCCTGACACCTTGAGTTAATGATCAGCCAGCTTCCACAGAGGCAATGTATTTTGAGTCACCGGCGAAGCATGACAATAACCTTTAACATTATCATTTACACACATATTATACAGCAGGACACATTGTCTATAGGCTGCCTGCAGCAATAAGTCATCTGCCACCGATCGGGTACAACTGTCATTTTTTTCCCCTTCTTTTTATGTTAAGGTATGTGACTTTAAAGAGGTTTGCAGGCCAAAATCATCCATCTTATAAAATTTCATTTTTGTCTTTTATGGGACGCCGTCCCACCACTCCTCCGCTCTGAGGTGAAACATTATGATAATGTCATTGACGAAATGTTCTGAGATTAAAAAAGAAGGGAAATGAAATTAAGTGAGTCTTATCAGCCCATCGAATATCGCCCTCGCATGCAGAAATTTTAGTTATTACATATGTTTAAACTGCAGGGTGACAGTTTCAAGGTCACGTCATGTGCCAGGAGGAGAGTGAAATATTTGGGAGAAAATGCAGATTGACAGGCGCCGAAAAAAGAAAGCCGTGGTGAGACGATGTGTGGTGAATCATGCTGTGCAGCAGGATTTAACACCAAGACACAGCAGCGTCTGCTTTCTCACTGTTTTATTAAAACAAAGTCTTTTGACACCAATTTAACCCCGTTTTTAACATCTAAATTAGCGGCATGAAAAGCTAAGGAGCAAACATGTTGGAGAAAGTAAGACCATTATTTTTGGTTTGGTAGAAAAACTCTGTTGCATTTAATGTCATCTTTAAATACCGCTGTAAATGTTGCACAAACTGCAAATGTGCATTTATGTAAAGAATTGCATCCCTTCTGCATAGTGGCAAAACTTAAATATTCATAGCAGTTTTACTGTTTAAAACTGATATTTAATTACCACTTTGTGCATATTGCATATATTATTTATTTTATAACTCAGCTTTCATGTCAAATGTTAACAAAACTTAATCAACTTTTGCTTTGAACTGACAAGTTGGTTTGTTATTTGATATAGTTGAATATATTGATATTTAGTAATATCACTATAAACAACACATGGTTTGAATTTTAGTATAAAAATAGATTTTACAAATAAGTACCACTTTTTCTTGCAGGTTTAAAAAAAATTCATGCAATGTATAAGTAAACCGAGTATACTAATAAAATAAAATTATGACAATTAAGTCATAATATTACGAAATTAGTTAGAATATTAGAATAAATCCGTCTGAGAATAAAGTCATGCTATGAGACAGGCAAAGTATTACATTTTGAACAGATAATTAATTACCAAATAAAAATGAGAATTTTTTTTATTACTTGAATCAAACATGGCAGATTTGTTTCAAAATTTTGAATCTGATTGTTTTTTTTTTCTAGGAAAAGCCGTGAATATTTATCCTGGTGATTTTTCATATTTGCTCTGATGTACTTTGCAAGGTGAAGCAACATGTCCGTGTTTTAATATATGAATTTAATAAAACACCAGCATTTTCCTTTCTTTGCTGCTACTCTCACCGTTTCCACCGACTTCTCTGCCATTTCTAATCCCATCCCATGCAACACTCGGTTGGGAAGCAATCAAGAGAGCTTAATATTTTGAAAAAAATTAGTTTCTCGTTCCTCAAACGTCCTCGTCAGTCAGTGGAACTGCTGAAGAAGCAACACAGAGCTGGTGAAATAATAATCACTGGGAAGAGAAGAAACTCTTGATTCAGTCAATTACCTCTCTGGTAATTCAGTGTTTGGAGGCTTTGACGACAAGTTTAACATTTTCCCCACACTTAACCAAAAATGGACTGGTAGCTAATATACAAGACAGGAATTACATGATGCGTTTTCATTCATCGTTCTTAAAGGAGGACACATTTTATATTTGCTTTAAGCTTTGTAAGCTGTTCATATTTTGGTTACAGCGGCCAAAATACAAACAATGAAATTCAACACAAACATAACACAAATCTATTCAATCTACATATATATATATATATATATATATATATATATATATATATATATATATATATATATATATATATATATATAGATTGAATAGATTTGTGTTATGTTTGTGTTGAATTTCATTGTTTGTATATATATATATATATATATATATATGTAACCATGAAAAGAAAAAAAATATATAAAAACCTTTACAATAAAACATAATGACCAGACTAATAAAAATTCAGTCACAAATTTACGATAATAAAGTAGAAAAGTACGAGAATAAAGTCGTAATAATATAATAATAAAGTCATATGTCAAGAATAATGTCATAATTACGAGAACAGTGATATTTTGAGAATAAAGTTAAAATATTATTGCAAATTGACTTATAAGATTTTTTTTCTTCCAACTAGAGCTGGATGACATGGCTGAAAAACTTAACACAATATAAGTGTTTCATATCAGTCAATATTGATAATTGATTAGTTATTGGTTTTAAATATATTGGTGACTTGACCTTTCCTGTTTTATCCACAGTTTTCTCTCCACAACGTTGTTTACTTTTGAACAGTTATGAGCCAAAGTGGTGGAACTTTAAACTTCTTAACAACAAGCTACTTAACAAATTGTTGCTAGGCAACCATAGAGAGGGAGAGAGTGAGTTGCTAGGTAACCAAAAAGTGAGTGAGTTACTCGATTCCTAAAACTTTGCTTAGCTTGCTGTGAGATGATGGTTTCCTCTGCCTACATCTCCCAGAATGCCGTGCGGTTCTGGATCAGAGTTCGGCGAATAAACGACCACATATAAACGTTTTATGTGATGTAAACAACAGTTTTTATCCAAAACTTTTGTTTATATCAACATGTGAACATGTGAATGAACGAAATAAAATGTAAAATCTGGATAAATGTAATAAGGCGGCAGTATACTGTCACAGCTTGCTAGCTTCCCTAATGAAAACTGTATTTCTACAAAATAAAACAAATGTGCTCAGAATACGACCTTTTTATCAAAAACAGATGCATCATTTTATCTACAACATAACTGATGGTGCAGATGGGAGCCGGGTGATTTAATTAAGGAGGCAAAACCATCTTTTCTCCTTGAGCACTCAAAGACCTTTGTAGCAGCAGACATTTTGACTCGTCACAGTGGGAAGAGCACAGGTGGAATTAATGATGGCTCATTTCCATTAGGTTTCACCGTAAGCCGCCACAGTGCAACAGCGTGCGCAATAGGCACAAGTAAAATAAGGCCATCATTAAATACCTGCGCTTCCCAACTGCTACATATCACAACGCCTGCGGTTGTGATATGGAAAAGTTGGTCTCTGCTAAATGTGGTTTAGTGTTTCCAGCTAATGCTAATGATCTGTCGGTTCAGCAGCAGCAACACAGACCAAAAAAAAGAGGCTTTTTGTTTTGATCCCCCAGTTTGACATTTTAGCTGCGTTTTACTTCATCACCTCTATATCACTTTCTACATGTTTCTATTATTACAAGTGGCATGCTGCTCATCCTCTGTGTTATTGAGATCTGCAACAAAGTTGTCAACGTTTATTTAGAAGAGGAGATGTGTGTTCTCTGTAGAAAACACAGAAAAGTGCTGGAATAAAAATCTGTTTTCCTTTATTTTTTGAAGAATAGGGCAAGAAAAGTCCAGGGGTAAAACTTTTGGACCTGGCAGATATCCCTTACTGCAGTGGGGAGTTTGGAAGAGCTAAATGTTTTCTGACTTTGACCTTGTGTTTAACATCAACAAATACTGGCACTGCAACGTACTTCCTGCTGGTGGAGGCCATGAACTGCATCACTAACAATGATTACTGTATATCAAGATTGAAAAAGCTTTTAAATGTTATCTCATATGAAATTGTGACAATTAAAATCTTGATATTCAGCAATACTTGTGGCCGGTTCACCTTCTAACTTTACGTTGTGTCCTGTAGTGAGGTGCATTAAAGCTGCGATATTTAACTTTTACAAAAACATGTTTTCATATTTGTTAAAACTGTCACAATGTCATCACAGTACAGACTAATGTCCACCTCCTCCCTGAGCTGCTATTTCCATCTGAATGCGTCCTACAAAAAACAACCAATCAGAGTGAGGAGGCGGGTCTTAGTGCTGTCAATCATCCTCATGCATTCGCTGTTCAATGTGCTAATGGCAAAGAAACAACTCACTAGACAGGAGAACAGTTTATTCAAGGTCATCAGTGGCTAGGCTAACTAGCCTACAGATTGACAACATGCTATGCCAGCTGCAGTGTAGCAGAGGCCAAAGAGCAGCGCCACATAGAGGCTGATTGACAGCACTAAGACCCGCCTCCTGGCTCCGATTGGTATTTCTAGTCAACACTGAGATAGAAGAGCTTAACCTTTTCACAGATTATCTGTCACGACTTTGACAGCTTCAACAAATATGTAAAAAATATATATTTTATAAAAGTTAGATGCTGCAGCTTTAAGAAAACGAGACTGGAAATAGGTTGACTGTCAAAACATATTGTCCTGCAGGGAAATGCAACCCAAATCCATTAGTTATGCCCAAATGTGACCCATATCTGACTTTTTCACGGCAGTCTGAATGTCACAACTCCGATCTTTTCACAGCCAAAAAATCTGATTTGAGTCACTTCAGCATGAGGAACCAATTCGAATACGTATCTGATTGATTTTAAATGCTGTCATATTGCATTTTATCTCACTTTTATGTCGTAATTCTGCACTGGAAAACCCCATATAACTATAAGCTTATGAAGGACGTCTGTGCATGCTTGACTCTTTGGGTTCGCAAGACGTTTACACAGAAGTTTGTTTTAATAAGGAGAATGAATAACCACTCATAACAAACAAAAAGGAGTTGAGCATCAATACCTTTTCATCAATATTAAGGATTTATTGACTTGTGCCAAAAAGTTACTTCTGAGTTAATTTTGTCTTATTTTAAGTGCAGTTTGCACTAGAAACTACCAAAAATACTTGGTCAAATTTTGTGTTTTTGCAGTGTATTCACATTTGCCTTAATTTCAAGCGTTAATTTTTCTCCTTTTATAAATCTTAAAAGTTTCTCCAAGGGAGGAAATACTGATGTACATTCTGTGCCTTTGCTTTAGTTCCAGTCAGTAGTTTCAAGTGCATTTTACCTTTGGCACCTTTTTTCAGTTTAGTCAAATATTGATTCTCTTTGTTCTTCTGCCTTTTCATTGCTTTTGAAAATAAACAGTGCTCACCTACGCCTGTCTGGCTTTCAACATCTGTCTGCAGTTTGCTCCTCTGCTTTCCTCCCAGCTTGATTTTGTGTCAGTTGTGGCTGAAAGTAGGCAGTTAGATAATGCCGCACAGCTGACGCTGCCTCACTTGAGCAGCAAGGTAGCAGTTTAGTCCATTGCCTTGTCATTCTCCAAACCCAATGATCTGTACAGTTGTATAACTCCGCTCATCACCTTGACGCAACATCTGCTGCAACAACAAAGCTGTGGACGCAATTAACATAAGAGACACTTTCAAAGCTCCGGCAGGCTGGACAGATGGGAGGAAGGTAGACTTCTGTGTTAGTGATTTGTGAAATTCTGCCAGTTTTTTTTTTTTCTCTGTCTGAATCCAAGACTCTTATAAAAGGGTGAAACTCTCGTCTGGTTTATACAAAGATGAAAGGGTCAGCTTACAAAGTGTTTGCACCTGTTGGAAAGTCAGTTGTGTGCCGTTTATATTGGAAATGGGAGTTTCTGACTTTGGTCCTCGATGGTTTACAGCCATCATTAAAATGTCAGGTTTTTGTGACGTTAAAAACTTGACTTTGATAAATCATTTCATTTACCTTGCACATTTTATTAGATAAAGAAAAAGCACTAATGTTTTAATGTATAAGGGCACCCCATTTTGTCAGAGTAATGGGGACACACTAAGAAAATAAATAAATAATTGAGAATAAAGTCGTATTTCAACTTTATTCTTGTGAAAATATGAAAATCCTCAAAATGACTTTTTGCTCAAAATATTTTGATTTATATTTTCAAATTGATTTTATTCTGATACTTTTTGTAACTTTTTTTCTTTGTTAATTATACCTCCAGGAATTGACGGCTAAATGCACTAAAGGGAACCTACCCTTAGAGTGCATGGGTCTTAAAAGACACCTCCAGGAATTGACGGTTACATGCACTAAAGGGAACCCCCCCCTATTAACTGCATTACTCTTATCTCTTTCGAACTTTATATTATATGAATACAGGAATTGATGACAAGAATCCTTTTGGATCGACATATGGCCCTCAAGAACAAGAAACTTGAGCAACACGACCTAGATGGATGAGAGTGAAGACGTCCACAGTGCTGCTACCCCTTGCTGAATTCTGGCACCCCGCCTTGGCCCAAGAGTACGACTGGAGAGTTGGCAATACCCAAAGGTCAGCTTCCTTTGGGTAAGATGGTGGAGAGTCAGTTCCCAAATTGGCGCGTATGCTGTGGTGATGAAGGGGACTTAGGAACGGAGGTCTCTGTCGACGGGAGACGTTAAACTGCCCGAAAGAGTCGCCCAGCACTCCGTGTTCTGCGGTAGTGACAAATACTGGGACCTGGTAGGGCAATGGTGCCCTACTAGCATCACCGGCAGAGTTCCGACCCTGGAGCGACTAGCGCGACCAGGGCGGTTCTCAGACCACACCCAGGGATCACCCACATGCAAGTTATGTGGGGGGAACACCGCCCAAGCCCTGTGAGGTCATTTGGACCTCACAGTGGGGAGCGTGGTAACGGCGGAGAGCAATCGATGACTCCCTTATAACAACAATTATAGTTGTTAGTATGGCCCTAATACTCCGTCATAATGTCTGTGGTCAGTTAGGCAGTGAAAACTTTTAGACAATACATCCTCTATACTTTCTGTTATGTGTTATTGATTGATGTATTTTCTGTGTGTTCACATTGTTTACAGACTAAAAAGAGAAAATTAATGAGGCAAATCAAACAAAACTAAACAAATATTCTGTTAAATGTCTTTCTGGCTGGATATTACGGTTAGTTACATCCAGAGAACAGAACAGCTTTGATATAAATTGAAACAACTGAACCAGCTGAGAGGTCTTCTGCAGCCAATGGACTCAGTGACGCGCACCAATGAAAAATCTTAATATATCGCCCTGCGGGTACAAACACTCAGAGAACAATGCGAGCAGCTTTAAAAGTTTTGGAGACACTGACCTCTGGTCAATAGATTTCTTCTCCTGGTGGTTTTTAATACCTACTTGTGAAGTAACTTCACCAATTGACGGTTTTAAGAGTTTAGAGTTATCCTAACATTTCAGTGAATGTCACTATTTAAAATGCTAATTATCTTAATTAGGCAGGTGTGCAGTTAAACAGCACAGCTTGGACTTGTCACCTTACAGCTGAGTGATTGTAAGTGATGCATGGATTCTGGATGTCAATGCAAGAGGTTTCATCTGCCTTGGAGTTAGAGAGTCATTTTTGATTTGTTGGGTGGCGTTAATGCGCCAAAGTGAAATGAAAAGTCTGCTGAGATGGAAAACCAGAGCCGTTACCAGCTCCAGCAGGAAGCAGGATTTAGGGAACAGATTCTTCTACGTGTCATTTATCAGCACAATGACAATAATCCCAATAAACGTCCAAAATGTGTTTGTAATAGAGTAAAGTATCTTCAAATTTCTCAGCATTATTATTTAGTAGAAGCAAAATGATTTTAAGAATCTTCACAAATAAAAACCAAAGGTTGTGTTTGGAGTCAATGTGCTGATTTAAGTCTTAACAATTAGAAGCTTTGATTAAAAGCTTATATCACATAACCAGAGAAAATGTGAAAAGTTATTCTGCCGGTTTACTCTGACCGCACGCTTGTAGTTTTCCGACCTCTAAGCCACAATGTCCAACTTTGCAAAAACCTCAGACATGCTGGGATACATGCCTTATAGTATTAGTTTGGATTCTGGGCAAATTCCAAACTTTCTCATAATAAAACACCATAAACCATCAATTCAATGCTTTAATTGTCCTCAGGGTCACTGGGGGAACTAGTGCCCATCTTCAGCAATCAGCAGCAGGAAGGCGGGGGTAGACCTGAGCAGGTCACCAGGTCAGAGTTTGACTTAAAACTAATGAGGCATTTTTCTCCAGGTTCTCTGATTTTTATTTATTTAGTTTTCCAGTGGGAGGTTTTTGTTGTAAAAGTAAATATCAGCAGGAATCTCAATTTCCCACCTCCACTGACATGAGCTGTCTTCTGCAGTAGTTAATCTGTGTCATCTGTGCGGTTCACTAAGACAACATGCTAAGCTCCTAAAACATGGCTGGAAAGTTCAGTTTCAAACTCTGATAACTTTTAATAACTCCTTCAAATATGAGCTAAATGTAAACATCTAAAACTCAGTACTGAACGTTCACTTTTAGACCAAGTAAAGGTGACCTGTTATGCTATATGGTCAATGCAGAACATGTTCAGTAAAATGTTTTTGCATAAAATCATTCTTAGATTGTGAGATTTTAGTCCGGTCAGTTCTTCTGTCACTTTAAATCCAACTAATCTGCAGCTGGCCACGCCCCCCAACTCAATGCTTACATTCGCTCATGAAGATGGCTGTTAACTGATGCGCAGTTATGCAACCGTACATCTTTGAAAAGCAGAAGTGGGGCCTCCTGCACAACCAACAAGAAAGCAGCAGGTGGTTTCTCAACAATAACTTTACAACAAAACCCTTGTCTTGTCCAGCAGCCATTGTACAGCGGTAAAACCAGCTGACCAAATGTGCAGGAGTTCCGCTATGGGCTTCACTGGTGTTGCTAGATAACGGGGAAATGTCTGCTGATTTGTGATGTTGCATTCCAGAGTTTTTAGAAATGGCACCTAAAAATATTAACTTATTGCCCAAACGAGCTGGATGTTCTGTTTTGTAAGCGCTTGGAATATTCTTAGAATTTGCAGAAACCCAAATGGAAGTACAAAATCATTCCAAAAAAAAAAAAGGTGAATTTTGCATCACCCGCCCCCCTTGAGATCGGCTAACTGTGAGGCACTTTGGTTTAGACATCAACCCAAATGGATTAAACAGATTGTATATTTACAAAAATGCACTCATGCACGACACAGACAATATGCAGAGCCACCTTTTTCATGCATAATAAACTCAACATATTGTAATTTAAAATTAAAACTGTATGCCTTCGCACCTCATGGACGCTCTTATTTGGCTCCGTAATGATTCCTGTCAAGCAGCCAAATGAAGACATAATGTGACCTCAGGTTGGTGAAATGCTTCCTTGCAGAACAGATTAGAAAAAGGATCCATAATGTTTCTTTAAGGCAGGTTTTATTTATGCTATTCCATACTCCTCACGGTTTCAATGCTAAGCGAAAACTTTAATCCTAAATTCTACTTTATTGCTTCTGCAGTGAAAGTATTTTCAATTCTGTCCAATACTTAAGCAGCGTTTTCTCCTGCCCGCTGTGTACCAGCCTTGCGGTCATGTTATCTGATAAAGTAAAGACATAAATAGATCTTTGAAGCCTTTAGTACCCCCTTTCGGTTGCTGATAATAAAAATGAATAATTCTGCCATTTTTCGGCGGCCCATTCGGTGCACATCAGTGGATTCCTCTAAAAGAGCCTTTTATTATTCAAATTGCCATGTCTGTCCGTCTGATGGGCTCTCCCAGAGGAACTCTATTATCTTACCTTGTATCTGACTTCACTTGAAAAGGGGGAAAAAAGTGGATTTCTATTGAAAGAAAGTGACACAATGCAGCAGAGGGAAAAAAGATCAGAACATATCAATTTATTTTTAACAGCCCTTTTGACTTGAAATTTACCCCAGATGTCCGTAACAACTCAAGTATACCGCAGATACCAAGAAATTAGAGCTAATTAGCCCAGAAATTAAATAATGCGTGATAAAGTTTAATGACATATTCATCACACTTGGCCAAATTAATGCAGTACTCAGCAGAAAATACGTCTTTATGTAGAAACTAGGTTTAAATTTGACTCATTCTTCCACTGTTTTAGAGTGAGAAAAAAAACAGGCTTCATTATGCAAACTGTGGTTCAACGATGTAATCGACTTGTTTTATGACTTTCATCTGTGCGGATTGTTAAAGGAAGCTAGGTAAACAAAGCAGTAAGGCACATAGAGGTGGAAATAAATCTTCATCACATGGAGGGATTATCAGTCGACGTCACATTGTGTGCCAGCATCCACTCCGCTGCACATGTTGCCTTCAGAACACATTCAAGAACAAATTATTCTAAACTATTACAATTAGGCTAATAAAATAATTTACAACTCGCCGCCAGCGCGGATCACCTCCCTTCACCTGGCGCAACTCCTGCATGAAGCTTTGCGGCCTGTGCAGATGTCAGGTTTTATTTTTAGTGCATTGATTCTGTACCTCAACCTGCTGCATTTTTAATCTCTGAAGGCTTAATTTGTCACCTTGATGGATGCAGAGCATCTTCATTTTCCTTCTAATTGTGACCAAACTAGGAAGAAATTATTGTATTTGTCCTTTGCATGCTAAATGTGAATTTCCCGTTTTTCTTTTTTTTGCTTATAAAAACGTACATTATAGTCGAACCCTATTCTGATGTTGTTGCTCACCATGTGAATGTTTCTTATTTAGAGGAATTCAACATATCTCATCGAGAGCTAATGATCTTACTGTGAACACATTTCTTTTATATTGCTAATAATGTTTGAAGCATTTTCTCTCGTCATTTATCGACTCGCCTGCATTTAATGTTTACGAGTCCTTAACACGCATCTCACTCATTTCATTAATGATAATTTAGCAGCATAACTTATTTAATCACTCTGTGATAAACAGTTGGGGTACGCTGACAACATGCTAACTTTCTCTCTCTCTTCACCAAAAACTGGATGACAAAAGACTTCAGTCTGGTTTTTGTTTCTGTTGTTTTGTTTATTTTGGATATTTAAAATGTCGTCCAGTTCCAGTGTCAAATATTCATTAGAATTTAAAGTTTATTGATCTTTGAGGGTGTATTTCTGCATTGTTTTTATACCATTACATCACTTGAAAATGGTCTCAAACAGCAAAATTATCGTTTATCGCAATAACTCGCTAAATTTGATATCGTGACAGGCCTGTTTCTCCACTGTATGTTTAAATTTACCTTCTCCATTACCTCAGATCTGTTGTTTTCCAGTTGGGTCATCCATGGGGGTTTAAGCGAAAACTTTAAAATGAAGATATTAGTTCAGCTGCTTTGAGTGTTTACCACTTGCTTGTGTGACTTTTCCCGACAAGATTCTGATCCCAGCTGCTCGTATTTTCTGATATGAACACAGAATCCCATTAAAACACACCTGATGTTTGTCCTTGGGGAATCCACGGAGCTCTTGACTAGTTGAAATTGAGGCTCGAGCGGAGCACTGTTTATTTATAGCACATTTTACAGCACCTTGTTGTCAGGGTGATATGATATGAAATGGAGGGAAAAAAATGTTTTAAATGAAATCTCTTCAGCGAGTAGAAGCTTCCCCCAAAGGAACGTCGAGAAACCCCTGCAGGACGGTAACGCTAATAACCAAACGTATGTAGATATATATAAAAAAAGACAATTTGCAACCAGCAAACAGTGGCTCAGGCTTCCTTATTAGAATAATTGACGCATTTTCAATGAGGACAGCTTTTCAAGAGTGCAATCTATACTGTCTGATTTCAAGAAAGGAGGAGATTACACTGTCAAACACTCTTCTGTTTACGGTTTTAACTGAAGATATCGGCCTGTCGGGGGCGATGACACCTGGCAGTTATGTCCTGTTAGATATGACTTGTGAGAGGGCTGCATGGTGCTAATTTTAGGGACAGTTAAATTGCCTGTGGAGCGGCCGCAGTGCAGTAAGTGGCTCATCAGTTGGCTGTCACTGGAGCGAAGTATGAGGATATAGTGGTTTTGTACAAACAGTAACATATTACAGCTCTGGCAATATTCTGCAAGGCTCCCAGGAGACGCTCCGTTACGACGCAGACTCGAACTTTAATGTGTTTTATTGGGAATTTCATGTGACAGACCAAGACTAGAAGTACATGATTGTGAAGTGGAAGGAAAAGTTACACACGTATTCAAAGTCTTTCACAAAGTGTTCAGCTTTGATCTGATGCCCCTGAATACGATCATGTGCAAACTTTTTGTGTATTACAGCAGAGTTTAGCTGTTCTTAGAAGGCGTAAAAGGTTCTTTAGCGTGTTTTCACATCTGATAGATGGAAATTGAGGACCAAATTTGCAACATTTGTTACATTTGCAGCTGGTGTGATTCGCTTTCACACTGCGCCGTGTCAAACAGCCCAAACCCTTTGAAAACCTGTTCCTCTCCTCACCTGTGGTGGCGCTACACCAAGAACTACTGAAGGAAGCAACAGAAGACTTTCTTCTTCATGAAATGATAATAAAAATGGAGTGGGGTCACATTTTAGCAACTGTAGGATTTCTCTTGTCGTTGGTAAGAAATAAATAAATAAACACGAGGCATCTCTCCACTAGTACTAGACTCTTGTTTGTTTTGGTTGTATTTACCCAGAATTCACTGCACTGTAGTCCACTTCCTGCGTTCACATATGCTTTTACATCTCGCCAATCAAACGGGACTTCATAGACAAAAGTACTAGAGTTTGATTAAAGTGGACTAAACAGACCTGGTGTGAACACAGCCATGCAGATGATTAGTGAATAAACAGCATCGTGAAGACCAAGTAATTCAGCAAGCAGGTCAGAGAAAAGGCTTAAAGCAGGGTTAGGTTCTAAAACAACAAGCCAAGCTTTGAGCATCTTAGACGTTTAATCCATCATTATGGAAAGAGGATGAAAGAACATGGCCGAGCAACTCTGGAGACCACAGATTGCATTAACTGAATTTATTTTTTTAATGGTGACAAAAAAAAATCTGAAAGCCATCGATTAATTTTTGAAAGATTACAAAATAGTTTGTCTAGAAAGTACAAATTGTTTGGGTAGGTGTGATATTAAAATTTAATCCAGGTCTCAGAAGGGTTGAAGTGAACTCTAGTGTGGTTCGTATGCATGTATGAATGCCAAGCGGACCGGAAAAGCAGGAAGTGGACTACAGCGCAGGGAATTCTGGGTAAATAAAACCAAAACAAAAACAAGAGTCTGATGCTAGCAGGAGAAATGACTTGTGGTCTTTTACAAACGACAAAAGAGAAATCCTACAACCACTAAAATCTGAAGCCACGCCATTTTTCCTTATATTTTCTTTGAAGGAGGTTGCACGCAGTGTCTTCTTCAGAGGTTCTTGATGCAGTGCCCCCATAGACAAGGAGGGCAAAAGGTTTTTCAATTAGTTTGGATCGTTTGACTCAGTGCAGTGTGAAAGAGAACCGCAGCAGCTGAATATATAAGAAATGTTGCGGTTTTGACCCCCAATTGAACTGAGTTTACTGGACTATCATGTGTGAAAACATAAGTAGAGACAAATCCTAATCCTACAGCATGAGTGTACACTGGTTCTGCTCAGTATTTACGCAGATTTTATTTGTAAAAACCATTTAAACCATGTTTTATTTTCCTTCTACTTCACTATTATTCACTATCTTGTGTTATCAAGGAAAACATAAATGATATGGGCTAATTTAAGAAAAGCTGATTCATGTTTATTCGTTATGAAGACAATTTGACGGGTCACATTCACTTCACAGCAGGAAAACCACCGTTCCTGGATGGCAGAAAGTCAGTATAAGAAGGTATGACTTCAATGGAAAACAGCCCATTTCCCCTTGATAGGATGGCCTAATTAATGGCCGGGATAATTAACTGGGTCCCATTTCACTGGACCTGGAGAGCGAGGCAGCAGCCCCATTATCCTGTTGATAACTGAAGTGTCCTTTCTTTCATCTCCACTCTTAATGCCATCAAATACCATTACTGATTGTCCAATTTACAGAGAGCTCTGGGATCTCACTCCTCGCTGAAATACAGAAGTGCATCACAAATAGGAGTCGGTGCAATCACAGGCCGATGAATTTAGCCATGGCCGTGGTTTATTTTAGGGTCAGCAGCAGAAAGCCAGTATAGACGCCATGTCTGAGCTGAGGTACAGCTACAAATGTGTGCAAATTTTTGTATATTTTTGTCTAATGTCAAAATAACTCAATATCGCAATTGTGGTGTTTCCATAAATTAAGCAATTAAAGTCAAACAAGTAAGCTTGTTCACACGATAAGCCATTAAATATCATGTAATCAGCTACATGAGAACTTCATAATTCTTATTCAAGGAGAAATTAGGGGTCGATCATATGGCTGAAAAATGTATCACAATGTAATCGTTTCATATACGTTTATCAATACTGATTAGAGTTTATATATATATATATATATATATATATTTGAAATCCTGTCAAACTGGTGGCGAAACATTTTCTGTTTTATCCTGTTTTTATTCCACTTTATTTTTAAGCAGAATGAGGCAAAGTGAAGAAACCTTAAATCACTGCTGCGCAAGTTACTTAAGTTGTTGCTAGGTAACCATAGAGCGAGTGAGTTGCTAGGTAACCAAAGACTGAGCTAGCCTTTTCTCTGTCTATATCTCCCAGAATGCTGTGCGTTCAGGACTGGAGTTCAGTGAAATTACTGAACATTTTATCAGACGATATTGATCACTTATCTATTGCAATATATATTTTTATTGATTTATTGTCCATCCACAGCAGGAATAATGCCAAATACAAGATTTTATTTAATTAAAATCGGCCAAAGTTGAAATCCTTGTTGGCCCAGTTTAGCAAACTAAAACCAACCATCTTCGACTGAGCTGATGTCCTGTTAAGTATCATAAAATCATTAAGCAGAACTGCATCTAAAGCCATGTCATCTTCAAAGAAATCTATGAACAATACATGAAGAATCAGCCCATGAAAATCTGCTGGTTGCTGTTATCTGGGTCAGCACCTGTGAAAACGTATCAGACTGCTATTTTTGGCGGGGAGTTCTCTTTCATCAAGTATCGCTGTCTGCTCTCAGAGCTCTGTGACATATTCAATACTTTATTGTTCCTGACGTGACAAAAATGAGAGCTTTCATAATTTTCACTGACACCACCAATGTGCTTGCTTGACATCAGTTGTACATCATTTATGTCCCGTAGCACAGTGGGCTAACAGAACCGGGTCCGACCGAAACTAAACAATATTTTACTGATAATAAAACTAGCAGACCCACTCTAAAAACTAAATGACTGAATAAGTCTAGTTCAGTTACAGTCTAATTCCAAGTAGTCAAAGTAGTACTGCTATAACTAATACAACTCAACTAAACAATATATTTCACTAGCAAATCCAGTCTAAAATCTAATTAAAACTTACTGAATCAGTCTACCTCAGTCACTACTTCTACTAAAACAGTGGTTCTTAACCTGGGTTCGATCGAACCCCAGGGGTTCGGTGAGTCGGTCTCAGGGGTTCGGCGGAGCCTCTGCCGCGGAGGTAAAGACACACTTGTGTAAAGTCGTGATGACGCCCTGCTTGCCATCACTTGCTGCAGAGGATCATGTTACATTGCTGAGCCAATCAGAGGGTCACGTTACATTGCTTAGCCAATCAGAGGATCACGTTACATTGCTTAGCCGATCAGAGGATCATGTTACATTGCTTAGCCGATCAGAGGATCACGTTACATTGCTTAGCCAATCAGAGGATCACGTTACATTGCTTAGCTAATCAGAGGATCACGTTACATTGCTTAGCCAATCAGAGGATCACGTTACATTGCTTAGCCAATCAGAGGATCACGTTACATTGCTTAGCCGATCAGAGGATCACGTTACATTGCTTAGCCAATCACAGGGTCACGTTACATTGCTTAGCTAATCAGAGGATCACGTTACATTGCTTAGCCAATCAGAGGATCACGTTACATTGCTTAGCCAATCAGAAGATGTCTACACAACTCCCTCTGGCAGATTAAACCTCATGAGAACTCATAAGTAGTAGATTTATATTTTTTACACAAACACGTCTGACAGCTTAAAAGGATGTTTAGACATTTCTCTCTGTCCTTTATTCGTCACAAATCCAGATTAAATGTGTCAAACTGTCAGTCTGTCACACTTTGTTCACATCTGTCTCAAAGATTATCGGTGCATAAAACTGCATTCCTCCGCATGCTGTGGAATAATCTAATCAAAGATGATAATTCTTTAATTACCACTGTCGTTAGGATGGCTCTAACTTCACAATTTATTTACTTTTGGACAAAATATTTGAAAACCCTTTGCTGACCAGAGATGGACTAATATAAAAATCTGTCAGAGTGAAAGGGAAGCTGCAATGGATTGGTTTTAGAAGAGGAGACTCCATCTTCTGCATTTCAGCACTGAAACACACTTGTTTACCAAAAGGTTTTATTATTAGAACCATGAAAAGCGAGAAGAGATAAAACCCGGTGTTTGGGAGAAAGAAAATGCCCTGCAGCAGCAGCAGCATCTCCCCGGTTTGTAGTAAAACAAATAACATCTGCTTCTGTTAACGCCACCTTGGCTGCAGCTGTGTTTATTTCCCATAATCCCCAGGGAATATAGACCAACAGTAGTGATGCCACCATGATTGTCAAAACTGCTTCATTAACGAGTAAAACTAATCCAGAGGATTTGCTTCTGTCTTTCATTATTCGAAAGAGACTTTGAAGTCTGCAGCAGATTTATAGTTTTGGATTAGTTTGATTTAAACGTGACTTTTGGTTTATCTATTTCAGTTAGTTTTAGTATGTTTTTAGAGTGGGTTTGCTAGATTTTATTAGTTATTTGTGAAATATTTAGTTTTTATTAGTTATAGTCGTAGTAACTGAAATAGACAGTCTAAAAACTAAAACTAACTGAATTACAGTGGATTTGCTGGTTTTTATTGGTTATCAATCAATCAATCAAATTTTATTTGTATAGCACATTTGAACAACAAGGCATTTCAAAGTGCTTTACATAATTAAAATAAAAACAGCATGTGACATTAAATAAACAGTGAGAAAGAGAAAGAATTTTATTTAAAAAAAAAAGAAAAAAGATAAAAACATTAAAACCCCTTTAGAACTTCAGTTAAACGCCGTTTAACTGGGACTCTAACCCTCAGGGACTTTAGTCAAAAACACCGTTTGACAAGGACTCCAACCTCTAGGTTTTTAGTTGCAACTCCGTCAACTGGGACTCTAAACCCCGTAGGACTTTAGTTAAACGTCGTTTAACTGGGATTCTAACCCTCAGGGACTTTAGTCAAAAACACCGTTTGACAAGGACTCCAACCTCTAGGTTTTTAGTTGCAACTCCGTCAACTGGGACTCTAAACCCCGTAGGACTTTAGTTAAACGTCGTTTAACTGGGATTCTAACCCTCAGGGACTTTAGTCAAAAACACCGTTTGACAAGGATTCCAACCTCTAGGTTTTTAGTTGCAACTCCGTCAACTGGGACTCTAAACCCCGTAGGACTTTAGTTAAACGTCGTTTAACTGGGACGTTTTCCGGGGGGCTTTACATAGTTAGTGAAATTTTGTTTAGTTTCATTTTAGTTGTTTAGTTCTAGTACAATAACTGAATTATTTAGTCTTAGTTTTTAGAGCGTTTGCTAGATTTGTTTAGTCATTAGTGAAAATGTTTAGTTTATTCTTTATTAGCTACACTTGTAGTAACTGAATTAGACTGGCTAATTCAGTTAGTTTTAGTTATTAGAGCGGGTTTGCTAGTTTTTGTTTAGTTACAAGTAAAATGTTTACTTTCACTTTAGTTTTATTAGTTCTAGTAGAAGTAGTAACTGAATTAGACTGTCTTATTCAGTTAGTTTTAGTTAGTTTCTAGAGTGGGTAAGAGTTAGTTGAAATATTGTTTAGTTTTTATTAGTTATTGTAGTAGTAGTTGTACTAAATGTCTGACTGAATTAGACAGTTTAAATTAGTTTTTAAAGTGGGCTTGATAGTTTTTATTAGTCACTAGTGAAACATTGCTTAGTTTCACCTTACTTTTATTAGTTTTAATACAGTGGTTCTTAACCTTTTTTGAGGTACCGAACCCCCCAGTTGCATATGCGCATTCACCAAACCCTTCTTATTCCAACTCCCCCCACGGACACACAAAATACTTTGCGGTATTCTGATTTAGTAATGTAATTATATTTGCTGTGTTACCACCCCCACACCACTAGAGGCAGTACCAACCCCGAAAAGATGCTACTAAAGAGCAGATTTAGACTACAGAATGTGGTAAAAACTGTGAGCTTTGCTGAAGTAATTAAAGACAAAAGTTCAAATCCATGCTGAGAGGAACTCCTTCCACCAGGGCTCCTCCGCAGCTCTGATTGGCTAAGCAATGTAACGTGATCCTCTGATTGGCTAAGCAATGTAACGTGATCTTCTGATTGGCTAAGCAATGTAACGTGATCCTCTGATTGGCTAAGCAATGTAACGTGATCCTCTGATTAGCTAAGCAATGTAACGTGATCCTCTGATTGGCTCAGCAATGTAACGTGATCCTCTGATTGGCTCAGCAATGTAACGTGATCCTCTGATTGGCTAAGCAATGTAACATGATCCTCTGATTGGCTAAGCAATGTAACGTGATCCTCTGATTGGCTAAGCAATGTAACGTGATCCTCTGATTGGCTAAGCAATGTAACGTGATCCTCTGATTGGCTAAGCAATGTAACGTGATCTTCTGATTGACTAAGCAATGTAACGTGATCCTCTGATTGGCTCAGCAATGTAACGTGATCCTCTGATTAGCTAAGCAATGTAACGTGATCCTCTGATTGGCTCAGCAATGTAACGTGATCCTCTGATTGGCTCAGCAATGTAACGTGATCCTCTGATTGGCTCAGCAATGTAACGTGATCCTCTGATTGGCTCAGCAATGTAACATGATCCTCTGATTGGCTAAGCAATGTAACGTGATCCTCTGATTGGCTCAGCAATGTAACGTGATCCTCTGATTGGCTCAGCAATGTAACGTGACCCTCTGATTGGCTAAGCAATGTAACGTGATCCTCTGATTGGCTAAGCAATGTAACGTGATCCTCTGCAGCAAGTGACGGCAAAGCGGGGCGTCATCACGACTTTACACAAGTGTGTCTTTACCTCCGTGGCAGAGGCTCCGCCGAACCCCTGGGGTTCGACCGAACCAGGTTAAGAACCACTGGTCTAAAGGGTTTTATTGTTTTCATTTTATTTTTAAGTTCCTTGTTGCTGTGAGTGAAAAAATCACTCATTTTTTCCTTGGCGAATGATAAGTCTGATAAGATGAGAAAATAATATTTCAATAAATTATTTTAACTTGCATTTTATAAGAAGGATTGGAAAAAAAAGTATAGTGGGACTGTTAGCTGTATTTTCTTCTACTGAAACGGTGTCGAAAATTATACATAGCAATAAAAATTACAAGTAAAAATACCTCAAATTAGCCCTGAAAGTTCTAAAATGAAAATCTAACACCTAAATTTGACATGCGAACAAAGATGTGCTCTAAATTATAAAAGAAAATCCCTGATTAAAGCCAATTTTTGGCCTGCGGTGAAGGATTGGCATTCTTAAAACCTTTCTTTCTAATCATCAGGGATGAAAAAAAAAACTGTTCATGTTCTGATTACCTAAAAAGATAAAGTCTGCATTAAGGACAAATACCTGAAACTGAAGGTCAAACGTTCCATGTTTAGCTTACAGATGCATCTAAAACTAGACTGTAGTTTAATATCCAAGAAGCAATTCAGTCTCGTTGGAGATAACCAGAGACATGATGGATAGATTGAGCCAAGTCCTTTGGTTTCACTCGTTTGTTTCACAAGGTTTTATACAACACATGCTGTTAAAACCTGAGTTTTACTGTTAATGTATAAAATCACCAATTTTATAACACTTGGGATTAAATCAAGAGAACGAGTAAAGGCTTAAATGCTAATTGTATCACTTTTCAATAAGGAAGCACCTTATTTAATGTGTAGATGTTTTATGCTTCCTGAAACAGATTAAGATAAGTTTATGGGATATACAAAACATTTTTTGCATGAAATCATTCTTGGACAATGAGATTTAAGACTATTTTGTTTTAGGGCCTCTTGTGACTTTAAATCCAAATGAGCTTCTGCTGGCCACTCTGTACGATTTTACACCCGTGCATCTTTGAAAAGCAGAAACAACCAAACATCTGTCTTTTCCAGCAGCCATTGTACAGTGGTAAAACCAAACCTCCTCTTTCTGGACGGCTTTTTAGAATCAGTTTTGACCTAAACTGAAGTATAACATTTATCATCTTTTTTTTTATGCAGTGGATTTAGTTTCAAATATACTTTTTGGTTAGAGGTGGGGGAGGACAACATGTATCCATTTAGCAGTGAGGTCAAACAAATCAAGAGTGATGCTTGTAAACCGTAAACGTCCAGCAGCTTACCAGCATGTACGCTCCAGAGATTCAGCAGCGGAGGATGTGTACTGCATCAAAACTGCTGATCCTGATGTAATATCGACAGGCGAGGTCTCTGTGTCTGACACATTAAGGTCATATTACCGCCTCCCCAGCCGCCTCCCTTTGCCGGGCTGAGCTCCAAATATACCCTTTTCCAGTACAGAAGCATGTTTAGGATTAAAAATTCATGGACTTAATGTTAAACGTGTTACAGCCTCGAAAAGTGTTGGAAACCAACCCAAACAAGGTTAAAAAAAACAAGCTTTTACTCGAAAACCTGGAAGAATCCAATATAAAAACCTCAAACAAAAATATAATTATTATTATTATTTTTCTTAAACCTGGAAGACAATATTTCATTGAAGTGTCAGGGCAAAATTCAATATATCTTCTTGGCAGCATAAATAATGCAATACAGGCTCTTAGGGTAAAAAGGAGAGGACGTTATAAATATGAAAGATATGAGTTATATTGATGCGGCCTAGTCAGGCTGGCTCCTGTCATCGTTCTTATGAAACAACAAACGAGTCCACTGTCATCAGTCTCAGCCGGTTCCAACTCTAATCTTAAAGGTGAAACTGTTTTTACCTTCATAACAATATAAGAAAACACCCGAGGCGAAAACATTTCTGAGATTTTGTTTTAAATTTAGAGTAAAAAAAAAAAAAAAAAAAGTGCAATATTTTCCTCTAATTGACTTTTTTTTTTAAAGTATTTTGTAATTCAGACTGAATTCAGATCCTTCAGCCAATAATTGTCGCCTGGATTGAGAATCCACATGATTTTCAACGTGGCTGATCCTCAACCATGAGTCTGGTTTGCAGCTGTTTTATTATTTTATATCCCTCTTTGCAGCAGTGCTACAGTTTATTTATTAGCGTCTCGACGCAGAAGTTACTCTTAAAAAGCCTCAAAATATACAGTTGTGAAATTTTTGATCTGCTGAAACATTTCATAAGACATGCTGCTTGATTTTCTTTGGTTGGTAGTTTTAAATTAAGTGTATTCTTCAGGAGGTTGTCCCAAAAACAGGAAGTGGACTACACCGCAGGGCATTCTGGGTAAATACAACCAAAACAAACAAGAGACAAAAGAGAAATCCTACAACCACTAAATCTGATGCTGCTCCATTTTTGTTTACATTTTACTGAGATGGGTTTTTTCTGCTCACGTCTTCTTCTGAGGTTTTTGTGTTTCCTTCAGTTGTTCTTGGTGCAGCGCCCCCACAGGTCAGGAGGGAAACAGGTTTCTCAAAGGATTTTGTTCTTTTGAACATGAAAGAGAAACATAGCACCTGAAATTTAATAAATGTTGCAATTTTGGTCCCCTATCAAATCAAACGGAGTCTAAACACTTATGCAGCTATGCATTGTTTCTAAAAATCACTGTGTGCTACGTCTAAATGGATACATTTAGAAAAATAAAAATATTTTTCCAAGAAAACGACATTTTCCAACCAAAGACTCAATTTGATTCAAAACTACTTTAAAGAGAAAATAAATCTCGTCACAGTATTTGATATATCTTCAAACTCTTGTTTTAATTATTTTGTTAAAATCTTGTACATAATTTTCGTAAAACTTACTGGTATCTATAAAATACGTTTATAACATGATTTGTGTGTGTTTTTTCTAAACAAAGTGCGAAGCGTTATAATTTGAGAGCAATTCAAACCATTTTTTTGCGTACAGTTGAGAAACTACAGTAGAAAAACAAAATCCATTTCTGAGATGGAATCCAAAACTAAATTATCAATCAATATTGATATTATTAATATTTTGGATCAATCCGCCAAACTCTACTAGTCCAGAATGGATGGGCTGAAACCAATCTTAAGCTTTTTTTTTCTGGTTTTCTGTTGCTAATCCACCTCATTTGCTTTTGCCTCTCCTCTTTAAAGAGTTGATCGGTAACATTATGTCTTCCACCTCCTCCTTTTCTCTCTGCATCCTTTTTTTTAATCTTCCCTTGTTGCCACGGTTACACATCACAACAATTGTCCCAAAAAAGAAAAGTGTGTTTGTTCTTTTTGCTGAATATCTGTTTCTGTAAACAGTTTTTATATTTTGAAGTGATTTCTCTGAAGATGTAAACTGTATTTGGCTGGATAAATTGTCCCGGGGTTTTTAGTCGCGTTGTGGATATGAAAACAATAAGACACAAGTAAGACTGTGTAAAGTGGGGGGTAATTTTTCTCCTGCAGATTTAGCCTTTTCCCTCTTTTTCTCTTTTTTTTTTTTATTCGTCATAAATAATAAAGGTTATGCGAAACCTCTCCGTTGGTGTTTAAATAAATGTTTTAATATACAATGCAAACCCAGAGGGAGAGCAACGTTGCGTTATTTCACGATGAAAAGTTCAAAGCAAAGCTTGAGTTTATGAAAAAAAGAATATGCTCTCATCCATCATAAGAATTGGATGAGCTGTAGTTGGGATAACAAGTGGGATCCTTCCAATGTTCCCTCCCAACACACAAAGCAACTCGCTGTTCATCCATAATCTGAATTTTTCTCTCTTCCACACAGTATGACTTTGTAATCTGTGGATCAGCAGGAGATCTGATTTGTGTTCTCAACACATTGGGTGTGTTTTAGTGAGATGGGGGTTGAACTCAGCAGCTGGTAATCCCAAGAAAAAGGGTTGTATTTTCTCTGAAAAAAGAGGCATAATGTTTTTGTTGCTTTGAAAATGTATTTTTCAAACGCTGACCTTGGCCAAGGACTTCGTCATGTGTGGAAGCGGCAAGTAGGAGCCAATAAGAAACCCTTCAGTTTCTGACTCGCTTGGATTGAGTGGCAAAGTTTCTCTCTCAGAAAGAAGAGCATGAAATCAATTTGGAACTATTTGGCTTTTAGATAAATTCAAGAAACTGATTCTATTTCAACAGAATTGTGTTCAAATTCCTCAAGTTGCAAGATTTGGATTGAAACTGCCTGACTAACGTTTATAATTAACCCTGAAAAGATTTATGTTTTTCTTATTTATTTAAAGATGCCCAGCTCACACTAACTTTTGAAAACAAACCTTTTGGTTGAATAAACATAATTTGGAATCAAAATCTGACATACGGGAATAATTTGGGGCTTAACTGTGCGATTTGTAGCGGTGGATAAACAAACTTCATTACAACTAAAGAAAAACATAGAAAAACATGTAATCCTTTCTTATGTAAATTTTGTGCTTTGTAAATGTAATTTTCTCATTTTAAGATGATCTTAGCCAACAGGAACAATAAGTTTAACATTTAATATTATAGCTAACAATGAGCTAACAGCATTTTTGCTAACTTGTAAGTTGTTCATGTGAGATTTATTTTATTTTATTTCCTATAACTTCTTGGTTTTGCATCCAAAGCATCTGGAAAGCATTGTCAGATTTTCACTTTTTCCACATTTTATTAGGCCCTTATTCCAATTGTATTAACACTAAAAAAACACAAAATATTACCACTTTTTTTGTCAGGTTTTCACTGCCAAAAGTACAGTTGAAATAAGACGAAACCAATACTTACTGCGAAATTAGATTGTGTGATTATTATGCCAAAAAACACAATGAAAGTATTTAATCAGGCAGGATAATTGCTACCTCTTTTACCTGAAACATTCTCCATGCTGCTGATCCTTGAGCTGACTCACGGTCATTGTACGCTGCACTTGTCAAGAACTCTGAGCACCACTGAAAGGCATTTTTCCCAAGCTATTTCGCTCTTCTTTCTTCAGTATCCTTTGAGCTTACAGCAGGCAGATGCCGAACAGCCCAAGGGATTTTCATTTCTGAAGCAGAACAACAGAAATGTCAGTACATTGGCTCTGGGCGCCGCGTCCAAGAGAAATCAAAGCCTTGAATGTTTCTTGTAGTCCAACCTTGGGATAAGCTTGTACTTTCATACCTGGGCCGTGTTACCTCAAGATCATAGCAACCTTTTGCTGTGAGTAATTGCAGCAGCTCTCTGTTGGATTGAATGTATTTTAATGTTGAAATTTGGTGTGATGGACTAAATTAGTCTAAAAAATGTGGCTTCCTTTTGTATTTAGTCCATTTTATCCAGTAGAAAATGAAGTTTTTTGGGCTTCTTGTAAAACACAAAGTGTAGCGGCATCATCAGAATCAATCAATGGGAAGATGGATGGGGATAAATACAGAACAAGAAGAAAACCTGTTACAAGCTGCAAAAGCCTTGAGATTGGGTTGATATTCCTCTACGTTTTGGTGTTTCTGCTACAGTATAACCTAATAAAAACAGTTAAATCATTAGCAGGACTGGAGGACTTTACAGGAAGTTGGAATGTTGACTTACAGTTTTCACCAGTCTTTGCAACTTGTCCACAAATCTGAACCAATCACCTAAAAGTCTTCCGTATTTACCTTGCGGTTTCACAACACCTCTGGAAAGCCGATTCCTTTTACATGCCATCCGTAGCTGTGCTGCCACAGTGGAACAAAAACATTAACAACATGAAACCTGGAGGTGCAGGTGTTATTAAGTTAGTGAAATTCGCCACAGCAGAGGGAAAAATAATGCTGAAAAACAGTTGCTGCTGTTAGCTAGGCTAACACTGTGGTGGCTGATTAGCTACCGCTGCTATTAGCTAGGCTAACACTGTGGTGGCTGATTAGCTACCGCTGCTGTTAGCTAGGCTAACACTGTGGTGGCTGATTAGCTACCGCTGCTATTAGCTAGGCTAACACTGTGGTGACTGATTAGCTACCGCTGCTGTTAGCTAGGCTAACACTGTGGTGGCTGATTAGCTACCGCTGCTATTAGCTAGGCTAACACTGTGGTGGTTGACTAGCTAATTTAAACATCTTTTATACTGATTATCAGTCAGAGTTGGTATGTAGGTCACCTTCTTTTATTTTGTAACTGAACCTAAACAAATCAAATTCCACAGCACATCTACATGTTGAGGTTGTCATAGTCCAGCTAGCATAACTGACACACTTCCCTCTCTGTCACCAACTTTGTTTTTAATTTAAACTTTTTCCTGACTTTGTCATCCAGTTGTCATGGTGTTGATGATTAGTAGTAAAGCACTGCATCCCTTTTTCTTTTATATATTAGGCGTACATTTAAGATTTAGCGTGTCATGTTGATAACCTAATGGCTAAAACCAATGCTAGTCATCGTTGGCAAGCAGTTTTTCGGCCAGCATGACGTCACACTGCAACAGTGAAACTCTTACTATAAAAAGTATTTTTAAATGTATGTTTTCTATAATGTATTTATGTATATATCTTCTCTTAAATGTGTTTTTTTTCTGTTTTTGCTTTTCTTTTTGATCATGTTAGCTTGGTGCTGCTCTTGGGGGCCCCCTGGTGGTGTGATCGCATTGCCTTTAGCTGCCTCTGTTGTGAATCTGAACTCTGAATGCTTTTTATTGTAACTTAATCTAAATGACATATCCAGAGTTACCTCCAGATCATAGAAACCTCCTGTTGCCGCATGATTCTCTTGCTGTGGTGAGAAAGCAGTGCGAAGAGCAGAAGGTTTTTGGGTTTCAGAACCACAGGCTGACCTCTGGAGCATTTTATCTGGCCGTTCAACCTGGCTGGATGGCATTCTCTTTGCATGCCGTCCTTGTGACTGGCCGCTTGGCGTAAAGCCCGGGGAAAGCTGGCGCACTCTGCAACCGAATTCCCCCTCCCTTCCTTTTATTTCCCATCTTTACCCTTCTCCCTCTCTCTTACTCTCTCTGATTGGCCACTTGCCTAAAGACAACTGCAGAGCTTTGTGTGGCCTACGAGTCTCTTTATGCCGTTTTCACAGCCGTGGCTGGTAGGGAGACATCGCCATGATAGCTATAGACAACCGCACAATTATACGGCATCGTCGGTAAGTCACAGCGACGCGGCTTTTTGCAATGCATGAGCCAACCATCAGCGGTGACTTACCGAGACGCCGGTGTAATTCAATTGCAGGGATGGCCTTGGGTGGTGCAGAATCAGGGGGACGTACAACAGCTTATTATCCACCTCTCCGACTGTCGATCAAACTGATGGCTCACTCTTAGTGGCATCTCATTGACATTGTGTTGAATGTCCTGTGTCTGCCCTGCTTAATTGAACACAGAATTACCCAATTTGGACACGCTTAGCGGAAGGGAGCTTAACGAACGCAGAAAATGGAAGATGAGATCGGCGCTGACCTCTGGATCACACTCGGTGCACAGAAAGCAAGCGGCGCCCGTCACAGAGATTACCCAAAGAGCTGGACTCGACGCCGTTTTATTTCAAATGTGATAAAGGCTGGAGTCCAGCTCAGCTCTTCAGTTTTTTTTATGGTTTTAACACATTTAAAACATTTATCTCAAATATAGACGACTTGATCTAATGACGGTTCAGAAACACCTTGAATTTGTTTCTAATCGGAGGTTAAATCACAAAATAATCTGTAATTATGAACTTTTTCAATAGTAGGTCTTAGGAAATTAGAGCTGAGTGCTAAATTAATTTGATCAATTAATCAAAATTTTGGTTTTTGAATATTTAATTTCTGGAAAATCTGAACAAAAAACAAAGAAGTTACAACTAGGCCTGTCTCAATAAGCAATAAATCAATAAATCACATGATAAATTACAACGAGCTCAATATCTTCCATTTGCATGATTTATCTCAGTTTCTTTTCCACCAAAAACTGGATGACAAAACTCTTCAGTTTGGTGTTTTGGTCTCCACTAGCCTTTTTTTTGAAGAACAGTTTTCCTTACAGGGACTTCTTCATGCACTTTATTTTATTTTTTTTCTGTTTAATTTATTTTGGATTTTTAAAATGTCTTCCCTCATAAAGGTTTCCCTCTAAACACTCAGATGTATCATGTTAAATCAGAGTTTCTACAGGTTTTACCAGCTCAAATTTAAAACCTTTTTAAGGCTTTTCTGAATGAAATTTAAGTTCTGCATCATGACAAACGTACAAAAGAAAATCATATATTTTATATGAACGTATAGAAATATCCTTGAAAGTCAATAAAACTCTGCAGCTTATGACACTTTTGTGGCTGTCCTTCACTACAACAAAAATAATAAAATTACGAGAATAAAGTCAAAATAAGGAGAATAAAGTCTCAGTATTATGAGAATTTATCAAAATAAAATTGTACAAGAAAAGTCATATTACGAGAATAAAGTCATAATGTCTTGAGAAGACATATTACAACTTCTCAAACTATTATGTCTTTATTCTCAAGTTATTACTTTATTCTCGTTATTTTATTTTATTTTTTAGAGTTACCCTAAAACCCCTTCGTAGTTGACAGAATAATCTCTGGTCAGCATGTGAATCACTTCCCAAAGTGTTTTTGCATCCTTCAGATATAAAGCAGCTCAGTTTCAACACCTTTATAATCAATCATTACCAAAGTGATGTGAATTTTCCCGGATCTAATCTGATGACATCTGCCTGTTTGCTCTCCAGATATGATCGCATGTAGTGCTGATTTAAATCAAACATTTGGTAAATTCAGTCAAATGTAAATCATTTGACTGAGGAGGTTTCCCCTCATGAATCTTTGATCTATATGAATAATTAATGATTCTTATTTTTCACGTCTCTCCTGCTGTGTGGCTGGAATTAAACAGGCTTTGGATGTGATATGTAGCATCTTTCATCAGTTTATGTTAAGCCTGGATTACAAGTTTTTGCTCATTATTTGTCAAAAAAGCTGTCGTTTCTTTTTTTGTTGTTGGAAGTTTTAGTTTTGTGGAAGTAAAAAAATATATTTTTCATCACATTTATGTGTCAAACCAGCAGCAGTCGCTTTAACTTAATAGATCTCTGCTGCCCTCTAGTGACTGCTTCCTGCATCTCAAATAAAAAAGTTTTACGAGGATTTTCTAAATATTTCCATCTGTTTTATGGTTCAAAATATTTTTTTCCAAACATACCAAATGTTACCTTGATGTTATACTACTTCACTCCAAAAGATAAATTTGTTAGTTTATTACAGGGATGACATTTTTTTCAATAGTTCCTGGAAAAAAAATAGAATCAGTTTGTACAGATGTGCATAAATATGTTTACTGGACACCAAAACATTTGGATTTTGTGAATCATCTTTGATAAATGAAGAAAAGTGACTATATAAACAGATAAACTTGTTCAAAATTCAGTTAAAATGAACTAATAATGACAAACTAAGTTCACATCTCCATCTTGAAATACTTCTCATTCATATAATTTTTTTTTTCTAAAAGAAAGTTTAACTGACATCATAATTCAGCTCAACATAAATGCGTTTTTATAACGGCTGAATCCCAAAAACAGCTTCTCTCATCCTCATACTTTAATGCTTTTGTCATCAGAAAACAAACAAAAGAAAATAAAATGTCCATTTTGCAAGTCGCAATCACTTTAACAGTCAATTTAGTGCAAACGGGACTTAACATAAGCTTGTTGAATTGTCCTTTAAACTGTTAATGCTCAGTCAAAAACACACAGAAGCTGAGAATAAATAACTGCTACATAATAAAGTTTTTATTGCCTTAGAGAAAATGGCTGAACTGCACAATTTTTGATGAATCTGCAGCTTTAAAATGCTGATGGTATTTAATTCAGCTGTATTTTGGGAGGTGATTATAAACATAAACTCAACTTTGCACAAGTTTCTACTGACAAAACTAACAAGCAACTTTTCAGGAAGATATATAAAAATAAAGTATCAGTTTAGTTGGCAGATTATTTCACTCATTACAAGACAGTTTTTGTTGTTAAGTAAAATAATGTCAGTACATTTTATCAAGATTAACGAATTATTGACTCTAAACAAACTATTTCTTGCTAAAAAAGATAAAGTAATTTGCAGTAGAAACTAACAAATACTTGGTAAGATTTAGTTTTTGCAGTGTAGGCGTCTACATGTCCATTAGATGGAGCCAAATACCAGCTTAAGATGTCTCCATTTTCAGTGTTTCTGTGACAGAATATGTGCAAAATGTGCATTAGACTCCACTAAAAAAACTAGCCTGTGATGGGTTTCCTTTTGAAAAACAACCAATCGACTCAACATGAGCCATCCGTGAACATCCTGCTCCCAAACAAAGACAGGCACCTGGTTTTCCCGACTTAAATACACCGAGAAGAGGAGAAAAGCTTGTATGAGTCGCTGCTTTCCCCTCAACAAAGACAGCATTTACTGTTTCTGAACGGCAATCACATCTCCACCCTCCTGGAGAAAATCCTCCAGATGGGTTTGAAATCTGCAACAATTTGTTTGGTCATTAAGACGCCTATTCAGAACTGCTTTTGCTTCATAATTATAACAAACTAGGCAGCGTGCCATGTCACTGATGCATTCCCTGGTGCTCACAAGTAATTTTCTTTTCCTAAGGGGGAAAGACGCTGCTGTGTGTTCTTTAATGTTCGGCCCACGTCTGGAACTTGCAGCTACAAGAGTGCTCAAATTATTTCAAACACACGGAAGTGGATTGAAGATTGCCTGAACAACAAAGCTGGGTTTCTACTCAGGAGTTTATCTCGGTCGTTATTTGACCAAACCATGTTGATGCTTTGTGGTTTTGCTCAGGTGTGAGGAGCACGTGAGCCATTGTAGTTGCATGAAACTAGCCTTTGAGCTAACCTTTGGTCATGAAAGGATGAGGCTCTGAATACGAATGCACCAATCACTGGTTTGACCTGCTGACTTTAACCGTTTCATTTATTTCTGCACTACTTATGGGCTTTTAAATGTGACTTATTCGGCTTCTTTGAACAGGTTAGGATGGATCTACGGTCTGTACAAAACATGTTCACTTTTCCATAAAATCATTCTTATACAAGGAGATTTTAGTCAGAATGAGCTGCTTTAGGGCTTCTTGTTTCTTTAAATCCAAACAGGTTGCTGCTGGCCCCCCTCAAACCAATGTTTACGCTCTCATGTGAAAATGGCTGCAAACATTGAAAAGCAGAAGTGGAGCCTCCTGCACAATCAACAAGAATGCAGCAAGTGGTTTCTGGATTGTAAGTAAACAACAAAACACGCGTACACCAATGAAACCATCTGACCAAATGTTCTGGTGACCCCACTTCGGTTGCTAGGTAACAATTCTGGGCTTGGCTGGGGTTGCTAGGTAACGGCATAGCAGCTGCTGACTTGTGACGCTACATTTGGAATGCTTTTGAAACGGCTTTCATTTTAAATAAGGAATGCAATTAAAATCACAGATAAATAAGTTCGTACACACACAGTTTAAAAAAATGCAGCGCTATGATCTGTCTACCACTTCCTGTCGTCTTTTTCGTCATTAGTAACATCCGGTGTTTATCACGGCCCCCCAACTCAACGCTTACACTCGTATGAGATGTCAGCAAACACTGTACGTTAAATATGTCGTGCATCCGTACATATTTGAAAAGTAAAAGCAGTATAAACCAGATGTTCTGGTGCTCCACTTGGGTTGCTAGGTTACAGTTCTGGGCTTGGCGGGGGTTGCTAGGTAACGGCACAGCAGCTGCTGATTCGTGACGTTGCATTTGGAATGCTTTTGAAATGACTCTATCGTTAACACAATTAAAATCACATAAAAAAGTTCGTACACACGATGAGTCGTTAAAAAAAATGCCACATCATGATCCCTCTACCACTTCCTGTCGTCTTTTTCATCATTTCCACCTGTAGTAACATCCGGGTGTTGATCACATGACTTGTGTGATGTGAGAAAAGTGTTTCCAATGCTGTTTTGGAAATATTCCAATTTTAATGTAACCAAAAAACCACAAAAGCTTTTTATTGAAGGTGAAAGTTGTTTTTTTCCCCCTAAATTGGTTCTCGTTAGAAAAATAATTTTTTTTTAACTCCAATTTTAAAAGATCAGTGGAAACTCAACTAGTGCCAAATACAACGAACACTGGGTGGCTGTTGTTGCCAGTGTTTTAACAAGCGGTTATTAGCATTAGTAACATAGAAACTGAGAAATACATTTTAGTTTTTTAAAATTAACTTGATGATCTGAAATGTTTACGTGAGACCAAAAAGCACAAATTTGAAAATTACCAAAATACTTCTTCGTGACTTGCTGAGCTACAAAGCCTCCCTCTGGAGGTCTGGATAGGTGATTAGAAAACAAGAAATTAAGAACCAGAAACCATTTTCTCACGTTCATCTGCAGGTTTTCCGAGAGCAGCTGTAATTACGAGCACATATTTTCTAATAACACTTTTTCCACGATGCGTTTCTGAAGTGCACCTGGATCGGCACGTTGGGTTTTTCGAACGCTAAAGGTCAGTTAATGGAAAAATCTATTCTGCCCTCAAGTGGGGTGGTCGAGGCTGCAGTTATGTAATCAGAGCATGTTAAAAATAATGACTTTTTGGTTACAGTTTAGCCACATTAAGCTGATATGCAGGGAATATGAGAAATTGTCTGCCCTGGGTATCAGCTTGGAACTTGTTTGTGCAAGAAATTACTATTATAAAAATGCAGGCGAGGGGGGACAAGGGAAGAAAAAGCCTCAGGCAGTTCTCTGCTGCTGTCACATCTCGTCTGCATACCAATATTTCACCTGCATTATTGATTGCACTACTTTGCGTCTTTTAGTCCCTTTTTTTTTTCTTCCAGCCACAATAGACCCATAAGAAACATCATGCATTATGAAACATGACACAAGGCCTGTTTTGTACTAACATCGCAGGGAATCGGAGAAGGTGGGGGGCCAAAAAAACATCCTGGAGAACTGAAGCCTGGAGTTGTGACATCGGCTTTGTTTCTGCCGCCTAAAACAAACAATCCTAAAATGAGATTTAGTGTTCAGGAATTGGAACCAGGTGAGTTTTTTGCAAAAGCAGAACCGCCTCCAGGATGTTGATGATGCCACTATTTTAAGCAATAATGGGTCAATAAAGAACTCGTACTGCCACTGAATATTTTGCTTGCGTCTAGGCGACACGGCTAAGCCATGCTGGGTATGCCGAGATTTTTAAAAAGCGCTGACGGCGTCCTGTCAGGTGAAAATCTCCTCCTATTTGCACAGGATACCGAGCCTCTCTTTGTATTCTCAGCCCATTGCAGTCTTGTATTCTGATAGCCTGTTATGGATGACCCAGGAGGAGAGATTGACAGTATGATAACCAAATGTTCCTCCAAATAAAGTTGCACCTAAAACACTTCGACTCAAAACTGCAAATTAGGTTTATTGGCAACATTTTTAAACCAGCATCTGCAAAATATGAAATAAACGAATTGGACAAGAAGGATTTTAAATGCTTAATGCAACTAATATTCCAAGTGGTTTCTCCTAATTAAATAGAAAATGCCACACTTAATGAGTACTGCAGCCTCTGAAATGTTTAACCCCGAAATGACCAGCATCTTCAGCACTATTGTGATTTGGCTTCAAACACACCAGAGATTTTCAGTCGAGTTCAAGTCAATGGATTTATCTGCAAAAACACAAAATCTTACCAAGTATTTTTGGTTTCTAGTGTAAATATTTAAAGTATTTGAGATAAGACAAAACTAACGTACAAGTAACTTTTCAGCAAGCATTATGAACGTTTCTAAGTAAATAATCCCTAATATTAATTAAATACAAGTTCCACTGGCAGATTATTTTTATTTATTACAAGACGATTTCACATGATAGCTTTAATGTTGGCTAACTAGCTAAAAATACTAGTTCCACTAGCAGATTTTTTCACTTTTTCTGTGTTGGAAGTGGGAAAAAAAAATCTGACAGTGGCACTAATACTTTGTATTAATTTTCAAGAATTATTCACTTAAAACAAGCTTCTATATCTTGCTGAAAAGTTATTAAAGACGTTATCAGAGAAGTACGTTAGTTCACTTGAAATAAGACAAAACTAAGATATTTACACTAGAAACTAGACCAAAAATATGTTTGGCATGGTTTTGTGTTTTTGCAATGTAATAAGAAAACAGTTCAATTTTCTTCTTGGTGGATTTTATTTGCTGACATCCTAACCGCCACTTATCCAAAATCTAACAGCTTTTATACAGAATTGGAAGCAAATGTCCTGGAACTTTGGGTTGCTAGGTAACGGACGGGGCTTGGCTGGGGTTGCTAGGTAACGGGTTACATTCCGGAAGTTTTTGAAAAAACATCGACTTATTGGCAAAAAACAGCAGAGCGTGTTATTTTAAGCACTTGGGCTGTTTTTAGAAGAAGTTGTGACCCAAATGGAAGCACAGAAATGTGAATTTTGTGTATTACGTCTCCTTTTTGTCACAACTACACAGAGTCATCCACTGAACACGGGTTTTTTTTTTTTTTTTGCACAAGTGTTTCAAACTGCTTTTCCTTCGGACTTCCCAGGTGCTGCTGTGCAACAAACCATCTGTTGTGTCATGTTACTGGGTAATCCCAGAACTCCCGATGGGTTGTCAGCGTGTGAGTTTAACCCAGAGCCCTGGAGGCAACCAGGACTGAAGCTGTCACTCACAGCAAAATGAAAACATTTTTTTTTATTCCTGGAAAACCTGGAGATCTGTAAGGTGTAGCATCCAGCTCTGATGTTAATGTATTATTCGCACAACCTCCATGCTAATGTTCCCTGGAAGCGTCCAGGCTCATGGAGAGGGTACAGATTATCTACCTCAGACGCCAACAGACACCCCGAGGGGAGCAGATGCCCTCCTCATATGTTCAGGTTTCAGCTCAGGTCAGGGTGTCGACTCACGAAACGCGCTGCAATTCTGCTGAAATAGCGACGCAAGGCCAAACGTTTCTGCCAAGGCGAATCGGATGAAGAACATTTCCTCTAATGCTTCCCACTGGATGTATAGTTGAGTTTTTCTTTCTGGGTTAAATTAAGGAGGTTAACATTCACTGACTTGCACACTTCATGTTAAATATACATCACAACTTCCCTGTATTGAACGTATGAAAAGTCAGATTTGATTTGCAGAAATCATGTACTTAATGATCATATTAATATTCAGAAAAAAGGAACAAAATACTTATTTGGGTGACTGACAACTGCTAAACTCATTTTCATTTTGAGCCATATCCACACTGCAAAAAATCAGTGTAGAAACTATTTTTGTCTAGTTTCTAAGTCAGTAACTCTTTTTAATATTAATGGAAAAAATACCAGTTTCACTCTTGTATTATTTTACTTGTAATGAGACATGTGACAAACCTTCTTTCAAATGATTCAGAAAGAAGAAATTACGTTAAATTCTAAATATAACGTAAAATAAAGAATTAGATTGAACAGATCTGCCATATGGATCACTAATGCTTGACATTTTTTCAATATTGAGACCTATATAAATATTAAAATCAAATCGGCGCATCTGTAAGCACGAGGGATGTTTAGTAGAAGTAAGAAATACTGCCACCTGCAGGTGGGAGTTGGCATAATTTAAATCCAATGTTTTTGATAGGTTTTCACTTTATTACTTTTAGGGATTAATAATGCATTTTTGATTTTGTATTTCAATTTTTGTGGAAAATTTGTGATAGACTAAAAATGCATTAGTGAAAAGAAATGAGAGGATCTGATTTTTTGCGTGAATTTCTTTGTAAAAAAAAAAAACTGGAATCAAGCAGAAAACGGATAAAATCTGCTTAGATTTGATTGATAAAAATATTTAATCAGATATGTTAACTTGAAGGATCTCTTTTGCGTCCATTCAGAGGGCCATATTGAAAGTTACAACTGGCCGAATTTGGCCCGAGAGCCTTGGGTTTGACACAGTGAAAACCATCATGTGGTTATTAAAATGTGTTGTCAGTTTTATCAATATGTGGGATCAAAGATGGTGATTAAGGGGAAGGAAAAAGGTCTCAGCAGGTCGGCTTTGTGTGCGAGTCGTGACGGAGAGCGGGCAGGAAGTCACAGTCATCTGACACACAGACACGGTCAGTTCCACCGCGGCGCAAACGCAGCGTGAACTCCAGAGACTCAAAAGGTTTCCTTCAGAATTAGGTTCAGCCTCTCCCGCTTTCAGAGTAATCACTAATGCAGAAAGAAGCAATCGCTGCCGACGCCCCGCGCTGGCCCCAGTCCAAAACCTTATGCAACACCTTAAACGCACTGCTTCAACTTTTCCCACTTTTTAAACCCTGAAAATTTAAAGTATTTTATTGGGAATTGGAAGAAAACATTTTTAAAAATAGGCTTTAATGTCAACCATCCCTTCTGTGAGTTATATGATGTAGTTACTGTATGAACCTGTCACAATAAGTAGTCAATCAACTGATTGCATGATAGAGTAAAACATTTTTGTTTAGAGACATTGGCTGCATTCACACTGCAGCCCAAAATGATTCAATTCTGATTTTTTTTCCCATAATGCCACCTGATTTTTTTTTATGACAGTCGGAAAAAACAAAAGTCGGATTTTTCCGAAAGGGCCACTTGAATATCCGATACGCATCCGATCTTTTCAAATGTGACCTGAACCTGCAGGGCCAGGTCCTGAACGTCATCGAAACTCGACAAACGTCACTATTCTGCATCCTGATTCGCAAGCGGGAAGAAAAATAACGACCACAGCGGAATGTAATGAGGCTTAAGTTATTAATATGCTGCCTCCAGTCTAGACAACAACTTCAAAATCATAAGACAAACAAACTTGCTCTTTTGGCAACAAGTTGATGTATTTTGGTGTCTGGAAAATTGGCAGTTTCAAAAACTTCTTCACTGTAAAGTCACGTGCGCCGTTACCTAGCAACCCTAGAGTTCTGCTCGTTACTTAGCAACCCAAGCAGAGTTCCGGCACCTTTGGACAGCTTTTTGTAATGCACTGTACAATGGCTTCTGGAAAAGACAGGTGTTTTGTTGTTGACTTACCATCCAGGAGCCACTTGCTGCATCCTTGTTGGTTGTGCAGGAGGCTCTACTTGTGCTTTTCAAAGATGTACGGTTGTATAATTGCGCATCTGTCTGCAGCCATTTTCACGTGCGACCTTCAACATTGAGTTGATCTTATTTGGTTTTAAAGTGACGAGTGACTCATTCTGCAAGGAGATCAAAATAGGCAGAACTGAACAGATGAGAATGATTTTGTGCAAAAAACTGTAATGAACATGTTTTGTGTAGACCGTACACCTATCCTAACCTTTTCAAGGCAGCATAACAGATCACCTTTAACCCCGTTTTAAACTCCAGGACATTCTCCCTGACCTGCTTGATGTGTTGTAGCAAACCAAAGCGGCCTTCCCTTCACTGAGCCACTGGATTTATACATCTGAAGGCAACTGAATGCTCTGGATTTGATTTTATTGGCAGCATTTTTTGAAGACCATCTATCATTTGCCTCCGACTTCACGATAATGCTCTATTTTATGTTGGTCTATCACAGAAAAGGAATAAGTACAATAAGTAAGGTAGCTTGAGGTTGTCTTGCAAGACACTTTTACAGATAAAAATGTAGATACTAACAGGAAACATAGCAAAAAACATCCCTTAAAGTTCTCTTCAAGCTTATTAAACCTAAATGTAGAAGTGCCATATTCTTCTATTTTATCTGTTTGATGCTAAAATTGGATCACAGTTCACAGATCGGACATCATGCTCTGTTAAAGAAGCTGTAAAACTAGCCGAGACCATAAACAGTTTTAGAAAATGTTTATTGAGGTCACAAATCAAATAAGAAGTAGGGTCATTTTCCCAAAGACGTCTGCACAAACAGTTTAATACTTTCTGCAATGACTGGACATAAAAACATCACAGGGATTAGATTAATTGCTTGGCTGCTGGATTGGAGGCACTGGCTTGTACACGTGTACCTAATCACCACTTAGCTCCATAAAGTGTGATTTATGGAGTTCTTATTCAACTTTCCAAAGCAAGAGCACTTTATTTTTAATGATGATAGTTTTCTGGCTCAGAGTAATAACAAAAGTTTGACTATTTGTGGTTGTAGTATAATTGGGATGTGTCTTTTGTAGATTAATATTGGAGATTTAAAACTCTGTGGAAGTTTATTGAGTGCAGGAAGATTTTTTTAGTCTTTTATTCTGAAATTGAGAGTTTCTGCATAATTTTGAACTGGATATTGGTATTCTCTAGATACAAAAGAAAATGAGGCTTATTAAAAGTGGGGGTTTGTACAAACCACACATTTGTTTTTAATGCATGGTTGCAATATCAGGGGAAACGTGAGGATTTTTAAAATATTTTTAAACAGCTACTAATGTCTGCAGATCACATAAAATGCATACAACGTCTCCAAATTTTCCTCCTGCATCCTTATTCGTAATAATTACCTTTATCACTTAATTTTGTTTGTGTTTGAGCCAAATGAAAGAGAAAGTGTTTGAGTCGTGCAACAGAAATGATGTTTTGGTTGATACATTGTAGTTTAGGGGCCTTTAATTACAAGATCATTTGTTATTGATTCCAAAATGTTGATGTTTCTAGCAGTAAACTGAATTTGTGTGTTAAATTTTAATTTTAAAAATTTATTTTTGACACCAGCATGCAATTTCAATTTGATTTTGATCCATTTGACAAAACGTTTAAATGCTTTATTACCAAACTAATGGACTATTTTCTTTGTTATTAATTTAATTTTTAGTTATCCTACTAAACCACCTTTATCTTTAAATTAAACAAAGTGATTTTAAGTGAGCAAACTTTTCATTCTTTCACAAATGTAGCATATTTGAGTATTTTCAAATAGTAGTTGTTACATTTGTATTACAGAACAAAATCTGGGAAAACTGAAAAGAAGCATGGCTTAACCCTTTTCAGATCATTTTATTAAGAAAATAAGTATAAAAATATAAATATAAAACAATATGACTCGGCATTCAAATAGCATGAAAGCAGTGTGTGACAGTTTCCTACAACATACACTTTCCATTACATTTTACACCTACATGATGAAATGAATTCACAGTTTGACAAAAAGAAACTCCACCAACCATTCACATGAACATAGTTCGTCAAACAGATATAGCAAATAGTTTATACGATGTCCATCATTAAAAACACTTTGTACATTTACAGTATTTAATGGAGTTGGCTGGAAAAGCCGTCGGACTCCTTCCCCCGTTTCCCACCCAAACCGAGCCGGCACCATTTAACATTGATAGTATACAATACTACTATCGTTCATGTTGATTACAAAACACATTATTCACACCATTGTTCACAAAAGTCCTAAAATTTAAAGGCATCTTTACTGATTATGACCAAAAAAAAAAGCAAAAGACTGAGATTTATATTGGATCTGCTTATAGAAAACTCGCTTCAAGTCTCGCTCTGTGTTCGAATTGTCCAATCGTTTACAAATATCGCCATTTTGTTTTGGTTTTAAACGTTACGGGGTAAAGAAAAACTAGTTACTTTCACTTCGGTAACTTTGTTGGAAGAAAATGTACATTTTACTTTTACTTGAGTAATTTTATTAAGAGTTAAATTTCTGGATTTTCTACCTACTCAGTGAAAAACAAACAAAAATTACCAGCTGCAGTTTTAGCTAAAGTTTCATAAGATTTTTATAGAAAGAAACAGATTTGGAAACAATTGTTTTTCCTTTATTTTGTTATTGTTTGTTACTGATCTTAAATTATTGTGCTATAAAGAATATTGTCACCTCCCTAAAATAATGGCTCAACAGTGATTTTTCCAAAACATGTTCTAACCAATAAAATGACTTTGAGGAACCTGATGCTATATATTACTTTATAAATGGTCTCAAAACAACATTAGTGTATATCGTGATAAATACTGGGGCAATTTATCGTTAAAATTTTGTGAGTGAAGATTTACAATATAGCTTTCCTGTTTCCAGGTCACTTTTGGCCAAAGATGACTTTTAGGAAGCTGACAGTATAAATTACTTGAAAATGATCTAAAATAACAATGTTAACATAATCATGATAATTAGAGACAATATATCGTCTAGAAGAATATTGTGAGTCATTATTTCAAACATAGCTTTTCCGTTTCCACGTCATTTATGAAACTGATAATACATATTTTTCAAAAATTATCATTTATCACGATAATTAGAGACAGTATTGTCTTATAAAATTTTGTGAGTGAATATCTCAAACATAGCTTTAATGTTTCCACGTTACCTTTGGCCAACAGTGAATTGTAGGAAACTGACAATATACGTTACTTTAAAATGGTCTACAACAACAATATTATTGTTCATCACTATAGACTATCATTATTCAAATTTTGTAAACATTTCAAACATAGCTTTCCTGTTTCCACATCACAATTGGCAAAATGTACTTTTAGCTGATGATATATATTACTTTAAAATGGCATCAAACAACAATATTATCGTTTATCGCGATAATTACTGGGACAATTTATCGTGTAGTAAAATTTTGTGAGTGAACATTTCGAACACAGCTTCCCGTTTCCATGTAATCTTCCACATGAGGGTTTAATATAGTGCGCATGAGTTTGTGCATTTTCACGCACATTTGTAGGTGGAGCAAACAGACAACCAGTTGACTATCAAGCTAGCTAGCAAACTAGACAAACAGATAGCTTGATAGATATTAAGACAGACAGGCTAGTTAACCAACTAGACAAACATGTGTCTGGCTAGCTAGTTAGCCGAAAGGACATTGAAAAGGAGTTTGGATCGCAGAGAGACGGATGGCTTCGTTTAGGTCTCTCTGTCGGGGCTTCTCCCTATGTACATCTCCGCCAGCTTCTTGAACTGTGGTCCCCAGTTGCTGAGGTAATCGTAGTCGTGGTCCCCCTCGGTGGCGGCGGACTCCAGCGAGCTCAGGGACTCCGCCAGGGACCCGGTTCCCTCGTACGCGTAGGTTGCCAGGGAGTCGTAAGGGGGCGCCGTGGGGTCGGCGTCGTTCTCCTGCAGCCGCCCGTTTATGAAGTCTCTCACATCCGTGTTATCCTTTATCGGTGATGTCCTCCGAAAGGGAAACAGCATTTCGGGTATGATGTCCCTGCGAAGCTTGTTAGCATCCATCACCTCCGGGTTGCGCAGCGTGCCGATATCAAAGGCCTGAGTGTCCTCCTCTCCTCCGCCCTCGTCGTTGTAGCTGACAACGTTGTCTCTGACATCCTCTTTGGAGATGATCAGAGGCTCCTTCTTCCTCTGTCTCCTCAGGGCAGCGAACAGCACCACGATCACTGCACAAAAACAGCAGAGAGGGAGCGCGGAGCATAAGATGCGTGCCTCTGAACATGTGTCATGCATTAGGGAGCAAAAAGCAGAAGGGAGACACATTTGCTACCAGTGACAAATCCCTAACTCTGCCTCGGGCGTTCACCTCCTATTATTAAAGATTCAGTGGAAAAGCTTTTTCTTCCCCTTTTTCTCCTGAATGGCACTTTCACTTTATAAAGTGCGCCGCGGTTCGAGGATCCCATTTTACACTCGTCAGCGAACATCTTCATATTTCATCTCAGGGGTGAAAACGCTGCCATGGAAGCTGCTGGAGTTGAGCTGTGCAGCTATTTCACATTTAGTTTCAACAATTTGTTGTTGTTTTTTTACAAGGTATCTGAACAGCAACAAAAAAAACAAACATATCCATAACCCATCCATTACTCACACCGATTTTAACAAAATATGTTAACAAAACTGCTGTAAAAAATCCTGCAAGATTTAAAATTGTGTATTTTACAGAAAATGTAACTTTAAATCACTTTTAAAAAATACAAATCCAATTTAGACTTAAAATTTAAGTTATAAACAAAGCAGCTCGATTGTATTCTGAAAATATTACAACTTTATTCTTGGAATGTTGAGTTTATTAAAATTTGGCTTCATTTTCAAAATATTACGACTTTATTCTCAAAAAATGTCAACTTATCAAAATATTACGACTTTATTCTTGTATGATTTCCACTCTATACTGGTGCGAGTTTATTCTTTAAAATTTTAACTTTTTCTCAGAATAACATCGCATTATTTTTCAAATGCTACAACTTTATTCTTGCATAATTTCCACTTTATTCTCGTAATATTATGACTTAAAATCTTTTCTCTTTTTTTTGGTGCGGCTCTTATACTTTGTCTTAAATTAGTATTTTATTCGAATTAAAAAAAACTCAGATATATTTAAGAATCTTCACCAGCGATGATGAACCTGATCAAATAAGGACAACTATGATTTTTCAAATTAAATGCAAAGAAGTTTGTGCAGGAAATGTAGGACAACATGTAATTATTTAAAGGGCATAAATTTGATGAAGTGAAATTCTCCCTCTGCCTCTTCCTCTCTGGTTTTTCTCGTTTTTCCTCCCAGTGGGCTCCGCAGCGCTCTGCTTGCCTCCCACCTACGCGTTAATTGCAATGCTTTCAGCATGGGCTGAGGCCGTTTCAGACATTAGGACGTTTGTGACTGGCCAGTGCACGATTTCAGACAAAACATAAGTGCAGCTCCAGCTTCCTGCATTTCTGAGTCAAATGGAGGTGAATGAGACAGTCTGTCAGGGGGGTTTCAAAGGCAAAAAGCTTCAGATAATGAGCAGATGTCATGATATTTTGTTTGACATGAGAGGCATAAAAATTCAACCTTCAGTTCACTTGAGAGGCTTGTTGAGATCTGCCCACCGGATATTTGTTTATATATCTGGATTTTAAAATGCAGACAGATGGAGGAAGAGCTGGTCTTTTCTGAACTGCTTGTGTCATTAGTCTGGTCAGAGGAAAAACGAGGATAAAGATGGGGTCAGTTCAACACATGGAGAGAGTCAGAGTTTCTTATAAACAGCAGTGAGTACGCCCACACATGCATGCTAATTTATGAGGATTTTTTTTCTGAAGTTATCGTGATTATTCTTACAACTTTTGCACAGCTTTTTGCAGCACGAGGAATTATTGTAGGTTTTTTTGGCCAAGAAACTCGTGTAAATTAGGTTTTAGGTCTCATTTGCTCTTTACTACTTAGATAAATAAATAAGATCCAAATTATTCCTAGGTCAGACGGTTTATTGTGGCCAAAGTAAAACTATCCATCCATCCATCCATTTTCTTGCACCCTTGTCCCTCAGTGGGGTCGGGAGGGTTGCTGGTTCCCATCTCCAACCAACGTTCCGGGCGAGAGGCGGGGTCACCCTGGACAGGTCGCCAGCCTGTCGCAGGGCAACACAGAGACACACAGGACACACAACCATGCACACACACACACTCACACCTAGGGACAATTTGGAGAGGCCAATTAACCTGACAGTCATGTTTTTGGACTGTGGGAGGAAACCGGAGTACCCGGAGAAAACCCACCATGCACAGGGAGAACATGCAAACTCCATGCAGAAGGACCGGGGCCGGGAATCGAACCCAGAACCTTCTTGCTGCAAGGCAACAGCTCTACCAACTGCGCCACTGTGCAGCCCCAAAGTAAAACTAAGATTTGCAAAAAAAAAAAACTGATATTTTGAGATAATCTCAGAGTTTAATCTCAAAATTTTGTAGAAAAAACCTGTAAATTTCTCAGTTTTAAAGGTGACAATGTTCTAGAAAAAACACAGAAATGCTTAGATTAATCAAAAAGATTTCTGGAAAAAACTGAATTTTCTGCGCTCCAACAGTAACGAATTGAAGGAAAAACTAAAATTTTGAGATTCAGAAAAAGGAAAACTTTTGCATCTAAAAAATTGAAGTTTTTCTAGAAGAAAACTCAAATTTTGGAGAAGAAAAAAAATCAAATTCAGATGAATCTCAGAAATTTCCTAGGAAAAAGCGCTGAAATTTCTGAGCCTCAAAAGTCGAAAGTTTACTGGAAAAAACTCAGTCTCAAAAAATTTTAACATTTTGAAATTTTAAATTTGCAAGAAGAAACTCAAAAATCTTTTAGGAAAAACTTAAATTTGAGTTTCAAACCTGTAAAGATTTCGCCCAGATGTTAAGCGCTCTCTTTAGTTTTCACAGGAAATCTTCATCTTGGTGTAGTTTGTGTTTCCAGATCTTTACCATAATGACAAAAGACTGTTTTGAGTTGGAGATTTTGCCAAACGTGGTTCCAGATTTTGCTGGATAAACAATCTGAATGCAACACTTTTCATTTTGCATTTATGTAATTTTTGGAGCACAATGTCCCCTTTTGCTTTGTGCAACTTTGTGTTGCTTTTCCACATGAAATCTCAATAAAAACTGGTTGTAGTGCAACAAAATGTCAAAAATTCAAAGGGTCTAAGTACCTTTCCATGCGCTGTATAATTTTGGGATTAAAGTGCATCAGTTTACTGGAGCAAAGGCCCTTTTTCCCACCGCCAGGAGAAACCGTCGTCCCTCCTGATTGTGTCTGTATAATTTGTGCATCGGCGTCGGTGTGAAATGTAAAATCTGCAGCTTGAACTCCTGTTTTCTTTAGAAACTTGATTGGATTTTCTAAGCCCTTTTCATCTCTGCCGTCCTACCTTTTTCATCTACGATGTGCGGCTTATGTGGAAAAATAAGATAGGCATGAATTTTAAGTGAAACACAGGGCAGCTGCCTCAGAGTGAAATGGTCTGGCAATGCATATAAATAGCTCACCATTTTCAGGTGCTCATTCGCTTGTCATTGATATGCATTTTACGCAAAATTTTACACAGTTACAATGACTTGGAACAATGTGAAGGACTGGATGGTTTGTTACGCTATGCAGCTTTAGAGAGCATCAGCTAAAGGATGCTCAGGGTTTTGAAATGCTGCAGGGTTCTGTTTGTTTGTGTGAAACATCAAAAATGACCTGTGATGACCTCTGATGACCTTGACATGTATGAGACAAGCTGCAGCAGTTTAGAGAAAACACTAGAAATCTGTCCAGTCGCTTTCTTTTAAAATCTTTTAAAAGCAGTAATCTATAAACGTAATGAAATGCTGCCATTCCTGTTCACAGATGCATGATTAATCTGCCTCTACAAACATAAATATTACAATTTATCACTCAGTAGAGCTCTGACTTGTGTAAAATTAACATTTCTCCTCTTTTGTATTGTTACAAACAGAACAGAAGTTCCTTATCCCAACTCATTTGATCAGTAATGTGGATTTTAATCAAATACAGTTAAGATAAAATAAAAAAAGCAGTGGAACAACATAAACCATGTTAAAGTAAAGATTTCTGGCTGTAACGCCACACTGTTATTTTGTAACTTGTTACTTTGTAACGGTTGTTATCTTGTAACTGTTACTTTGTAATGGTTGTTATTTTGTAACTGTATATGTTGTTACTTTGTAACTTGTTACTTTGTAACGGTTGTTATCTTGTAACTGTTACTTTGTAACTCACTTTGTAACTAACAGTTGTTACTTTGTAACAGTTGTGACTTTGTAACGGTTGTTATCTTGTAACTGTTACTTTGTAATGGTTACTTTGTAACTTACTTTGTAACTTGTTACTTTGTAACTAACAGTTGTTACTTTGTAACAATTGTTACTTTGTAACTAACAGTTGTTACTTTGTAACGGTTGTTATCTTGTAACTGTTACTTTGTAACAGCACCATAGTGCAACATGTGGTGCTACAGTGTAGCTCCTAACATTCAGGTCACATTGTTACATTGTCACATTGTAACTCCATCGTGTTTGGAAACTGTAACTGCAGTGTGACATTATATCATCCCATTATTATAACGTATCGTAATTTAAATTTTAAGTCTCACATAAAATAATTTTGGTCATTTTATCTGACTTAAAACTAGAGATTTTATTCTGATTTGACTTCAGACTGTGGGTTTTCTATTATTTGTATGAAAATATCTGGTTTCATCTCTAAATTAAGTCTTTTAATCAAACTTTAGATTACACTTTATTACAAAACTATGAAGTCTGAATGTCAAGGACTTTCCAAACCTTGAAAACAATTACAATTCAAGCACTTTCAAGGGAGGCTTTCAAACTTTTCCAGCACCATGTTGGGGATAAAAACAATACAAATGAACTGAAGAAGACAGTTTAAATTCACTATATTTTAGAATTTGATGCTGTTAATAATGTCTTGACATGGTGTTTGACATTCTACAGTAGAGACAAATTAAATTAAAATGCAACATTTTAAATCTAATTATTTTGGTAATTCTGACATAAAACAAGAGATTTTATTTTTATTTCAACTTTAGAAGGTGACAAAAAAAAACACTCTTATTTAGGTGTAAGAAAATATTTGGACATTAGATTAAACCTTGAAAACACCTTTTTAAAAATCCTGGAAGATTTCGAATCTACTAGGATTTCAAACCCTGAAAATGTGTCGATCTGAGACCAGCGATGGATTAATTTCCTCTCCTGCCACAAACCGCCACATGGGTCGGATGCTTACTGAGCAGGATGATCACGCAGAGCAGGATGGCCACCAGCGCTCCGGTGGTGAGGCCGTCTGAGAAGGGCAGCACCTCCGGGCTGCAGGACTGCATGTTGCCGCGGCTGTCGCAGGCGCAGACGCGCACCACCAGCGTGCTGGTGCTGCTCTGGATGGGGTAGTCGTTGTCGGAGATCACCACGGGGAGGAAGTACATGCTCATCTCACGCCGGCTGAACCCGCCCCTCCTCGTCAGGATGTTGGCAGTGTTGTCTGCGGGGAGACGGAGCGGGTCAAACCAACGGATGTCCTCTTGTCACAAATGTTTGAGATAAAAACTGAGAATTTGTAAGTTGTGACCCCAACAGGTTCATTGAACAGGTTGGGATGGATCCATGAGCGAAACACAGATTCATCACATCTTTTGCACAAAATCATTCTTGGGTAATGAGATTTTTACAACGGCGTCTTCCACCAAAATGTTCTGAGTTTGAAATATAAAAAATTTAATGAGTTTTATCTAAAAAAAAAAAAAAAGTGGAAATTTCTGACTTTGAAAAGTCAAATTTTTGCTAAAAAGACATTTTGACATTATCTAAAGAAAAGAAAAATTCTTGGTCCAAAATAAAAATAAAAAATAAAAAAAAGACATTTTGAGACTAATCTCAATTTCTATTAGTAAAACTGGGAATTTCAGTTTAAAAAGTTGAAAATTTGCTAGGAAAAACTGAAATATTAAGATTAATCTCAGAAATCTTTTAGAAAAACGGTGGAAATTTCTGAGTTTGAAAAGTTTAAAATTTTTCAGAAATACAGAAATGTTTATATTAACCCGAGAAAGTCAAATTTCCATTTTTGTTCTTGCAAATTTTCAGATTAAGATTTCAGATTAATCTAAAAACATCTGAGTTTTTGCCTCAATCTTTTTACTTTTGGAGTTTCAAAATGTTCTTCTTTATTTTACAAAATGTTGGAAATTAATCTAAACATTTTACTTTTTTTGGCAGAAATTTTCTCCTTTTTGTTCCATTAATGATGCTATAATAAGCCATTGCCGTATTTGGTCTGCTTGATTCTGCCTATTTTGATCTCCCGTCACAATGAGCTGTTTTAGGGACGCTGTCACTTTAAATCAGCAAACTCAATCTGTCTAAATCCAAATAAATGACCAAACATTTTATTGTTTTTTTTTTAACATATCAGTTTTATATTAAACATTCCATCCAGGAAAAAGAGCAGTTGAAGTTGCAGGAAGCTGCAGCGACTCAGAGTTTCTGTGTTTCTGGTACAAATGTCTCCAACTGTGTGCTGGGAGCTGAACTTAATCCTACCTTCCTTGTCAACGATGGTGAAGTTTGGGTTGGTGGCGCTTATGCTGAAGACAAACTTGTGCCCGACAAGCGGTTCGTCTGTGTCAACAGCGCTTATTGTCTGAATCAGCTGCAGAGGGAAACAGCAAATAGTGAGTATTAGGGATGAGAAAACATCCATAATTCTTCATAATACAGGGGTTTATTGGGGATGTGATGCGCAAATAAGACATTTATGCATGAATCTTGTAATACAGTGCTCATACTACAACCTCCTGCAAAAGGGTTTCAAGTCACAAAGTAGACTTTTACTCTGAAAAATGGACAAAGAGGAAACTTAATGTGTTTTAGACGTAAAGTTTACACAAATGTAAATACAGTGTCTAGCTGTGTTGACAAAATCATCTGGAAGGGAAATCGAGTTCATAATTCAACGCATTTCATTCACCTGTCCTGCCTTGACGTTTTCACAGACGAAGGTGTCGTAGGACATGGCGAACTCTGGAGCGTTGTCGTTGACGTCCAACACCTTGATGAACACGGGCACTCGAGTCGTCTGCCGAGGGTTGTCTGAAACACGAAAATGAAGCTTTGTCTCGCATTTCAGGACTGAAGAGAGCTGTTTAAGGAACTGAAGGAGGAAGTTACTTATTTCGGTGGCCACCACAGAGATGTTGTGCCATTTGGACATTTCTCTGTCGAGGGATTTCAGCGTTGTGATGGTGCCGTTCACAGAATCGATGTTGAACAGCCTTTCAAGATCCGTGTGTCGGTCAATGGAGTATCTGCAAGAGGGACAAGGACATCGTTAGCAATTGGTGCTAACTGTAATCTCTAAATGGCCGATCCGGCTTGGCTAAATTTTCTGGGGGGTTTTCTGAAGTATTCTTGGAAAACTTCCCTACCCTGGGAATTTTTTTCATAAAGCATTTGAAAATACGGCATTTAAAGCTGGAACACACAATGAAATGCGAAATGCTACTGGACATGCTATTGGCTGGTGTTCGTAAAGAAGCCAATAACAGAGCGCCAATCATTTTCCTAGTAGTTGATTGGCTGGAGCGGAGATGAGAACAGTGTTGCCAGATTATCCTCCGAATAGCGCAAATTGAAATGGCAAAAATAAATAACACACCATTTTCGGAAGAAAACAATTTTCAATAAGGTTTTGTGCTGGGATAAGGTGTTTATTGGCCATATTAAATAAATATTGTTCCGAAAACTGCAATGGAAATAAATTTTTTGCATCACGAGTTAATCACAAAAGCACTGGGTTGATGCAGGATGTTACTACTGTCAGAAACGCAAAAGAAGACGACAGGAAGTAGCTTCCACATTAGCAAAATATAGACAAAAATTTGTGCGTATTTGGAATGGAAAAACAGCAACTTTTAGCTTATTTTACACAATACTAGACATGCATTAAAAGATGAACATAAACAAGTAATTTCCTTTTTTTGAATTGAAAAATTTACATTTTATTGGAAATAACAGCATTTATTTACTGAATGTACATTTTTTGTATATTGAATGAAATTTTTTGCATTAACTGAATAATAATTGCATAGCAGAAGATGCCTAATAGAAACTTTGTGTTTTTGCAGAATTTGAGCCGTTGAAGCTAAAACCAAGTCACTTTAGGAGTTCTGGGTAGAAAATATCTACAAAGACATTTTTATTTCAATTGCAAATGTATATTTTTTGTACAGTTTTGTCTAAATTACCTCCCTGAGTGTGTTGTTCTGTCAGCGAATGTCCTTTTTGAGTCCCTGTACCCCAGTTAATGATTAATAAATTAGTTGATTATTCCACTAATCGATTAATCATGATTAATCGTTTCAGCCCTAAATACAGTACATTGCAAATTGTGGCTGTAACGTGATAAAAATGTGAGAGTTGAAAAGGTCTGAATGCTTTTGAAACATTACACCCAAAATCTTATTTCCATTTTAACTGGAAAAGAAGAATCCCTTTAAATATACCCTGGACGATGCTGAGTTGTAATTGAAATTTCTGGCTTTAGGCTGAATGTTGGGTTTTGTTTGTTTAATTTGCATAGATTTGTTTTTTAGCAGTCAGAAAAGAAAGAAGAAGAAAGCATATTCTCTTTTGTCAAAAGATGACGCCTCTCTTTTTTTCTTCCTGGAGTCGGCTCATTTGTCATCGTCACCTCTCATGCTCAGCCGAGATTTGAATATGCAACACGAAGCGCTGCGTGGTGTGCCACAGCTCCTGCGACGGGGGACGGGCGGCTGCCATATGCGCGCCGAACGGTTTCTGTGACCCACGCGAATCAATACGGCAAATTAGGAATGTTTGACTTTGCGCGGCGCCGTGGAGGGAGCTTACATGATTCTGGGAAATAAACATCGTCTGTATTCACTTCGCCGTCTTCCGTTGGGAAATCTCCAGTAGGGACCTCATGAATAACACTCCTTCTCTCCCCTGTCGGAGCACTGACACGTGGGCGGGTTGATGGATTAGATAAACCTGGTGGGCACATTTTCATCTTCACTGCATAAAACTGACAAGGAGACTGTAAATCCACCATATCGCACTTCTTTCTGTATTGATTTTTCCTTTTTGCTGGTATAATTGAAGAAAGGGGAATGAGTTTCGAAGAGATCAAATTAGGAGGATGAAGCAGAAAGCCCACATGGTTGTCGAGGAAATGTTTGCTTAGCGGTCTATTGATCTAGCCTTAAGTTTGTAGAATGAAGCTGATTTCATTTCATGCAGTTACAGTAACTCACAAAAGTATTCACACTGAAAGAATCGATGCATTTCGTGAGGATTTTATCTTGTAAATCGACATAATAGGATAGAATATTTATTGTCCCACCGTGGGATTGGTGTGCAATCCCACTATTTAGCTCAATCCATCTTAAAAAGGTGACCTGTGTCTCTTTTAGCGTTTCATGTAAAGAAACTTCCCTTTGACTTAATTTTAAATATATTACACTAAAGTTTACTGTAAATCTTTGACAGAATGTATTAGAAAAAGGAATGAAGGACACAAAATGGAGTCAAGGGTAGAAGATAAAGAAGGAAGAAGAAAAGAAGGGAAATTAGTTGATTATTTCAATAATCGATTAATACGATTAATCATTTCAGTCCTACTTCAACAGGTGAAAAGTTCAGATCTTTCTGCTTGAGTTAACATCAAATACAGCGTAGAGCTAATCTGATTATTTGACTGACTGATAAATAATTAGATGAGAAAAGGTGCTTACATTTTTAATAATTTGAACCAGGTGAAGCTAAAACTGCAATTTGAGGTAGTTTTAGACAAAGTTTTTCTATCTTAAATGCAAAAAGTATGTTGTTTGTACAGTTTTAGATTAATTACTGTTTCAGCAAATGAGCTTTTCTCGATCTACTCCAGCTAATGATTAATCGATCACTAAATTAGTTGATAATTACTTTAGTAATCGATTAATCACAATTAGTCTGATTAATCGTTTCAGCTGTACTTCCAACATGTGAAAAGTTGACTCCTTTCTGCTTGAATTAACATCAATATGGTGTTTAGCTGATTTGTTGACTATTTGATTTACTGATTAACAACTGGACAACAAAAGTTGCTAAATAGATTTTTAAAAAGTAATTGTAGTATTTTAAATGCAAAATGTTTATTTTTGTAAAGTTCTAGCTTAATTACTGCTCTCAGCATGTCATTTCAGCAAATGGGCTTTTTTTGAAAGTCAGTATACTCCAGTTAACGAGTAATCAATAACTAAATTAGTTGACAATAATTTTAATAACTGATTAATCACGATTAATCATTTCAGCCCTACCTCTGACATCGATATGTTGAAAGCTCGGTCCTTTCTGCTTGAATTAACATCAACACAGTGTAGACATAAACAGTAGATTATTTTTGATTAATCAATTAATAATTGGTTAGCAAAAGGTGCTTCATAGGAAATTTTTTTAACGGATTTCAACCAGGTGAAGCTAAAACTGCTACTTGAAAACTTTTGGGTAGAACATATTTACAGATAGTTTGTTTAATCCTATATGCAAGATGTTTATATTGTTTTGGCTTAATTACTGCTCTTAGTTTTTATTTTAACCATTAGACTTTTTTTAGTCTGTATACTCCAGTTAATGATTAATCGGCAATAACAAGTTAATCGCGATTAATCATTTCAGCCTGTCTTCTCACATCAACATGTTAAAAGTTCAGCCCTTTCTGTTTGAATGATCAATTAATTAAGAAGTCTTGGGTGGGACATATTTACAGATAGAAAACTTCTTTGAGTCTGTGCACTCCAGAAGTCCACAACTGAATAATCACAATATCACGATTAATCGTTTCAGTCAAATCCAAAGCCTGTAAATCCCTGAAGATAACTCGTGTGGGATCCTTATTGTGAGAAACGTACTTCACTGGCTTGTTGTCTGCGTCGGGATCCCTGGCCAGCACAACGCCGACGAAGCTTCCGGCGGCCGTGTCCTCGTGAACTTCGATGATGTAAGGGTTGCGGGCGAAGACGGGCGGCTCGTCCACGTCCACCACCGTCACCTTGACCGTGGCGGAGTCTTTGAACTGCACGCCTTGGATGAACCTTTCGTCTATTTCGGAGTTTATCACCTCCACTCTGAACTCGTAGTCCCTCTTACTTTCATAATCCAGCGCCTGGAGATGAAAGAGCACCAGAGAAGGAAAGCTGTAGACTTTTCCATTTAAAAGAGAAAGCCTGCCTCCGGGATTTTGATATGCGATTCATTGCGTTTCATTTGTCTGCCTTTATCTTACTGCCTCTCTAAATTCAGAGTAACAAATCCAAGTCAGGAATACTAGAAGATCTTAGGGGAAAACTAAAGAGAGTTTCTTGCAAAAGGCTCCTTTCTATTATTCATTTTACAGGCTTATGATATCTGATTTTACACTGCGCTTCAAAAATAAATCCTGTCACCTTTTTCCTTTTTTTGCATGAATAAATGTTTTCAGGGGGCCATTTTTTCTTCATAAGAAAATCATGCTGGGGTTAAATGTTCTGTAATGTTGGGAGGGAGTCATTTTGTAAATCCAGGCTGGCTCAAAAAATGGCTAAGGTTTGGCTGGAATGGAAATATGCAATAAGTTTCAAGTTCATTTCAATCCCAAGATATTTAGGAACATAATAACAACCCTTAAACCGTTAAAAAAAACTTACAGGGATAAATAGTTGACTGGAAAAAAATATTTCTTGTATTTTTCTCATTTTGTCTGCTTACAACCACAAACTTAAATGTGCCTTTTGGGTATTTCCTGTTAAAAAAATAATTAAAAAAAACATCACAAAGTTGAACATAATTAGCAGTTAGGTGAAAAATAATGCATTTTATGTATCAACAAACCAAAAAAAATGGTAACCCCAGGCTGAAAACAGACACACTAAATAAATTTGAATATTATTAAAAAGTCTGTTTATTTCAGGAAGCTTATCTCAAAGTGAAACACATTATAAAGATTAAATGCACCAAGATGGACGTTTGAAATTCTTTGTTACTGTTATGATAATTACAGTTTTGGCTTAATTATTACTCTGAGTATGTTGTTTGAATATGATTAATCAAATATTAAATTAGTTGACAATTATTTCAATAATCACAATTAAGACGATTAATCGTTTCAGCCCTAACTGAATTACACACAACTGATTGCAATGGATTTAATCAGATTTAAAAATACTACAAATATTGTGTAATATTCCTTCATTTCATAATAATCCACTACTTAAAATCCAAGTAAAATACAGGAAGTTCTGAGTGTAACATGATAACGGGGCGATACCTTTTTAATAATGATGACTCCTTCCTGCGTCGCCTGGTCGGTGGTGATGTTGAATGTATCGTGACCGCCAATGATGCTGTACACCATCTTAGCGTTGTCCCCCACATCGGGATCGTCGGCCTTGATGCGTCCGATGGCGCCACCTATCTCCGTAGACTCCACCGTAGTCACTCGGAAGGAATCTAAATGAAATTTAAATGTCTGTTTTTCAGCGTTTTAAGCCTCTATTGAGTCAGTGGAGATGTATTGGGAGGTCCTTACGGTTGGCGAAGCGTGGCGGACTGTCGTTTACGTCGGAGAGGGTGATGCTGACTGTCGTGGTCCCCGAAAGGCCCCCCATCTGTCCGGCCATGTCTTTGGCCTGAATCACAACCTGGTAGTGCTCCTTCACCTCTCTGTCCATGCCAGGTAGAGCTGTCTTTATGGTTCCTAGTGAAAAATATCTTAATTTTATTACATTTATATGACGATTGGATGAGATCTCAAACAAAATCAGATTCCTGATGAGGTTAGAATCCATGTTTGGGTTATTTTCAATACCAGATGTCTACATGAATCTATATGCTCCAGAAGTATTTCAATGTAGAATATGCTGGATTATTCTGAACTTTAAAATTTTCAACAGTTTTACTCCAAATTGCTTAAAAAAAAAATCATGCTAACAGAAGTGAACTCTGGTGCGGTTCAAATGCATATGTGTACGCCAAAAGCAGGAAGTGGATTATACCACACGGCATTCTGGGTAAATTAAACCAAATTAATGAAGAACTAGTGAGAGAAATGACTCATGGTCTTTTATCAACAACGAGAAAAATCCTTCAACCGCTGAAATTTGACGCCACTCTAGTTTTGTTTACATTTCGTCAAGAAGGAAGTTGCGCTCGGTGTCTTCCTCTGAGGTTTTCGTGTTGTTTCCTTCAGTAGTTCTCGGTGCAGCGCCCCCACAGGAGAGGAGGGGAACAGGTTTGTTCAAGAACTTTATTTTCAGTGTGAAAGCGAAACGCAGCAGCTGAAAATATATCAAATGTTACAAATTTGGTCCCCTTTCGAACCGAGTGTACTGCTTTCAGATTGCTTAAAAGGTAAAATCTTACTTTACATTGCTTAAATTATTGTCTGATCTCCTTAATGTTGTGTTTTATTCCGTTTTGTGATACAAATCATGAAAATCTGACAAACATATAATTTCTCATGACATTAGAAAGGCATCAGAGTCCTTGCCGGGTTTGTCTTACCGTGTTCTGAGTCCACAGAGAAATATGGCTGCCCCTGCAGGATGCTATACACCAGCTTAGCGCTGTTTCCGTATGTTTGATCATCGGCGTCAGTGGCGGTCACCGTGACCACAGACGTACCTGTGAAATGCAAAGAAAACACACACAGTCGAGTTCAGCTGCTTGTAATGCTGTGATCTGAGTCAACTTATTTTCTTGTTTGCTTTCAATTTGCATGGGCTGGCTGCAGGCCTCAGAGCGCTTTTCAGCCATGCAGGTTTTTTTCCAGCTTTTAATACCAACCGTGCCCTCATGTTACTGTTTCAACCAGTAGCCAGTGACTAATCTTTAGTGACTAGATGGCCTAAAAACAGGGCTGGAGTTTAGTTTCTCCTGGCACCTCAGTGATTAAACCCTGTTTTTTCTTTTTCCCATTTCATTTGTGCGGATCCTTTGAGCTTTGGTGAGACTGAAACAAGCAGCCAGCTGTCGAAACGAATGCATTTAGTTTAAAAGGATAAGAGTCGAATAAAGATTTTAACTAATTCAAGTTAAGTATATTATGTAGTTTTAGGGCCATACTAAGATTCTTTTTTAAATTATGAGAATAAAGTCATATTATGAGAACACACGTACAAAAATAAAGTTGTAATATTATGACATTATTGTGGAAATATTATCAGAATAAGGCTGTACAAGAATAAAGTCGAATAATACAACAATAGTCATACTACGAGAATAAACTCATTATAATGAGAATAGTCATATTACGAGTATAAAGTCATAATATTACAACTATTTTTGTGATACAACTTTATTCTTGTACAATTTATTCTTGTAATATTATAACTTTATTTTTTATTTCCTTATTGTGGCCCTAATACTCAGTCGTACGAATGTACCTAAAATAGATGAGATGCAAGTTTGTGTTAGTGGTCGCAACATAAATTTGCATTTTAGACAAAAAATTTTTTACTATTTAAACAAAAGAAACGAATTGTTTTATTTGAATCTTTTAATGAATTTCTAATGTTCTATAAAAATGCTTAAGTGGCGAAATGAAAAATCTGAAGAATGTGCCAAATTCTTTATCCGATTAATCAGTTAATCGTCAGAATAATCGATTAATCGGTTCCATTTTTGTCATATCTGCTTCTGGGATCAAGATTTTTGAAAATATTTTCGAATTGACTTTTGTTTCAGTAGCTCATATGTTTCCATGTTTAGTGCTTTACAATTTCAAACATGAAAGCAAATAAAATAATAATTTTGTTTTTATTTTTTTTTTGCTTTACAGCCATAATAAATATGGTGTTGGCAATAAAATGGTTATTTTCTCATTCAGAAAAGAAACTGAACTGTTTATTTGTATCTTTTAATGTATTTCTAGTGTATAAAAATGCTTATGTGGTATAATGGAAAAATCATTTTTATCTAATTAATCGATTATGCTGATGAGTAATCAATTAATCAGTTCCAGTTTTGTTTTGTCGGGCTCAGGGTTTATCAAGATTTCTTCTTTGGAGAACATTTCAAGTTGATCTCTTGTTTCAGTGGCTCGTGTATTTTCAAAATTAATGCTGTACAATTTCAAACATGAAAGCAAATAAAAGAATCATTTTGTTTTGAATATTTTTTTGTTTGATAAATAGGACATCCCACCATTTTGCTCAAGGTTACCACACAACCAGAATCTCGTGGTGTAAAAAAACCCCAAATAACTGAAGCTTACAATGAGCTCAGCTCCTCTTAGACATCCAAACACGGAAATCGCCTCGGTAATAAACCCCGCTTTATCCAGCCGAGCGTTTCAGCAACCCACACTGCACATACTGTCCTTGGCATTCAGGAGACCTCTGCCATGTCCTGTTTGGGTCTGACTGTCTCTGTGCATACTAATGATCCCCTGAACATCTGTCTCACTTAGTTCCTCCACCGATAGCGTAAAGGGAAGAGGGGGTTGCTGATTCTCCATGGCTGGCTGCCTTGATAAAGTAACGTGTTCAGTTTCAACATGTGAGGCAGCTTATTAGTCCACAGATGAGTAGCGGTGACCCTGACACACACCTCTCCCCCGCAGCCTGTGCAGCTGGGAAAACTGAGGACACCCATTTATGAATTCCAAATTGAGTATTGTTATTTGTCATAAAGGCAATTGGTTTTTTGATTTACCCCTGATTGCTCCTGTGTATTAATTTGCAGCTTCGTAATTGAGGATTGATTTCAGCTTGCATGCATTATTTTCATAAGCTTTGTTTATATTCAAGCCAACCGATTTATTCCCATTACTTGAATTCGAATGGAGTGCAATGAAGCAAACACTTAATTGGAAAGACTGTGACAATCTAAACTTTCAATATTTCAGCTGCCTATTAAAAATGGCAAATGGCGTTACTTATTATGAATGCCCAATGAGGCTGACCAAACATAGCAGTCAGAGAACTGCAGACAAGCTGCACATTATCACAGTAACTTGCCTCATATGCATTTTAAAACTTACCATTAATTCACCATAAAAGCTGGACAATAGGTTTTTGCAATAAATGATAATACTGTTGTTCTGAAACCATTTTTAATGGATTTATAATGCAAAAAAAAATCCTCAACGATCAATAAGGTTGAATTTCTAATGAACTTTTAAAACCCTTTAAGGCCCAAGTTTCAAGTCTCCGCCTGGATATTTTTGCTTATTTTAATTGTATTAAGTTCTTTAAATGTCCTGAGTAAATATGTTTGTCCATTTCTCCAACTTTCATTCTCTAGCAGTTATTTTCGCAATTTACTGTCTATTAAAAGAGCGTTTCATCAGAGTAAACCAAAGAAAAACAAACTCCCTGCAACGGCAGGAGTGAAATTACCGTAATAACCCAATATTGGCTGGAAAGCGCAACGTCTCCCTTTTCAGAAACAACTGGAAATTGTCAAGATAGCTCAAAGTATGGTGGAGTTTAAGGCACCACAAAGTTGGCGACATATTTCAGCCGATGAGGATTAACACTGGAACTGGAAGACATTTTAAATGACTAAACAAAACAACAGAACAAATAAAATGAATTATGAAGTCTCTGTAAACAGAATTGTCCCTCAATAAAAGGCTGGTTGAGGCCAAAGCACCAAACTGAAGAATTTTGTCATCCGGTTTTTGGTAGAGAGAAAAAAAAGAGAAAAACTCTACATCATGCAAATGAGTTCATCTTAATTTATCATGCAATTAACTGATTTATTGCTTATTGCAACACTCCTACTTACCATATTCTACTCAGTCTGTACTGACCACCCATAACATTATGACTGCTGGGCTGTAAAATGAGCAGTGTCTATGTCCTGTTTGCCTAGGATTTGCAGTTCATCCAAAAAGCAAAGGGGGCCATCATCAAAACGGTGCAGGCAGGGATCAAAGAACACAGAAAGAGAGAACGGAGGTGCTCATCCAAGCCCTCGACCTCAATAAATCCAAATCTGATGCAATCTAATGGCATCTGCGGGAAGCAAGGCGAAACCATCCTGCAAATCCACAGGGCCCAGAGGATCTAACGCAAACTTTCTGGTACAAGAAACTTACAGGGACCCGTGCTCTGACAGCATAAAGTTAATAATATGGCAAAAAGTCTGACTTACTTTTAGGCAGCTTTGATGTAGTTTCTATTAATATTAATCACAATATGAGTGACAAAAAACTTTCCCTGTAAAATGGAATGGTTTTCTATTTGTCTGCAACATTTTCGAGGTACGTCTGTGCAGATTGCTGTCTATTTTAGGGCTTCAACTAACGATTAATCGATTATTCTGACGATTAATCGGTTATAAAATTGGCACATTCCACAGACTTTTCATTTCATCACTTAATTCTTTTAGTGCCTAGAAAGCAGCAGCATATTCCTGAAGTGAAGCTAAAACTACTACTGACTCTCTTCTAAAAGAGATTTTCTTTGATTTACAGACAAAAGTATTTTCATCTTAAATGCAAATCCAAATGTTTTTCGTATAGTTTTGACTTTATTACTGCTCTGACTGAATATGTTGTTTGAACAAATGAGATTGTTTGAGCCTTTACACTCTAACGATTAATCGACTACTAAATGAGTTGATTATTTCAGTAATTGATTAATCACAATTAATACGATTAATCGTTACAACCCTACCTTAGTAGGGGTTATTCTAGTGACTGAACATTGTCATATTTTATACTGTATTTTAAGTGTCATAGATTTGCATTTTATACAGACAGTACAACAAATTACAGCTGCTGTTTTCTTGATAAATGTCATTTATCAAGAAAAATTTCTTACGATTTTAATTTGTTTTCACAATAAACTTAAGTTATTGATGTTAAATAAAAAAACAAAACAAAGTGTTATTTTTGCTATTCACTTTAACTTTGAAATTATCAGATTTTCTAGACTTTGAGTTAATTTTTTTTACATTTATGAAAAAAAGAACAATTTTCTAGAATTCTTGTTTTTTAATTTTTCCAGAAATTAGATATTTTCTCTGACACTTGGAAATTTCTTTCTTTAAAATTTTTGAGATTGATCTAAAATGTTTGCAAGTTTTTTTCTTGCAAATTTTCAACTTCCGAAGCGCAGACATTTACTATTTTTTCTAGAAAATTTGAGATTAATCTCAATCTCTTGAGTTTTTTTGGTGGAAATTTACTTTTTCTGTCAACAATGACCATAAAATGCTCCCATAAATATCAGTCAACATGATGTTTACATTGGACAATATTTGCTAATGTCCGGCGTGTTTTCACAAACTGCTGTTTTCTTCATAATCTTGTTTATGAGAATAGTTTTTTTTAAAGATAATGGAACCAGCAGCACAATAAAAAAATTAATGATGCAGAAAGTAGCATGCAATTTATGCAAAACCAGCAATATTTGCCAATCAGAATCATAACCACAAACTTTCATAGTGTCTAAAAATAAGAGGACACTATGAAAATTCAGGAATTCATGCTTTGTAGTGACTTTGCATAATGTTTGTCAGATTGGCAACGTGCATCTGCAAGAATCTGCATGTTTTGTACATTGTAGTAAAAATAATTTCCTCTTGGAACCAAACCAAAAACTCACCAACTTCAGACATTTCACGGACGCTGGCGTAGTACACCTCCTTGTCGAATCTGGGCGCGTTGTCGTTGATGTCGTGGATCTTTATGTTGAACTCGGTGTCGGGTTCGAGTTCTGCGTTGGTGTTTCTGTCCAGGACCTTGGCGTGAAGCGTGTACATGGCTTTCTCTTCCCGGTCCAGCCGCTTGGTGGCGTGGATGTCTCCGGACTTCTCGTCGATCAGAAACAGGGTGCCAGCCCCGTCTCCGGTCAGGACGTACTTCACGGTGCCGTCGCCTTTGTCCGCGTTGGAGTGCAGCTGGAAATCAGAAGACAAGTTTGTTCAATACAGAGAACAAACTTTAGAAAGTAATTCTGTCTGACTGAAAGGTGGGAGTTTTATTTTTCCACTCTTTTTAAAGCAAGGTTGATATAGGGCTGGACAATGTGGCTGAAAGATTTAGCACTATATAAACATATTACATCAGTCAGCATTGATAATTATTTCTTAATTTCTTGGCATAAATATTTGAAATATTGCCAAACTTATGGAAGAAGATCAGTGCCACTGAAAAAAAAAGATTTCTGACTTTAATCTCCGTTTATAATTCTGAGAAAAAAAGTCAGTTATTTTTTTAGTATCAAGTATCTGGGGATCTTGTTCACGAATGAGTGAAGAAGGGAGCAGGAGATCGACAGGCGGATTGGGGCAGCATCTGCCGTGAAGCGGGCGCTGTACCGGTCCGTCGTGGGGAAGAGAGAGCTGAGCCAAAAAGCGAAGCTCTCGATTTACCGGTCGATCTACGTTCCCACCCTCATCTATGGTCATGAGTTTTGGGTCATGACCGAAAGAACCAGATCACGGATACAAGCGGCCGAAATGGGTTTCCTCCGCAGGGTGGCTGGGCTCTCCCTTAGAGAGAGAAGCTCGGTCATCCGGGAGGGACTCAGAGTAGAGCCGCTGCTCCTCCACGTCGAGAGGAGCCAGTTGAGGCTCAGACATCTGGTCAGGATGCCTCCTGGACGCCTCCCTGGTGAGGAGTTCATGTCCCACCGGGAGGAGGCCTCGGGGAAGACCCAGGACACGCTGGAGGGATTATGTCTCTCAGCTGGTCTGGTAACGTCTTGGGATTCCTGGAGGAGCTGGAAGAAGTGGCTGGGGAGAGGGAAGTCTGGGCCTCCCTTCTGAAGCTGCTGCTCCCGCGACCCGACCCCGGATAAGAGGAAGAAAATGGATGGATGGATATTTTTTAGTGACCCTGGTCCTCTTCCATGCAGTCTAGTGATGTGACTAGATTCTAGGACCTTTCCTGCTTTATCCTGTTTTCCCTCCACGCTGTTATTTTGAAGCAGTTATACGGCACGTTGCCAAAACCTGAACCCAAAGAGGGACAGAGGAGCTGATTCCATTCTAACCTGTGAGAGGTTGAGCAAAGAACACACTTTCTGCCTGCATCTCCCAGAATGCAATGCGGTTCTGGATCTGAGATCAGTGAAATTACTGAATATTCTGTCAGACATATGTATTGATAATTATCACGTGTCTATCACAATATATATATTGTTATTGGTTTATTATCCAGCCGTGGGTTAATGCATGTTTTCATAAATATTCTGTTGGTCTGAAATGCATTGCTGTGTTTTTATTTTTGCAGCAATTTGGAGTAGGGTTGCAACCAACGATTAACAATTAACAAGTAATTGATTACTACTTTAGTTGACAGTCATTTCAGTAATAATAGATTAATCACAATTAATCCGATTAATCGTTTCGGACCTAATTTTGAGTATAAATTATATTATCTGTACGTTCCACACATTTTAACACAATGCAGTGCTTAATTTTGAACTCAATTTGACATTTTAGTACTGGAATATTTCCTTGGCTGCTTTCCAAACCTGCATCTGGTCTATAAATAAAACCTTTGAAACAACGTTGCTATTTAAATTGTAGTTTTTAATTTCTGATGCCTTTGTTTTATCTGTTTTAGAATAAATAGCCAGACTGAAACCCCAATCTAAGAGATTCAACAGATTGGCTCTTTTATTTTTCCAATGTGTACTGATGGACTTGTACCTTCAGGGCACATAAAGACGATTACAAAGTCAGCCTTTTATCACCTGGAGAACATTTCTAACATTAATGTCCAAAGAAAATCTTGAGAAACTTGTGCATGCATTTATTTTTAGTCAAAATAATTACTGTACGAGTGTCTTCACAGATATGCCTAAAAAAAAAAGCAAAAATAGAGCACATTACTCCAGTTTTAAAGTTCTTACACTGACTCCCTGTTGCTCAGAGAATAGACTTTAAATTCCTCTTTTAGTTTATAAATTATTCAGTGGTTTAGCACCAAATGCATTAAAGATCTGTTCTTGTATCAACCTTCCAGACCACTCAGGCCTCCAAACATGGAGAAGCAGAATTCAGTTTTTACGCATCACAAATCTGAAACAGACGCCCAGAAAACTGGAGATGCTCCATTTTAGTTCAATAAAATGTCACAATTTAATTTCAAAATTAGTGTATTTTCCTTTTGTTCTGGGCTTGACACACGCATATCGCGCCAAAACTCATTTTCTCTTGGTTTGGGACCTAAAAACGTGCTAATTAAAGTTTCACTTATTTTACTCACGGTGTTCTGATAATCTTGGTTATCATCAGAAATTCATGCGACTCGTGCCTAATTCAAATGTTTTAACGTCCTTTCAAATCGTCTCGAATATTCCTCAGCTGTTTCACGGTGGTGCATTAAGGCTCCACAGAAACCCCTTGTGAGCGATGAAATAATGATGTAAACCCACCAAGGAATCGGTCTCGGTCTCTAAATCTTCGCCTCCCACTGCGGCGAGGGCGCCATCGCTCATTACTCAAGGTCAAATTATGCTCCGATTTCTCTCCCAGATTGGGCCTTTTAAAAAAAATGAGGAAAATCTGACCCAGAGCAACAATTGCTAAAATTAGTCACCTCTGACCCATCGATCACCTTGAGGAGCCTGGCGGTGTCAGCGAGGAGTAATGGCGCCATATTGTGACAGACACTTGATTCAAGCTCATTACTGCGCTGGATCTGTCAGCAGATATATTTAGAGCACTATCTCACATGGGCTCACATTTTAAATGACAAGGAGTTAGGGACGCGGAGTGTACCTCGGCAGCTTATTAATATTAATGCCTGCATGCTGCGCGGGGAAGTAATTATTTTTTTTTTCTCCTGCGTGTGGAAGGAGCGATGCCAACAGCACAACTTTTGGATGGAAATCAGAAAAACGCAACGCCAAACCGGTCCGCCGCCGTTCCCGGGGAGGCATTAGAGAACGAGGACGACGTTCGAAAACAAGACGCCGTCAAGTTCAAATGAGCAGTAGATGCGGGATTTGGCTCTGTATTTGAAGAAAATTTCATGCAGATGAACCCTATTATTCCAAGTCTATTAAAGAAGAATATCAGTCCGCTTGAATGTTTACTTATTCATTGTCGTGAATTTGAATTCCCTCCTGAGCTTTAGGCCAGTGAACCAAGGATTTAAAGCAGGATGCTATGGATGTAAAAGCTCCTGCTGTTATTGACTATAATTTATGGGACAATTTAAGCAGGTAGCAGAGTATTTGTATGAATTTCTTGCCCCCGAAACAAGCTTCTCATTCCAGATAAAAAGAAAAAAACGTGGAGGACAGGAATTGAAAATTATCCGGCGCTAGAAATGCAACAGTACGCAGTTTTTGTTAATGCAAACCACATAAAAATAAATGAGAAACAAACACAGAAGCACCTTCTCCCTCTTAAAAACTCATAATTCAACAGTAATCCTTCATCCTCTACTTTGAAACCAAATGTTTATCTTGGGTGTTGCGTGTAGGAGGACGTTGATCTCCTCAGCAACATGAGAGGAACATATTTCATCAACGTTATTCAGAACTGGGACTCTTCAGACTTCTTCTTAATTAGGCCAGAAGAATTTCAGACCACAGGAGTTGCCTTTTTTTCTCCCTCTAAAGCTTTTGATTATATTTTGCACTGGTTTTTTTTTATGTAATCATTACCATATTTCCCTGTCTGTGTTGCTAATCCTGTAAAATAAAAATGAATATGAAAATAACAAACAAGCAGCCATCAAAGACGCCTGTACTTTACCGACGGAGCAAACATGCTTCCTTAAAAACATCCGTCAGTCTTTGGAGAAACTTGTATTTTTAAATAGTGAAAGTTTTCACACCCAAATGAACTTTTTAACATTACAAAGAAAGTTTTCATGTTCAGATGATGGATTCAATGAGACGTCAAACGTTTGGGATATTATTTTATAGCTTAACTCTGCAAACATTTGTAACGGGAACACAGCTGTTGACTTCAGCTATAATGCTGCTTGTATTAAATAAAATATTTAAAGATGCTACCTGCCAAACAGTCCAGTGGGTTTTGATTAATCAGTGGACGCAATTTGTCCCAAATAAAAAAGCCCTCACCTGGAGAAACTGAACATGCGACAAAGTGTCGGGTCTATCATTGAGAATGCACTGCGGACAAAGAGATTTGGTGGAAAATAATAGAAACAAAATGGTTAAAAACTAAAGATCAGGATAGTTTATTCCTTTTCCAAAACTCAAAGTCTGAACAAATGTGAAAGATTGATAAATTCCTGTGGCTGACCTCATGAACAGCTGTACAGCTACCACATGTTCATCTACATGAAGGTTTTAGTCATCATTGCACCGAAGGCTTAGTGGTCAAATCAAAGATGGATTCGTCAAGCTGGGCCCAAAACAATAAATGTTTGCTTTGGCTACTAATGGATGCAGCTTCTTTGTAAAGCGGCAACGTTTTAGGCATGTGGTGCAAATATTCTGACAAAAGTGATCAAACATAGTTCAGATACGTACTAGTAAGTAAATACTCACACGCTTTTTACAAGTGCAAAATGCGCCCAGCACAATAAGCCAAAAAAGATGCAAAAATATGACAGAAAACACAACCAAGCTAATATTTGGAATATTTAAAAAATATTCTAAAAGTAGAAGACAAATATTTACCAGCAAAGCCAATTTTCAGCAGCAGGACAACCTAATAAATCCAGCACATCTTCACGTTATGGCACAGCCGAGCTGCTGTGACTCAAGGTGGTTGAGGCTAACACTAACTAGCTGCTAACACACCCTTGGTAGCTAGCTAGCTAGCTTTTTAGTGTCTAGAATGATATATATAAGTCTTAGATTTAATTAATGATCATCTTAAAAAGTTTTAAATTTAAGTTGGTGAAACCTGCAGAGTATTTTTGTTACATGCTCCATAATTTGTGCAGAAAAAAATGTCTGAGTGGGACACATTAGCCTAGCTGAACTGCTGTGACTCGAGACGGTGGAGGCTACAGCTAGCTAGCTAGTTTTTTTTACATCTATTGCCAGAACGCAGGTCTTAAATTCCATTCATTGTGGTTGTAATTAGTTTTAAATTTGAGTTGGTGGAACCTGCCAATGGATTTAAGTACCATTAAGTTCCAGATTTTTCTAGCTTGGGTCGGAGCCCCGCTAACCTTATTTTGCTGCCTGACTTAGCCGACCTGCTAACGGCTAACGGCTGCCATGATGAAGAGATTTTCAGTTGTTTATGTCACCCGTCAGTAGCCTGATTAGTGAACACCAAACGTTTAGGTAATAACCAGTTTCTGTCCTCTGGCTTGCTAAATTTCTCACTAAGAGCTTCTGCAAACAAGGAACATTTGTGCAAACAGTGATAGCATGAAATATTTCAACATGTGCCAGGAACACAGATTTATCCAATAATACCACAAAAACTCAAAACTCCCTCGCTTTAAAGGCTACAAACCAAAGTGTGCGGCTCTTCTCTGACACGTGAATCTATATTCATGACTTAAATCTATATCAGTTTGCACAGCTTGGAAAAAAACGCCTTGGTAATTTTGAATAAGTGTGGCACAAAGTGTTTTTGCACAGCCTCCCCTTAGAAAATCAAATGTTAGCACATCCGCACTATATTTGCAGAGACTTAGCGGCTCGTCTTCCAAGGCCCCGTTGCACAAACACAGCCTCTTCAAGGCCTTACAACAGAAGCACAGAGGAGAGCCTTGATGAGTTAAATCGCTTTGCACAAACACTGAGGAATTGTCAGTAAAGCAGCAAAAAATCATTGGCAATTCTTGTCAGGTCTCTGGTAAGCATTGCTCGCTGCTGCAAAGAGGAGATAGCAAAATAGAGCACAGAATGGATGCAGAATAATTACTCTTTCTCCTCTCTCTCCCTGCGCCTTTTAAGACCTGGGCTGTGATTCTGTACTGTGCTATAATGTCAGATCTGCAGGTTAAAGTTGCAGCTCGCCGTATCTCTTAATGCGCTTTACGATTTTCCATTACTTACGCAAAAATGTATCAAACGAGGCCTTCCTTTGCGAATTCCCCTGGATGCTTATTGTCCAAATATTAGCACAACAAAGCAAGCTACCTTGAATATTTTAATTTAGGCCAGCACATTTTGTTTACAAGGCACAGCACAATGCAGTGTACCAAGAATTTAATAGGATTTAGCTCACTTCAAACACACCACTCCAGTGCTCCTGAATCCAAAGTTTGCGGCTGTATTGCTCAGCATTGCAAGTGTTCACACTTCACAGCCTCGCTTAAGAAGTAGGCCACCGCAGCTGCAGACAGCACAGTGCTCACACTCACTAATGGCCTTCTCAAAGTATGTTAAAATGAGATTTTTTTTCTTCCTGTTTCTTCTTATGGGAGGGTGGTTTTGCACTTTGATTGCATAGGATATGAGTGGACCAAAAGATACGCCGTGCTTCTTTTAATCACGGCGACAGCTGCGACAAAGCAGAGGGTAAAAGGTTGCAAATCCTACAAACGGAATGAGTAATTGTTTGTCTATGTCATTTTCTGGTATCTGTCAGCAGCATTCGGCACGCAAAAGCCTGAAAACGGCGTGTCTTTTGAACGCTGCGATAAGCATTATTGTGGAGCAGCAGTGCACCGCTTTTCCTTTCAGCTGAGCAGAGGGCTATAAAAGACTGACAGTTCTTTACATCTAGTTTCACTGCCATAATCAAGAAATCAACCTCAAGTGACAGTTAGTGAGCGTGCAAAGGCTGATTGGAGAGGTTTGATTGAATGTGAAATAAACAAGGTTTCCCACAGTGCACTGCAAAAGGCTATTAAGTGATCTTTATGTGGAAGAAGACCATCAAGGCTTTGATAGCTTTGTACAAAACATGAGTTCTTTTCGCAGTTTCATTACTTTCTTTTTCCTGTCTCGCTTCGTTCTTTCTTGCAGTCGACTTTGTGATTATATAATTACACAACGTATGTAATGTATAATTTATGTCAATTATGTAATGGGCAATTATGGGCGAAGGAAAGAAGTGATGTTCCTTAAAAATAACACTGTAATGAGTCAAATTCATATTCTTCTCTTAATCAAGTTTACAGTCTTTGAGGGCAAATTCAAGTATTGATGCTAAAAGTACAAAGTTTCTATAAAATCATCCAAACAATGAGCCAAAAGTCAATTTTAGATAATTGACTTTCCAGATAAATCTTTAGTCTTTCACCTTTACTCCAAAGTCCCCACTGCAAAAGCACACTGCAAAGTCAAACACTGCAAAAGCACAAAATATTACCAAGTTTTTTTTGTCTAGTTTCTAGTGGAAATATCTTAGCACAATTCAAATAAGACAAAACTAACTTACATGTAATGTTTCAGCACGATAAAAGAGCTTGTTTTATGTCAATAATTAATATTGATGGGAAAAGTACTAGTTTCACTGGCAACTTATTTCACTTACATCTTGTAATTGAAATAATCTGCCAGAGGAACAAGTACTTTTTATGTATTTTATACATAACTGAACCTAAAGCAATTGTATTTCCTGATCATTTTTTTATTATTTTCAAAATGGTTGTCATGGAAAATGTATGTTTATCTAATTGCAGTAAAATCTACAATTAGATAAATGTGTTTGGTGTTAAATCATAGCCCATATATTTTAAATCATGGAAATCAAATATATTTTCTTGATCTTTTTGCACACTTTTCAAAATGGCCGCCGTGGTTGTAAGGGAGAATATGTGTTTGCGTTAAAGTCGGCACCAGTTACTGCCAGTGGTGGGCACAGCTAACCAAAAAGATAAGTTCACTAACCACTAAATTTCTAAACAAGCATCCGAGCTAGGCTAGTGCTAAACTGCTAAACACACAAAAAATAACAGAAGCTAACATTAAACACATGAAAAATTACCGGAAGCTAACGCTAATCAGTCTGAGCCACACATCTTCTTCTTCTTCCATTTGACGAATGGTGCGAGACTCGCAAACAGCAAAGTCCTCGTTTCTGATTCTCTTACATATCAGTACTTTAACGTCGTTTGGATAGGATGAGCAATATTACACACATGATGCAACATAAAGTTAAACCAAGTTATGAAAGTGGTTCATATTTAATGCAATAACTGGCGGACATCTTTAAAAATGGCGGTCATATGAAAAACATTCAACCTGATCACTTTTTTTCCTCTGTTACATTTTCCATTTATGTTGTTTGTATTTTACAAACAACACTAACATGCTACTAAACACAACTGTAAAAACTACATGGATATTTGACATATTTTGAATTTGTATGTTTTATGAAACTATATGTATAATTGTTACTACTGAGGTTATTTACTTAACTTAATTTTTTGTGAACTTCACCCATAAAAACAATTAAAATAAAACTATTACAAATAAAATGGCTATTCGTTTAAAAAAAGTCATTTGAACGACACAAGCTCATTTTCCTGAATCAAAATGGACCTTTTGTTGATTTCTTTTAAAGCAAAGTAATTTTTATGTTCAGTAAATAAACGTAACATTGAATATTCAACAGGCTGTTCTCATTTTTTATTCTGTAGCTCTACACTACAAAGACCTGAAAACAAGTAGTAAAATAAAATGTATTCTGAAGTGGACTAGAAGACTGTCTGCTGTGATTTATGTAGATTACATGTGTATTATTGGTGAGGCCTATTCAAACCCCCATATAGATAATAAATCTGAATAAGTTGCAACAAAGGCATCACTATAAGTGCTCTCTACAGCTTGGAGAGGTAAAATGGATTCTCTCTGATCGTGATCTCGAGAATCTCACAATCTGGCTGCCTTGAAAGGTGATAGCCACTGGGGAGAAATCAGAAAATGGAGTTAAAATACTCCTCAGTTCAAGATGAGTCATAATGTTTTAAGAGATTGAATAGACTCATAATTAAATGCGGCCTGTTTGCTATTATCGAACTTGTCAGTGAAATAATATTCTTCTTCCTGTGTTCGTGCTTCCTCTATGAAGCCGTTCTGTTTCTCTGTCACCGGCAGAAGATTGTGGCTGTTGTTAGATTTACCGATGCGTATCGCCACGCCTCCGCCTGTAAAACAAGAAGCACAGAGCCTTCACCAGCACCGCCACCTGTAAATTATTTAACCGTCATGAAGTTCTGACAGTTTAATGACTTTAGACGCGAGGAGAGCGCGGAGACGGCGAATGTGATTGCCACGAAAGTTGGATGCCAAGAGGCATCAAAGAGTTTGGGGGAAAAAGGAAAAGTCATTGATGATTCACCGGATGGCTCCTTTTATACTTCACAGCAGCTGCTTTGCTGCATCATCACATATCAGAGAGTGAATTTATATATATTTTTTGATTGATATGTTTTCTTCCTTTCCATTTTGTCTCTCTTTTCTGTTTATTATACGCTGCACCTTTCTCCTCACCCCCATCAGGATGATAGTTTCTGCAGAGGAAGTTGTCATCCCCCCACCCCTCTCCACTCAACCCTTTCACGAGACACTTGTTTTCTCCGGAGACTGAGGTGCCTGATGAAAGCAAGCCTTCTTCTGAGAAAATTGGGTGTTGACAGTCGCCTCATTTCCCTCTCCGAGTTGATAACGGCGGCGTTCCACCATGCTGCCTGTCTTTGCGGTGAGCCGGTGAGCTGACAGGAACCACTCTGATCTCCGGGACTGCAGATGAGAAGAGTTGTCCCAAAACTCCCTCGGATCGGTTGTAGTCCTTAAATTTGATCTCAAAGCTGAATCTCATGCTGATAATGTGTCCAGCCTCCTTATCGTACTTTTAGTAAGTACGTTTTTCCGTGGAACAAGTTCCTGACCTATGAAGACCTTACTGCAAAGACAGTCTCTTGTTTTTCTGGTCAAGAAAATAAGAGAATGCCCCCTACAAAACAGTTTTAAAAGGGACGTATTTTGCAAATTTGTACGTTTTTGAGCATTTCCATATGAGTCTGTACTGTTTCTAAACAGCGCAGACACCAAAAAAACAAGCTTTTGTTTTTTGGTGTCTGGAAAAGTAGCCATTTCAGAAAACTCAGCAGGCACTGCCCTCTCACCTAGTGACCCTGGCCAGTTACCTAGCAACCCCCGCAAAGCCCAGCCCGTTACTTAGCAACCCAAGCTGAGCTTCAGCACATTTGGTCAGTTGGGTTTTCCTCTGATCTGTGCAGTACAATGGCTGCTGGAAAAGACAAGTGTTTTGTTGACCAATCAGAATTCAAATTCAAAAATACTTTATTGATCCCAAAGAAAAATAAAATGTTTGTGGTAACTTGTATTAATTCAGATTCTTCAGAGTTATTGTAGATAGTGAAGCTTTTTGGCAGGAAAGATCTCCTGTATTATAACGACTCTGCAGAACTCTCTTACTGAAGACACACTATTTTTCTAAGACAGTCTCATGAAGAGCATGGTCAAGGTTGTCCATGGTTTCATTACTTTTATGAAAAATTTTTTCTTTTTTTGCGTCGTCACCTCCAGAGGCTCCACAGTCGTCCCCGTTAAAGAACCAGCCTTGCTGAGCCTTTTAAAATCTCAAACCTTGCAAACCTTGAATGATCTTAGCTTCCTCAAAAAAATCTCCCGTCCAGGCTGTTGTCCAGGCGAACATCTATTTATATTCCTCAACCACCTCCACTTCTTCTCCCATGATGGAAACGGGGTTAGATCTAACCCCGTTTCTCCTGAAGCCTACAGTCATCTCATTTCAAGAAGATGCCACAAAACGGTCAGCTAGATCTCTGTATTCAGCTTCTTGTCCATCTCTGATACACCCGACGACTGCAGAGTCATCTGAATATTTCTGTACTTGACAAAAGTCTGACTTGTGCTGTAAGTCTGAAGTGTAGAGTGAAAAGGAGTGGTGAGAGTACAGTTCCCTGTGGTGCTCCTGTGTTGCTCACCACCTGTTAGACACACAGTCCTTCAGTTTCACAAGCTGTGGTCTGTTGTGAGGTAGTCAGAGATCCACGCCTCCGCCTGTGTCTCTATCCTCAATCTCTTTTTGTGATAATTTTAGTGTTCATGTCAGTTGTGCACAGTGGCGCAGTTGGTAGAGCTGTTGCCTTGCAGCAAGAAGGTTCTGGGTTTGATTCCCGGCCCAGGTCTTTCTGCATGGAGTCTCCATGTTCTCCCTGTGCATGGTGGGTTTTCTCCAGGTACTCCGGTTTCCTCCCACAGTCCAAAAACATGACTGTCAGGTTAATTTGCCTCTCCAAATTGCCCCTAGGTGTGAGTGTGTGTGTGCATGGTTGTTTGTCCTGTGTGTCTCTGTGTTGCCCTGCGACAGACTGGCGACCTGTCCAGGGTGACCCCGCCTCTCGCCCGGAACGTTAGCTGGAGAGGCACCCGCACCTCCTGACCCCACTGAGGGACAAGGGTGTAAGACAATGGATGGATGGATGTCAGTTATCCAGTGCTACTCCACATCCAGCCACTAGGGGGCGTCTGTCGCATTGGTTGCATAGAAAAGGCTTATGGACACACGCAGAAGAATAAACCTTCCTGTTAAATGCTAACAGAAGCTCAACATGTATACCTCATCATTTCAGTCACAGGTCAGTAAATGTGTATTTTAATCGATATATGTTGTTGACTTTTAAGTTTTGAAGATATTATTTGACTACTGAGTCACACCATTTGGTTTCTGATGAATGTTTTTATATAAAACGACATATTCCTGTATGCTAACTAGTGCTAATGCTAGCGGATTTTGAGCATGTCTGTTAAGCTAACTGTCAAACAACTGGAAGACTGGTGAATTTCCTATGAACTTTTTGTACTGATTTAAAAAAAAGGTTTTCACAACATATTACATTGTTCTTGTCTATTTGTTGTAGACACTGGAACAATCAGAACAAACCGTGTTAAGATAAATAAGTTGCTCAAATTAAATACTAAAAGACAATATAGGTAAAAAATAAATAAATAAAATCTGAAAACCGCTATGTTTTCAAGCATTTAGCATATAGATTTTAGTGATTCTAACTGACATAAAAGAAGAAAAGTTTAATTTAACTTAAGATAGTAAGACAAAATGTCTTTGTTCATTAATCATCTAGCTTCAACTGTAAACATTTTCCAAACGTAGGCTTTTAATCAAGCATTAGCTTGCACTTAATTACAAAACTGTGAAGCTTGAAACAATAATTTTGTATTTTAAATGACTTTATACAGAAATTAATGCCTAATTAATATTCAAGCATTTTCAAGAACCTGTTCGAACCCTGTCCATTTTACTTTTCTCCAACTTATACTTTAATATCCTGAGAGAAATGGATAGTAGATACCAGATAATATTCTTCAGTGTTCAATCAGTGGAAGCTTGATTTTAAGTATAACTGTACTTTTTAACTGGATTAGGAGTGCGCTGGAGAGTCCATTGGTATGCACTCATGTGGATCTGATTGCTCCAGTTAGCTCTGCCCGTAACAATCAAGACTTCTGGCAGCCCATCCATCTCCTCCCAATTACATCAAACACTAGCCCAACAAGCTAAACCAGCTATAATTACTCTGCAGACAATGCACTTGGACACTTTACCTTGCCAACGTATTGATGGTCATTTCCCGTGTACTCTTCAAGCAGAAAGAATTGATTCCACATCCATCCCCGTTTGGAACGCTGAAGAACCTTCCCATCACTCTCTGGCATCCCAAACAGATTCCCAATATTCCCAGTAATGAAAGGCAGTGCAGTACTGGGCCACAGGAAATAGAGCATCAACAGGAGCAGAGCTTGATTGCCTATCATGGTATCCAATCGGCAGGGAAATGTCCGGAATGACTTGTGAATTATGGAAATAAGCTGGAAGGTAGCCTTGGCAGAACAGGCATTGTATTTCCTTTCACTCGTGTCCTTTAGGTTTCTGTGAAGAGAGAGAACTGCAGTTAGCGTGGACTTCGTGACACTTCGTGGAGATTACAGCACAAGAGTGCTCTTGTATCCACGAGCTTCAGGCTAAATTTATTCAATCGTAACATCAGTTTGTGCTTCATAAAATCAGTAGCTGGAGAAAATATGACACCAAGGAAAAATATGTCTATCACATGATTTATTTATGAGGGCGTTGAGCCTTAAAGTTTCTAATCTGATGCTGGAATCTCGTCTAAATTCAAATATACTCAAAGTTATACAAAATAAATGAAAAACATATTCAGATATGATTTACAAGCCCATGAACAAGTATATTTTCCATGACATAAAAATGTCAATGCTTTGTCTTTGGTAATGAATTTTAAAACTGATGGAAACCCCATAAGACAGGAACAATTATTCAACATATGTCTACCTTGGAGGCCTAATTGTTTCATTCATTCATTATTTGAAATCAAGTTTATTTTTATAACACATTTAACAACAAGGCAGTTCAAAGTGCTTTACATCGTAAAATCACAATAATAAAGTCAAAACTTGAGAAATCAGTAAATCAAAATCATCAATACACATCAATGTTTCAGTGATTATAGGTCAAAAGAATAATAATACTTTTGATTTCTCGTCATAAATTCCAAATTATGTTTTAAAAAACTGTCCACATTTTGTCAGGGTTGCTATTTTTACTGTTTTTTCCACTGTTTGTTCCATGAGAACATCAATAAATTTCAATACTTTTGAAAATATAATTAAATGGAGTTACTTTATGCATTTTAGTGATTTCAGTGACTTATTTGAGCACATTACAAATAGTTTTTAAGAGCAGTATTTGTGTTTGTGGGACTAAAATAGGAGTCATAAAATGATCGATAGATGATCAGTAGATTTAAATAGTTATTCATTAGTTTTTTTGTTTTAAATACTTGAAACTTTACTTTTCGCTCCACACTGTTGTATTTTATCTTTAAGCAGTTATGAGAAACCTTAAACTACTGCTGCAAGTTACTCAACTCAGGTCGTTGCTAGGTAACCAAAGTTGGGGAGGGTGCTTCTTACAAGCAGGCTGTTGCTAGGTAACCAAAGAGGAAGTTAGTTGATTCCACATCTCCCAGAATTCTGTGCATTTCTGAAATTAACTAATCTTTCAGACGTATTATCTATTGATACTGATATCAATAGATAATATTGATATCGGTATCAATATTATCTATTATTGATAGATAATATCAATAATATTATCTATCAAAATGCAAAAGCCATTTTAGAAGGTTTCTAAAATGGCTTTTGCATTACCTGCTGAGACTGGAGTTATTTGAAGATGGCATCAGTCCACTTTGATTTTGGCCCCATCTGACCAACACCTAGCATTAGCCTCCATGGAAACTAATCAGATGAAAACTTTAAGTGCATTACCCACTACAAGTAAGATAGTATTTGTTCACAACTTTTCCACAGAAACCCAATTTCAGAAGTTTAACATACTCCCTTTTGGGTCGTGAATGAAACAATCGATTTAAAAATGTAATTCACAAGAGACAGAGGCAGAGGGGTAGCTATAGATCTACAATGTACCAAGCTTTAGGAATCAGCTTAAGGTCTCAATGTAATATGTGCTCAGGTTCTCTTTGGTCCCCAATTTGGTCCAGTTTTTCCCTGACCAGTGTCTATCATGTCTATTGTGTCTATCGTGAAAGACACATTGTGTCTATCGTGATATATATTGTTATTGATTTATTGTCACAATGGTGCCCCAAAATATCGCAATAAAACTTGTAAGTTCGTATCGCCTGCCCTTACTTCAGAGTCACTTAAATAGCCTTAAAGAGGCATTTTTGAGAGTCGAATGCATAAAATGTGAGGGGGGAAAATCCCCAGACACAACCCTACATTTTTTTTCCTCAAACTCACGTTTTATTTATGCGTCTCGTTTCACACCCAGTTGCAGTGTGCAGCTTCTCTAACATGTGAAAATGGATCGCGTTGCTCACAGGAAGTCTCATTTTTAATCTACCCTCTTTTCACGACTCCTTGTAATTTTAGCTCTAGTCTATTTTACTTCCTTTAACTGAAGGGAAAAGTCATTGATTTTTGTTCCTACATCAAAAACGTTGTGAATCCACATGAGCATATAAGGAATGGCCAAAAACGACCAAAAATCACCCCCAGTTGCTGCCCAAGGTTTTGTCTGCAGATTAGCTGTTTTCTGTTATTGGCAGTCTTCTTCCAAGACCTCACTATAAGGCTGTATCCCCAGCAGGAATGGCCCCTGACAGGTAATTTGGGTGTGCATGCATAATTTACCGTCTTTTGGGAGTTAATCCTAATAAATCTTTCTGCTCTCTTTAAAGCCATTTGTGAAGGCTGAAGTTGGAGATTTATCCTGAAAAGCATTCTCTGTGAAACTCTGGGACTGCTGAGGCCAAGTTCACACTGCAGGTCTTGATGCTCAATTCAGAGTTTTCATTTTTATTTATTTAGCTGTGTGTGGTTGTTCATACTACTAATTAAACATGACCGCAATGAGACTTAAGTGTGAACAGTTTACGACTTTACTGCAGTCCGCATATGTAGAAGAACGTAGACGTCACACAGCAACGCTCTGTTTACGGAAATACCAATGGAAATGAAGCCATTTTTGGATTGATTTAAAAGTTTATTCAGCAATGGGAGCCAACACTATCGTCACAAGATAACTGCAACACAAAGGAAGCTCAACTTCGGCTACGTTCACATTTAATTGCAGCTTGAAGTGACCCAATCGACAAATGTCACTATTCTGCCTCCTGATACGTGCAAGCAAAAAGAAAAACAACAACCATGGCGGACGTTAATAAGGAATAAGTTGTTATTGTGCTGCCTCTGGTTGGGTAACAACTTCAAAATCGTAAGATAAGCTCCTCCATTAGCATCTACATTTACTTCTGCAAACACTGAGTATTTCTTATTCTGCTTCCTTTTTATGGCAGTTGGCAAAACACTGACATCATTGCGCATGCGGGACACTGTCAGGTCGTTTGCAGCTCACACAGGAGATCACATACAAGTTGCATGGAAGTATAAACAACCATTAACATAAAAATCCACAAAAAAACTGGAACTGAGCATTAAGGCCTGCAGTTTGAACATAGCCAATGGACTTTAGTGAAGCATTGACTGCAGTTTCTGTGGAGAAGTCTGTTTAGGAGATGTAGTCAGAGCTAAGAGCTGTGGGATTATAACGCATTTTAGTGACCGACTTCTTTCATAATTTCCTGATTTACAGCGTCCAACTTTTTCTGATCCAGAATTATGTCTCATGTCAGATTGAAGACACTTTGAAAACAGGTGGATATATCTGAATTTGAAAGTGAAACATCACGGTAACAAATTTTGCTGGATGATAAATTGTCCCAGTAATTACTCCGATAAACAATATTGTTGTTTTGAGACCATTTTCAATAAATATATTGATAATGCCATAGCAGTGCAAGTCTGCTTACTTTAATTTTGTACAAACCAGTTCACACTGGAACTGGAAAAACATTTTAAATATCCAAAATAAAACGTAAAACCCAAAAAAATAAAAAATAAAAACATCAGAATTGGTCCATTTAGACTGCCTTGAAAAAGTTTGATTTTCCTGCTGTGTAAATTTAGCCCAAGTCAGTTCAGCACTTTTGTTCATAGCTTTTAAATAAGAAGTCATTAATGTCTTAAATGAAACAACATACAAATAAAAACAAAACTTTTTGTTCTAAGAATTAAAAATAAGAGCTATTTGAATGTCTTTGCTAGCTCAGGAGTTTGTAAATAATTTGCATACTTGGGGGATTTAAAGTACTTTTGTAATTATGATATGTTGTAGTACAAGTAAGTCATCAAAAAGTATGCATCTTGGTAAAAGTATAACAATAACAAGACATGTTATTGGTATGATAAAATGATGCTAATGATAGTAGGTAGCTTAGTAACAATAAAACATCTGGTTAGTATGGGGGGCCTCCCAAATAAAAATCAGCTTAGGGTCCCAAAAAGCCTTGGTCCGGCCCTGCGTAGGCGTTACACGTCCAGTAGAGTCCAAAGTGTTGTAGTTTCCCAGGAGTTAAAGCCATAATCATGCTGATTGGAGCTACATTTCTCTGTAGGTACAAAATGTGACATAAGTGTGACACGAATGCTGCTGAAATCAGGGGAAGCGCCCGCCTTGCAATTAATCCAGTCTGATGCTTGTGATTGCATTTTCTAATTATCATTCCAGCCCGTCCTTGAGATTTTAATGGCATTCTGGATATTAATCTTTGATGTGGCGTGCCTATTAAGCATTAGGCCAGTGTTTCTTTTTCAAAAATTCTTCCAAACACTCCATTAAAGGATGAATGAGCGCGCTTGAAACCACGCCAGATCCTATAGGGTCGAGCTGAATTATCTCGACTTATTCAGCCCATTAAAAAAGCGGGGCGCATTAAAAGAAATTGTTTATGACTAGATTAACTTGTAGGGAGCTTATTCGGCTTGGCACTACAACACACACAGATGTGGAGGGGACCAAATTGTTAAATATGCTTTTATGGGTGGTTCTCTTTGAATGTTTTCTCTTAATCTTGGCAACTACGCATTCCGGCTGGCTGGCAACAACTTCACCGCGCTCCATTGCTTTAATCTGCAAATTATACATTCTTGTTTTGCTGAATAAGAACATCTTTGATCAGATACAAACGAGCTGTTCATCAGGATCTGCTTCCTGGGAAGAAGAAGGAAAAAAAAAAAAAAAGCGCAGCCTTTGCAACATTGAATATGAATTTTCATGCACATGCCGTCCTAAAAAATGAACATGCAAGCTTGGAGAGAAAACCCAGAACTGAGCTCTGCAACTAAGCACTTTTGTGGATTCTCTAACTCGAGGAGTACAATAATTATAGCTGCAGTATGCTCTTGAGGTAAGCCTGCATAGAAGGTTTTAGAAGCGTAAAATATATACAGCAGAGCTCAAATTTATTCATACCCCTGGTAGATCCAGAGTTAATAGTTTTTATGCAACAAAGAAGTTGATTTCTGATGGGAAATGACACAGGAATCTCTAAAAAGGTGATAAAACAATGTAAACAAATCAATATTCAGTTTCCAAGGAGAAACGTTGGCTTTACAGTAGAGCTTCGACTCGTCCAAAAACTTTCAGATTAGACTTAAAACATTATTTTCAGTGAAATGAAACAAGCTGATCTAATTAAAAGATTATTTTAAATCTAAATCTTCCTTGTATTCTAGTTTAAATGTTTAATGACTTCTTGAACAAAGCTTAACGTTTTCTCAAGAAGCTGCTTTACCAAATAAATGTTAACATATTTTACATATTATTTGTAGAAATACAAAACGCAAAATTTTTTTTTACGATGAAATTTGTCATGCTAAATAAAGCTTTCGATTATAGTGCTATATGCGTATAGTTCCACTTTCTTTCCATGTTCACACTAGTATTTAACTTACATTAAAACAAATCTTGATTAAAATCATTAATTAAAAATCCAAGTTTATCCACTAAAGTCCAGGATGTTATTGTCTTCATGTTTACCACTTTCCTCCAATCTGGATTAAACTTCTCCAATCTGAGATTAACGTAAAAAGTTAATTTCACCACTATATGTATTTTAATATTGGTGGTTCTTAAACATAACTTTAATAAAAATCCAGCTTTTTTACTTGAGGTAATGACAGAAGGAATATTTCTCAGATGGACAAACCTAAAAAAAACACTATATCTTTTAATTTAATCTGCCTGCTGGTATTACTTTCTAGTTTAAACTTAAACTAGTGAAGATATTTTTCTGATCATGATCAACCTTTTCATGCTAAAAGTTTTCAATTAAGCTTATGTCGTTATTTTATATATATATTTTTTTTTCACTTCAATGTTCGAACTAAAATGTAACGCAGATTAAATTAAACCCAGTGAAGTACTGGAAGCTAATGCGATATCTTAACATTAAATGCAGTTTGCCACTTTCTTCCAATATGTATTAAACTCAAGTTAATTTCTCCACTGTGTGTATTAAGAGGTTTTAATATTTGACATTACTTGAGTTAATGATAGAAGAAACATAATCCAAACTTTTTCTTTTTAACAAAAACCGAAATTTATTTAAATTTAATATGTCTGTTGGTTTTACTTTCGAGTTTTAAGCTTGAATAAAGACATTTCCTGGTTAGAATAAACTTTTTAAGCTAATTTCTCCACTATGTATTTCCTTTAATGTTACTATTAGTTATTTAATATTAAAATGTCTTTATATTTAACCTTAATCAAAATACTGCTATTTTTTTTTACTTGAGGCAGTGATAGAAGGAATATTTCCCAAATGAATAAACCTAAAAACCATCTATTCTTTTAAATTTAACATGCCTGCTGGTGTTATTAAGTTTAATCTTAAAATGGGGCTCTAAATATACTCGTATGTAGATGTATTTATTAGCAGATGCAGCGTTACGTAAGGATTGGACCATATAATTAGGCGTCAACAATCCAAAAACTCCCACGCACAATTTGAAACAGCCGGCTATTTCGATTCAAGGATTATGTGGAGCAATATTCAGCAGTGAAGGTCTCGGATTACGAGAAAACACAGAAGAAGACGACGACAAGGTCATGCATTTGGGTTAAACATAAAAAAAAAAAAAAAAAAAACATAACTCAGGCTGACACAAGCAAACAAACAAAAAAAAAAAACACTATGCGAGGTTTGATTTCCAAACTATTGCGATCTGATTGGCAGGTTTAGTGACTCCAGTGATTGCTTGCAGGGACAGAGTGTAAATCTACCTGAAGGGGTGGGGGGGGGGGGGGAGGGTATAATGGACAGGGTTGGCGGTGGGAGGGGGGGGGTTGCAGTTGCAGTTACACCTGCCTCCACTTGGTGGAGCCCTAGCCCTTCTCAACGCCGCTCGGCTGCAGTCTTTGCCAGACCTCGGCGAGCTTTACTCATGTTTTGAAATCCTCAAAGCAATTTTGTGATACAGTGCACACTTCCAACACCGCCGGCTCGGCTGGGCTGGGCTGGACGTTTCTTGAAAAGAGTCCGACAGTTAAAGTATGCCATGAAACCCAACCTGTGTATTATTTAGAAGAAGAAGAAGAAGAAGAAGAAGACATTCTCACTGGACTTTCTTTGAGGCTCATTAGACAAAAAGACTAAATATTCATGTTTAAAAAGTGAAACATGCAGCAGTCTCTACTCTAATTTGCACCAACTGGCATTGCTTTTTTCAACCCCTAAAAAAAAAGAAAAATCACTTAAGAGTGAGGAAGAATAAAAAATCAAGCCGGTCAGGGTTGGATTAAGTTTGTGCTTCGGAGCACATGTTCAAGATAAACACCTGGAGCTATTTTTTTTTTTCTTTTAGAGATATGAACGCTGCACCGCCTCTCCATCAAATCGCAGTATAAGTGCGACTTTCTTTCTTGTGGAGACTCAGAAAGTCAAACAGGTGCAAACACCTGCTGTACGTGCGTAGACACCAAAAAAAAAAAGAGAAAAAACGAGCGGGGATGAGTGACAGGTGCTTAATCTGAATTAACAGCTGCAAAAACAACAAAAAAAGATGGATTCATGAGGAGTTTTCAGTCTTATCTTTTAAAATCTTGACATGTGATTATGGGTTGAAGTAGCATCTAGATGAGATATGATGGATGGATGAGGGGAAAGGAGGAGAAAATGAACTGCTTTACCTTTGGTTTTGCTCTGCTTAGCATCCATCTGTGTGTCTGAGTGAGCGCTGCTCCGTCTCGGCGCTTAGCGGTGGGAGAATCGGACTCCTGACGGCAGCGCTTACATTCCAGGACTGACAGCGGCACAGCTGCTGCGAATGTGTATGGGACTGTGTGTGTGTGTGAAGGAGAGGAGGAGAGAGAGAGAGAGAGGGTCCTCCTCGCTCGCTCGCTCACTCACTTACTCCTCCTCCTCCTCTTCGTCCACACTTTCCTTCTTTCTTTCCATCATCTCTCACAGTCCCCTCCTCTTCTCTTTCCTCCTCCAGCAGTGCATCAATCCTGCCGGTGGATGTCACCGAGGCGGAGGCGACTCTGCCCCCTGATTGGCTGCCATTCACAAGTTACAGATAAAAGGGGATGAGAAGAACCAGAGCGCCGACTGACGTCTGATCTTCCCTCAATGACGGAGGAATGAAGGAGAAAGAGGCCATAACTTGTAAATCAGAGTAAGAAGGGGAAGAAGGTGGGCTTCGTTTTGACCAGTTTAGCTTCATCTTCATCATCTTCGACTCGTAGACTTGGCCGCCAGCGTGAGGCAGGTGCACACACACAGAGTCCAGGCACTCAGTCATCCCTCCTCATTACATGCTGGATGCATATCAATCCGTCTGCATGCAGCGCGGCCCACTGAGAGCCGTATAACATCTGTGTGCATGCACAGTCGAACCGCGGAGAGGTAGAGAGTAAATAAAATAATGAAATTACAAGAAAATGCAAATTTACGAGAATAAAATGACGAGAATAAAGTAATAAAACTACAAGAAAAAATTCATAAAATTATGAGGTTAGTCATGTTACAAGAATAAAGTCAAAATTACGTGAATAAGTAATAAAATTACAAAAATAAAATTGTATAAGAATTAAGTCGAAATAATTCAAAATTAAAGTCGGAATCTTCCGAGCATTTTCAAAATATAACAATTCTCTATTTACAACTTTGTTCTAGTATTTGAGTTAATCTTGTACGTCTAGTAATATTTCGACTTTATTCTCCAACAACTTTATTCTACAATAAATAATCAATTCTATTTATAATTCCCTTTATATATCCAATTTAAATCTTAAAGGGGGTGATGGCAAGCTACTGGATTGTAGCTACAGCTGCTCTGTGGCAGCCTGACGGAAGCTAGGCGGCCATTTTCTGCCACTGGCCCAGGACACAAACGATGGCAGGCGGACCGGGAATTGAACCAATGAACTACCAATTACTGGACGAACTCCTACCTCCGTCGCTCACGTTATGACTTTATTCTCATACTTTTACTTTTTTATAATTTTTTCTTAGTATAGCCCACATACTCTTCATGTCGTAGACTCGGCCGCCAGCGTGAGGCAGGTGCACACACACAGAGTCCAGGCACTCTGTCATCCCTCCTCATTACATGCTGGATGCATATCAATCCGTCTGCATGCAGCCCTGCCCACTGAGAGCCGTATAACATCTCAGTTCAGCTGGAAGCCACAGAGGGAGGAGGAGTGACGTGTGATGGATCTGATGAAGATGGGGAGCGTTGCATCTATGAGGGCGGATTCACGATGTCTGGTGCGCTTTAATCGACTAGTTTGACTACAAAGTCCAGGCCATTGGGGGAGGTGTGAATGTGCAGTCGAACGATGGAGTATTAGAGCCACACTAAGAAGATTTTTTTTTTAAAAATGAGAATAAATTCCTTATATTACGAGAATAAAGTCCTTCTTGGAATTTTTCTTCAGGTGACGGAAGGCCGGCTTTGTAACTGTCTTTATGTGTCTCTGAATGTTCACACCTAGATTTTTGGTCTGATATCTAGTTTCCACCTGTAATAACTGACTCTAGATCATGTGTGTCAAACTCGAGGCCCGTGGGCCAAGTCTGGCCCGCCATAGCTTTTTATGTGGCCCTCTAGATCCTAAACACTAAGTGAGCTTAAATATTATGTTTTCAATCAAATCAGTGCAGTTTTTATCTGTTTACTGCCAAATTATATCAATCAGTCCCTCCAGTTTATAGAGAATTATCATTGAAATTCACACAAAATCAACAAATCCCCACACTTTTTTGTGCTGATACATAATTGGGAGTTTATTGCAAATTTTTCTCAAAAATTGTTAAATGTTTTTACTTGTACTAAACAACTGATTCAGCCTTAATTTATGTCAGATTATAATCCACGATCTACACAGCAGTAATAAAAGTCGCATTTACTGTCATAAATTAGTGTAAATATTGTAAATATTTCCAAGTTAGTACCACAAACTCTGGTTTTTATTGCAAAAAAAATCACTAAAAGTATCACAAAATCCTTGACGGACTGAAAATGTTCAATAATATTATTTAATTTTAAGAATTCATTGATATTTTAACAGTTTGTGATCAGGTTTTATCAATACATTCTGGCACTAACCCTTCTTCTAATCTCAGGATTGAACCTTGAGGTACGCCACATGTGACTGATAAGCTACGCAAAAAATAAAATGTTGATTTTCTTACTTTAAAATGGAATTCATTATTCACTTTTTAATGTGTTTCCAATATTATACAAAAATGTGATTAAATAAAAAATCTGCAGAATGTGCCATTTATCAGATAATCGAAATTGACCCTAAATACCACATTGTGTTGGTCAAACACATCAAATCCCATTAAAAACCTCGACCTTGTGATGAAATGTGCAATAGTTCCACTCTGTTAAGACTCTGGAGACCTTTAGACATCTCCATATTTCCTTAAAACACACCAGACCAGATAAAGTGACTTTTAAAAAACCGCCAGTCGCTGCTTGATGAATAATGTAAGAAAAGAAGCGGCTCCGCTGGCCAGCTTCAGTCTGGGCTCGAATTTTATTCTGCTGATATCAGTGTGCATAGATTATCAGCTGTAATGCGCTGCACCAGATAAATAAAAATGCAAACAGGCCAAACTAATTAACATCCAAACGAGCGGCGAGGTAGCCTCCCTCTGATGCCAAGCCAAGTCCTACTCACACTCCATAACTCAGCCCCTCGTTGGGTTCATGGCGCTGGGAGATTAAGAAGTAGGTGTGTGTGTTTGCATTTGTTCCCCCTGTGCGCAGTGTTTACCGAATGGTTGTGTGAGTCTGTGTGTGGCGTTCTCTTGCTAACAAGCCTCGGAAAAAAGGAAGCAATTTTGTACCTCTCTGCATAGAATTAGTAATAATTTAGTTGCTATTTACACCCCTGGGATGTTAATTACGCTGTTGTTACGCGGCCCAAACAACTCGGCAAACATCAGAGAATGAGAGCGAGCATTGTTCCAAGCTGCTTGAGGAAATACAGGAACATTTTCAGACTACACTTCTTTAGAAAACACACAAACAAGCAATATCTTCCCATTTTAACTTCACAACCTTATCCGCGGCCAGTGATTCACACAAAGCAGTTTTTTTCCTGCCTCTCTTATTCTCTAGATGAGGACTCTATTACATTAAATCAAAGTTTTCCAGCCTGCAGAAACGGCTTCCTTAAGTAAGAGGTGTCTCTTGATCCTCTCCTAATACGGAGTGTCAGCTTCCATCAGCGTCACGAGAGCATACCATCGAGCTTCGCCCCTGATCGGTTTTCCGATGTGCCGCACCTTCCCAAAGCTGCCAACCACTGCGGATGCTTGGTGGCTGTTCTTTGTGCTAGCATCAGGACTCCAGCTGATGACAGGTTGTTGATTTGCCTCATTGTTTGGCAGTGGGTTAAATCACATTCAGCGAATTTTCCAAGCTCCCATTTTTCTCAGTTTTTTTTCCTTTCATCTTAAAGGTGACCAATTATGCTTCCTTGAACTGGTTTGGATAAATCTTTGACATACAAAACATCTTAATTACATGTTTCTGCACAAAGTCATTCTTGGATAATGAGATTTTAGTTAGACTGAATTGTTTTAGGGCGTCTTTGTCATTTTAAATCCAAATAAGCTGCTTCTGAATGCACCCCCCAACTTAATATTTACACTCAAATGAAAATGGCTGCAAACAGATGCGCAATTATACAACCGTACATCTTTGAAAAGTAGAAATAGAGACTCCTGCACAACCAACAAGAATGCAGCAAGTGATTTCTGGATGGTAAATCAACAGAATGACTGTCTTTTCCAGTAGCCATTGTACAGCACATACAGCAGTAAAACCAGCTGACCAAATGTCCTGGTGCGCTGTTTGGGTTGCTAGGTAACGGGCTGGGCTTCGTTGGGGTTGCTAGGTAACAGGCAGTGTCTGCTGATTTCTGACGTTACATTTCAGAGGTTTTTGAAACTGCTTATTTTCCACACACCAAAAAACATTAACTGAGAAACACATAAAGATGATTACAAAGTCGGCCTTCCACCATCTGAAGAACATTTCCAGGACTAAAGGACTATATTACGAGAATAAGGTTGTTAGCAATTGTTTCATGGTGCAAGTCAATGACTCAATGTAATATACGGTTTCCTTAGACTGAAAACTTCTTTAACCAATTTGAAAAATAAACGTCTTAAGATGACGTGTTGAAAATGTGTTGAAAAATGCATAAAAAAACCGAACTGAACATTTTAGGGATGTGCACAAATGAAGGCGAATGTTTAAATTTGAGCCTTAGCCCTAACTTGTGCACACAATTCTTATAAATTACTGCCGTTTACGTTTTCGTAATAAACAACAACATGAATTAATCAGAAATTTTGTTCATGATGGTCGTCCACCTAAAAAAACAAATTTAAGATTTTAAAGGGACTGCACTTGACTGTTATACTCTTGGTGTAGAGACAAACAACTCATTTAAAAAAATACCTTAAGTTTGTTCCGCTTGTATCGATGCAAGTCATTGAATATACAGTTCAGCGAGGCAGTAATTACCCAATGTCATGAAAAGACACAACAAGGAATCTCAAGCAGTCGTCCAACTCACCCTATGTAGTTCTTAAATTTCAGTTTGTTATGAACAAATGAGCAAACGATGAATCCAAGAATGTAATTAGGGCCTGAGAACTTAATTAGCTTCTTGGGTCCTTGGCTTGTTCACAAGAAGCTAATTAAGGTCCAGGAACTCTGTAAATGTTGTATGAGAGCTGAAATCCCTCAGGATGGTCAAACATGAGGGATTCTGGAGATCATTTTGTTTTAACGTCCTTCCACAACCAGTACAAACTTTTGTTTACAGAGTAAAGACTCCTCAATCCTGGTCATCTGTAAATGTTAATAATACTAACTTTGCTATTATTCCCAAAGACTTTTCATAAATAATTTTAAAGTATAGCAACTGGTCTCAACTAAGCTTTCAAAATATGTTCGGTTTCATTGTCGTGAAAAATGACAATAAATTCCACTTAATTATCTCTGAAAAACCCAAAACCGGATAGTTTTTTTTTTTTTTTTCTCCCACATCACACAAGTCATGTGATCAACAACCGCATGTTACTACTGGCAGAAATGACAAAGAAGACAACAGGAAGTGGTAATAGGATAATGGTGCAGCATATTTTAATAACTTATTCACATGTGATTTTAATTCTGCGTCTTATTTATTGAAAACACAGCAATTGTGAAATTGTTTTTTTTTTTGTTTTTTTTTCTCCCAACGTTAGTAATGGAAAAGCAGCTAAGTTAAGACTTCCTCTGATACTGGGGTGTACAAAATTATGAACTATTATTTCATGTTGGGGAATTCAAACATTTTCTCTCTCAATATTTTATGTAATTTAGGAGATTTTCATTGTTTCATTGTCAGACCTCAGTTACGAATATATCCGTAAACATTTGAAGGAAACTTGAACAGCTACTATTTGTAGTTGATACTGTTAAGCTTTTTTCTGTTATTTGATAATACTGACTGCATTGAAAAAAATACATTATTTAATTATAGTTAACAATGTACTGAAAGTAGATCTCATGTAAATTTAGCATATTTTCACCTGTTTTCTCTGGTTTACATGCTTTAAGGATCAAGTATGAACACAAAAGTATTGTTTAATTAGAGCACCTTATTACCACCATTGTCACAACTATTCCTTTTCAATTGCATTTCATGGTAGTTGAACTGTACTTCATATTAATAAGCATTTTATATAAGAAGTTTTAGTGGTTAGAAAGATACAGGAGATGAAACAAATAATGTAAAAGTACGTTATATAATATACATTGGCTGAGGGTTTGATTTGGTTTCATTTAAATTCATTTCACAGATTAGCTGCAGCCTTACTGAAAGCCTTGCTGAGACCAACTAACCCTGGGTGAAAATCTATAACAGAGCTTCATTTCCTAGTTCAAGGACACTTTCACTGTTTGAATGGCTCTTATTAGACACGTTAGCTATCACAGGGCCTGAGCTGCCTTTATATTACACAGACTTGGATCCGGGTTCGGAGTTTATCCGAGGTTTATTGCTCTTGTGGAACCGTTCCTTTCAAAAGGCATTTCAAAAGAGGGCCTCAATTTATATTTTGAACTATAGATATTTAATATTCATTCTAAGCAAGACTAGTAATGCAGTAAAGAAGGAAAACTGGGACAAAGGACATGTGAAATATTAAACTGGAAAGGAATAAGTCATTTATTGTCACTTAAAATGCCTCACATGAGATGCATATTATCTAACAATCTATCAATCAATCAATATATATAGACAGAACAGGCGTTTTCAATTCAAAAACCCTTTTTGCTGTTAAATTCGGTAAATAGACATGAACTCCATAACATAATGTTCAATGTTTTTGGTCTGATATGTCATCCAGCCGTCAGATTGATGCAAAGTGCTATTCTACGTACAGTCATAGTTAATAAATTAGAATGTGTTTGCCAAGGAAGCTAATTTGTCAGATTAAATGTACCTTTTGAAAATAGACACTTGTGCATCAGATCTACATAAGTGCCATCCTTTATGTATAAAAAGAGACATTGCTTTAATTTTTTTTAAAACTTAAAATCTTTTAATTAACTGAAATTAACACGAGAAAGTCCTGACCCTTTTAAAAACAAAATGTATTTGGTTTTACATTTATGTGTTGGTTGAAGAACATGACTTTGGAAGCCTTTTTTATGAATTGAACATGATTCTCTGCGGGAGTTTTTTGGGATTATCTTGTCCTCTACTGGACTTTCCCCTTGTGCCTGTTCTCTGTCTCACATGTTGGAGAATCAACCAGGGGTTTGTATAAAGATTTATGTAAAAACAAAAATAAACACCAACAGGAGCAACTTTGTTCCCATTATTTTTGTTAGAGCCGGTGAAAATCAAACTTGTAGCCCTGATATTAAAATCCTTGCATTAAGAATTTCTTTTTTGCTCCAATATCTGTCTTCTGCTAGCTCTCTTTTTCTGACACATCCTCCTTTTTTGTGTGTTTTTATTTATCCTCCATTGTACTCCCAGCAGTCTCTCAAGTTCCCACTGAGCATGCTGAAAAGGCAGTGATTAGTCTTCTCCGGACTCGTATTTAATTCAGCTGTAAATCTAAAGTTTTTCCTTAAAGCCAAGTTCAGACGGCACAGTTTTCAATGCCATTGTTTGCTTCGCACTATGCGGCGTGTTTATCTCTTAATCGGGAGTTTAGGAGTCCCTGAGGGTTCATTCTACACAAATGATCAGCAACGGGGGGTCGAACTCTGCCAGATCTTTCACTACACTGAACCCCCTGACTTATCGGACGGATCTTTATCAAGGAATTAGAGCTGTCATGCAGACAAATCTCTCTTTCACATCATTACTGTGTTTTACACCACAATTCATGTAGCTCCTGGTGATTTAGTCGGTTTCACTCAACATTTTGTTGGAGAAAAAACTCAATATTCCCCTCCAAGCTTTTTCTTTCTCAACTCTGCTGTGATTTTGCATGCTGAAAATAGTCCTTCAAGCACAATACCGTCTCCACCATACTCTCCGTTGTGACCATTGCGTGTTTTTCTTGTTGTATTTCCCTCTTCCCCTTCCCTCAATTGTTGTTGTCTCATTGGCATCGGCTCCTTCTGGCATCTTGCTTCACCACAACCTTCTCCAAAATATCTGGGAGCATAGATACATGTCTGGTAGGGGACTACTAACTGCCAATGCGGCCATCAATCCTCCTCAGATCTGGGCTATTTGCCTGAAACTTGCAACGTTTCTCGGAAAATCAGGTCTAAAATGGTGTGAAGTGTTAACCTGGCTCCAGGCAGTGTCTTCCTCCAGACTTTGTTGTTCATTTTTACCAAACACATTATGTTTGCCTGGGAGGAGGTGTAGTCTTAGGAGGTATATATGAAAATAATGTTTTTTTCCCATGTTATAGAATATTCCCTCTACTGTTAACTATATATAAAAATATTCTACAACATGGCGGTGTGAGTGTCGCACTATTTTGAGTACCTCTTGACACTTTAAATCCCCCCCAACATCTCCAAACTCAACGTTAACATTCACACATGAAAATATCTGCAAACAGTTGTGCAATTATACAACCATACTTCTTTGAAAAGCAGAAGTGGAGCCTCCTGCACAACCTATAAGAATGCAGCAAGTGGTTTCTGGATAGTGACATGAACAGCAGAACAATTCTTTTCCCGCAGCCATTGTACATTCAGCAGTAAGATCAGCTGACCAGTAGTGCTCGAGTTCCGTTTGGGTTGCTAGGTAACGGGGCTGGGCTTAGTTGGGTTGCTCGGTAACGGTGCAGTGCCCTTGGAATGTGATTTAACAATCTAAGTTTTTGAAATGGCTCATTTTACAGACACTAAAAAACATTACATTATTGCCAGAAAACGGCTGTGTGGATTTTTAAGTGCTTTTAAAAGGAGTTGAGACAAACATGAAAGTACAAAAATAGGTAAAATGGGTCCCAATTTTTAGGTGAGGAACCAGACAAAGCGCAGCCCGAAGACCCCCTTATGAGGGAGACGAACTTTGGATCTGGCGTTCCCTTGCTCGGACGCGGGTCACCGGGGCCCCACTCTGGAGCCAGGCCTGGAGGTGGGGCACGATAACGAGCACCTGGTGGCCGGGCTTTTACCCACGGAGCCCGGCCGGGCTCAGCCCGAAGAGGAGACGTGGGTCCCCCTTCCAATGGGCTCACCACCTGTCAGAGGGGCCAAAGGGGTCGGGTGCATTGTGCTATGGGCAGCAGCCGAGGGAGGGGACCCTGGCGGTCTGATCCTCGGCTGCAGAAGCTGGCTCTTGGGACGTGGAACGTCACCTCTCTGGTGGGGAAGGAACCGGAGCTAGTGTGCGAGGCTGAGAGGTTCCGGCTAGAAATAGTCTGCCTCACCTCGACGCATGGCTCTGGTTCTGGAACCAGTCTCCTTGAGAGGGGCTGGACGTACTTCCACTCTGGAGTTGCCCATGGTGAGAGGCGCCGGGCAGGAGTGGGCATACTTGTTGCCCCCCATCTTGGCGCCTGTACGTTGGGGTTTACCCCGGTGAACGAGAGGGTAGCCTCCCTCCGCCTATGGGTGGGGGGACGGGTTCTGACTGTTGTCTGTGCTTATGAGTCAAACAGCAGTTCAGATTACCCACCCTTCTTGGAGTCCTTAGAGGGGGTACTGGAGATTTCCTTGTTCTACTGGGGGACTTCAACGCTCACGTGGGCAATGACAGTGAGACCTGGAGGGGCGTGGTTGGGAGGAACGGCCCCCCCGATCTGAATTCGAGTGGTGTTCTATTGTTGGACTTCTGTGCTCGTCACGGATTGTCCATCACGAACACCATGTTCAAGCATAAGGGTGTCCATATGTGCACTTGGCACCAGGACGCCCTAGGCCGCAGTTCGATGATTGATTTTGTCATCCTTTCATCTGATCTGCGGCCGTATGTCTTGGACACTCGGGTGAAGAGAGGTGCGGAGCTGTCCACTACCTGGTGGTGAGTTGGCTCCGGTGGTGGGGGAGGAAGCCAGTCAGACCTGGCAGGCCCAAACGTGTAGTGAGGGTCTGCTGGGAACGTCTGGCGGAGTCCCCTGTGAGACGGAGCTTCAACTCTCATCTCCGGCAGAACTTCGAACACGTTCCGGGGGAGGTGGGGGACATTGAGTCTGAGTGGACCATGTTCCGTACCTCCATTGCCGAGGCGGCCTATCGGAGCTGCGGCCGCAAGGTTGTTGGTGCCTGTCGCGGCGGCAACCCTTGAACCCGTTGGTGGACACCTTCGGTGAGGGATGCTGTCAAGCTGAAGAAGGAGTCCTACCGGGCCTTTTTGGCCTGTGGGACTCCAGAAGCAGCTGATGGGTACCGGCGGGCGAAACGGCATGCAGCTCGGGTTGTCGCTGAGGCAAAAACTCGGGTGTGGGAGGAGTTTGAAGAGGCCATGGAGACAGACTTCCGTAAGGCTTCGAGGCGATTCTGGTCCACCATCCGGCGTCTCAGGAGGGGGAAGCAGTGCAGCACCAACACTGTTTATAGTGGGGATGGTGCGCTGCTGACCTCAACTCAGGACGTTGTGGGCCAGTGGGCAGAATACTTCGAAGACCTCAATCCCACCAACATGCCTTCTGTTGAGGAAGCTGAGCATGGGGACTCTGGGTTGGGCTCTCCAATCTCTGGGGACGAGGTCATCGAGGTGGTCAAAAAGCTCCTCGGTGGCAGCAGAAAATGGATGGATGGAGGTCCCAATTTTGCTGCAAACTGCAATTTGCTTTTACCTTCTGCGGCAATAACAACTATTGCCTAATTTCCCGATTGAAAGAATCTACAGCATTTTTGCACGTTAATATAGTTTAGACTTAAAGTGACAATAATTTGAGGCAATTTCAGGCCAATATTCTACTTTCCAGTGGTAATTTTACAGTAGTTAACCGCGCTAGACATCCAGACACCCCTTCCGTGATGTAATTTATTACCAACAGTGATTAATTAGAGTTAACAGTCTATATTGCACATTACTTGGTGAAGACCTTCCATCATTGGCTGGCATAAATCCCCCGTAATGTGCGGTGACGTGTGTGGGGATGGGTTGTGTGCATGATGAAGTGTTGTGTGGTGGATTCCCAGCAAAAAGCCCCGAGGATGCTCCTGTCCTAGCCAAAGTGATGACAGTTTAGTCAGTCTGTGAATACTTACTTATGGAAGTGAAACATCTGCTTTTATTGACTAAGCTGGCTCTATATCAGAGAAATTTTATGCTCTGCTGCACTCTGTGGGCTTTCATCAGATGCAGCGCTTGCAGTCTTCAGCTGCTGAAGCTCATTTATTGCCACACAATTAATTAAGCAAGTTGGAGAATTTTTTGGGGGATAATTAGTTCCTAACACATATAATTCTGATAACTCAAAACGTATCATTTAATAGCAGGAGATAACAAAATGGAACAATCAGAGCATTCAAAGTCACCTTTTTTTTCCAACACTGCAGGAAAACAAGATTTAAAATGCTACAATATGGAATAACATCACATTATGTTGTAATGTAATTAAATCAGGCTTCAGAATGTAATAAAACATTAAAACAGTATCACAATAATAATAGTACAATAAAATTTATGTAGTGCATTTAAGGACAGTATAAAATAGTCTGCCAGTGGAAATAGTAATAAAAAAAAATTAAGTAATTATTGACTTAACTGACTGAAAAGTTCCTTGTAAGTTTGTTGTGTCTTAATTCAAGTGTACAAAGATATTTGCACAAGATTAACCGCATGCATCAACGCGTTAAAGTTGACAGCCCTAATTCCTACACACATTTCCTTCCATTTACAGGTAAACACAAAAAAATTCCCTCCTTTTACGGATTAAAAGATATACAAAAGGTTCATTTTGAGTCAGGAAAAAGTTAGTACTAGTGATTGGACTTTGTTGTTAAAAGAAATACTAGTTCCATGGCAGAAGATGTTCCAAGTGAAATGATCTGCCACAGGGTTTAGTATTTTTTCATCAATATTCAGGAATTATTGACTCCTATCTTGCTGAAAAGTTTCTTGTAGTTTTGTCTAAATTCAACTGTCCAAAAATATCTGCACTAGAAACTAGACCAAAAATCCTTGGTAAGATTTTTGTTTTTTGCTGTGCATGTAAAATTCAGATTTTGAATACATTAATAAATGTCTTTTATATATTATGTCTCTTATTATTGTGACATTTAGCAATTAAAAAATGCCATCTTACTTCACCTAACTTTAGACAATAAAGACACGTCTTTATTTGGTGTATGTAAATTCTTGGTTTCAAATGTATTATATATATATTTTTTCTTATCTTATGAGCTGCATCCATTTGTTGTTGGAAGGGAACAAGAGTCTGACCTTGACAGGAAAAAACAGAACGAACACAATGAATGTTTTGCATCACATCCTGCCTGATTGGCTAATCAATGCTAAAAAAAAAGGGGAAAAACACGTTCAGTTTGCGGAGAATTACCGATAATAAACCTTGTAAAAGTGAATCCTTGCTGCACCAAAGAGACGCGCCATGATTTCTTTTACTTTTTTCCCTATAGCAGCTGCTGTCAGTACATAACTGTGTGTAATTAAGGCGCACCCACGAGGTTGTAACACTAAAGCCACTCCTGTGACTCCTGAGGACAATTTTTCTTTTCCTTTTTTGCCTTGTGAAATGTTGATGCGTTGTTGAGCTCGACCTTTTTATGCACTTAGGAACCATTTTATATGTGCAAAAAATAAAAAAAAGGTCTTCAAAACCCTTTTTTGCACATGCTTACTAGAGGGGGTTTTTATTCAAAGGCTCAAAATCACAGAAAGCTTCTTGGCCTCTTTGTGAGATTGTTTTGGTAACTGACGTCAACGTGACTCAGAAGCTTGGAGAAGAGAAATTTGTAGTGAAATTATTAATTTATTCTGACGATTAATCGCTTGTTCTAATGATTAATTGAATGTTCCAACGATTAATCGATTGTTTTGATGATTAATCAATTATTCAGATAAAGAAATGGGCTCATTCTGCAGATTTCTAATTTAACCACTTGAGCCTATTTTACACAATATTAAAAATGCAAACAAGTGAAATTATTCAGATACTTTTTCGAGTAAGAAAAATCCTGCAGTCCTTTAGCCACAACTGATCATTTCTCACAAAAAACGCATCTGCAGCTAAGAAACACGATTACTTTAATTATTGCTTTATTTTGAGCCACATAAAAGAAACAATACTGCATATTTTACCTCTTGATATATAAAAAAGCAACAGAAAAATATACACCTGAGTGAAGTTGGCCCCCCACCTTCTTCTGATCAGACAAAATTGGTGTCAAACGTTTGTGCTGGTTTGTGCAGCAAAAATTTTTGTTTGTGCCGCTATCATATTAAAGCTATAAAGAGATGTTTCTAGAGGTCATCCAAGGTCAACCATCTTCAAATCAGACAAAATGGGTGTCAATCAACTCGGCTACGTTTGTGCTGGTTTGTGCAGCAAAATTTTTTGTTTGTGCCACTATCATTTTAAAGCTATAAAGAGATGTTTCTAGAGGTCATCCAAGGTCAACCATCTTCAAATCACACAAAATGTATGTCAATCAACTCGGCTACGTTTGTGCAGCAAAAATTTTCGTTTGTGCTGCTATCATTCTAAAGATATAAAGAAAGTTGGATTTCATAAAAGTGGGGCGGCTGGTTGAACTTTTGAACTTTACACTTTCATTAATATCTTCAAAGCCAAAGCAGCACGAACGAAAATTTTTGCTGCACAAACCAGCACAAAGTAGCCGAGTTGATTGACACCCATTTTGTCTGGTTTGCAGAAGGTGGGGGGGGATGGTTGACCTTGTATGACCTCTAGAAACATTTCTTTATATCTTTAAAATTATAGCGGCACAAACGAAAATGTTTGCTGCACAAATGTAGCACAAACGTTTGACACCAATTTTGACTGATTTGTAGAAGGTGGGGGGGGGGGGGGGGCAACTTCACTCGGGTAAAATATACAGACAGGATAAGACATAGCCTGAGTCATCCAATTCATGTTTTATATAATACTGTATTTAGACATCAAGAATACATTCAGCTCAAAAAGGCGTGGGAAGAAGACAAACTTAATTACTCCCACTCCAAATTCACACAAATAAATACTGTCTACTGGTTTGTTTGTTTGGATTTACAAATGGACAGAAAATGGTGCATAATATTTGTTTCTTTTACACAATTTGAACCAGGTGAAGCAAATTGGAGGAGCTTTAGGTAGAATATATTTACAGGCAAACAGGGTTTTTCACCTTAAGTACAAAATATTTATGTTTTCTTGCAGAGTTTTGGCTTAATTACTGCTGTGAGTATGTTGTTCTTCCAGCAAAATTGTCTCTTTTTGGCATCTGTATTCTCCAGTTAGCGATTTATCTATTACTAAATTAGTCTGTGATCATTTCAATAATTTACTAATCATGTTTAAGTCAATTAATCGCTTTAGCCCTACTTGAAATGTGAAGAAAAATAGCAGCAAAAATTGTGAAATGTTCACTGTTCTTTCCTCCTAAAACATTAGTTTGGTCCAGTTCTTAAACATAAATATGTCTGATCAGAAGACTAAGTGAGATTAGACTGTTATTTGTGGATATTGGTGGAAAACTTCTAGTTTCACAGGCATATTATTTCAGAGGAAATGTCTTATTATATGAGAAATAATCTGCCAGTGAAGCTTGTACTTTTACATCAACATTAGGGAAAAATTGACCTAAAATTCCTATGTCTTGCTGAAAAATGACTTGAAAAATGACTTGTCTTATTTCAAGTGCTCTAAGATGAATGTACTAGAGACCAGACAAAAACTCTTGGTAAAATGTAGCATTTTTTACAGTGTTCCCAAAGCATGCCTTTCAGGTTTGGCTTTTTTCTTTTCCTACCTCTCACAATAGCAGCATTTTTTCCCAGCTTGAATAGTGATTACACTCCAGACTGTGTGAAAATTGGTTCAAATTGCTGCTGATTCAATTAGTGTCTTTAAAGGGAAGCATGAGAGGTGATTTGATTGGTCGTGACTAACGGTGGCCTCAGCAGCGTCTTAGTGGTAAGGAGTCGTTGCCAGGTTAGATAGACGGCGACGTCTAGGTAGGTTTGTACTTGACGCACGAAGGTCCAGAAAACACCTGAATATTCCTAAAGCTTTTTAGTACTGCCAGGACTTTGAAGCGTTCAATTAATTTACAAATCTAGCTGGAACCTTTTTATTTGCGCGTTTCTGGTACGCCTGTAAATCTGACGCACAAGTGACCTCCGTAAACAGTGATGAATGAGAAATCCACATATCTTGTCCCACGGGGGGTTAATTTTGCTTCAAAAATCGATCTGATTGGATGCTGGAAAAGATGATGTGTTCAAGTTATGCTAACAGCAAAGCAGTTAAAGTCTAAATTAGCGTCTCAAATGCTAAACATGTAGCAGCATCACAAACATCCCCAACGCTATTGTCAACGTCCATAGCGCACAATTAAAATGTTTTGGTTTAAATGTGGCCTGTTACGCTTCCTCGAACAGCTGCGGTGTGGTTGCTAGGTAACGGTGGAACTCTGCTGGGGTTGCTAGGTAACGGTGCAGTGTGTGCTGATTTGGGACGTTACTTTCCGGCGTTTTTTTTTAATCGGCTTATTTTCCAGATACCAAAAAAATATTCAATTCATCACGAAAAAACGTCTAGCTGTTGTTTTTTTTTTGTGTTTTTTTTGAGTGTGTGGGTTGTTTTTAGAAGCCGTAGAAATCCAAATGCAAGTACAAAAACGTGCGAAAAACATTCTTTTTATATATAAAAGGAATGTTTTTCGCATGTTTTTGAGAAAGAAGGAAACGAACATATATGTTTCTTTGTTTTTCAAAAGAAGTCTGTAGTTTCACCTCAGAGACAAACCTTTTGGTTAAATGAAAAGATTTTTTTAATCTGCAGGTACATGAGTATTTTCGATTTGTGTGAGATTGATTTCAATTTATTACATAAAAATCTTATTTTCAAGCATTAGTGTTTGCATGTTTACGATCTTTTAGAAATTAGATTTGACTTTCTTAAAGAAGGGAATTTGAGATGTTTTGACAGATCTGTTGTCTCTCATCTAAAAAATATCTTAAGACATGAAATATTTGTGTCTGATAAACAGAAATATTATTTATTCATGTGTTTGTTTTCCTTCCACCTCAACATTTATTCCCCAGATGGATATTCTGACATTTGCCTCGAGAGATAGCCGGTCGTATACGCTGTCCTGGCCTCCGTGATTCACAATAGGACAAAAATATAATGCCATAATTCTCGTGCAAATACTCATGTAAACAACATGTGGTGGTGTTTCACAGATGGGAAGGTTCTTGAGCTCGAATGCGGGGTTTTATCTTCTTTCCACCTCGTAACATATCGCTGCTAATTTCAACCACGATCTCCCGTTTTGCTCTCATCCGTGCAGATTTTTCCAACAGCTCTCTAGTTTGTCCTTGTGATCTTTCGCAAACTTCAGATGGCAGAAATGCTATTCTGAGAAAAAAGCTTTTTTTTTTCCCCTCTATACATCCCTGCAATGCACGTCATTGTTGCTCAGACGTCTGCTTACGGAGGAAACGTAAACAACAGAAGCCAAAAAGAAATGCCTGGAAAGGCTACTTTACAGTGATGCTGAAAACAGCAGCTGGTTTTTGAGCTGCTACTATTTCAGAACCTGAAAGTTTTCTCTATCTAAAATCTAAAAATGGTGACGCGTTATGCTGACTGTAGATAGAAAAAGTTTAATTCCAGCCAAAACACTTTCTAGGCAAAACGAGGACATTTGAGTTTCAGAAATGTTACATTTGTAAGGAAAAACTCAAGAATCTTGATATTAATTTCAGAAATTATCTAGAAAAAAATAGAACATTTGACGTTTTGAAACGTTTGAAGGTCAAAATTTGTCAACTTTTCCAAGGTTAATCTTAAAATTTCTCAGTTTTCTAATAGCTAATGTTTTACTTTTCAAACTCAGAAACTTGCAAAGTTTTTTTCTAGAAAATTTCAGAAACTAATCTCAAAATCTGAGCAAATTTTAGATTTTTCAAACTCAGAATTTTACTTAATTTTTGAGATTCTCAATTTCTATGTTTTTTCTAGTTAATTTTCAATTTTGAAAATCAGAAATTTGAGGAGTTTTTCTAAGATCCTCAAAGATTAATCTCAAAGTGTGATTTTTTTTGGCGGACATTGCTCTTTTTTTCCGTCTACATCGGTTATAAGGCAATGTTGTATTTTTTTTCCGCCTTTACGTTGAGTTAAAAGATACAAAAGAATTAAGTCACTATAAACGGCTGAAATTATGGAAAAACATTAAGATATCCCAATAATAAGATATCTCAGATATGACCAGATTCAGATTTATCACATTTATTTTGGTAAATTTACAACATTAAAAAGAATGAAAACACAATTACATGCTATTCCGCAACCCTTTTATAAATAAGTAAAATGAGTTTTACCAATGTTCAGTTTAAAATATTTATCTAAGTAAACGTAACGTCTTCTAGTGACCTCTGACCCCTTTGAGGAATCCCATTTGGATCAGCTAGCCTGTTAGCTGTTATAAACCAGAGAACATCTAGTATGTGGCGTTGTCCAGGTTTCAGTTATTGCTAAATGTTGAATAATTTATGTGGCTTTAACTGCTGAGGCACATCGGAGAAAGAGAACCATCTACTCCAAACTAATCCACTCTGGATCCGGTTAATCAAATCCTCTGCAGAGTTTTAAAACGCGGCGGCTAAGCCCGCCGTTTCCGCTTTGTTTTCACTTAAAACCTGTTTAGAAAGTTGGGGGAGTTATTAGGTTAATACTTTGCAAGCTGGCTTTTACTTTGATAAACAGAAGAAAACTAAAACCAGCCGTTTATTAGATTCGATCCAGGCGCAGATAGCTTCTTGGTGAGATTGAAAAGGCTGTTCGTCTGATCAGGACTGTCCTCTGCAGAGGTGTCCAAACGCGAAGGAAATGTCCAAATGGAAACAGAAGCTGGGACACACTGCATGGATTATGTTCTTTATCCCATATAGCCTCGAAGGATTGCCAAGTACGGATGGAGGGAGAGGCATTGGCCTACTGCTCAGTCAGAACTGGAAGGGGTGAGGATTAAGAGCTCCGACAGATTTCACAAACAAAATTTAACTAAAAGGCTCCATATTAGTCTAAAAAGTACATCTACAAGAATTAGAAAACCATCAAAAGTGACTTTTACATCACAGGTTTTGTTCAAACAGGGAACTTTGCAGATTATTGATGACATACATTCCTTATGTTGGGGGCTTGAAATTGCAAATAGAAAACTGTTTTGGTATAACTTCAATTTAACCATAACTACCATTTGAGCATGTAGCGCGTGAATTGGAAATCTCTCTTGCAAATGAGATCTTAGATCATTTGGATCAATGGGACAAGCATTATAAATAAGTCAAATACAAGTAAATTAAATAAATTTCCTTCTAGCATAACTTTGGTTTTACCATAAATTACGACTTAGAATAAATCCCATTTTAGCATAAATTCTGCCATAGCATAGCTTTTATTTTAGCTTAACTTTTGCTTTAGCAGAAATTCTGTTTTAGCATTACTGCCACTTTTACATAGCTGCCATTTTGGAATTACGTTTTAGCATAACTTCTGTTTTATCATGATCCTCGTTTTAGGATAACCTTAGCATTAACAAAAACCTGTTGGTAACTTGGCAGCGTAAGTTATGCTGAAATGTAACTTGCGCTGCCATTAAGTTACAGTTTAGCATAATTTCCATTTTTGCACGAGTCATGTTTTGCATAATTTTTGCTTTAGCATAAATCCCAATTTTAGCACAACTTTCATTTTAACAAAGCTGGCATTTTAGCGGAAGTTACATTTTAGCATAGCGTCCATTTTGGTGCAACTTTTGTTTTGGCTTAAATTAAATTTTGTCATGGTTTTTGAATTTTGTTGAGCTCTTCTGGGCCACCGTAGCCAGAGTACCAAGCAAAACTCTGACATTAACTGGGAAAACATGCTAACTCTTTGCAGAAAAACCGCAGGCTTTGATTTGAAACCTCTTTATCTTTTTCTCCCTCAAATGGCTCCAGTGTTTTTTCCTTCATGTACCCTTCATGTGCTCGGATTTGCTCGTCACTTCATGAATAGAAAACTGTTCTTTGTTTCCTCTACATTAACTGACCCATATAGCATTTTATTTTGAATTACCCAACCACTGATTTTTGGTTATGTAACTTCTTTTTGTGGGACGCTGTTGAATGCGTGGTCAAGCTGCATGCAGCATATGATGTAGAAGGCTATTATAAATAAAAATAAAAGCCCATTTTCACCCCCTCCACTCGCCAACCCTTTGTTTCCCCTCTTTGTTGCAGCCGTTGCTGCGTTTCGCTGCAGTAAATGTTCCAGCTGATTTGACATCAACCATGTGGCGCTTCTGTTCGGTGATGTTGCATTTCTTTTCTGCGACTCTGATTTGCTGTTATTTACAAGACGAGAGACCTTGTTTTCGTGAATCCACGTCTTCCAGAAGTGCATTAGCATTTAATTAAAGTATAAAACCCAATATAGCATCTTTGCTAACTGTAATAGCCCAAAGCATTTCACTGAAGATGACCTTAAATCCAACCACTGAAAATATCTTCCTTTTTTTCCTGCTTCCTTCCTTCCATGGCAACTTTGCCCTCATCACCATAATCACTGATTAATGACTACAGCGTGACACCGAAATGGAAGCAGCTTGAGCCCTAAAAGAAGAGGAGAAAAATCCACCGGATACAAGAAATCTGAAGAAAACCTCTAATCCATCTGTCTCTGCATAAGATGACATTTGCTCATCTGAATGAGGGGTTTTATGGAAGGTTTGCAAACACTAAAATATGGGTCTGAATATACTCTAACACCAAATATCTACTGCACTGAAATGTAATGCAAAACAAAACAGAATTAAAGCTACAACTTAAGTTATTTGTACATTTTCTTCTTTTTTTACCCTAAAAATGTTTAAAGATTGACTGTGACATGCAGCTCTGGAAGAAACTGATCACTTAAAATGATCAGTTTCTCTGATTTTACTCTTTATAGGTATATGCTTGAGTAAAATGAACATTGTTCTTTTATTCTATGAACTACATGACAAATTCCACGCAAAAATTTAGCATTTATTTGCAGAAAATGAGAAATAGTCAAAATAACAAAAAAGATGCAGAGCTTTCAGACCTCAAATGATGCAAAGAAGACAAGTTTATACTCATTTAGAAACAACAATATAAATTATTTCTGAACTCAGAGTTCATAAATCAATATTTGGTGGAATAACCATGAGGTTTTCAATGGGGTTCAGTGCAAAGGGCTCTTTTTTCTCGATCCAGTAAAAGTTTTAGTTCATTTTGAAAAATGCAAAACAATTCCCTAAGACAATAAACTCTTAAACCATCAGAAAATAAAATATAAGCAGTTCAGTTTTTATTTTTCTATCATTTCAATATCCAACAAAAAGTCCAACATTCCTTACCAGTAACTAAATTCAGACCTGTGAAGACAGTTACAGTAATTAAAAACTAGATAAACATTGGGAGATTCGGTGTTTAATCCTGGAAACGTTCTACAGGCGATAGAAGGCCGACTTTGTAACTGTCTTTATGTGACTCTGAAGGTTCAGGTCTACTACACCCAGATTTCAGGCCTGACCAGCAGTTTCTAGCCGTCGTAAACAATATTTTACGTCCAGATTTACTGCATCTGATTTCTTCTAATGCAGGATTATGACTAATTTTTCATCTTAATGACAAAATTCTTAAAACTATCGGATGCGTTTCTGATTTAGTACCACGTATGGAAGTTGGACAAATCGTGTTTTTGTGGGTGCAAAAAGATCAGGATCAAGTTGTTCTGTGTTCTTGTTAGAAAAACTTCAGTCATTTTAATTTATAGCATGTTGCACTGGCAGATTATTTTACATTCAATTTTAAGGGGTTATTGACTTAAAACAAGCTCCTGTTTCTTGCTGGAAATGTTTACTTTTGTCTTATTTCAAGAGATATTTTCCTTAGAAATGAGACAAAGCCACTTGGTATGTTTTGTTTTTGCAGTGCAGACCGTCAGTTTCTTTGAAAATTGAGAGTGAAATCTAAATGTGAAGGGTTGGATTTCCCACTGCTTCTCCATCACCTTTTAAGGTTTATTTTTGCTCAGTTAGGGCCCATAAACATGGAGCCACACTGTTATTAACATGGATTTATGAAGTCCAGTAATTCCTGCCTTATTATCTCTGTTGTTTTGGCTGATGGGGTTTGAATCTACGCAGGCAACAGCCTGTTTACCACCATCCCCTTACTTTCTAGAGCATTGCCACAAAGTTAATTAGCTTTGCTCCCTAATTGGGTGCAGAAGATGCTTGTGGATTTTTTTTTTTCTTTCTCTTTTCGTTGTGACAAAAGCTGGTGGAATAAAGCTTGGTCCACTTTCAGCTCAGAATGAGATGGTTAACTGTGGCCTGCTGCAGCTGTTTTCTCCCTCTGTGTAAGTTTCTGTGCCCAACAGGCTCCATCTTTTATTAAACTCCTTCCTGCTCCAAGTCTTGCTCTGACAGTTAGCAGAAGGTAGCATGTAAAACTACTTTGAGAACAACTCACGCTCTGCAGTGCACCTCCACTCCTCTTTCTGACAAGTGGTGACATAGTAACTGTCGATCTTTCCTCCCCTATTATGAAGGAGGTTTCACATTTCTCCCACTTCAGGGCTGCCAGCCGTCTTTTCTCTCCACACATTTCTCCTTTGAAACTTGCTCTGCTGCTACAAATCAAATCATGACGTATCGAGCAGAACCGCTCTCAAGTAGCGGCTGCTTTGACAACGCTGCAGACAAGCGTGGATGTCTGGTAAGGCGCGTCGCTCCCTATGGTAGCCGGCTGTGCAGCATCAGAAAAGGGGTCATTCTGACACCTGGAGACTTATTAGAAATCACTTGCTTACTTTTAGGAAAATCAGCTGAATTTAAATTCAGAAATACTTTTATTTTGAATATTTTGTTGTAGATGCTGTAGCAGTCTGTAATACAGCACTTTCAAAGAAGCCTCTGACTGAAGAGATTTTTTTTTTGAGAATCTTTTTTTGTTTGCACAAACATCTGCAGAAAATAGTAAAAATAAATAAATTAAAAATCCCCAAAAAATAAAACTACACTGCAAAAACAGAAAATCTTACTTAAAAGCTGAAGGTGAAGTAGTGTCTTTCACTGACTGCACTGCAAAAATATACAATTTTACCAAGTATTTTTGAGCTATTCTAGTTCAAACATACTTGGAAAAAAAAACAAGTACAGTACAACTAACTTTTCTAGAAGAAAATGAAACTTGTTCTATAATTCCTCAAATATTGATTAAAAAGTACTAGGTATAAATCCCATAATTTGCAAGTGGAACTAGTACTTTTTCATCAGTATTAGGAAATATTTACTTAAAACAAGCTGGTACATCTTGCTTAAAAATTACTCTCAAGTTAGTTTTGTCTTGTAATATATTTTCTCTACAAACCAGACAAAATGCTTGGTCAGATTTTGTTTTTGTTTTAGAAATATGAAAATAAATAAACTTAATGGCAACACGCCAATTTAGAAGAAACTTTTTTTTTGATAAGTTTATGCGCCAGGATGAGGTGGCTTTTTGAGAATATTTTGCAAAACTGCAATGGAAAAACTTTTTTTTTGCATCACCGGAGTCATGTGACCAACAGCCGGATGTTACTACTGGCGGAAATGATGAACAAGACAACAGGAAGTGGTAGGAAGATGATGATGCTGTGTGTTTTTTAATTACTTTATTCATGTGTGATTTTAATTGTGTTATTTAATGGAAACACTGCAATTGCGAAATTGTGTTTTTCAACATTAGTGGGATATTAAAGTTTTGCGCACATTTGTAATGGAAATGCAGCTAGTGAGCACAACTTCCTGTTTCACAAAATATAAACAAAACTGGAGAAGCATCAGATTTTCTCTTTTGCCGTTGGTAAAAGACCACAAGTCATTTCTCCTGCCAGCGACTCTCGCGTTTGTTTTGGTTCCATTTACCCAGAATGCCCTGGTCTGTAGACCACTTCCTGCTTCTGGAGCAGACTTTCTAGGCAAACGGATTGGATTTGGATTAAAGCGGACTAAACAGTGCTGGTTTAAGTATATCAAACGTCTGAATCTATGATTATCAGTAAAACTTAAAGAAAACATCCCTGACCCAACGTTCTTGTCTCATTATAAGCTTTGCAGATTAAAATCTTTTTGCAATTCAAATACTTTTGCGCATGGGAGATCTTTCTGCAGCGGTATTAACTAACATCACAAAACAGAAGACCGTGCTGTTTTTATCTCAGTGGGTCACCCCCTCCCACATCTTTTCTTCTTAAAGAAAAGAAAAGGATGTTGCAGTGGTGAATTTGTGATTAAGGCCAGGAAGAACCCAGGTGTTTTAAAGGTTTGAACGTCTGTCACTGGTTTCCTCACAACCCGCCGGGACCTGAACTGACAGTATGGCTTCTGGATGGATTTAACTTCTCCACCAGATGCTTCCCTGACTCTAGGGTACAGATACTCAGGAGGAAAAGCTTGTGTTACATGTTTTCTCCCTTTTTTTTTTCATTTTGGGATATATTACAGAAAAGCTAATTCTCAAGGGCAATTCAGTGGTGATATTTCGCCTGCTGTGTTAGCACAGTTCATCATAATGATGCACAGCCTGGGAAGGTTATTTTCGAAAATATATTCATTTCATTATAAGCGTGGAGTTAAAAAGATACCCTCCAGAATGTGGTTATTAAAAAAAAAGAATATTTCTGAAAGGGTACACAAACAAAATGACTGAAGAGGATTAAAAAGAGCCACTGATAGCAGAAAGAAGACAAATATATCACTATTCTGACAAGAAAAAGGCAAACCTCAAGTGTAGAAGCAGACTGCATTTCAAGGTAAAGTTCTGTGATGAAGCTGAGTTTTATTAATTACACTCATACTGGGATTCTACCTGAAAGTATTGCTGCAAAAATCATCCCTATAAGCTTTTTAATTAGCTTTTTTCAACCATTACAATTCAGAAATACAAATTCTTATTTTTTTCCCCATATTGCCCACATTATTTTTGTCCAAGAAGAAGAAAGAAACTATTCTAATCTGTCTGAACTGAATAGATTAGGACTTGATCTAAAGCACTCCACACCAAAGTAATGCAAAAACAGCTGCCAATTCTGGCAACAAAAGGAGGTTTAAGATCTTGGTGCTTGTTTTTAATCAACAGTGCAGCTGCTTGTTCTGGTTTGTTGTTTTATTTCACAGTTATTGTAGAGATGTAACAAACAAAATGCCACAAACACAATAGGAAGTTGACCATTTTGGGTCACAGCTGAAATTTTAGGACAAAAAAGTGAACCTTCGTCCACCCAAAAAACCTCGGTCTCTGTTCGGATGAAGTGAACTCTGGTGCAGTTTGAATGCATATGTGAATATCAAGCAGACCAGAGACAGCTTCAAAAGCGGGAAGTGGACTACACCGCTGGGCATTCTGGGTAAACACAACCAAAACAAACGTGATAGTTTAGCGCAAGCAGGAGAAATGGCTCCTGCTAGCACCAAAGGGAATAGATAAATCCTACAACTAAAGTTTTTGTTTACATTTTGGGAAGAAGGAAGTTGCGGTCATTGTCTTCTTCAGAGGTTTTCATGTTGTTTCCTTCAGTAGTTCTTGGTGCAGCGCCCCCAGAGGCGAGGAGGGGAATAGGTTTTTCAAAGCTGTAGTTTGTTTGACACAGTGCAGAATGTTGAACCGCAGCAGCTGAAAATTCAACAAATGTTGCAATTCTGGTTCCCAACCAAACTGAGTGTACCAGACTGTCAGGCGGGGAAAAACACCCCTAGTTGCTTTTAATTTCTTTGTGGTTTCTTTGCATTGCTTTGGTGTGGAGTGCCCTAGAGAATACCTTCACTAAGTCCATACTCAGATGAAACGGACATGTTTGATTTGATAAAATTTTATTGAAAGTAATGCCCCAAATGTTTAAATATCCACACTAGACTTCTCCAGTGATCATAATCGACTGCTAGTCGTCTTCTAGTTTCATCTCTTTTTTTCAAGGGTTTCATCCCGTTCCTCAGGCAGAAAATATTGAATGAGTCTGGGTAGTGGAAAACGAGTGTCAAGAAAATGTGCAACTGCAGCAGAATAGCAATTTAATTGCTCTTTGACTTACTCGGCTCGAGTGATGATCGTTGTAAAATCACCAGCCAATCACTCCTTTGTGTGCGCAGAATAAAAAGGACCAAAGACGGCCAGCAGTCCTAATGTTGACAGCACGTCTGGTTGCCTTGCGTACACTTTCTTCAGAAGACATCTTGTCATAAGGGAACATGAACCATCCTCCTTTAATTTTTCCTGCTTTACACAGACATAATGCTGGATAAACATTTATCTTCTTTTTGGTGCTAAGAGTAAAGAATCCAGGTGCGTTTATGTGGGACAGTACAGCTTTTTATTCTTTTCTGCTCTTCCTACAAATTGCAGTAATGTCCCACATTTTTACTCGCGCTATTTTCCAAAAAATCATGTCTGCAGGGTGAATGCTTTTCCCCCCAGTTTACCAGATCCACTGGCGATTAAAGAAAGTTGGGAGTACGTCAAGTGCAGGCTGACCTGTCGCTGTCTTTGCTGCCCAGATGGGAAACATTTTCAGAAATGCTATGAAAATAACGACTTAAGCTGTGTAGATTTCTATTGTAAAACAGAGAAAATGGCCGCAGAGGAGAGGAAATAAAATGGGAACAAATGTTTCCTTGCTAAAACCCTGGAGAAGTAGAGATTTAGAAAAATAGCTGAAAACCACATCACTTACCACAATGGGCTGCACAAGTCGGAGTGCAGGAATAAGTGCTGATGTATAAATTTTGTTGTTTTTAAAAATCAGTTTGCACATTTTTCTACATCCATTTGGGTTTCTCCTGTTTCTAAAAACAGTCCAAGCACTTAGAAAAAACACCCAATTCTGGTGTTTTTCTGATACTAAATGTTTTTTAGTATCAGAAAAACGAGACATTTCAAAAACCTTCAGAATGTAATGTCACAAATCGAAAGGCACTGCCCGTCGCCTAGCAACCCCAATGAATTTCAACCGGTTGCCTAGCAACAAGAGGAGCTCCAACACGATTAGTCTGCTCAGATTTCTTAGGGTTTTGCTTTCAAAAATAATATCCCAGACAAGATGAAAATAAGAGAAAGTATGACATAATTTCTTGGAACAAATTTAGATTTCTTGAAACGGGTAACATAAAATTTTTAGTTTTATAGAAAACATGTTTTTGACATACCTGTTGAAAATAGGATTTTCTTGTATATCCTTAAGATAAATTTAATTTTTCTAAATGTAATAATACTTTATTTAAAAATCATGATTTTCATGAGCAGGGTTTCCTAATGTTGTCTAATTTGTGGCTCTTTGTTTAGTTTGGCTTCTTCTTGAGCTGGATGACTCGTTCACATTTTGAGCGTTTTTGAACTTCCATTTGGGTCTGTTTTATTTCTAAAAACAGCCCAAGCACTTAAAAACCAAATACCTTTTCATTTTTTGGCTTTAAGGTAAAATTGTTGGTGTCTGGAAGATGTTCAATTTCAAGAACCACAAGCATGTATCGTCATAAATCAGCCAAGCCCAGCCCGTTACCTAGTAACTCAGACTTCCTCGACGTTTGGGCAGCTGGTTTACAATGGAAGCTGGAAAAGACGAGTGTTACCTAGCAACACAAGCACAAAATGTAATGACCATGTTTTGTATCGCCCATAGAACTATCCTAACCTGTTCAAGGAGGCATAATAGTTTAATTAGGTAATAATTAGTGCTAAAAGACAGGAGGCTTCACTTGGACTTATCCTCAAGGACTTGATTCTTGAAATGGATTTGTCCCTTTCAAACTTGAGATTTGACTTGGACTATTCCCTAAATTACTTGAAACCTGACCTAGACTCGTGCTGTAAAGACTTAAGATGGAACTCACAGTTGTAGTTTGGGACTCAAGTCTCACAAATCTTTGTCTTTCTTAGGTTCTTATTAGAGACTTGAACTAGTCATTTAAAAATTGGAGACTTCACACTAACTTTCAGCGAATTGTAAAAAAATATTTGTGAACATCTCTGAGAATTATCCACAACTTTCAGCTTCTTAAGGAAGTACCCCCTTCCAGAGCTGGAATATTTTAACTGATTCTTGATTACTGTGCCAAGGGAAAAGGTAGGCACATTTATCAAATGGTCAAAAATAACTAAAATGCATACACTGCAGTGCAGCCTTATTGCATTCCCTGTGCACACACCGGTTCTCCTTTCTGTGACGTGTTGGCCTCTGTGGACCCATTCTTAGCCAGAACATTTCTTGCTTTGTCAAGTTAAAAGGTTCAGAATGAGCTTTCCACTATACCATCGGAGGTGAGGCAGTGGCCATTCTCCCTCTTCCTCAGTGAACACAACACTGCACAAACGGAAATGAACTGAAGGACAACTGATGCAAATGAGCCAAACTGCACAAAGGATGCAGGTTATCATTACTTAGGAATTAGCTTTGAGCCGTGACCTTTGCCAAGTGACACTTGAAGGTGATATAGGTTGTTCAGTCACTCAATCAGATTATAGTACATCAGACTCTCATGATATAATGATGAGACACGTAGAAAGAGCTTTTTCAGATAATCAAATATGATTAAGGTTTCTAAATGTTAAATATTAAAGGGCACAAAATTCACATTTTGGACATTTTAGTTCTTCTGTTTGGGTTTCTATTGCTCCTTAAAACATCCTAAGTACTTAAAAAAACACCTAGCCACTGTTTGGAAATAATTTAATGATCTTTGGTGTCTGAAAAGTGAGTCGTTTCAAAACTAGCAACCCCAGCCAAGTGCAGACCGTTACCTAGCAACCCCAGCAGAGTTCCGCATGTTACTTAGCAACCCCAGTGGAGCTCTGACACATTTGGTTAGTTGGTTTTACCTCTTTATGTACAATGGCTGCTGGAAAAGACAAGTGTTCAGTGGCTGACTTGGTGAGGGCGGGCGATATGGACTTAAGGTTTTATGGCACTATTGTGATAAAAACTATTCACTTCTTTTTTAGGTAACTGTATAACTGTGACTGTGTTACACAACAATTACAACCCCACAAACACAAATAATGCCCTTTAAAAAAATTCCAATTTGTAATTTGCTTCTTTTGAATTACAGTTGCGTAAGGAAGTGTGATTTGTATCACTAAGCTGCATACTGTGACTGTATTTTCAAGTTTGTTTCTTTGTTTTGAAGCATTAGTGGAGAAAATAGTCATCAAAATTATTATAAGAAATTCATCACAATTAATGATAAACAATGTGATAAATCCCCACCTCTACAACGTCTGCCTTCTAGAAACCACTTGCTGCATTGTTTTTAATTGTGCAGGAGGCTCCACTTCTGCTTTTCGAAGATGTACTTTTGTATAATTGTACATCTGTTTGCAGCCATTTTTATGTGTGAGTGTAAGCATAGAGTTGGGGGGCGTGGCCAGCAGCAACTTATTAGGATTTAAAGTGACAGAGGCCCTAAAGCAGCTCATTCTGTAATGATCAGACTAAAATCTCATGATCTAAGAATGATTTTGAGCAAAAAAAATGTTTTGTATAGACCACAGACATGTCTTAATCTGTTCAGGGAAGTATAATAGGTCACCTTTAATCTTTATTTGCTACTGTAAGATAAAATTTAATGATTTAAATCTTTAGAGTATTTATAATCCAACATATTTTAGAAAATAAAATTATAGGTAGTTCCTTAATGTATTATTATCATGATCTCTGCATTACTCTAAATAAAGATGATCTACCAGCTGTAGGTGTTAAAACCTAAAAAGCTTTTCTTTAAGATAAAAGACAGTTTATTTGATGTTGTATTGAACCACTAGATGGATGGAAACATCCACAGAGGGCTAAGCTAATAGGCTGTGGGTGTTCAGAGTGATTTTAATCAATTAACTTACAGCGGCTAAAAAATAAAATGGATTTTGTAGTTTTGCCAAATAGCACTGCCCACTCCTTTTCTAAGCCTAAAAGCTACATTTGTCCACAATATGAAAGTCTAGTCATGTCAACAAAGGATCAACCTGACCTGATTCATGTCAATATTTCATTGAAAAACTCCTGGTTAATGCAGCTTTGGATTGTGAAATGTTTCATTTTGAAAATATTTCCATAAGCTAGTTGAATCTCTTTGCCCTGTCGTGGTGACAGGATCAAAATCAACAAATTAATCTGAACAAAATGCAGAGTAGAGTCTTTAAACATGTGAAATGCTTTCTCACCCGTCATCGCATCTCATTATTCTCTTATTTTTACTTTATTGTGGTATGACTTCTCAAATTATTATGACTTTATTCTTGTAATTTTAATTGTACTTTTTTTTCTATGTATGGCCTCAGTTATCTGAAAATACTTCACATATCAAACATAAAACATAAAAGAAACTTGACATAGCAGTTTGATGTCTTGGCGTCTGTCTCTTTAAGAAGCGGGCGGTTTGCACCACTTTTACATGTGCAATCAATTGCACTGGCAATCTTTGTAGATCATGTGCAACAAAACCACTTACTGTGCATATGATTTGCTATTTTTTTGCTCACAGTCATCTTAATGATTTGTTTTTTTCTAAATGAAAAGCCTTTTTGTGTTTAGAAAGATAGTTGCTCTTGTTAATGCACAAGCTAACATAAGCACCTTAGCAGTTACAGGAAGTTAGAAAAGTAGACGTTTAAATTATTACTACAAAAAATATAGCACGTTTTAAATTCTCATCTTATTTTGTTTAGCATCTTAATCCTTTATTTGTCAGATGGCAACCTATTGTTTCTGTTTATGCACTTTACTACTGATAGAACGTCAGCACAGCCAGCTAGCTGCAATGCTAACAACTAAAAAATATATGTTTTTGATATTGATATTTACTAAATGGAAATAATTTTCCGCTTCGTAAAATGAATGCTAGTATAACAGGGTTTTATTTTAGCAATATTAAAAATGTGAAGTTTGTTCTTTGAATTTATTTTTGCTTAGTCAAGAAGTTGTTTCGTCAGACATTTATTGGTGTATGTATCAAGTTCTGTTATGCTGCATTTGGCAGTTGCTGGTTACCATAGTAACCGGTAACTGACAGTTCCGCCCCCCTTTTTCTGTTACCGTTGGTAACGGTAGTATGTATTAGGATCAACTCTGTGTTTTCTTTACAAATATAATATTTTAACATATATTTTAGATAAATGTAATCATACACAGTGTTTCATGAATAATTCTGCTATGTTTATATTTAATTTTCCAAACGTTAACCGCTGCCAACTGCTCATTGTATTTAATTTAATGGGGCTGGACTGATGTTAACCACCAACTAGATTTCCTCTTTTCTTAGAATAAATACAAGGAATCTGAACGCGTTTGTTGTGAAGTCAACCTATTGGATATGAGACGAACATAAAAGAGTCACACTAACATTTACGTCCAGGTACCGGCTGCTACATGAGGTTAGCAAAGTTAGCAGTTAAAAACAGCATCAATTAAACATGTTTGCTTGTTATACACAATTAGTAGCTAACAAAAATAAGTGTTTTGGGTAATATTGTGTCTCAAAACTCAAAGCTGCATTAACCAGTTAGTGTAATTCTGTACATTTTCCATGTTTCTTTTTGCACCCTCTCTCTTTTCGCTTTCATGTTTTTATAGTGTTTTTCCTTGAGCAGCATTATGTGAAATGTTGAATTGAATGTTGTTTTTTTTGTCATATTTCCTTTAAGCTCAAGTCAGAGTTCAGCTTTCTCTCAAGTTTGAGTGAAATGCACTTCAGTTTGTACTGTGAAATTGAAGACCAGAGTGGAAAGAATGAACATAGAAAGCTCTGAAGCGTAGAAGAGAGGCACTTTGCACTCCTGCGTGAACCTTTTTTATTTTTTCTCCCTTTACTCTGCCGTTGTATTTACATTCATGCCTACTGTATATCAAACCCTCGCTTTATTGTTTCCAAATGTGTGAACTTTGTAAGTCGTGCATTGGAAATTCAGCACAGTGTTTTTCTCTTCCTTGTTTGAAATAAAAACATTAAATAAACAAAGGCAGCAACATAATAATTAAATGTCTGCTGCTTAAAATATATTCAAGTCAAACTAACCACCATGAAAACTGGATGAAAATCAACTTACAAATTACTAAACAAATTACGGAAGATAAATACATATAAAACATTGAACATTTTCAGGGTGGTACAGTCAGGGGACAACCAGATTTTGCTATTGAATTTGCTCATTGTGAGCGCTCTCCAGGGTGCGGTAAATCAGTGTTTAAGCTTAGATTATATTGTAATGAGGTCGATCCAGACTGAGAGAACAAGAGGGCTCTTTTGAATAATTCAATGTGAACCTTTGGGATCTTGCAAAGACAATTATGTGCCTGTCGACTGTAATTTTCCTAAAAATTTTTTCTTTTTTTCCAATTTTTTAAGGCCACAGATTTATAGCAAAGGGCAGAAAATAAAAAAATGTATGTGTAAATACAGAATCAGAGCTTGTATTTTAATCAGATATAAAGTCAGAAGAGTCAATACAGATTAAAAAGGGCTTTATTAAGCTTTAAAGAAGATTAATCCATTATTTCAGTCAAATATGTTTGATTATTGAAGTACAGGCTTGTGATATGTAATCAAATCACCATTAAACCTTTTCTTAAGCAAAATAATAATGTTTCTGTTAGTTTTACCATTTATCTTGGATACTTTGTGTTGGTTTTATTCGTGTCAGTGACTCACACTGATAATGTCTTGAGTGTTTTTAATGCTTCAGTGTTTAGCAACAAACGCCCACCAACATTCAGGGGCTGAAATACTTTGAATTAATTTGATTCAGACAAGGAGATAAAACAAAACAGACAGGGACTGGTTTTTAATTTAAATGAAAAACTGAAACAAATATACTGTAAAAATGCAAGTTAGAAAAAAACTGCATATTAATTTATTTTACTCACTGCCAAAGGTTTTGCTAGTCAATTGATTTGTTATTTAGGAGATCATACATGGAAAGGAACTACTGACTCTTTGCCCAGTAATTAGGCAAGATCTTGGTTAAAACTCGACGTTTACACTCGCATGTGAAAATGGCTACAAACAGATTCACAATTATACAACCGTACATCTTTGAAAAGCAGAAATGGAGCCTCCTGCACAACCAACAAGAGAATGCAGCAAGTGGTTTCTAGATGGCAAGTCAACAACAAACCAGTTGTCTATTTCCAGCAGCCATCTACGGCAGTAAAACCAGCCGATCAAACGTGCTGGAACTCCACTTGGGTTGCTAGGTAACGGGTGGAACTCTGCTGGGGTTGCTAGGCAACGGAGCAGTGCCCTTCAAATGCGACTTGACAATCGGGAGGTTTTTGAAACGGCTCGTTTTCGAGACACCAAAACATGAACGTCTAGTTAGTTACTTCCAAATGAAGTATAAAAAAATACAAAAAGTGAATTTTGGATAATAATTCTGAGTTAAAGAGTTATCCGGTTCAAGAAGAAGCAAAAGGGCCACAATTTAGACAACTTTTGGAAACGTCTGTCAAAGACGTCCGTCAAGCCAGCATGAGAAAATTATACTGTCAAGTAAAGCATAAAATAGTTTGTAAAGTTTCATTTAATTCGTGTTTGGCTTTCACAGGAATCCCCAGAGACGAGTTCTTACAAATGACTAAAACATGATTCCATAAAAATGAAATATTATGAGAAATATAAACTTGTGTTAAGAAATGTGGTCATTCTTCCTCCTTTTTGTATCTTGTCTAATATATTCATTTTGAAAGCAAAACCTTAAAAAATCCAGTTGATTTACATTTATTGGTGCAAACATCCACAGTTTGTTGTTTCTTTTCTTCTAGCAGCCAGCAAAGCTACAATTACGTTGCTGTCACAAGCTGCCTCTGCACATAATAATAATCCATTTTTTTCCCCCCTTTGAATTCGTTTCACACTTAACAAATCACCGGCGTGGTTTTGAAGCATGAAGTTGACGGGGCCCGTTGTTTCGTACGGCGTGACAGTTTGTTTCCTTGTCAGCTCGGCTCTCGTCAGGGGTCACAGGAAGTCGCATCTGAAGCGTATGACATGAATGAAATCTTTATTGTGCCGCTCTTTTGCATAAATGTTTGAGTTTTAAACATTGTTTTGATTAGATCACAGGGAAACCAGTTGGAAAAAAAAAAGACAGGACTCGTCACAGGAACATGAGCCGACTTGCGGCTGAATCTAGATTTTTAACGATTACTTTTCTAAGAATGAGAAATGTAATGTTTTGGATGCCAGTGACCTTTTATTGCGTCAAGGAAACGGGTCTATTAATACACTTGATTAATTGAAGATCGGATCCAAAAGTAGCAGAAACAGAAGAAAGCCGGAGTTGTTAAATGTCATTTTTGTTCATATTTACCATTGTTGAAGATTAAAGTTCCAGCTTTGCCTACTTACACATTTCTAATGTTTTTTGTAGAATTACGAGGATAAAGTCGTAATTTTAGGACTTTATTCTCATATGACTTTATTCTTGTAATTTTTCTGTTATTTATGTATTTTGATTTTAAAAATATTATTAGAACTTTATTTACATATAATTTTGACTTTATTCTCAATATTATTTTATTCTCGTATTACTTTCACTTTATTCTTAAAATATTGTGACTTTATTCTAGTGCGACTTTAGCCTCATATTTTTCGGCTATTTTTGTGTTATTTTGACTTTATTCTTTCATTATTTTTGATATTATTACAACTTTATTCTCATAATAATTTATTCTCATTATTTCGACAGTATTTTCTTATTTCAACTTTATTCTCGTACAAGCCTTGTATTTCAACTTGTATAACTTTATTCACGTACGAGGTTTCTCTCGTAATAATCTCTTACTGTTTCAACGTTTTTTGGATTTATTCTTGTAATTTTATTTATTATTTTTTATTTTTTAGTGGTGTGGCTCTATCCGCCATCGTAGACTGGCACCAGATTAACATGGCTGTTATTAATGTGACCACCAGGGGGCAGTCATTGCACATACGACTGAAGATGGTCTGTGATGATTTGGTGAAACCTGTTTGTTGCTTTTAGGGTGAATTACTGTGCATTATTTGGCCTGTTGTGCATTAGTAGAGGGAGAAACATTGCTTTACTTTAAAAAACAACCTTCCATATTTCATAACGATGAATCCCTGCAGGCCCCAGTGTTGCAGATTAAAAAATAAATTGTTTGACCTGTTTCGTATGCACTTTTACATCTTTTTAAATAATCAATTTCATCCTCTGTGTGTTTTTATATGTATCTGCTATCTGTTTGGAGGGGAAAAAAGTGTTTTATATTGAAATGATTTCCATGATGTAATGTGAGGTGACAGAGTGTGGGCAGTTTGGACTTGGTATGGCTCTCAGGTAGATTTCCATGCAGGAAAAGAAACCCAGCAGTCATCAATCACTCTGAGTCAGGCTGGAGAGACTGGCATATCTATCCTCATTCGAGCTGTCTGTACCAATCAGGGAGCCAAATTACACCCAGGACCTAATGTGTTTATCAAGGATTATTAGGGGATTTTTCTCCGCCTTAAATCTTCTTAAGTGTTAAACTTTTTTCTTTACCGTTTTTAGATGACACCGTGAACGTAATATGTCGATTATTGGTTATTTTTCGGTTTATTTTTCCATGGCAGTTCTTCATTCCTGTCTGAGATCTCTTGTAAAGGATCCATAAACTTGCCTGTCAGTGTTGCTGCTGAGGGTTACGAATAAATGTAGTGAACTCCAGAACCGCTAACGATTTTAATAGTGGTGTTGGTGCGAATATTCCCAGCTGCTAAAAAAATTACCAAATAGATCTTAAACTTTACCTGTCAATTATATTCTGTGCACTAGAACAATACACTAAAGTAAAGCACACAAGAATATAAATTACTTTACATTTAAAAAGCAGCTTTATTTATTGTCTTCACTACATTTTTAGCAGCTACACTGCAAAAATTCAAAATCTAACCAAGTATTTTTGGTCTAGATTTTGGTGCAAATATCTTAGTAAATTTGAAATAAGACAAAACTAACGTACAAGCAACTTTTTAACAAAACATAGGAGGTTGTTATAAGTCAACAATTTCTTAATGTTGATAAAAAAATTTACTAGTTCTACTGACAGATTATTTAATTTATACAGAATATGTCTTGATCTAAGTAAAATAATCTGTTTTTTATTATTTGTCACAATAAGATCTGCTTTTACTAAAAACTATGCATGCTAACATCTATCTGTGCTAATAGCTAATCATACTAATGGCTACCAAGCTAACAGATTTTGTTTAACAGTGAATTTCAGTTGTTTTTTTTTGTTTTTTACATTTCATTACTTTAGCCTAGGGATACATTTTCTTTGTTTTAATTGTCTGAACCAAATTACATTGGTGTCAATCTGTAGTGATACAAATTGCCATTGGTAGTTAAACAATAATAATTCAAGCTAATAGCTATGCTAACACCCAAGCTAACAGCTATTGACTGTGTGTTTAACAGAAAATATCAGCTTATTAAAATGTTTTTTCTCATTATCACTTTAGTACTAGACATGAATCTGCTTTATGTCAATGTGTAGAGACACAAACACCATTGGTAGTTAACCTACCAATAATTCAGGCTAACAGCTAATGACAACAGAGCTTGTTTAACAGTGAATTTGAGCTTTTAAAAATGTTTTTACACCTCTCCACTTTTGCATTAGATATAAATTTGCTTTGTTGCTTTTGTCTGAACCAAACTACATTTGTGTGAACCTGGAGTGACGTAAATTGTCCTAGTTAAGCTATTGATGATTTGAGCTAACAGCTATTCATGCTAACTGATACAAAAGCTAAAGTCCATTGACAACAAGTGAGCTTTTCATCACTTTCCACTAGACATGAATTTGCTTTAATTATCTTAACCAAATTACATTTGTGTCAATCTGTAGGGTAGATAAGGCAGCTCTGCTACATATTTTTAGGAATAGCATCATGGCTGCCTTCTACAGAGAAGATACTGACTTCTGAAATTAAGACGATACATTATACTGAAAAGATTCTTTAATATATTTTTGGTTTGAAGGTACTCTATACACTCACTTGTCCCCAACTCCATCCTACAGACTAATATAAAATAAATTCTTAATCGTCAGCGCCTGACCTGTGGGTCTTTGCTTTCTGATGAGCCTTAATTATCATCACCACAGATTTCCAACTGTGGACACCAAGAGGTCAGCGGAGACGGATGCCACGCATCTCAATAGTTCAGCAATTAAGGTAAGAAAAGTCAGTCGTTTTTAAAGCTGGGGATGTAAAATTGTTGTATTTATTCTACCAACTGCAAAGCAGTACAGCAAAAGAAGGTTTTCTTTGATTTTAATTAAACAGAATGTGAACACAATGTAGATATATAACATCACAGTGACTCTGGTCGGTAAATGTATTGTTTGTGAGCCTCGCTGTCATATCCATGTGAAGTATGCATGTAATAAATACCCCGTTGTTTGCTTGGCGCCATGAAAAGGTCACGCTTTGGGGATTTCAGCAGTGCCTAAAAATAAAGCATCTCATCAAGGTGTATACATAATTAATGATTGGTCATTTTACATAAGGAGGCAGATTTTTCCGTCTCATTGCCCTAGTCAATCATCCAGTGTCAGAAAAGAAGGTTTTAATTCACATGCATTAGCTCATACTCATCAATTTGAGGGTCTTGATGTTTAATCTTCAATATTTGTCGAAAGGTGTTGATCAGGTGTTTAATCTTTTTGGATAATATAATACAGAAAGTTCTTCAAAATTGCAACCAGTAATGACTTCAAAAACTAAAAAAAAGTTCTATTTTTTATTTATTTTTTTATTTTTTTAGGAATAATTAAACTTAGGATGCGTATAATACAATAGGGAACGCCTTGAATGTTGTAAGGCAAATTATCCGCCACAAATTAATTAAACATGTCAGCCCTTTTAAAATCTAAATTTAATCGACTCATTAGAAAGTAAATTGCATAAATTAATGATCTGAAGAGTTCACAGCCTGTAATAAAGAATAAACTCTAAGCTAGCATCATGTTTTTGTGCTCTGGTTTACATTTTTTTATGCCAATCTGTATTTTTCCACGAAATCTGGGAGTTTTTTTCCTCCATCCCCCTCTGATGTACTTCCTGATTTGTTTTAGCGCTTGTCCTCCTTGGTTTTTATCCAATTAGTTTCCCCCCGGCCCTTGACACACTTGGCCTTTGCTTGCTGATTACCATTCAGCTCTTGTTCATTTGTCATTATTTCCTCCTGGTTTCATGCACGCAGACAGTGGTGTTTTTGACAAACAACTTCAGTTTTTGACACATCAAAGTGTTTTAAAGGGGACTTATTATGGAAAAATTCATTTTATGCACATTTTCCCACCTACTTTTCAGTTTCTACTGCTTCTAAAAATATAAAATAAAAGTTTTCTTGGCAATAAGTTGATCTTCTTTGGTGTGTGGGAAATTAGCCATTTCAAAAACCCTCAGAATATAACGTCAAATTAGAGGGCACTGTGCCGTTACCTAGCAACCCCAGCAGAGTTCCGTCCATCACCTAGCAACCCAACAGGAGTTCTAGGATGTGTAAAGCACTTTGGGGTCTTCTGGACTTACGTGCTATACAAGTACAAACCATTTACCAAGAACCTGAATATTTAGGTCAAAGATAAATATTTAGTTTAAAGCTAAAACATTTCTTAAGCTCATTATTTTACATGCTAGCTAAATATTTGTTTTAAAGGTAAATATTAAGTTCAGTAACTAAATATTTAGCTCCAAACTGAATATTTGATTAGCAAACTAAAGGTGTTAAACATTTAGTTAGTAAACTAAACATTTAGCTTACTAATTATTTAGTTAGCAAGCTAAATATTTAAAGCAAAAAAATTAGCAAGCTAAATATTTAACTTGCTAGCTAAATATTTGTTTTGAAGCTAAATATTTAGTTCACAAACTAAATATTTAATCTGCAAGCTAAACATTTAGTTAGTAAGCTTATTAATTATTTAGTCAGGAAGCTAATTTTGTTAAGCTAAATATATAACTTAAACCTAAAAACGTTCGTATCAAGCTCAATATTTAACATCTTTACTAAATTAGCTAGCTTAGTTTTAAGCTTTTATAAGCTTAAAATTAAAAACTTTAGCAGGCTCAATTTTTAACATGGTAGATGCATATTTAAATTTAAGTGTGTGAAATAATCTGCCAGTAGAACTTGTATCTTTTCATCAATATTAAGGAATTATTTACTTAAAACAAGCTTTTGTATCTTGTTGAAAAGTTACATTTAAGTTAGTTTAGTCTTTTCAATCGTACCACAATACAAACTTATCTCATTAGCCAGACAGGACCGTGTTGACCCGTCTTTGCCTCTATCAAAATATCAATCACTCCGAACCACATTACAGCTTCCAAAGATGTCGATGTTTCTTTCCCAATTTGAGCTTCATTTCCCTCATTAGAGCAGCACATATTTCACCCTGTCATTTGTTTTGAACCGGTATTGAGCATGTATGATTAAAAGAGAAGAGATTGATTTTCTTACAGACAGCCTCTTAATGAAACCCAGCAGAATAATTGACCCTGAACTTTTAGTGCCGCTGCATCTTCCCCTCATGTATCCTGAGCGGTAAAGATGCTCAATATTTAAATAAACACAACCGCGGCACTGCAAGGAGGAAATCGAAGGCCGAACACTTTAAAGTACATTCAGATAATACACTACTTGCTGAAATGATTGGTCGCACGGAGGGAAGCCATTACGTGGCCGCCATTAACAGTGCATCATGCAGAAATAAGCTGATCAGCACTTTACGATGGAACTGGCATTTGTAAAGAGGATGGATGGCCTCCTGTGTTCATTATCATCAGTATGTCTCCAGTTACGCAAATCAATTGCACATTAAAGCACAATGAAGCCAAAATGCGTCTGGAAGGTTTTGTTTTGACAGCTTACATAGCGTAATATACAAATATATATTACAGTTATACAAATAATGTAATATAGCATTCTGTCTATGCAGATGAGAAGTAGCTCTTCTGTTTGTTTTGCTTCGACTCCTTTTACAACCATGTTTCATTGTTATACAACATTACAAGTAATTATGCTTAATTTTAATTTCCTTTCACTTTCTTGACATATTAAACGTTTTGTGGTTTTATTGTTGTGACAAATGAAAGTGCTGACAGCTGAATTTGCACCTGGAAGACAATATTTCCAGGGATAAATAGATTTATTATTATTATTATTATTAACCTTTATTTAACCAGGTAAGAAAACCCATTAAGACCAGAGTCTCTTTTACAAGGGAGACCTGCCGAAGAGGTCAGAGGCACAAACTTCAGAAACAGGAGTTAGTTAAAGGAGTCGTTTGACATTTAAAGAGCAAATTCAGTTCAATTGAAGACAAAATAGTGTAAAATAGGCAAGTTTTCACTGTAAAATATTTATCTCTAAGTGTGTTTTCCTGCCTAATAGCCCAGTAGACTCAATTTGGTTGTGCAACATTTGTAACATTTTCAGCTGCTGTGGTTCTCTTTCAGACTGCACCATGTTAAATGAACCAAACTATTTGAAAAACCTGTTCTCCTCCTCGCCTGTGGGGGCGCTGCACCAAGAACTACCAAAGGAAACAACACTAACTGGAGTAGACGTGATCGCCACTTCCTTCTTCATTGTCAATTTGTAAAATTGAATGAAAAAACTATTATTCCAACCTAAATTTTTGCATTAACAATAATTTCGAAAACTTATTGAAAACTTTGCAACAATATGCATTGAAGTAAATTATAGTAGTGATGTATAACAGTTAGAATTCCTAAATTTAAGCTGTTTTATGTATTTCTCAACCTCTAAAAAGAAAGTAGATGAAGGTAAATTAACGAAAATAGCATAAATAAACATGAGCCTTTTTTTCCCATCAGATAGAAACCATACCCAGTTACAGAGCAGACAGTCGTGATAAAATACCGTTTGTACGAGTTTCCTTTAACATAAACTGATGTTTGTTCTCCAGCAAACAATTTTGTCTCTCAGTTGATAACGATTCACCCAGCAGACATTTGGACAATGATTCCTGCAATCTTACTCATCATCTACACAGGACTGCCTCAATTTTACCTTTATGGCTCCAACAATAAAGCACCCAACAGATGAGATGGATGGAAACAACTGGAGAATAACATACACCTTGTTAAATGTTTATTCAGAAGCAGAATAAACAGATTTACATTAAATTGTTCATGCTTTGGCAAATTGTTTTTAAAAGCAGAAAACAAATCTTAGATGAATTAAATTATCTTAGCTAACATTCAAACTAAACTCAGCTGAACAGTTCATGAAAATACAGCATGTAAATATAATTTTTAGACATTTAATGTTATAAAAAATTTCCTGCTTGTTTGGAGAAAAGGCAGGTCCAAAAATCTAGAGCATGATTTCCTCATTTTTCTGTCTTTCTGTCTTCCAAGCTATGTTTTCCGGTCCTCCCCTGCCGTTCCCTCACAACTGAATCCGACTGCGAGTCATAGATCACTCAAGACGCCCCAATCATTTATATGCAAATTGGATGCCATCTATTAGCCTTTTACAGAATCAGTTTAGATTATGGGAGAAAACAGAGAAATGTCTGTATCTGATTCTTCTTTCCTGGCCACAAAACCCCATTTCCCCCCCCACATGCATTAAACTGTCATATAAAAACTCGACAACGCTTTCACCACACTATACTTTCTCTCTTTATTAGTGGACTGATTATTGTGAAATATAATTTCCTGTTATAATGATTAATGGTTGAAGAAGAAAAGAAAAGAAAATCTATATTATATGATTTTTATTCCTTAGAGAGAATGAATAGCTATTCAGACACGATTTGTGTTAACCTGGTAGCTAGCAGCTAGCTAGCTAACCTCATGGGTTAGCTAGCTAGCTGCTAATGCTTGTTGGTTAACATTTCAATGTTAATTTCCAATTATAGTTACCAACTGTATCTTAAAATACAGCCTTTTTAAACTTATAAGGGGGATTTAATTTGAATCTATGTAAAATATATATATATATATATATATATATATATATATATATATATATATATATATATATATATATATATTTGAAGATGCACATAAACGTAACTGTTTAAATTTTATAATTGGCTAGCTTTAGCGTATTGCCATTTATTTTCTTTCTTTAAAGTTGAAATTAATTATTATGTTTTGGATAGCTTTGCATCCATTGTGCTTTTTTTTTTGTCTGACTCTGGTAGTCCCTATGCAAAGGATGATTTATGTAGAAATGTTCTCTTAGTTTTATTACTCTTACTATTTTTAGGTTTCTTAATAAACCAGAAAAACATTTCCACAAAATGACAACGCCAGCTGACTGGCAACAGATATTTCTAATTAAAAAATAACATCACATTATTTTATGCTAGATGACTCATTGTATGTTACATGATTGACAAATATTTTGTGTAGAAAAAAAATACATTAGTGAAAAAGTTGAACAAATAAACATAATCCATCCTGGTATATAAATAGCTTCCATCTTTGTATTTGAATGACACAGTGTATGGTAATTGTTTTTTGCAAAACAACAACATCTTTGCCTTTTTTTTTATTTTTTTTTACCAGTAATGGCTACTTTGAATGTTGGCATCATAGAGAGAGAGAGTAATGGGTTGGGGGGGTGTGGAAGCTGCATCTCTGCTAATTAAATGACAGCGAGCAGGCAGATGAGGGAACCGGTTTAATTTTTCAAAGGTGACATGCAACCAGGAACATTATGTGCCAGCTATCAATATGAATAACAGGTAGAGAGGCATCAGCTGGCAGGCTTTCTAATGAAGGACTGCAACACTGTAATGTTGTCTCCATCTGTTGTCAGATGTCACTGCATTCACCCTGTGGCTCTTTTTCCTTATCCTGATGTTTGCCTTCGTCTGTGTCAGAGCTCGGCTATATAGGCTGTCAAATTATAGATTCAGGTACCAAGAAAATACGCTAAGTTCCCACTCATAATTAGGACAAAGTATTGGGGCTAAAAACATAAAATTAGTACAATTATGGGAATAAAGTGGTAGTATTACAACAACAAAGTCATATTACTACTTTATTCACGTAATATTATGACTTCTTGAAATATTTTGACTATACTCATAATATGACTTTAATCTTGTTCTATTTTGATATATTTCTTGTAATCATAATATGATCTTATTTTGTGCTAGTTTATTCTCGTAGTTTTATTTATTTTTTTCTGTTTTTATAAACTTTTGAAAGTAAAATTATGTAACGTATTAACTGACTTGAAACAAAGATGGTTAATTCTTACTTGCTATGTTTAATTTGAAGAATATCACAAGTTTTCAAGCAGAGTTTTGAAAAATGACTGAAGACGAGATGTTCCTATAGTTTTCATGATTTTATGTTAAAAAGGCTTGCCATAGGGACGCAGCATATGTGTTAAACCGTCGACCAATCACGTCACTTCCTGGAGGTCTGGAGTTCTGGAACTTTCTACAGGCTAAATAAAGATGGTTAATTCTTACTTGCTATGTTTAATTTGAAGTATATCACAAGTTTTCAAGCAGAGTTTTGAAAAATGACTGAAGACGAGATGTTCCTACAGTTTTCATGATTTTATGTTAAAAGGGCTTGCCATAGAGACGCAAAATATGTGTTAAACCGTCGACCAATCACGTCACTTCCTGGAGGTCTGGAATTTCTGGAACTTTCTACAGGCTAAAAAAAAGGTCAACAGAAGCTACCGCCATTTCAGGACATCTGTGCAGCTAGAAGTAAAACAGGTAAAATTTTATTTGATTAACTGTTAATAAAGCATAAATGGAATTTCCTAATGCGGATATTTATTTATTTAGTTAAGTTTTTAAGTCGGACTGTAGTGTCTCAAGTCATGGCTTGACATTAGTGACTTAGCTTAGCATACACCGAGATTCTTTGGGTATAAATGTATTTCGAGACTTAAAATGTTAAAATTATTTTACACTATAAAGGAGCAAAATTATTGTGTTAAATAACTATTATTGAATTATTTGCACCGTAAATGTGTGCCGTCTTTATATAGACGCCTCATTGTGTTGGATCGTGACTCGGTTTGCCTTGATATTAACACATCTGTTTTAAGAGCCCCTTAATTACTGAATTTAATGTTTCATTTATTCTGATTACATAGCGTTTCTGTCATACCAGTTTAATATAAATGCACTGGCACAGTTGAGATTATTATTTGAAGTTTGAGTTCAACAACACAAAAGCAGTAGTGTATTCAGAAAAATAATTGGCTTTAACGCAAGAACCAACCAAACAAGTAAACCCATAAAAAAAGAATTAACCTCAAAAGCATCCAAGCATAAAAATAATCCCAGCTGGTGTTGTTTTATTTCAGATTAAAGCTTGTATATTTGCTTTATATATCAAGTAAGAGGACATTGCAGAGCTGCATTAAAGATGCAAGTCGGAGAAGTAATAAGGAAGATAAAGTCAGTGCTCCAAATCCATGTAAAATATATGCAATTAGATCACTTCATTTACATTATTTTGCATACATGTCTCATTACAACATCCGTATGTTGAATCTGTGCTTTATAGATTGTTTTGTGTGTCTAATCAGACTTGGAGAGGACTGACTATTAAGTATCTGAAGACATTCCAGTCATCAGGGTAAATAGAGTCCCATGATAAATTTTTGATTTAAACTTATTAAAAATGCATAGACGCTTGATAAGTATATCACTGCACTGTCCTAATGGAACAATAGAGAGTGAAGATGGCTAACATCAATCTTTGGAGAGGAAATATCCTTCTTTACAGTAACACTTTAAGTATTTCAGCTCAGATTCAGCCAAATTGTCCCGGTTGAGAAACTGTAAGTCGAGGCCAATTGGAACAAAATGTTTTGTTGCGTTTCATGTGAAAATTTGCCTAACAGAAATAAAAACAACAGTAAAGTTTGTTGTAAACATGTTTTTGGTTGTTTACTGTAATATTGACTAGAGGTGTGCTGATCGATCGGTCACCGATCATAATTGGCTGATTTTCGTGAAAAAGTGCATGATCGGTGATCGGCGATCATTGGCTCTTGTTGCCGATACCGATCACCTGCATCTCATTTCTCAACCTGCCTGTGCAGCTGGTCTCCTCTTTCCTTCACTCTGCAAACGCGCAGCAACAAATCCTAAGCGATGTGGAACTATAACTATGACGCACTGAGTGAATGGTGAAGTTTGCGTGTTGCAGTGGAAAATTGAAGCAGGTCAAAATGCATCAACACAACGAAGCTAATACGACATAAAAACAATGCCATACTTGACAGAGTTTGGCTACATCGAGACTCACTGCAGTAAAATGACATATGGAGGATCAGATAGCAGGTAAAGCAGCGCACAGCTACAAACACTCACCTGGATTAGCATGACGGTCAGAAAGCTAACAAATAACCCGCAAAATTATTTAAGTCTTGGAGCTGCGATGTAAGACGCTGGTTCTGCTCTCGCTGTTGAACCGCTGCTACGCTAAAGGTAGTAATATTTCACAGACGGAGCGCCGCTTCTGCTCCACCTGGTAGTGACTCTCACACCGAACCTCTACTTAAAGCTGCAGCATCTAACCTAAAAAATACATTTTACATACGTATTAAAACTTTCGCTGTCCTAACATGAGACAGATAATCTCTGAAAAAAATAATCAATCTCCTCCCAGTTCTGCATAATTACTCAGCTCAGTCAGAAACAGCCACTCAGAACTAGCAGTAATCAGCTAGCCGCCATGCTAACAGGAAGTTTTCATTCAGTAACTCAGGATTGTTTATTGTAATGGATCCTGTATTTGCCTTTGAATGTTAAGTTTTGTACTTGAATTTCTTTGGCAATGTTGAGAGGTTTTATTTTGGCTCTTTGCATTATTTAGCCTCTTCAGAGCCTCCATATGTCATCAGTCTGTTAAAGATAGTTTTACTGATAGCAGTACAATTTGCACAATGCCTGTTTTGTCTAGTTTTCTTCTTGGAAAAAGTTATTTAAAACAAGTTTTTGTCTAAATTAAGGTGAATTCATGGTTCCTTTTTCCACATAATGTAACTGGTAGTGCTTATGATAAAAAAAATAAAATAAAAATTATTATATGATCTGTATCGGTGATCAGTATCGGTGATCGGCCCTCATGGGTGATCGGTATCGGCAGGAAAAATCCTGATCAGCACATCTCTAATATTGACCAGTTTCACGTTATGTCAAAAACGATGACGTATGTTATCTCCTGGATAGCACCTCAAAATGACAGTTTAGTCCAATATTGCTTTTAATTTCTTGATTTCCCTGTAAAAATAGTCATAAGTTTCTGCAAGGTTGGCTGCACAGGCAGTGCTGTAAACCAAACATGTTACTTTATGGTAAACCTTTTGATGAGGAATGAAAAGTATTAGTTCCACTGGCAGATTATTTCACTAATGCCTTGTAATAAGTGAAATAATCTCCCAGTGAAACTATAATTTTTTAAATCATTATTTAAGAATTGTTGACTTAAAACAAGCTGCTATTTTTTGCTGAAAAGTTAATGTAAGTTAGTTTTTGTCTTTTACAAAAAACCAAAGATATTTGCAGTAGTAACTGGACAAAAGTAGTTTTTCCAGTGTGGATGCAAGCTGGCCGGAGACCGCTCAAAAAACCAGGAAGTGGGCTACAATACAGGGCATTCTGGGTAAGTACAGCCAAAACAAACGCTAGCGGCAGAAATGTCTCGTGGTCTGTTACCAAAAACAAAAGAGAAATCTTCCAACCGCTAATATATCATGCTACTTGGTCTTTCTGAAAAAGGGAGTTGTGCTCAGTGACTTCAGAGGTTTTTGTCGTTTCCTTCGGTGGCTCTTGGTGCAGCGCCCCCACAGGCGAGGAGGGGAACAGGTTCTCCATAGGGTTTGGGCCGTTTGACACAGTACAGTGTGAAAGAGAATCGAAGGAGCTGAAAATGTAACAAATGTTGCGATTTTGGTCCCAAATTGAATGGAGTCTACCAGATTATGAGGTGGGAAAAACCCTTTGGCTGCATTCTCATCAGCCCTGCTTAGTCCACTTTAATAAAACTCCTGTTCGCTTGCTAAGAAAGTCCAATTAGTCTGAGCAATCGAACTCTGATCCGGACCAAAAGCACCAACTCTGGTCTTGGTTTGGTTGAAGTGAACTCTGGTGCGCAAATGTCCAGTGGAGACCGCTCCAAAAGCAGGGAGCGGACTACAGCGCATGGCATTCTGGGTAAACGCAACCAAAACAAATGCGAGAATTTAGCGCTAGAAATGACTCATGTTTTTTTTTTCCATCAGACAAGAGACAAATCCTACAACCGCTAAAATCTGGTGCTACTCCATTGTAGTTTACATTTTGCTCAGTGTCGTCTTCGGTGTTTTGTCGGGTTTTTTTCAGTGGTTCGTAGTGCAGCGCCCCCACAGGCTAGGAGGGGAACAGGTTTCACTATTAGTTTGTGCCTTGTGAAAGAAAACTGCAGCAGCTGAAAATGTAACAAATTCTGCAACTTTAGTCCCAAATCAAACCGAGATCACAGGCCTATCAGATGTGAAAAAACACCCAAAGAGTCACGTTTTTGGACCGTGGGAGGAAGTTGGAGTATCCAGAGAAAACTGGGTGTTGCAGGCCCCTGCAGGACGCTGCATGCAGATAAATATCAGATCTTAAATTAAAATAAATATCAGTATCTCATCTCCTGAAGAGCGTAGGATGTTTTTTTTTTCTCTTGTTCTAGTATATAAATAGAGTTTTCTTCTATTTTGTGGTTGTTTTATTGGTTTGTTGTACAGGTACATTATTGTGTTAAGTTAATGTATCCCCCTTAGCAGAAGTGCAATCTCATTGCACCTCTAAAAAGCAATATTAAACCTGCATATGATGCATTTTATTTTTAGCCTGGATGTTTTTAGTTGTTTTTTTCCCACCCGTTAACAGTAATCATTGTAGTAATACACATGACGCTTAAATGTTTTTCTGTAGCAGTTTATTTATCCTCGTCGGCCAGAAGCGATGGGGTGGTTGTTTTCCCAACGTGAATTATCTGTGCTACCGATGCGTGGTGCAGTTACAATGACTCATTCTAAAAATTCAATACTGCTGCTTAAACACTGCCTGAGTATAATGGGGACAGGAATATTAAACACTGGCAAATTAAAACTATCCATAACGCTGATTAAAAGCAGCGCTCTGAAACACAGCCACACGCAGGTGGAGGGAGATATATGAGCAGCCAAAGAACAGCAGAGTTTCCTGTTATGTGCTGCTGACATCCTTGTTTTAAGCTAGCTGAATACACAAAGTACAAGCCATTAGAAGGACGAGTGTCAGGGGACCTACTTAGCTTCACATTCAAGGCCTAGTGTGCGTTCTTAATGGCCAGTTATTCACAAAACTAAAGTTGTTTATTGTGTCAATGCCTCTTTTCATTGCCTTTTGCCTGACGTGAGTGTTTCCATCCTGTCGTTTGCTGTGCATGCTGTGATTTACAGTTAAAAAGTGTTCTTCTGTCACACTGAAGCGCCTTAACCACAAATCAAACGCTGTTGGTTTATGGTTTTCTTTTGGTTTGCCCGGCTACGTCGGTGACTATTTGTTTAAATATGCAGAAGCTGTTAAAAAAAAAAAAAAAAAACTCAAGCAGTTGCTTGAAAAATGAGCAAATAAATCCCTCGGTGTGTGAATGGCTCATTGGACCATACACACACCATCCTTGCCAGTTTTAGAAACGGTTTGTGTCCTTTTTGATTAATTTCTGCACCATAAAGCAGCTCAGACTGACTTTGTTATTACCGTATTAAAAACTTTGGCATGTTTAAGAATGATAAAACGTGGAAACAGTAGCTTGTTCTAAATTTTGTTAGTGATAAAAGTTATCAGCTCTTTTGTTTCTGTACTTTTAAATCACAGGAAATGGAAATAAAACATGCTTAATGTTTTTCAAGCATAAATGAAGGTCAACATAATTTGCATTGTATTTTATTTCTATTTTATGTGACAGACCAACACAGATTACTGCATAGAAATCTGAAAAGTGTGGCATGCGTTTGTTTTCTGCTCATTTTACTCTAATACTCCAATATAAAATCCAGTGTAAACATGTGGCTGTGTTCACAATGCAGGCAAATCCGTACAAAATCCAATTTTGTACGGATTTGCGACCCAGATCCAACTTTTTCATGAAGGTCTGAACAGCTCAAATCTGAGCTTTTCACTCTAGAAAAGTTGATTTGTGCCTCTACCGATTATTACATGTAACCAAATCAGTTATGTATTATTTTTTGCTAATTTATTGAAGAATGACCATTGTGTTCTCTTTGACATCGTAAAACTGAAATAGCATTAGCTAACTAACGTTGCAAACTATCCTGTTACATGCTTACTACAAGCTAAAATAATATTATGTGCAAGTTATCTTATTGTAACAATAAAAGAGAAAATTATTGTTGTCTTAATCCATACTTCGGCATTACGTTCGGCCATCTTGGATTTGTCTTCTTTCTCTAACCGAAACAACGTCTCAAAACAACCACCAGAGGGAGTTTTAGGGCGCTTTACAAAAACTGTTAATCCAGTATCCATCCATCCATTTTCTTTCACCCTTGTCCCTCAGTGGGGTCGGGAGGTGCTGGTGCCTCTCCAGCTAACGTTCCGGGCGAGAGGCGGGGTCACCCTGGACAGGTCGCCAGTCTGTCGCAGGACAACACAGAGACACACAGGACACACAACCATGCACACACACTCACACCTAGGGACAATTTAGACAGACCAATTCACCTGACAGTCATGTTTTTGGACTGTGGGAGGAAACCGGAGTACCTGGAGAAAACCCACCATGCACAGGGAGAACATGCAAACTCCATGCAGAAAGACCGGGGCTGGGAATCGAACCCAGAACCTTCGTGCTGCAAGGCAACAGCTCTACCAACCGCGCCACTGTGCAGCCCGTTAATCCAGTATTAAAGGAATAATCTGTAAAAAATTAAAAGCAAGACAAACTGTAATGAATGTTGAGGAATAAAAAGCTTTTTTGTTTCAACTTTTAATGACGACATCAACTCCTCTATGAAACACAAAAGCTTAATCTGTCTCGGAAATGTCCATCATGATTCTTTATTTATATGTGAAACCTTGATCTCATTTCAGAAAATATAATCCTATTCTCCTGCACAGCCCTGTAGCAGCAGAGATGACTGTATTCATCTGAGAATATGAATAAATAATGGCACCCTATAGCTATCAAAAGACCACCAGGCTGGTTGTTTAGTGGCATTAATTTCATATGCAAATCAATAACTTCACATCGATGTCGTACTTGAAAAGGGCGCTTCAAAGTCAAACATTTTTAACATTCACTTCTAGTCCGTCTTTGTGGCCTTTTATCTGTTTAGATAATAATTGTTTGTATAATTTCACCAAGCAGAACCCGTCCAAACACACAATCCGGTGTGTACTGTTGGGTTTTTACTCACACAGAGGCTGCATGTCAGGAGCAGCTTATTTAACCTTTGGTCCGGTCCCACAGGAACCCTGCGGCTGCACCACAATAGGATCAGTGGCTTTTTCAACATGAATAAGTTATGTACTGTAGCCTGATTATTGAGGTCTTAATGTTACATGATGCCTCTGTGGACGTGGGAGCAAATACAGAGGATGGGGAAAGCGATATGAAATGGGTAATGCACTTTAAAAAAGGACTGGATCATGTCTCTCTGGTTGGAGTCGAAGATGAATAGAAAATATTTCATCTGAAAAACCAGAACTGAAGCTGAAGGAACTAAATAAAGCTCCGCACTTTTGTTCACGTTGGAGCTAAGGTTGTAAATCAGGTGGGAAGACTCGACTCTCACTTTTTGTTTGTTATGTAACATTTTCAGGGGATTTGGAGATTATATCACAACCAGATAGAGCAATCTGAAGCTCTGGATCCCAACGAGGTTTTATTAATGGCTACATTTATAATTAATCAGCCCCTGCAGGACGCTGCAGTGGTTTTTTGTGATCACTGCAAACTGAAATTACTGATTTTGCGTCACAGTCAAAGTTGCAGATTTTTTTCGTAACATCACTTTGCAAAAATGTTAAAATTTATGTACATAACTTTCCCCAAAATGTTAACATGAAGTAACATTTTTAAGTATCTTTTGAAATAACACCATTAATACAAGTGAAAAAGAATAATTACATACTCAATTAATAATAATAACTACAAACAAAATTTCAAGTAATTTTGAAAGTGCTAAAACTATGAAGTTTAAGGATTTTTTTTGGGGAGAACATATGAACAGACAATAGTATATTTTTATCTTAATTGAAAAATATATATATATGCAAAGTGAATGGAAAAAAAAAACGTTCTCACGCTCGAGTTATTTCTTTATTTTTCTATCAAATGTCCCTTTAGGAGCTCAGTATATTAGTCATGCTAAGAAAATGTTAAGTGAATAAAGTGATAAAATTACAAGGACAAAGTTGTAATATTACCAGAATGAATGCACACAAGAATTTTACAAGAATAAATTTGTACGAGAACAAAGTTGAAATAATACAAAAAGTTATAATGTTCTCTTATGACTTTATTCTTTTAATTTTATTTTTATTTTCTTAGCATTGCCATAATAATACTCAGTAATTCCCTGTAGAGTCTTGCTTAATTACTGTTCTGGAATTGTTCTTTGTTTTATTATGATTTATTTACGATTTTTAACAACAACAATGAACACCTCAAAAATTTTTTGGGAGAATAAACACAAAGCAATAAATGACAAAACAAAAACCGAAAACAAAGCAGCATTTATTTCCATAAGTAGGTGGATAAAAAGTTAATAACTAAAAAACTAAACGGAAGTCATAGAAAATAAAATACAAACATGTTGTAATTTAAGCAGAATGCCGTTTTTAATCTGTATTCTCCAGTTTGCAATTAATCTATTAACAATCGATTAATCGCGTTTAATCCGATTAATCGTTTCCTCCCTGGTCTGTTCATGTTGCTGGATTGGCCGCGCCGCTTCAGGATTCTGCATTGTGATCAGACACAAAGGGGAAATCCACTACAGTGTTTTCGTTCCCACAGTCGGCGTGTGCTTGGGAGTCCACAATGCGAGTGGGAGAGATGAGAGCCGGGGCTTTTGGGAGGTCACTTTTTTCTGCTGCCCACCTTGGCACCGCCGCCTGCTTGTCTTCAGATCAGAGCTTTGCCGTGAACCGGAGGTTGGCAACGAATCCAAGTGGCCGGGGGAGATAAGGCAGCCGCTGGGACATTACAGATGCAGGCATTAGCTGAGAGGAGGCTTGATGGAGAGCAGGGCAAGCTGAAGCCTTTGATAGTGCTTCCGATGTTTACTGCCACCACTCAAGAACCGGGCATCCTCGAAGCGCTTCGGAGACTTCAGGCTCTTCAGACTTGTACTGACACAGGCGTTCCACAATCGCTCCACAAACAGAGTGATCAGATGTTTGGACGCTGCCAATTCTTTGCCATTTCATTCCTCCTGAGGGGATTCGGCAAGACCGAACAGATACATAAAATCAAATCACATCGGTTTTAAATATTTGTATGCAATAAATACCTCTATTCATACAGATTTTCCCCCTTTTCCTGCTGGTTTTTTTATCCCTCCCCCCGCACCTTATAGAAGATTCCCATTGGATTGCCCGGCATCCCACATTTCCCGTTCTCTGCTTATCTGACAGTAACAGTGCCGGTCCCCGTCCCGAATCTAACATTTACTGTACCATCCGTCTTTCTCCTAGCTGCCTTCAAGCAGCTCTGCCATTTACTATACGTGCCAAGAAGTCTGCAACCCAAAGAGACAACCGTGAACTGAAAGAGGGAGGGCAACGCTTGACAAAGTGGCTGTCACTCTCCAATGGTGTTTCTCGGGTGAATAATTCCATGGCTGGAATAATCGCCAACATAATGCGATAACCCACAGTGTTGTTTAATGTAGGACAAGTCTCCATTAATTAAAAGCCTCGTGGTCAACCGGCCAGGCCTAATTCACCAACCTTTTAATTATGCTAACAAATTCCATGTCAGACACGCTAAAAACTCAAAAGACATTTCAAACTCGACAGCTCCTAAGCTAAATTACTAAATCTTACCAAGGAGTTTTGGTGTGGTTTCTAGTGCAAACGTCATAATATAGTTGAAAAGTAACTTTTCAATAAGATGTGAGCTCATTTACAGTAAATAATTACTTATTATTGATTAATAAGAGGTACTAGTTCCACTCACAGATTTATTTAATGCTTTAGAGCATTTAATACCTACATTCATGATGTGCCATACTTTGAAATAATTTTATTTAGACAGATGAAAAACATCCTAATTTTTCATTTTAAGTTAGAAAAGTCACATATTAATTCCTTGCATTCATTGCCAAAGTTTATTTTTAAACTAATAAGTAATTGATTTGTCATTTAGGAGATTAACTTTAAAAACACAAAATCTTACCAAGTATTTTTGGTCTATTTTCTGTTGAAAATATCTTGGTACACTTAAAATAAGACAAAGTTAACTTACAATAAACTATTCATCAAAATATGAGATCGTTTTAAGTAAATATTTTTTAAATATTGATTGAAAGCACTTGTTCCGCTCACAGATTTATCTGATGCTAACAAACTCCTACCAACATTCACGGTAATACTTTGAGATCATTTTATTCAGACTAACAGGTGAAAAACACATTTTCATTTAAAGTTAGAAAAGTTTTGATTCTTTGTATTTATTGCCAAAGTTACTGTCATTTAGGAGATTAACTGCAAATACACAAAATCTTAGCAAGTCATTTTTGTCTAGTTTGTAGAGCAAAGTATGAGTAATTATTCAAAACTATCTAATAATCAGAGATTAACTGCACAGTGGCGCAGTTGGTAGAGCTGTTGCCTTGCAGCAAGAAGGTTCTGGGTTCGATTCCCGGCCCCGGTCTTTCTGCATGGAGTTTGCGTGGGTTTTCTCCGGGTACTTCAGTTTCCTCCCACAGTCCAAAAAACATGACTGTCAGGTTAATTGGCCTCTCCAAATTGCCCCTAGGTGTGAGTGTGTGTGTGCATGGTTGTGTGTCCTGTGTGTCTCTGTGTTGCCCTGCGACAGACTGGCGACCTGTCCAGGGTGACCCCGCCTCTCGCCCGGAACGTTGGCTGGAGATGGGCACCAGCAACCCTCCTGACCCCACTGAGGGACAAGGGTGAAAGAAAATGGATGGATGGATATCTAATAATCAACTTTTCAGCAAGAGATAGGAGCTTGTTTTAAGTCAATAATTCCTTAATATTGATGAAAAGCACTAATAAATGAGATAATGTGACATATTTTCAGTTTTCCAATTCCCATTGCGTTTCTAACCCTCTTAATCAACACAAAGGGCAGTAATTAATTACCATACTAACTAAATCGGATCAAATCATCTCCTTTACGTAGTTTACTGATTGATAATGAATAAAGTTTTACACATACTCAGGACTTCAACCCCTAATTCATTTTGTAGACAGGCCACTGGCCTCCTAAATTAAAAGCAGTGATGTCTCTTGGTCTCAACCTCAATGCTTCATGGTTCCAAGGTTTCATTTATTATGCTTCACCCACAAATTAACAGGACGTAATTTGAAATTTAATATGGAAAAAAGGGGCTGTGATTCAGGGTCATATTTGGTGTTTGATGAAATACCGTATAATCCATCTTACAGACTCGTCCGTGTGGTCTAATCACGGATGGTCAAGTGGACTGTGAACTTAAATGTTAAATAGATGAGTACATCTAGCAACCACAGAGGGAGAGGACAAAGTAAAACGAGCAGAGGAACCGGAAAGATGGGGCGAATGTCTGGTGCATTTTTATTTTGGCGCCTGGAATAAATGGACATTTGGTTATAGAGGCTATTTAAATGAAACTCACTAAAGACACAAAACTAAACTGAAAAAATATAGATCTAAGAAACAAATACCTTCCATCTATTTTTCTAAATTAGCTGTACACTTGAAAAACAACAATTTTACCAACTGATTTTTGCATAATTGTATCTTAGTGCTCTTGAAATGAGACGAAACTAAACCACAAGTAACTTTTCAGGAGCCGGTTTTAAGTCAGTAATTCTCTAATATTGATGAAATAACTTAAAAAGTTACGTTTATGTTTTATCTTACTTCAGGTGTACCATAGTCTATTTCAGTATTTCAGTCTGGTTTGCAACGCAAGCATCATAATATTTGCGCTGCACGCCAGACTGAAATACTTGATAGTATTTGGTGTTTTTGCACTGTAATCATTTACTGAAATGTTTTGGTTTGGTCCAAATGCAGGTAAGTGAATAAACATGTGGTCATAATGGGAAATCTTCTGGAATATTGTTTTTTTTTTTTTTTTAGCTTTTTCTGAACTTTGAAAGGTCATTAACTGAACACCAACAAATCTGATGGTATTTAATGAAAAATTCATTTCTGGGGTAAGAGGCAGAGCTATGGATTGTAAAAAAAAAAACATTTCTTTCTGCATTGGCAGATCCTCTCTGCCAGTTTCAAATAGCTTTTTCTGCTGTTTGATTTTATTTCTTAGATTGGAGGATTGAAGAAAGATAGTTTACTAATTTAACAAATACGGATCACAAGAGCCTGACACATAAAGTGGTCAGTGTTTGGTCAATGTGGCTAAGAGTGTTTTCACATCTAATAGTCTGGTAAACTCTGTTCGATTGTGGACCAAAGTTGCAATATTTGTTACATTTTCAGCTGCTTTGGTTCTCTTTCACACTGCAATATGTCAAACGGTCCAAATTCACTGAAAAGCCTCCTCACCTGTGGGGGAGCTGCACCAAGAACCACTGAAGGAAACGACATAAAAACCTCAGAATAAGACACTGAGTGCAACTCCCTTAAATGTAAACTGAAATGGAGAAGCATCAGATTTTAGCGGTTGTAGGATTTCTGTTTTCGTCTTTGGTATCTAGTTCTAGCCTGTTGTGCTTGTTTTGGTTGTATTTACCCAGAATTCTTTGCGTTGTAGTCCACTTCCACTTTTTTTGAAGTGGTCTCTGGTTCGCTTGGCATTCACACATTCATTCAAACCGCACCAGAGTTCACTTGAACCAAACCAAGGCCGAACCAGAGTTCACTTCTGTGATCGATTCCGCATTCACACCTCCCTAATTACGAGAATAAAGTTCAAATAATACGAGAATAAAGTCATAATATTACCTGAATAAAGTGGTTTATAAAATTTATTTTTTGTATTTTCTTACCCGTCGTAGTAAGCCGTATAACTGGGTAGAAATATTCGCTACAGGACTCTTGTGCAGTGCATCAGCAGAGAAGAGAGGAAGTCAAGTTTCCCTCCTGTTGCTCTTTGCACCCAGCGGCAGAGAGGCCAACAATGAACGCTTCCATTAAACAATCAGCGAACAATCTCTGCCGTCCTCAATCAGCGAGATGTTTTGCACTCATCAAAATAATTACCATCCTGGCCAGACACTGCTGACTGATAAACAATACAAATGTTATACTGTACGAGAAAAAAATCAGAGCACGAAAGGAAACAAGTTCGTCTAGACCTCTTAGATTTTTACTTCAACCAATTAAGTGTGATTCTCCAAGCAGCTCACCACGGTTTAATACTCTTCACTTGTTTGTTTTCACTAATGCAATCAACCGTAAGTGTGCATGGCGCAGAAAACAAACAAACAGCATGAATGTAGTTGGCAACCAACAATGATTGTCAATTATTTGATCATTTGCTGCAATAAACTGAGGTTTCTTTACGTAAAAAAACTAAGTGCACCCTTGTTGCTCCAAAGAGAAAAGAGCAGCTCTGTTCTTTAATCAGATTTGTGTTCAACGAGCTAAAAGTTTACATTATTATAAACGAGGTTTATAATAATGCTTGAATTTTAATAGTTAATTTTCAAGATTTGGAAAGTGCTTGAAATTCAAACAGTTTTTTAATAAAGTGAAATCAAAATGTTTTATTAAAAGCCTAAATTTGGAAAATGTTTTTTTTTTACAGTTGAAACCAGATATTGGATAATTTTTTTCTCACTCAAGTTAAATCAGACAAAACTTTATTTGTTTTAGGTCAGTTAGAATCACCAAAATTATTTTTATTAGCAAAATGCCAGAAAAAAATAGCAAGAACATATTTTTGTAACTTTCTTTGTATTTAAACATTTAATTTGAGCAGGAAGGTGAATAACCCATGATGTGGTTGAAATAATATTTATTATTCTTTACATTACCTTATTTATTATTATTGCAGTGACTTAATGATCTTATTTCTTTTACGTTGAACAACATTGTTGAAATTGGGGGATTTGTTGTCAAGTTCGTGTTTTTTTTCTCAGACCAGTCAGGTGTATAGATTGAGACATTTCAAAGCATAACATTTTGTTACATGTTAGTTTACTTTGTCCCTGTTGCACAATAAATAATATATAATAATAGTGAATTTAAGCTGTTTTTTTTATTTGTATTGCTTTTTATCTCCACAATTGTGCTGGAAAAGTTAGAAAACTTACCTTGAAAATAATTTTACAGAGGGGAAAAACGTACAAACCCTTAAATACCCGCTGTCATTTAGTCATAATTAGGAAAAATGCTCATTTTGTTGCCTGATTATTTTCCTAACATGTAATTGCTGCGACCCCTTCCCTGTGCTTTTCTTTAGCTCAGATCGTTGAACTGTGCCGCTCGGTCTCCTAACCACTCCCTACAGAGCCTGTAAACCATATGAAATCAAAGAAAGTTTCCTTAATGCAGAGCCTATCATTGATTCCTGCAGGAGCTCTGGCGCGTTTTGGCTTCGGTGATGGGAAGGAATTGATTTAGTGATGACCGTATTTCCCCATCGAGTCCTTTGTACACAATTTCTGCTCAAGTCTACGAATTACAGCGCGGATCAGAAGACTGCTGTCAGGGGCAATTGTCCTGGAAGATGAATTTAGAGGGATGCAGCCAGAAGCTGAAATACTAATCAGGAATGTGAACGATGCTTTAGATCTGGGCTTTTAATGATCTATTACAACATTTTTAGTGAGATGGAGAAATTTATTTATCCTTTTATTTAATTTTAGAAACTACAATTGGGTGCACAAGCTGAATTTCCTGTCATGTTCTCTAATCCATACAGGGTCAAATGTTTACATTCAACAACTTTCAGACAATTTTGACTAAAATGCTGATCAATCCTCTAAAGGCTGAAATCTATTGAATGATAATCTATTGATTATTCTGGCATTTAATCAGATTAAAATATACATTCTGCAGATTTTTCCTAAACTACTTGAGCCTCCATCCATCCATCCATTTTCTTGCACCCTTGTCCCTCAGTGGGGTCAGGAGGTGCTGGTTCCTCTCCAGCTGGCGTACTGGGCGAGAGGTGGGGTCACCCTGGACAGGTCACCAGTCTGTCGCAGGGCAACACAGAGACAAGCAACCATGCACACACACACACACTCACACCTAGGGACAATTTAGAGAGGCCAATTAACCTGACAGTCATGTTTTTGGACTGTGGGAGGAAACCGGAGTACCCGGAGAAAACCCACCATGCACAGGGAGAACATGCAAACTCCATGCAGAAAGACCGGGAATTGAACCCAGAACCTTCTTGCTGCAAGGCAACAGCTCTACCAACTGCGCCACTGTGCAGCCCCCTACTTGAGCCTTTTCCATACAATACCAGAAATACATTAGAAGGTGGAAATACTGTAAATAAACAGTTGATTTTCTTTTTTAAATAAGAAATTAAACATTTTATTGCTTAAAATGTGACACCTTAACCAGGTGACTATAAAAACGTTTTTGCATGAGTAGTTTTGGGTAAAATATATTTACATACAAGGATTTTTATCGTATTTTTTATCTTAAATGCAAAACGGATAGATATGTTGTTACACTAATTATAGCTCTGAATACATTGGTTTATTCAGCAAATGATATTTTTTGAGTGTGTGAGTTTAGCGATTAATCGATTACTAAATTAGTTGACAATTATTTGAGTAACTGATTAATCACAATCGTTTCAGCCCTCAGTGTGACCCAGTCTATTTGCTGTTTAGTATTTACATACTCCACTTTTTCATGGATTTTTCTTTTGTACCCAGAAAAATCCAAAAGGAACTGCAGCTTGAGGAGCTGAAATCCTACTTGACATCCATAAATTTCCAATAAATTCTGAGATGAGGACCATTTTATAAACTTAATCCACTTTGTCCATTTTGTTTGATTGTTTGGGATTATTCTCACACAATCATTCAATTGTGTGAAAGTTTTAACCATCTAACTGGGCCATAAACTATGGATGTTTTCACATCTGGCACTCCGGTAGAAATTAGCAGTTGCGCAAAGAAAAATGACATAAAAACCTCAGAAGACACTGAGCACAACTTCAGTCTTCACAAAATGTAAGCAAAAATTAAGTGGTGGCAGATTTTAGCGGTTGTAGAATTTCTCTTTTGTCGTTTTCAGAAAACCCCACTAGTCATTTCTCCTTCTAAGACTAGACTTTTAGGTTGTATTTACCCAGAATGCTGTGCGCTGTAGTCCACTTCCTGCTTTTGGAGCGGTTTCCAGTCCGCTTGGCGTTCACATATTCATTCAAATTATGCCAGAACCTTCCTGATGGCCACAGATAAAGGATTTGTAGTTGAGGCACAACTTACTGAAACATGTTAGTGGTATATGTTTCTATACCACTAATAAAAGAGTAGAGGTAGCAAACAAGCCTATATGTTCAACACATCAGTTTCATTGTCTTCATAAATCACTTAACACGCTTTTTAAAAGAAGGAGTTAATTTCTAAAGTTGTCCTAATTAGAGATACTTGGATTTATTCTTGAAGAGTTTTTAAACTTCTTTAAGCAGCGGATAAACCGAGAATTCACAGATTCTTCCAGACATCGGTATTATTCTTGGAACAATTGCTAAGTGCTGATAAACACAGACGAGTGAGTTTAACCCGAGGCGGAGATCCTGTTTGCTGTAAGTCTACCAGAAGCCAAACAGGACTTTTTATTTTATTTTTTCTCGTCGTTTTTTTCAGAGCAGCGTCTTGCCACTGGCTCTCTACGCCTGCAGCTATGTCGCCCCGTGGGGAACGTTCTCTTGGGCGACTCTTGCCAATCTCCTACCTGCCTCCAAAATGTCCGTGCCAATTTCTAGTTTGCGGTCCAAAATAAGCACAGCTCCTTTTGTGTTCTTGCATCCAGCTCACCTAATTATCCTGGTGCTATGAGGCATGTTAGAATGCACTCGCTCTGCCTCTGCCAAGCCACTTTCCAACCTGTGCTCTTTAATTGGTCTTCATTATAGAAGGAGCTTGAGGAAACAAGTTCCACATAAAGACTTAATACGACTTGTTTGTATGCTGCATGCAGGAATGGTTCAGACTGTGTGTTTACAGTAATGCTGCTAATAACATTTAGGAAGGGGAAGCTGCTGGTAGCGTCTTTCTCACTCACACTATTGGATAAAAACTGGGAGGTGAGACTGAATCCACAGACAGCAAGTGATTTGAAAACAACTCCTCATGTTTTTAGGGCTGCTGTCAGTAATTTAATCAGATTAATCCATATGTTTATCTCTGTTAGCTGGAAATATGAATATGAACGTTTTCAAAACAATCTTCAAAGGGGATCTATTATGAAAAATTCAAATTTTTACTCATTTCTGTATTTCCATCTGCGTCTAAAAACAGACCAAGCACATAAAAAGAAACAGCCAGCCCTCTTCTGGCAAAAATATATATATATATTTTTTTTGATGTCTGTTTCAAAAACCTCTGGAATTTAAAATCACAAATCAGCAGGCACTGACCGTAGCCTAGCAACCCCAGTGGAGCTCCGCCCATTACCTGGGAACCCAACCTGAGCTTCAGCACATTTGGTCAGCTGGTTTTACCGCCGTAAGCTCTGTACAATGGCTGCTGCAAAGGACAAATGTTTCATTGTTGACATTGATCCAGAAGCCATTTGCTGCATTCTAGTTGGTTGTGAAGGAGGCTCCATTTCAGCTTTTCAATAATGTAAGGTTATGTAATTGTGCGTCAGTTTGTAGCTATTTTCACGTGCGAGTGTAAACATTGATTTAATGTGACAGGAGGCCCTAAAACATCTCATTCTGACTAATGTCTCATTATCTAAGAATGATTTTGTGCAGAATATTTTTATAAAAACGCTGTAAGTAGCCCGTAGACCTACCCTAACCTGTTCAAGGAAGCGTAATAGGTCACCTTTAAAAAACAGAAAACATTTTATTGTCTCTCAAACCAAACATCTGAAGATCCTGAATTTTCCAGGTTTGTTCATGTAGAAATATTATTTCAGAAATCCTATCAAATAGTATTTTAGTTAATATAAATGTTACACTTTCTTGATGTACATTTTAAGAATAATCCTTCAGTACTCATTCAGTTTCAAGAATTTTGAATAATTTTGAGTTACGTTCCACAGAAAAACGCATTAAAGCTGAAAAGATGAGGGTCAGCTGTAAATATTCGTTTTGCGATGGAAAGACCTTGAAATCGGTCATCGCCAGTTGGATTAACTAAATAGCATAAGCTACATAATCCAAGTTTTTCTTTTTTGCTGTTTGGGTTAAAAAAACAACAACAAATAAACAGAATCAATGTTTTAGGAGAGCAAATGGAAAATGTGGGAAAGGTCTTTCTATCCAATCTATCAGGTCAAGAGTTTCATCCTTGAAAATAACAGTAAAGCAATAAAGCAGACGGGCGAAAGAAGAAGAAAAAAACCCCCGACACGGTCACGAGTCGTCCTGAGGTTCAAATAGAAAAACATAACAATAAAAAAAATGGAGAACCGCTCGGTCCGCAGTCATATTCCGAAACACGCTCAACAAGAACAATTACTTCATCCCAAATGGCGATTTCTCCCCTTTCTCCGGCTACTGTACCGCTTCCATTTGTTCTAATTATTAGAGGGTTTTACAGAGTAATTGCTTTTGGATCAGAGGAGCTGAAACATCAAAAGGTAATTCAGACATTCTCCACACCCCACAATGAGGAGTATGCATCAACCACAGCGAATAACAAGAAATGAAACCGTAGAAAATGATGTGATTGGATTGACCTTCTGAGTTAGAGCACGTCTGTGGAAGCTCCACTCAGTCACTCATGAGTGGGTTTTAGCTCCTGCACCATCCACAGCAGCCATTATTGTAATAGTATGCATTACTGGCATTCAGTTCCTGTTTTGACTCAAACCTTGACCTTTACGGCCAATTTTCCACATATACGTCGGGCTTAGGTGTTGTTTTCTTATACGGATATATTTGGAGAAATGTCAGCAACAGTTGGGGTTATATGCATAATGTATATAAATCAGACACATTATCTGAGCAGAAAAAGGCAGCAGAATTAAAATAAATCCCTAAATAATTTGAGTTTTGCTCCTCATTTAAAATCCCTGAGAGGCTGGAATGAATGTTAGTCACTTCCCCAAAGTTTCGCTATTATCCAGACGCACAAAAATGAAATGCCATTTGAGGCCATGTACTGGAAATTAGTTTTCAAAACTGTAAAATGATGAGCAGCGGTAAGATGCTGGAGGGAAGGCCCTGATTGGCAGGTCTCAGACCAGCGCTATCAAACCCAAACTGCTGGAGAGATGTGAAATCCCAGACCCATGGGGTGGATAATAATAGTTCTGGTGCAAATATTAAAATACCGACTAAACCATAAAGGAGATGTTGATGTGCTCTCAGCGTGCGCTACGAAAATTCCTCTGTTAATGCGGTTTTCTGAACATGAATTATTACGAGCATCCATCATTTAAATTTAAATTTAAATGTATTCAATTCAAGTTTAAAAATGCTTCATTTATATACACAAAAGATGAAATGTAACAAGTGCCTTCATGGAGTTGTTGTGGACAGGAAGACACTCCTGTAGCAGTCGGTGTCGCAACGACTCTGGAGAGGCCTCTGACTGAAGACTTGCTTTTTTTATTTCTTTTATTAGGATCCAGATTAGTCTCCGTTCCTCGCATCAACTCCACACATTCAACAATAAACAACTAAAAATATGCAACATACACAGGTAATAAAAGTAACTACGAAAAACAAATACAAAATAGAGTCCATAGGTAAAAACAAATTAATTACTGTATAATGAAAAATATTCTACAAAAGGACATTAATTTCAATATGTACGCAAAAACATACACAATCAATATAACACCATTAAGAAGAATCATTCATTCAGTATATTTGTTTTTCTTGTAAATACTTTCTTAAAGCTGTTTGAAATAAATTTTCTGATTTATCCCCAATATATATTAGTAAAATGTTCCATGTGAGCATATCTACATAAGGCAGACATCTTCAAATAATTTAAATGAACTTTTAGAAGAATAAATTGACCTATGATTGCATGTCTAGTGTGATAATAATGTATATTGGTCCTAAAAAACAACAGACTGACATCTTGTCTTTACATCTCATGACTGTCAAACAGCCGTTTTGGTTTAATTGCATAAATATTGTTAACAGACGACTTTTACCAGCGCAATTTGTGGAAAATGTAGCAGATAAATATAATCTGCATCACCTTTCATGGGCTATACTGAGTGACTTATCGCAGGAACAAACTTATTCACGTGTGATTTTTTTATTGCACTTGTTAACTAATGATACGACGGAGTATTAAGGCCGTAATGAGGCAAATAAAAAAATACAACTACAAGAACAAAGTCATATAAGAATAAAGTTTAAATAGACAAGAATAACGTGGTAATGATGCAAAAATAAAGAAAAAATAATCATGATTCTCGTAAATATCACTTTACTCGTAATTTTATGAAAATTTTTTTTTTCTTAGCATGGCGTTAATATTCATATTTTTCAGGACAGTCTTAGCACTCTGAACGTGTTCTGTTTTTAGAAAATGACCTTTTTTGAGTTTGTTTAGGCCAATTTTATGTTTTTATTGTCTTGTTTCGTACGACATTAGCTGAATATTGGTAAAGTTTTGCCCACATTTGTAAGGAAAACTTGTCGTCTTGTTGGCGCTCGGCAGGATCAGAAAACCTGAACGCTGAAATCTGCTGTGGATGCCACCAAAATCACAAACTGTCACCGCTGTAATGTATGCCACTCTCAGCCGAGGCCAATTGACGGCAGGAAAAGCGAACGTGACATTATCTTACTGAAACTCGGACCCCGGTACCAGACGTACATCCGTGCTCCGCCGTGTTAATGTAAAACTCACTCTGACATTTATTTAAAATCCAATTTAGCTCAGGTGCTGCGGGGATATGGAGTCTGGATGGAGTTTTGTGTCGGCTCTCTAATGAAGGAACCAACGCTGGAAAACTTAGAGCCTGATGAATATGAGCAGATGTCAGAAAGTGATCTGACACATATTCCATCAATTTGGCCGTGTACCTGCAAGGAAATAAAATGTCTGAATAACTCATTTGGTAAACAGAACACCTTGTGTGGCACCTCGAAATTCTATCAAACCGGGATGGGAATGGCTCTCTGGATATACGTGCGTGCCTGACTGTATATGCATGTGGGTAATTTTCAATATGATTGTATTTGGACAGTCTGAATTAGAGAGTAACGCATATCCAATTTTGTTCAATTTCATCCAATTTGACTTGTTTGTCAATTTGCTCCTGGAAAGAAAGGTTGAGATGCAACCGTCAATTTGCCTTCGGAGGAGCCGTGAAATGGACATTTTACATAAATATCCGGAAATATTTACATTTAGCTTACTTCGTTGGTATTTTATAACACAGACCAAAGCTAAGTAGTGCGTAATTGTAGAATGATACAGTTAAAACCTTTTTTCTTCGCTCTTTTAAGTTAAATCAGACCAAACGTCTCGATTTAGGTTAAAATTATCAAAATTATTTCTATTAAATGCCACAATAATGAGAGAGATTTACTTTTTAATGCCTTCAAAATCAGAAGTTTACATACATTTCCTCAGTATTTGGTGGCATTGCCTCCCTCAAGCTTCACACTATAGTTTTCTGGAGTCCTGACTTCCAACCAGGCCTGAGCTGCAAGAGCACAACTGCATCTTCAATGCGCATCATATTGTCGCATAAAACCAGCACAAACCTAACACAAATACAGGTCACATGTGCATAATGCACACAAAAACAGTTCATTATGTACCACAAAAACAGCAGATTTGACTTTGTTTCAAATGTATTTACAGATTATGCTAAATAGTAAAGACAGGAAAGTAAGGCCTTTGTGATCCACGGGAGAACGAGGACAGATTCCCAGGTTCAGGTGACGTGTCTGGGACTTCCAGAGGAGGAGAAGCAACAATGTTTGTTTAATTTCAACTCTTGGCAAACGTTTTGACTAGATTTAACTATTTAACCCGCAGTCTTAGCACAACGCTCCGGAAGAGCGCAGCAGATGTCACGGTCGGCCAACCGTGTCAGCTCTTCAGTTTGCTAAAACAGAAAGAGTTGGTAAAAACTAGAGGGTTCAAACTCCACTTATTTATTTTTAGCAAGCTTCAGTGTATAGTAACATCTAGTTTACCCAAAATATGGCGACAAAACAGGAGGGTCAAATTTGTTGGCCGAATGAAACTTTTTTTGTCTTTTTTCTTAAGCTAAACCAGACCAATTTTCTATCACTCTAGGTTAGTTAAAATTATCAATTATTTTTATTAAATGCCACAATAATAAGAGAGAAAATTGATCAGAGGTTTACTTTTTAATGTCTTCAAAATCAGAAATTTACATACATTTCTTAAGTATTTGCTAACATTTCCTTTGTATTTGATGACTTGGGTCAAACCTGTCAGTTTGTTGGAGTTCTGCATTTTATTAAGCTTTTTTGTATTTTACACAATTCTAGCGTTTTGCTTAGAGGTGCACCATCTTTTGCTCAAATGATTCTGCACTCTGTTATAAAAATACACTGTAAAGTTATGATTCCTGCAATATAATGGCTTTATTCTCATTATTTAAACTTTAAACTTTATTCTTGCGTCACTTTATTCATGTAGTATTATTAGTTTTATTCTTGAAATATTATAACTTTGTTCTCATGTTATTTCAACTTTATTCTCGTAATGTTCTTACGAGAACTACAAGGAGAAAGTAATGTGACATTTTTTTCTTTTTTGGTCCTAATACTTGGTCAAAACTTTAGCAAGGCTGATGTGGTTGGAAATCCAACAATAATATGTCAAAGTTTATTTATATTTCACATTTGCAAAACCCTCAGCTGACCAAAGTGCTTCACAACTATAACATCACAGGCAGATAAAAAAAAAAAAGAAAATACCAAAAATAAAAACATGTCAGCATTTCATTTCAACTGCAGCGATTCCCCCCCCTCACAATCAGTTAATAACAAACTTTATTTTGAAAGGGGCAATGCAGAGCTCAAACATAAATGTCACCAGATTATAGCATAAGCTAATTCACATCTGAAGTCCCATTGCTGCCATTGAACTATGTAATATAAGCAGACTTTTCTGTCCTGATTGCCAATTGACTTTCCCCAGATGAAGCCACAGAGAAGAGGGCACCATCAACAATGGAGGCCAGATTTTCAGACACAATGTGGCTGATTTCCTCAGGACAAAAACGCCAGAATTGGTTGACGTCTCTTTTTGGATGTCTTTTTTTTTTAAAGAGGTTTTGTGAGAAGCACGGCTAATTAAATTTGCTTCGCAGGCAGCGTGTGACTGCTCTGCATTCTGCGCTGATATGTTTGTGTACCAGCTGACAAAAACTCAATGCTTCAGCGTCTCGGTAATGAGAGAAGGTTGTGTGAAACGTATGGCTGGGCGTTTAGATTCACTGTGATGTAATGAACATTAATGGGACACACTTTCAGAAAGTCAGTCAGATGACAAATGATGAGAGTAAAGGTCATGATGCCTTTTAAAGACGAGAGAGTTGGAGGATACCTTACCCACAGATTCAGATGCAGAGTTTGGATGGGTGAAGGAATAACGGATGGATGGAAGGATGAAGGAATAACGGACGGACCGACCGACGAACCATGGACCAATGAATGAATGGATGGAACGATGGATGAATAGATTGAAGGAACAAATAGATGGATGGATGCCCTGATTAAATGAGAGACGGATGGATCGATGCATGGATGGATTGAGGGAAAGATGGATGGTCGGAGAAGCGGGCGGATGGACAGACGGATGGATGGATTGAAGGAACAATAAATGGATGGTTGCCCTGATTAAACGATGGATGGATGGATGGATGGATGGAAGGATGGATGGATGGATGGATGGATGGATGGATGGATGGATAGGTGGTTAGTTGGATGGACAGATAGCCTGACTAAAGGATGGATGGATGGATGGATGGATGGATGGATGGATGGATAGGTGGTTAGTTGGATGGACAGATAGCCTGACTAAAGGAAGGATGGATGGATGGATGGATAGGTTAAAGGAACAAGTAGATGGATGGATGCCCTAATTAAATGATAGACGTATAGATGAATGAACAGATGGATGGATTGAAGGAAATTTGATTTCCTATTTTGACCCACTGAAATTGGGTCTCTGTCGCTTTAAGAAGCTTCTACTCTTTCTGACAATCCACCATCACAACAACTTTTCTCCATTAAATTGTTCACAATCGTTCTCAGTCCAACGTTCCTAAAGTCCTCAGACGATCCACCAGGTGTTTGCTAATTGCTGCTGCTGCTAGTCTAGAGGAGCTAAAGTGGAAAGAGGCTTTAATCTGAGAGTTACCGTATTTTCAGCACTATAAGGCAGCTAAAAACCTTCAATTTCCTTAAAAGCCGACAGTGCGCCTTATAACCCGGTGCGCCTTATATATGGACCAATATTGAGCCACAATAGGTCTAGCAGCTACGGTAAGCAGCCGCCGACTTCATTTTCCCCTGTAGAAGAAGAAGCGCGCGGTGCATGCTGGGATAGTTGTCAGAACGCTGGTTTGTTAATAAAGTTTGATAATACATTTAAATCCAGGGGGGCGGGGGAAGAGAAACAGAGACTGCGGCGGCAGCGTGTTGGTTGGTCTGTGTTACCCAGAATGCAGTTGGGCATAATATCGCAACACCGTGAGTGAAACGACGACTGGGGCAGAATACTAGATAAAGCACTGGGGACCATTTCTTTACAAATGTAGATGTGTAATAATAGAGTACGGAACAAACTGGTAACCCAAACTGAAGCGTCTGTTCTATGCGCCTTATAATGCGGTGCGCCTTATATATGAAAAAAGTTTTAAAATAGGCCATTCATTGAAGGTGCGCCTTGTAATCCGGTGCGCCTTGTAATCCGGTGCGCCTTGTAGTGCGGAAAATACGGTAATTGAGAATCAAGTATTTCTTAAACGTGTGAAAGAATCAAAGCAACACTCCAGGTATATTTTTGATAAAAGAATAACACGATATAAAGCTGAAAAAAGTTGATTTTTACATAATATAACGCCTCTTTATCCACCAAATAGACTCGACTACTTCCTGTACCCCCAGGATAAGGAATGTCGAATACCAAAAGTTGATGACCTACGTTTGCGTTTGTTTATGCGGTGCCTCTAAAGCCATGAGTTCTTGAGCATTATGAAGGTCGTTGCACTCCCACTGAAGTGTACGTGAGAGACCAAAGCATCTTGATAATGTGAGCGTGTGGAAATGCTCACAGCAGAGGCTAAGAAAAGGTCACTTTGACAGAAGAGAATTAGAAAAACGACAGAAATGTCAGGAGGCAGTTTTATTAAAATGTCAATATTTTACTATATCACTTCAAGCAGGTCATTGAGATAAGACCTTTATGCTGTGTTTTTCTGACTTTCTGCCAAATTCTGGCATTTTCTACAAGGAGAACGACACAGTCTCATTATATTTTGGGGGAAGAAGGAAATATGCTTTTCACTTCTAATACACTGCCCTCCTAAAGTTTTAATGAACTTTTTTACTCTGTGTCTCATTACAATCACAAACTATCGCATACTTTTTTAGGATTTGATTTGATCTCTTAGGAAAAACTCTTAATTATGAATAGTAGTGGAGCTAATAAATGTTTTGCATGAAAATCATTAATAAACGCCTTTGTAGAATCGCCTTTTGCTGCAGTTACATCAGTGTTTTGGGCTCCAACTTGGCACATGGAAGGAAGGAAGTTTTTGCATATCTTGTTCAAACAAGATATTTCCATATATTGTTTAAAAAAACATTTTATTTTAATGATTTCAGTACATGGGTGGGGAAGAATTTATCCAAAGGTTCCTAAAGCTTGTCTGGACTCCTTCAGTAATGCTAAAACACACACAGGAAACAAGTCAATAAAAAATTAAAAATATAAAATAAAAAAATAGATATATAGTTTTTCCCACTATGTATGTTTTTATTACACGTAATGGCAGCTAATTTTATGTTTAGCATCTTTGCTAACTTTGAAAACGTTTAGCCCACTTATCTGAACCAATAATTTACTTAATTCTTCAAATAGACGTTTACAATAACGCTCTTATTTTGAAGTGGGTTTATATTAAAGAAGCTGTTCTGTTTCATTTGCCCCAATAAAGTTACAACAAACCAGAAACATACAGTACCAAAACAAAGCAGACCACAGAAAACGAGGTTTAAACATAAATAAAACATTTTATAGTGTATAGTAGTCTTTCAAATGCAGAAATAAATTGAGTTGAAGTTAGCATGTTAGCATTAGCTTGTGCTAAACACTGTGTTGGTGTTGTGCTTTAGCGTTAGCTTAACAGAACTAATGTTTGATTAATTCTTTAAGGTTAGTGCTTAAATTAATTAATCTTATAAAACTTAAAAAGTGCCAGATAATTTCAATTCTTATGACATTTTAAAGGGCTATTTTTACACAGACTTTGTAATCAATATTTTTTATGTTTTTGATTTTTTTCTTTTTTTTGCGTGGCATTGAGGGGAAACTTAAAATATCTTCCAGTTTAATGTGTTATTTACAAAATTGAAGTTTATAAATTTTGGAGTAAAAGTGTAACAGATTTTTACTCAAGTTAAAGTGAAAAGTCCAAGAAATGACTCAAGATTTTAAAAGTATTTGGTAAAAAAAAAAAAAATATATATATATATATTGAAGTGCTAAGTAACGGATCACATTATCGAACATTTAATATTTAAAAATTACATAATCATCACGACCAAAATATAAAATTAAGTGGAAATTTCGTTTTTTTTCAGGACCAAAATGACAATAATTCATACAAGTAACAAAAATAACAAAATCAGGCAAAATAAAATTGTTCCAAATCAGTTTTTTAAAATAAAAAACTGCAGGATTTTTGGTTAAAACATGTTTGTTTCTCATTCAGTGGGTAGAAAATCCAACAATTTTACTCAAGTAAGAGTTGAAATACTTCATAATAAATTTACTCAAGTAAAAAAAATAAAAGTACAGCGTAGTAAAAATACTCCTAAAAGTAAAAGTTACTCAAGTTAATGTGACTAGTTTCTACCCAACTCTGCAGTTCTAACTGTATTTGTGTTTATATGACACATGATGGAGGCTGCACAGTGGCGCAGTTGGTAGAGCTGTTGCCTTGCAGCAAGAAGGTTCTGGGTTCGATTCCCGGCCCCGGTCTTTCTGCATGGAGTTTGCATGTTCTCCCTGTGCATGGTGGGTTTTCTCTGGGTACTCCAGTTTCCTCCCACAGTCCAAAAACATGACTGTCAGGTTAATTGGCCTCTCCAAATTGCCGCTAGGTGTGAGAGTGTGTGCGCATGGTTGTGTGTCCTGTGTGTCTCTGTGTTGCCCTGTGACAGACTGGCGACCTGTCCAGGGTGACCCCGCCTCTCGCCCGAAACGTTGGCTGGAGATGGGCACCAGCAACCCTCCCGACCCCACTGAGGGAAAAAGGGTGCAAGAAAATGGATGGATGGATGATGGAGTTAAAAAGGAAAAACCTCCACAGATTCCTGCCTACATTAGCAGGATTAGCTAGCTGCAATATCTTTTTACACCCATCATTCACAGTTTGTGTTTTCCGGATTAGAAATGAAATATTTCCTTTGTTTTGACTTTCTGCAGCCTGTAAATTCAGCTTTAAACAGGAATAAACAATGAAGAATCTCTGCTAATTTGGCCTAGCAGGAGTTTGGACATAAACCGCTCGATAAGTCACGCTTAACTCCATCTGATAAATAATAGATCATATTCCATCATTGAATGAATCCAATCACATTAAAGGATAACAAGAGGAGCAGGGGAACAGGTGAGTGGGAAGAGGCTCAATTTCATCCCGCAAATAAGAGCGAGGCGAACAGCTGGGGCCTCAGCAAGCGGTTACATCAAGACTGACAGCTGCCAGATAGCTTTCAGGGCTGTCAGAGGCAGCCGTGACCTCACATGTCTGCAGAGTGATATGTGCACGGGGGTGGCGGCCATGTCAAGGTCAGAAATACTTTGCTTTTATTGTTGGGTTCTGCTTTCCAAGAGAAACTCTGGCGTTTGGTTTGAGGAGCTGGAAGGAGCGACGGAGCGTCGGGACAAAACAAATAAAACTGCAAGAATGAAGGCAGCAAAATTATGAGGCTAGTTATTAAATTACAGTAATATTCATATTACAACAATACAGTCGTAATGAAGAGACATTATGAGAAGTCATTAAATTTCATGAATAAAGTCATAATAGGAGACCATAGTTACTAAATTACAATAATAGTCTTTACATTAGAATGAAAATAAAGTCATGTTACAGGAATAGTCATTAAGTTACAAGAATAAAGTCATTATGAGAATAAAGTCATAATATTAGGAGAATATAGTTATTAAAATACAATAATAGCCATATTACAAGAATACAGTCATTACAAAAATAAAGTTATGAGGACAAAGTTGTACAAGAATACTCAAAGTTACGAAAACAGTCATAATATGTGAATATTACAACTTAATTCATGTACTACTATGACTTTATTCTCATTATTTTTTGGATATTGGTAGCAAATAAGCTTCAGTTTATACCAGGTATTTTCATAGAACATTTAAAATTACATATTTTCTAGACCACACATTATCCTTACACTAAACTTTCCTTTAAAATGGTTAGACAATACTCTGTGAAGCTAATGTTTTGGTTTTTTAAAGCTGTTGTAGCTCACCTTTCTCGTTGAGGGTCTCCATTATGCCCATATTCAATGGAAAGTTGAGTGGAAGGAAAACCGTTGGTGGAAAACGTGCACAATCAACCTGGGATAACCATTTTTGAAGGATTGAGTCTTAAACACAAAAAACATAGTTCGTTGTTCCAGTTCCTGTTGTAAAGCTCCTCTGGAACCAGATACAAGCTCAGAAACATCTTGGTTTTCAGATTAAAACAAATGTGAAGGAAAAGTCCCACAGGATCTATTCCAAGAATTCCTGATTTACCCATTTGAAACTTTTACCAGAGTAAAGTTTAAAATGTTTTTTCTAAACATCTAATCACCTCTTAGTTTCATGGAGAAGAGCAGTTAAATTACTGGAGGTCAGATAAAAATATCTGTTTCACACAGAACTCCTCATGGCCAAATTGTCCTTTGTCACAGATCGAAGCGTTGGGAGATGAATTGAGGGTGACCGTGTCTGGAGGCGAATGCCTGTCATTTATCAGATGGAGGTTTGAAGAAATTAGCAAGAAAAGCATGTATTCTGTGTATTTTACACTCTGCGCTGTTACACGGCTGTTTTTAAGGAAGCAGCAAAGACTTGTACTACTTTCTAGCTCAAGAATGAAATAATCCTTTTTATTTTTCTGTGAACTCGTTACTTTGCTTTGACTGAACTCTAGTTCGTTGGCCTAGAAAGTTTGTTTGGGTTCGTGGAAGTGTGAACAGGAAACCTCTCCAAGATGAGGAAGTGGACTACAGAGCAGGGCATTCTGGGTAAATACAACCAAAACAAACGCGTTAGCCTAGTGTTAGCAGAAGAAATGGCTTGTTGTCTTTTACCAACAACCACTAAAATCTGACTCCACTCTATTTTTGTTTACATTTTGTGAAGATAAAGTTGCGCTCAGTGTCTTCAGAGGTTTTCATGTTGTTTCCTTCAGTAGAAATTGGTGCAGCGCCCCCACAGGCGAGGAGGGGAACAGATTACTCAGTTAGTTTGGTTCATTTGGCTCAGTGCAGTGTGAAAGTGAACTACAGGAGCTGAAAATGTAACTAATGCTGCAGTCTTGGTCCCCAATAGAACCGGGTCTACCGGACTATAAAGTGCTTAAAGTGTAGTCAAAGTACAGCTTTCTATGAAAGCAGAGCTGGCTCGATTCTACGCAGATATCTTTGATTTGACCTCATTGATTTGTCAGATTCACCTTATATGTTTTATTTCATTGTCATTTACCTTTCTGATTGGATTTGTATAATTGGTTGCTCTGATATGGGGAATTGCATTTTGTTACCTTGCAACCAAAAACTAAAGAGTGTCCTTTGGGAATGTCGTGATTGCTCAACGTTGTGCATAATCGTCAAGTGTTAAAGATCCTGGATGACATCATCACTTGTTGACAATCTCTGCTAATCTACCTCATTTGCTTTTGCTGCTTTTCTTGAAATCTCTGTCTTTAAAAAGCACTGCAAAAACATAAAACATGACCTAATATTCTTGGTCTAATATTTTTAGTACATTTGAAATAAGACAAATAATAACTTGTGAGTACATTTTTTGAGATATGGGAGTATCGTGTCAATAATTATACTTCCTCTGGCAAATTATTTCACCTAGAACATGGAAAAATGACTTTATAAGTTAGTAAAATCTGGCAATGGAATTACCGTAGCACTTTTTTTAAAATCAAGAATTAACTTAAAAAAACTACTTTCATAAAAACTTGCAAGTTAGTTTTATTTTTTCAAGTGTTTGATAGAAACTAAACAAAAATACCTGGTAAGATTTTGTGCTTTTGCATAGAGATGTTGGAGTTTGGGATATGATTCTTGCCCATTAAGATCATAATTTGGTTGTTATTTAGGCTTTCCAGATGCTAATTAGTTGTAAAAACAAAACAAAAAAACCTTGTTGCCATGGTTGCATAGCATAACGAGTGTCCAGATAATTGTCCACACATTCAACTCTGGAAAACTAAAAGTCTAACCAATCAGAACATCTAGAATAACTTTGGTTCACTCCGATGTTTACAGAACGTTGAGTTAAGACGCTCCGACACAGGCGAAAACTTTTAAAGTTATTTAGGGCATCAAACAAGAGGAAAAAGTAATCTCCGTAGCGACAGTGGGTCAGCTGTGTCCCTAAACGCACCACGTTTCCCATCCGGTATGAAAAAGCATTTCACAACATGATATTTCACTGCCTCTGGGGACAGCCAAAATTGGGTGAACAACAGAGGGGGGAAAATGGTTAGTAAATGTCACTTTAGTGCTTTGGTAACCCAGGCTAGGATTAATGTCAGTCTGAGTATAGGGCTGCCGTCTCAGAAAGAGAGGAAGCAGACAGCTTTCAGACAAATGGTACACACTGTCGACAGTTAAGAAATAAATCTCCCAGCGTCTTCAGACTCTCTGTTTTAGAAGTTTGTCACAGTCTCTCAGAGAGAAGCTCCAATTATTTCACCCTTTTCATCTGAATCTTTCACATCACAAACACAGCGAGACGTTTAATGTTCATTTTTACATGGAGTGGGCTAAATTAGGATTATTTGAGGTTTTGAACCGAGCTAAGGCACTTAACAGCTCTTAATGAGAATATGTCAAAACCACAAACAAACAGATTATTTGTTTATGTTGAGACATCTAACTGTGTAAAATTCAAATGAGGTGAGAGAAACTGACTAATCGACCATCTAAGGATGGATATTTGGTTTGTGGATTAATTTCATGAACGGGTGAACAGAGGGATGGGTGTAGTAATGACTGGATGAATGATTGGTTAATGGACCAACCAATGGATGAATGGATGGTTTATGGACTGACCAATAGATGGATAGATGATGGGTTGACCAATGGATGATTGGTTGGTCAGATGGATGGATGGTTGGTTGGTTGGTTTATGGAATGACCAATGGATGGATGGATGGATGGTTGAATGGTTGGTTCGTTGGTTTATGGAATGACCATGGGATGATTTGGTTGGATGGATGGATGGATGGATGGATGGATGGATGGATGGATGGATGGTTGGTTGGTTGGTTTATGGAATGACCAATGGATGGTTGGATGATTGGTTGGTCAGATGGATGGATGGTTAGTTAGTTTATGGAATGACCAATGGATGGATGGATGGATGGTTGGATGATTGGTTGGTCAGATGGATGGATGGTTGGTTGGTTTATGGAATGACCAATGGATGATTTGGATGGATGGATGGATGGTTGGTTGGTTGATGGCATGACCAATGGATGATTTGGTTGGATGGATGGATGGATGGATGGATGGATGGATGGATGGTTGGTTGGTCGGATGGATGGATGGTTGGTTGGTTTATGGAATGACCAATGGATGGATGGATAGTTGAATGGTTGAATGGTTGGTTCGTTGGTTTATGGAATGACCATGGGATGATTTGGTTGGATGGATGGATGGATGGATGGATGGATGGATGGATGGATGGTTGGTTGGTTTATGGAATGACCAATGGATGGTTGGATGATTGGTTGGTCAGATGGATGGATGGTTAGTTAGTTTATGGAATGACCAATGGATGGATGGATGGATGGATGGTTGGATGATTGGTTGGTCAGATGGATGGATGGATGGATGGATGGATTGATGTTATCCAAAACTCTCGCTGCTCCAAAAAGCCCTGCAGTTTCTCTTCAACCCTTTACAGAAACATCAACTTAAACATCAGTGGGATTTTATACAGTGCTGTGAAAAAGTGTTTGCCCGTTCCTGATTTCTATTTTTTGTGATAAACATGCCACAAAAAAATAAATCAATAAGGGGGAAAAACATTTTTTTCACACCACTGTACAAAACTAATTAACAACTCAATAAAAGATTAAAATCTCAGAATTACCCACAATCACCCCCATAACGACTGACTACTCACAAATAATAGAAATCAAGTTAAATTAAGACACGATTTATTGTCTTTGGAGAAACTATAAATTCACGCAGCGTCTTTAACCCAGCCGACATTTCTGCACCGCGTCTCGGGAGCCTTCCTTCTTTCTTTCATTCGCAAACACTGCTGGATTCACAACAAGACAGTAAGGCGCAGCATAAGTCTGCCCATCTAATAACAGATTATTACGGTCTAATCTCCCACCGGGTCCTGAACACTGGCTCCCAAATCAAGAAGAAATATCTGGCCGACGCGCTCCGCAGTAACCCACTTACCTCAGTCGCATCTTTTATTTCTTTCCACCTTGTTGCCGTTTCTGCTCATCTCTGCGAATATTACTGGATGCTGCTTCTGATAAGGACTGAAATGCAGCTCTGCTCTCCCTGCGGAGGGTTTTCTAGAAATACCGGAAAACATTAACGCAAATTAAAATAGTGCCGCTCGTCGTTTATGAGCACCTGGATCCCCTTGAGAAGAATCACCAACCAACCTTAAAACAGTATTTAAATTCAACTTTACTTTTTCACCAGTGACAGCGTAGAAAACAATCATTACTGACTAGTAAACAGAGTAATTAATCTACAAAATAACCAGCTAGATAAGCAGATAAGAGAAAAACAAAAACTGTAAAAATTCAAATGAGTAGAAGTTAGAGGAAAAAAGTCACTAAATAACATGTTTTATGATCTTATTAGTAGATATTTACATTTATTTATAGTATTTAAATTTAACCTTGAACATTTTTTTCACATATTTGTTGTAAAACTGAATTTTCTACCAAATATGTGCCACAAAAATCAACTTTACACCCACTTTGAAACATGGTGGTGGCAGTATCATGCTGTGGGAAAGCTGATAAGAAAGGCTCAGTCAAAGGCCAGATATAAATCTAATGAGATTTAAACAGGAGGCTTCGTGGATGCAGAGGAGGAAGTTCAAAACGTCTCTTTCATTGATGAGGCAGGATTGTATCCCCTACTCCAACATCTTTCTAACGATGCGGCCAGACAGATTTAAAAAGGAGCGGCAAAAGCAAACGAGGTGGAAATAAACTAAATCTCACCAAGTATTTTTGTCTCGTTTTTAGTGCAGATGTGTCAATATTCTTAAAATAAGACAAAACTAACTTACAATAACTTTTCAGTAAGATGTAGGAGCTTTTTTCAGTCAAAAAGTCCTTAATATTAATTTCAAAAAGTACTGAGAGCTCTGGCAGATTATTTCACTAATGAGGCATTTATCCAAAAATTTTTTATCAAGTGTGCTAACATGTTTGTACTAGACAAAATACTTGTTTTTGTATTGTTTTGTATTGTTTTTGGAGTGAAGTATTTTTGAATTGAATTAAATCATAAACAGGTTTTGGAAATTAAAGTCACAGATGCTTTTTATCTCATCTACTTCAACATAATCAATTTTTGCAAAAAGAAAAAGGATTAAAAAAATTGTAGTTTCTAGTTGAGTGAAATAATACTTTAACAGACCTGTAGTTGGGGAGGCTGAGTTGAAATGCCTGCCACACTATTCAGATATTTATTTGCATTTTACTTCTACTTTACAAAAACACCTAATACACGTAGATTTATAGTTGTAAAATTGAAGAAAAGTGAGAAAACTCAAAGGAATATTATTAAATTTGTCAACTTTTATCACTGATTTCATCCCGTTATCCCAGCTGCAGACTGGAGGATCATTACTGTTCACTACGAACGTTTCTCAGGTCAGGCTAGCAGTAGCTATATAATCAACAGCTGGCTGCATTAGTGATGAAAAACAACTGAAACAAACAACTGTGCGTGCCTACACTACTCCCTCCTACGGTCCATGCCGGACCGAGGGAGAAACTGCAGCACCTGGAGAAAACCCACACAGGTTCAGTGAAAACATGCAGCATTAAAACACAAAGGGCAAAACTGAAACGGAGGATTTTCTGGGAAAAAGGAATGAAAACAACTTGTGAGGAAACGGTTTGTTCTGACAATATCAATTTTATGAGACGTCGTTTGCTCTTTTTGCTTGATTGTGTCTTCTCAGATTTCCTGGAGTTTATTTGTTGGAGGGATGGCTAAAGGTTACCTGCTCTCTAAATCTGTTTAATTAATAATGTAAGTACTGTAAAATAATATTTATAATTCCAGTTTAAGCTAAGAAATGAGCCCACAGTTTGATAAACAAATACAGAAATAACATTGTTTGGAGGCCAACTACAAGGTTAGAAAGCAAATAAACAGCAGAAATCACACATTTTTTAATTTAAAAACAACTCAAACTGACAATATCTAATTTTCTTTAGAGTTTCACTTTTCCTGCGTCTGGCTGTCACAAGCTCCAACTCTCCACCCCAAAAAAGCAACAACAACAAAAAAAGGCTTCCTGAAGGAACGTCACCACTGTCTTGGGAACGATGAGGAGAAAGGAACAAGATGTTTCAGGGGAAAGTACGCAGAGATTTGTTCAAAATATCCGCCCCGAGTCAGCCGTTATGTGGTGCTGTTAAAGTTTCAACGCCAACTTTACACCCAGTAAAAAATGCAGCAAATAGTTTTCACATTGTACCGTAAAATTAGTGGAAAAGACCTGCTTTCTGGGTTAGCATGCTAACATTAATTCTGGTGTACGTGCTAACATCAGTATGCTAATTAATGTGATTTTTAGACTTATTGAAAATGATCAGAGTAAATATTTCCTGAATGGGTCACCAATAAAATGTGTCACAAATATTTGTCACATTCTATTGTAAAGTTAGTTGAAAAAACGTGCTTTCTGGGTTAGCATGCTAACATTAGTTCTCAAGTACATGCAGGTGCTAATGTTAGCATAATAATAAGAGTTTTCATACTTTTTGAAAATGATCGTAGGGTAAACATTTCCTAGATGGGTCAAGTTTACACCCAATAAAATGTGTCACAAATTTGTTGCATTGTACATGCTAGTGCTAATGTTAGCTTCTAATTAATGTGACTTTTGAAAATGCTCAGAGGGAATACATTTTTCCAACTTTGCACCTGGTAAAAGATGTGACATTTTAACTTAAATTTGGTGAGAAAACCTGCTTCTTGTGTTAGCATGCTAAAATTAGTTCTGGTGTACATGCCAGTGCTAACGTTAGCATGCTAATTATTGAGATTTTCAGAGTTATTGAGGGTAAAAAATTCCTAGATATAATCAATTTTTGCATATTTGAGAAATATGTTTGGGCGAATGGACAAAAAAATTGAACATTTTAGCCAAAAAAACAGTAATTTACATAATATAGATTGTGGTTTTCAAACAAACATTGCATAAAAAAGTGGGATGGATACTCTCTATCTACCTCATAGAGAGTAATCAAACACAGGAATACTTTCTATTCTGCTGAGAGTCGAGCAGAAAAGTCTCAAACTGCAGGTTTTTCTGTGATCCACTCCGATTGAAATGTGGCCTCCCTCGGAGCAGCCATGCACATAAAACCATGATGTTTTACTTAAAATGAAGCATCCAACCTGAAGTGGTAGCCCATGCATGAAATAGGACATATTGATCCAGAAGGTACCGCAGAGCTTTCCAGGCTAAAGGTGAAAAGTTTCTGAGGTTTAGACCCAAACCTTTTTTATACGGTTGGAGTATTTAAAGTAAATGTGAAGAGTTAGCCCAGGGAATCGCTAACGATTGCTTAAACCGTATATTAAAGACAAGTGGGTTTACTTCAAGAGTTCATGGTTTCATCAGCAACTGCTTCACTGATTGTCTCAGTTCAGAAATGGGCAAACAAAAGTGAAAAAGTTTAACTTTAATCTGGATTAATGTCCGTTTCGTAACATTAAGAAAATGTTACTTGACATTAAATTTCTTGAAGCCAGCATTTGAACACCACTCTTCTAGTCCATACCTCTAAAAATTAATTGCAGTTGTATATTGTGTAATTATTCCAAAACTCCCTGTAAATAGAAACTGAATTATAAAGTTAGATGAGCTTTGAAAAGACGCTTGCAGCACAAAAACACTGTAGAAGACATTGAAGCGCAGTTTAAAATCCCCCAGAATAAGAGACGTTGGTGAATACAGGTCCTTCTCAGAAAATTAGCATATTGTGATAAAGTTCATTGTTTTCCATAATGTAATGATAAAAATTAAACTGTCATATATTGTAGATTCATCGGACACCAACTGAAATATTTCAGGTCTTTTATTGTTTTAATACTGATGATTTTGGCAAACAGCTCATGAAAACCCAAAATCCCATCCATCCATCCATCCATCCATCCATCCATCCATCCATCCATCCATCCATCCATCCATCCATCCATCCATCCATCCATCCATCCATCCATCCATCCATCCATCCATCCATCCATCCATCCATCCATCCATCCATCCATCCATCCATCCATCCATCCATTTTCTTACACCCTTGTCCCTCAGTGGGGTCGGGAGGGTTGCTGGTTCATCTCCAGCTAACGTTCCGGGCGAGAGGCGGGGTCACCCTGGACAGGTCGCCAGTCTGTTGCAGGGCAACACAGAGACACACAACCATGCACACACACTCACACCAATTTAGACAGACCAATTAACCTGACACCCAAAATTCCTATCTCAAAATATTAGCATTATTTCATCCGACCAATAAAAGAAAAGTGATTTAATACCAAAAACGTCAACCTTCAAATAATGATTTTCAGTTATGCACTCAATACTTGGTCAGGAATCCTTCTGCAGCCTTCAATGCGGCATGGAGGCAATCAGCCTGTGGCACTGCTGAGGTGTCATGGAGGCCAGGATGCTTCGATGGCCTTAACCTCATCCAGAGTTTTGGGTCTTGCGTCTCTCAACTTTCTCTTCACAATATCCCACAGATTCTCTATGGGGTTCAGGTCAGGAGAGTTGGCAGGCCAACAGTAACACCATGGTCAGTATACCAGTGGTTTTGGCTCTGTGAGCAGGTTGTGCTGAAAAATGAAATCTTCATCTCCATAAAGCTTTTCAGCAGATGGAAGCATGAATGGCTCCAAATCCTCCTGATAGCTGCTGCATTGACCTGCCCTTGATAAAACACAGTGGACCAACACCAGCAGCTCCCCAGACCATCACTGACTGTGGGTACTTGACACTGGACTTCTGGCCTTCTGGCATTTCCTTCTCTCCAGTCGTCCTCCAGACTCTGGAACCTTGATTTCCGAATGACATGCAAAATTTGCTTTCATTCGAAAAAAAGTACTTTGGACCACTGAGCAACAGTCCAGTGCTGCTTCTCTGTAGCTCAGGTCAGGAGCTTCTGCCGCTGTTTCTGGTTCAAAAGTGGCTTGACCTTTGACCTGGGGAATGCAGCACCTATAGCCCATTTCCTGCACACGCCTGTGCACGGTGGCTCTGGATGTTTCTACTCCAGAAGTCCACTGCTTCCCCCAAGGTCTGGAATCGGCCCTCCTCCACAATCTTCCTCAGGGTCCGGTCACCTCTTCTCGTTGTGCAGCGTTTTCTGCCACTTTTTCCTTCCCACTGAGGTGCCTTGATACTCTGGGAACAGCCTATTCATTCAGAAGTTTCTTCCTGTGTCTCACCCTCTTGCTTGAGGGCGTCAGTGATGGTCTTCTGGACAGCAGTCAGGTCAGCAGTCTGACCCATGATTGTGGTTTTGAGTAATGAACCAGGCTGGGGTTTTTAAAAGCCTCAGGAATCTTTTGCAGGTGTTTAGAGTTACTTTGTTGATTCAGATGATGAGGTTAGTTGCTCGTTCAGAGAACCTTTTCATGATATGCTCATTTTTTGAGACAAGGATTTTGGGTTTTCATGAGCTGTTTGCCAAAATCACCAGTAGTAAAACAATAAAAGACCTGAAATAATTTAATTTTTATCATTACAATATGGAAAACAGTGAACTTTATCACAATATGCTAATTTTCTGAGGACATGTATGTTTTGAATTTGTTGCATGACTAACAGGCTAGAAGCTCAATCCATCATCTGCATGTGGCCTTCAAACAACAACAAACGTTTGATTAAACTTCTGAAATGTGGATATTAGAGATGCAACGTTGAACAGCAGGAGTTCATGTGCACATCCAGATTAAAAAACGAAACTAAACGTGTTTGTAGCAGCTGTAATAAGACTTCAGCGTGTTGCAGATGCTGTGTTGCGTTTTTACTTCCTGCACATAAAATATCGTAGTAATTTATTACACGATGCCAATGTTGCTGCATGTCTGTGTGACTTATAAACAGTTTCCTGCCGAGCGCTGAAAGGTTAACGGTGTTAATATCTGTCCATTTAGGAATTTAACAACTTTTTAAATCTATGTTTAGTACAGTTTTGGCTAATAAATCTCCTTTTTATTATGAGTAACAGCAAAATGCTTGAAAATGCCTCCTTTAATAATTCAAATGCTAAATATGTCCTAATATGTATTTACATGCACGGTGCATGGATGCATGTTTTCTAAAAAAAATTACAGTAATGTCAGAAAACAAGCTAGGATCTACAGTTTTCCTTAAAAAAATAAACGTCAATTTTTTCTTTTATTTATTTGGATTAATAAAAAGTCACATTTAGCATCAATATTTCTAAATCAGCATCACAAAGTCTGTGATTTTGATCGCAGAAAACCCACAAACCAACCTGGATGGATGCTCAGTATTAATTAACTCAAACAAACGTTTATGTATTGATATTTTAACAGTTTAATTTTATCAATGCATTCTGGCACAACCGGCCCTTTAAGAACATTCAGACTTTTGATTTGGCCCAAAATGAAAATGAGTTTTGACTTATTACACTTGAAATAGGATAAAACTGACTCCTAAGCAACTTTATGAGGTTGTTTCAGGTCAATAATTTGCGCATAAGGTGAAAAGGCACCAGTTCCCGTGGCAGAAGTGGAGCTAGAAACTTTAGCTGAAAAGTTACTTTAACTTAAATTTGAGCACTGAGATGTTTGCACCAGGAGCTCGACCAAAAATACTGAATATTTGGTGCTTTTGCAGAGCATAAAAAGAGAAAAACCTTGTTTCCTGAACCCGATTCCAGATTAATCAATTTAATTTCTGGCTGTATCTCATCACCCTTCCTTTCTGGCACGGCCTCACCGTCTCGTCAGCATCGATTCCCCCCCAACAACAACAACAACACTCTGCAAATCCCTTTTCAACTCGGCGTTCTCTTCCTTTGTGTCGCCTCTGGTAAGATTCTCGAGCCAAGAATGAGAATAAACACTGCGATGGTATACTGGAGGCTCTGGAATAAAAACACCGGCCGACTCTGACAAACTGATTAGTGAGCAGATGGATAAAACAAGATTAATGTGTATAATTACTATCGACAGGGCTTATCTCGGGAGAAGAGTTGTTTGGTGACTTACACTGTATCTACAGCAGGCTTTTCTGCAGTTTGGATGGTTCTGAATCGCTTCAGGCTTCAAACAAAAGAACAGAAAATATCCTAAAAAAAACCAGATGAGTTGTGAAAAAATGATGTGCCTGAAATATTAGCTTCATAAAACTCTTTGGATGCAGGCAATTTACCTTCCTTTGAGTCAACAGGCTGCGAAGCTGCAGGGAGGTAAAAGAAACTCTGCTTCTGTCTCCATTAAGTTGTTGATGGAAAGCCCCGCTGGGGCGCTTTCTAATTCCCAGCAGAGGTAAGCTGCAGTATGTCAATACCACACACTTGATTTACCTATAACAGTTCAGAGCCAATAACAACACACTCAGGCTCGGCTCAAACGCTGAGCTGAGGGTGATTAAAAACACGCCTCGAGGAGGAATTACTGGTGCTTTAGCATCCGTTAGCATCTCTTTTTTCATCAATGTGCTCATCTTCTGACACATCTCACCATGCAGGGCGACACAAACACAAAATATACGACACATGCAGCATTTGGCTCCTTCAAAATGCCTCAAAATCATGTAAACTACGCTTTAAATGACAAAATGAATGACGTAGAAGCTTGTTTTAAGAAATAATTCCTGAATACTGATGGAAAAAGTCCTGGTTCCAGTGGCAGATTATTTCACTTAAATAAGAGGAAACTTTTTTTTTAAAGTGTAGCTGGTAGTTTTTCATCAGCATTAATGAATTATTTACTTAAAAAGCTTCTGTATGTTGCCGAAAAGTTACATGTAAGTTAGCTGCGTCTTATTTCAGTTGCGCTAGAAACTACACCAGTAATACTTGGTAAGGTTTTGTGTTTTTGCAGTGTAAAGGCTGGAAGATTTTAAATTTGTCTGTTGGTTTTCAAAACCTTTTTTTAAAAAATAAATAAATAAAAAAATCATAGATATGACAAGTTTAGCCGTACACACACAGACTGATTTCACTCACGAACATTCAGAAGTCAGACGGGGAAATGGCGTCAAATCAAAAATATTTTCTGTATTTTTATAGCTGAAGCTAACATAGTTAATTTATTGCGCTACAAAAAGGCTGGAAAATACGTAACACCGCCCCTTTAAGTCACATTCAGCTGGCACTGCCCCGTTGCTTAGCAACCCCACCAAGCCCAGACCCGTTACCTAGCAACCATGGAACTACACTGAATGTTTTTGAAACTTACATGCTAAACATACTGACATTATAGATATAAAACATACTGACATTATAGAAATAATGTCCTTTATTTTCATGTCTATTTATAAGTCTTTTGAACTGATGTTGAAATTGGTTTTCTTTACACGAGTTCACAAAATGGTGACAGCAAAAGTTGGGAGAAATCACCAGTCAGTGGGTTGATCAACAATAATTTAATGCATTTTTTTGAAAATGTTATCTTCAAACAAATGTGTTATTTATTACTCAACTCATTTTTAATCACAATACAATATAATCCAAAGTATGACAAAATTACTTTTGTCATACTTTGAGTGAAGAAAGTAGCTTTTCTCCCAAAAAATGATTATTATTATTATTATTATTATTATTATTATTATTATTTTTAGATTGAAAAATGTAAAAAAAAAAATTCATTTTTAAATGTATTTAAATAAATAACATTTTTTAGTTAAACCGCTATTTAACTTATAATACTCAACTGTTATTAGTTATAAAAATGAAACATTTAACTAATAATAATGAATAATAAAAACTAGCAAACACACTCTAAAAACTAATTAAACCTAACTTAATTAGACAAACAAAAAGCCATAACGAAATAAAATTAAGCTTTAATGAAAAACCTAACCCTGACTTCTCAAACTCCCCCTGACTTTGATGTTTTTTTTAAAAAGTTGGTGGCGCTTTAAGTGAGCCACCAGGCTGTCTGTGTGTCTCACGGTGCTGATCCGAACACCTGCTGCTCAACTTCCTCCCGCTGAGCTGCTCAGATCCAGACAGGAGCAGCTCCAGGTGTCCAAACCTGCGACAGGAATGTTGTCACGTTCCCAACCACCCACAGGACCGAGGTGTTATTAATGTAATATAACACATAAACCAGGCAGGGACTGACTGCGGTCAGGTTCCTGTTGTGGATGTCTGTCACGCTGATGCCTCAAACATCCGGCGAAGGGATCAGTTAACCCGGTAAACCGTCTCTGAATTATTTTATTTTCATTTTTCCAGAAGAAATGAATGATTGATCGCCTCTGTTTAGCGTTTTAGCATCGACTCGTCGGTGCGATAACCCCGCCGACTCCACGTTTGCTTCCGTATCTATATTTATTCATTCACTTATTTATTTTTGCCTCTTTCATTCGTCAGTGTCTCTTGTCAGAACGCGATCTCGTTTTTTCTTTCATCACGCAGGAAGTGACAACTTTTTTTGTCAGCACGATGCAGATGGTTCAACTCGATGTTTTTTGTTCCCAATCTGTTGGTGGACGTAAATAAATCTTTGATGTCACAAATATCATTTACATTTCCAAAGGTAGCAAAACACAAAGAGTAGAAACAGGAATTTAAGGTTGACAGAAATCCTTTTAACCTCCATAACTGCTGCTTAATTATCAGGATTTATCTGTCGACATGTGACACTATAAAAATTGACAAATGTTCGTAAATGTTGGTTTTTAAAAATATGTATTTATTTCTCGGGATCCACAATTAGTTGTAGCAATATTTGAGAAACATTTATTTCAGATGTAAAGACAATACAGTAAAATACAGGAGGCTGTTTAGTTTTTAGAAATTTAAATAAAATATTGTCACATGTCCGTTGCCATATTGTTTACGCTGCAATGGATTCTGGGTAGACGATGTATGCTAGGTCCTCCAGGCTACCTCCATTGAGGCAGAACAGTATTTTTTGAGCAAAAAGTAACGTTCAAAATTTTAAATTTTAACCGTAATGGAGAAATAAACCAAATGGATGAAGAAGAGCGATTCAGCTGAAAAAGGTTGGTGTTTGTGCAGCTGCTGCTTGGAAGTATCAGTCTGACAGTATGCTACAAATAGCTCCACTTAGCATTAGTTAGCTAGATCAAAGCATTTTCTCAAATATATTACAATGGTTTATTACAAAGACTTAAAAATGCTTCATTGTCACTTTAAACAATCGTTCAATATCTTCCCATTTGTTTTGATTTCAAGTTAGCGCCTGCTAACTGTGTTAGCTATAGCTAATATAGTAAACAATAGATTATAAGGAGATCACACCTGTTTTTCAACAGTTTTATACATGAGTTATAGCTCATGTAACGTTCAACAGTTTCCATTTGAACTGCAATTTAGAAATGACAAGAGGAAATGAAGATGAGGACCAAATAGCTCCACTTAGCGACGGTTAGCATCGAGATCAAAACATTCTCTCAAATATATTATAATGGTTGTTACAAAGACTTAAAGATGCTTCATTGTCATTTTGAACATCCACGCAATATTTTTTTATTTGTTTTGATTTGAAGTTAGCTCTTGCTAACGATGCTAACTCCTGCTAACTGTGTTAGCTCTAGCTAATATAGTAAACAATAGATTATAAGGAGATCACACCTGTTTTTCAACAGTTTTATACATGAGTTATAGCTCATGTAACGTTCAATAGTTTCCATTTGAACTGCAATTTAGAAATGACAAGAGGAAATGAAGATGAGGACCAAATAGCTCCACTTAGCGACGGTTAGCATCGAGATCAAAACATTCTCTCAAATATATTATAATGGTTGTTACAAAGACTTAAAGATGCTTCATTGTCATTTTGAACATCCACGCAATATTTTTTTATTTGTTTTGATTTGAAGTTAGCTCTTGCTAACGATGCTAACTCCTGCTAACTGTGTTAGCTCTAGCTAATATAGCGAACAGTAGATTACAAACCGATCATATTTGTTCATCAGGTATTTTCTGTTTAGCTACATCTGAGGCAGTTTGCTTCAATCCAGACATTTTTGGGATTAATGTCAACCTACATGACCTTGAGGTCTTGTTTTGTTTTTAGACTCGACTCCTTTTTAAGATAATCGCATCATCGGCCTGACATGCATTGCACAGGGGGAAAAATGGCTACCTCCGTAGATGAAGGGTCTAATAAACATATACAGTTTTTGAAGTTGAGTTTTTACAAATAAAATGTTTTAGGTTCATTGGAAAATAACATTTTTAGGCCTTTAAGGACCAGGATGTACTTCTTTACGCAAAAGGGTCTTTACATTTGTTACCTTTTTAAATAAATATAACTTCCTCCAACACAGTTGCTTTTCTTTGGTCTAAATTGTTGTTTGGCCTCTTTGTTTTTGTGTCTCCCCATCCCGTTTTAGCATTCTGCGCACTGCTGTTTGCCCCCCAAATCTTAATGTCATCCACTGTTTTTTCCCCTCATGCTATTTGCTCTGTCTGGGTTGTCTGCTCTACTGGCTTAAAAACGGCTACCCCAAATCATTTCATTTGTTTGAAGTATTTTCAGTCATTCTGATGTCCAAACAACTTTGATTCCATTTGGTCTGAGCATCTTTGTTGCCTCGGTTTTCGCAAACAGAAGTGTGTGTCTGGCGAGTTGGAGTTCTCTTTGGATAGTCTTGTGTTTGATTAACCATCTGATTTGATATATGTTGGTATCAGATCCAGCCAGATTGTCTGTCTTTAGATTATCAAGTGCAAAGGCAGAACTTTATGACCTGGAGGAAAAATCTTTTCTATGTTGGGTTTACTAGAAACAACGGTCTATTTCTGGTCCCTAATTTAGCTATTCAACAACCCAATTGGTCATTAATGGTTGATTCAAATACAAAATCGTCCCAACTTAAAGAAAAAGATGCCCCTTGACAAAAGACTGACTTTGTAACGGTGTTTATGTGACTCTGAAGGTTCAGGTCAGAGTTCATCACTACACCCATATATCAGCCTGATTTCTACTTTCCAGTGCTTGCATCATTCGTATCTAACTTATAAGCAATATAAGTACATTACTACATACTTTACTTACTGCTGAACTAGTAAAATTAGCTTTGCCAATTAGCTTTTGTGTGCTAGCTGAGACGGACATGTGGCCTACGTGTTTGTTACTACCTGTTCTCACTCTGCCAGCCACCAGAACCTTGTCATTCACACGAAGAGTTCGTACGTCCTTTACCTCACATGTGATTTCTGTCTGCTCTGGTGAAACGTTACCACTTGACACAAAAAATTTAATCTTCTTTAGCTGAGAACTAATTAAGTACTCAATAATGCGTCACAGTTGATAAATTATTTAACAGCTTTTTCAATAACTTTACAGTTTTACAGAGTAAAATCCACAAATTCAGATCTGGAAGCCATGTTTTCCTTACACTCCACACTTAAAGTTTGCAGTTAAAACATGAGGAAAAAGTGGAAAAGTTCGAAGTTCTGCACAGTTTTGCATCTGTCGGGTTTAAACGTTCGTGTTTCTGAAAGGGATCAACTTGAGCTGCTGAGTTGGGAGACAATGTTCCCTGCAGCAGACAGCCCATAATAAAACCAGCACTGACTCTTTCAATGCCTCCATTTTGCTATGCATTAAACAACTGACACATCGTGTATTAATTAATATGCTTTAGAGGTACTTAAAAGGAGAATATGATGTCGCAGATATATTGTCCAGCCTCCTCCGAGCCGTCTAGCCATCTTTTGGCCGCCACAAAGGATTAAATGGACTGTTATGAAATTGATTGTATCGATGTCCTATAAGTCTTGGCACAGCGGAGGAAAAAATGCGTCTCACCCACAAGGCTGGGACGTTCTATAATGTATAAAGCTCTATAGAGGGAGAGACGGGTTTTTTGTTTGCTGTGAAGGTGAGAAAGGATGTGTGATATAACACAAGAAATATTTGTGTTCCTGTTATCTTACACAGCTGTTGTGGGATGGCGAATAGCTTGTCGGGCGCTTGGAGCCGCAGAAGTGGAATATGAATAAATAACGACACAAAACGGTGTTTGTTCCTCCGTGTGTCATTCTGCTTTTCAACTTTCCAGTTTTTGTTGTTTATTTCTGCAGCGTGAAGCAACAATTGATTGTAAGATTTGAATAATTGGATTCCTTGTATGAAAGGCCACTTCAGAAGGGATTATTCGCCCGTTTTTTTTATGTATTTATTTAATTAATAATCTTCACCGCAAATGTTTGGTCTTTTAAAAGATGCAAAACCTGAAGATGAATTTTAGCTGCAGGATTTTCCATCGATAAGTAAAAAAAAATCTAATTTATTTGTACATTATTAATGAGCCATCAAGCTTTTTATTAGCATTTTTATAATTTCATTTAATTCACTATTGTGGAGCACGGTATGGTGTTTTAATGGCGTAGTCAAAGTCCAGACCTCAATCATTTTCTTTCCCCTTTTCCAGTTATCTGATCATTAGTGTTGAGCTACCAAATAAATAAAAAATACACTGCAGTTTGTTTAAAGAGGAAAAAATGACTCTCAGCATACAGTAGAATTACAGAAACATGGATTTGACAGCAGGTGTGAAGGTTTTCTTTTACGTCGTGATTTACGACGGAGAAATGTAAGAATTACAAGAATAAAGTGGAAGGACAGTTTTATGACTTTAATCTGATGTGACTCTATTGTCATAATTTGGCTTTATTCTCATTTTATTATGACCTATCTTCAGATTATTTTGACTTTTTTGTTGCACAACTTTATTCTGGTAGTTTTTCAACTTTATTTTAGCATTATGTTATAATATTGTGACTTTATTCTCGTAGTATTTCCACTTTAGTTTTGTAATATTTTGACTTTAATCTTTTAATATTTCAAATTTATTCTTGTAATATTATGATTTGTTTCTCAAATTGCATTATTTTAACTTCAGTCTCATAATATTATGACTTTATTCTCATAATGACTTCATTTTTATATTATTAAAACTTTATTCTGGTAATATTCTGACTTTATTCTTGTACATTATGAATTTATTCTCATATTTTTCTTAGTACCATTATGGCCCCAATGTGGCGCCGTTATGTTCTGCTAGTTTCTTTCTTTCTTCCTCCAGTAAAAATCAAAGATCAGTAGAAGAGTCTCGACAGAGAAAACCCAAACTATCCCGCTATCAGCGCAGGGTTAAAGTGTCTTTCCAAAGATTGGATAAAGTCCCGCGTTGTCCTGCTGGATCGTCTCGGCTCTGCGGGAGCAGCAGAGAAAGGTTGAGGGGCTGGGAGTTAACCGGCCCGCAGTGGATCAACCCTGGGTCAAAGGTCACCAGCCAGCAGGGTACAGATGTCAACCGGCAGCTATGTGCTCCGTCTTAACTTAGTGATTTCTGCTTTAACACTTTGACTCGGAGGCTTCCTCCAGTTCCACTGTAGTCTGTTGGTTCCTGCAGTCAAAGCGCTTTGCTGCAGTCAGTCCTCGTCTCATTTAAAAATGAAACCAAACAAGATCAAATCTAATTTTATTTGTGTTGCACATTTCAGGAACAAGGCATTTCGAAGTGCTTTACATCATAAAATCAAGAACATCAACATTTTTCCAACAGACGTCGTTAAAAATCTAAACAGGTGGGTTTTTAGTCCAGATTTAAAGGAACTCTGCGTTTCAGCTGTTTTGCAGTTTTCAGAAAGTTTGTTCCAGATTTGTGCTGGATGCTACTATGACTGTAAAATACTAACAGCTGTATTTTAAAGTCTAGTCTCTCAGTGCAGGGACTTTAGAACTGGGATGATGTGCTAAATCTTCCTGGTTTTAGTCAGAGCAGCAGCAGCGGCAGCATTCTGGATGTGATTGATGTTTTTAGGCAAACCTGTAAAGAGGCTGCTGCAGCACTGCGAAAAAACTAAACCTTACCAAGGACTTTAGCTCTAATCTCTAGTGTAAATATCTTGGCACACTTGAAATAAGAGAAAATTAACTTACAAGTAACTTTTCAGCAAGATGTAGGAGCTTATTTCACTAAACAAATGGGGAAAAATAGCAATATTAAGGAGTGACTGACTTAAGCTCTTATTTATTGCTGAAAAGTTATTTGTAAGTTAATTTTGACTTATTCAAAGTATACCAAGATATTTCCACAAGAAACTAAACCAAAACTACTTGGTAAGAGTTTGTGTTTTAAAAATAAATGCCTGGATGCATTTCTCCAGATCCTACTAATCCTGGAAATGTACTGCAGGTGACAGAAGCCTGACTTTGTAGCCGTCTTTATGTGTCTCTGAAGGATCAGGTCAGAGTTCAGCCTCTACTTTCCAGCTGTAATAACTGAAGCTGTGTGTCGGCTCTCGATGGTTCCTCTTTAGGTCCAAAGATAATAACTTCAGTTCTGTTTCTGTTCAGAGATCCTCAGATTGCTTCTCAAAGCTACGGCGTAATATTCCTGAATTCGTCTCAGGGGCTGATCATACACCGTATCTGATCTAAAGCGATCTGGTAAAGGAGAGCTCATTGCCTTTAAATGGCTGTGAAATCACAGGACACTTCATTTGCGACACATATCTATGGGTGTTTATTCTGTGTACCGTCTCTTATTGCCGCCGCTCCACAACTGTAGCCCTGGAAACCAGATTATGCAAACGAGGCGCGTTCGCCTGAGAGCCAAAGTTATATCCAAGTGCAGAAATTATCCCAGTACCGAGGCACAAACAAGATCATGGGGCGAGCGAGAGCAAAGGGGGAAGAAAGAGAGTGATTATAAACACGCAGGCTAAATATATCCGCAGGTTATTGACCATAATGGTTTGGAAAGCAGCGACTGCCCCCGCTCTGAAGCCACTGATGCTGATTTAATTATGAAAGTGGCACAAAAACTAGAGATGTGCCGATCAGGTTTTTTCCTGCTGATACCGATCACCCATGAGGGCCGATCACCGATACGATCACATAATTATTATTTTTTTATCATAAGCACTACCGGTTACATTATGTGGAAAAAGGAACCATGAATTCACCTTAATTTAGACAAAAACTTGTTTTTAATAACTTTTTCCAAGAAGAAAACTAAACAAAACAGCATTGTGCAAATTGTCCTGCTATCAGTAAAACTATCTTTAACAGACTGAAAACATATGAAGCTCTGAAGAGGCTAAATAATGCAAAGAGCCAAAATAAAACCTCTCAACATTGCCAAAAAAATTCAAGTATAAAACTTAACATTCAAAGGCAAAAACAGGATCCATTACAATAAACAATCCAGAGTTACTGAATGAAAACTTCCTGTTAGCATGGCGGCTAGCTGATTACTGCTAGTTCTGAGTGGCTGTTTCTGACTGAGCGGAGTAATTATGCAGAGCAGGGAGGAGATCGATTATTTTTTCAGAGATGATCTGTCTCATGTTAGGACAGCGAAAGTTTTAATACGTATGTAAAATGTATTTTTTTAGGTTAGATGGTGCAGCTTTAAGCAGAGGTTCGGTGTGAGAGTCACTACCAGGTGGAGCAGAAGCGGCGCTCCGTCTGTGAAATATTACTACCTGTAGCGTAGCAGCGGTTCAACAGCGAGAGCAGAACCAGCGTCTTACATCGCAGCTCCAAGACTTAAATCATTTTATTTGTTTAGCTTTCTGACCGTCATGCTAATCCGGGTGAGTGTTTGTAGCTGTGCGCTGCTTTACCTGCTATCTGATCCTCCATATGTCTTTTTTACTGCAGTGAGCCTCGATGTAGCCAAACTCCGTCAAGTATGGCATTGTTTTTATGTCGTATTAGCTTCGTCGTGTTGATGCATTTTGACGTGCTTCAATTTTCCGGCGCAACACGCAAACTTCCCCCTTCACTCAGTGCGTTATAGTTATAGTTCCACATCACTTAGGATTTGTTGCTGCGTTTTTGTGCAGAGTGAAGGAAAGAGGAGACCAGCTGCACAGGCAGGATGCGAAATGAGATGCAGGTGATCGGTATCGGCAACAGGAGCCAATGATCGCCGATCATACACTTTTTCACAAAAATCGGCCGATTATGATCGGTGGCCGATCGATCGGCACACCTCTAACAAAAACACATTTCACTGAGATTTCTCATCACAGGACTGATATCAGCCTGTTTTCTCATTTAGTTTGAGCACAAAGAGTTACAGAGCTCTGGGCCTATCTCTGGAGAAACTCTGATCTAATCCCATCACTTTTAATCTGAAGATTGTTGGGACATGTGAGAATTTCTCATATTATTTCAACTTTATTCTGATTTTATTCTAGTAATATTATGACTTTATTTTCACATTTCTATGACTTTATTAATGTAATGATTATTTTATTACATCTCAATATTATTATCATATTATGCAACTTTATTCTTGTATTATTTTGACTTTAATCTTGTAACGTTATGACTGTTTTTGTATTTCTGACTAAATTCTTTAATTATTTTTATTTTATTCTTGAAGTTTTTTGGATTTATTGTTGCACAATTTTATTCTTATATTACTATGACATTATTCTGAAATGACTATTTTTGTAATTTTTTATTTTATTCTTGTATGATTTTATTCTCATTAATAGCTTAATGTTAGACACCAACAAAATATCAAAATATGTTTTGCTAGCAGCTAGATGTAGACTCCATTTAATTCAACACAGAAATAACTAAAATAGCAAATTCATCTTATTTATATTAAATAAGATAAATTATAATAACCGTAAAGAAGTTAGCTGTTTTTAATCTGGAACAGCTTTTCTCACAGAATCAACGTCCTGTCTTATCTTTTTGTAGATTATTTATCGGTTCACTCAATGCGTTGCAAACAGTTATTTTCTTCCCAGGAAGCATCTATAGCATTGTGACTCTTGGACCAGGCTCAGCTAAATGAAATACAGCTGCCATTTTGCTGCTTTGATGTGTCAGAATCTCCACTGTGAAGCGAAACAGGACCTGGATCATTATTCCAAAGAAAAATGGGAGCGGACGCATCAATTTTTCAAAGAAAATCAATAGAAAAAACCTCACATTCATGAGATTTTTTTATTTTATTGTTTGCCTTGAGATGTTTGTGGAGAAGCTGACAACCAACAAATGCAGCAGAGAAGCTGCTTTCAGTTGTTTTTAAATTTAATTAGATGAGTTTCCATGGCAGCTGAAATATATATGTTGCACTCAACCACTTTACCTTCTTACTTGATAAATTAGAAGATAAAACTGTCAGTTTTTAGGTTTTCTCTGATTTCCCAGATTGGTTGCAGTCTTTCTGTAGCCGATAAATGGGACAATAAAGGAGCAGAGACGATATAATTACAGCTTTTGATCAAAGTAAGAGTCATTGCAAAGATTTAAAACTTGCCCACTGTTTCATTTTTCCTTCTCCAAGGACGTTATCAAGCCTATGAAGTTGCTTTTATGATGAGAATAATTATCAAAGAAAGTGTCAAATGATGTCACTGTAAGAAATGTATCAGAATTTGAAAAAAAGGAAAATTTCAAGATAATATTTAGCAACTTGTTCATGTGCTTCTGTATGTGCTTTAACATTGTGGTGATATGCTCATATAGTTAAAAAAAATCTAAATCTGCAATTTAAGTTTGATAATTTGGATATTATTCAATGCTAAGTATTGAAATTTTGTTTTGCTCTGTTTACAGTTTAACCAGATATAAATGCAATACATAAATCAGTGATTCTTGAGAATAGGGACAAAATGGGTTTTAATTTTCCCATATTTATTTATTTATTTTTGTTATTTCTCAACATGATGTATGCAAATATGACAAATAATGTTTTGGAAATGTAAAGATGCTAAGGTGCAGGATCCCAGTAGCAACATTTTTTTTATTACATTTTTAATCGACCCGACCCAGAACGTTGTCATCACCATCTGACAGAAATAAATAATTTTTAATGATCCTATTAGTGATATTTTTATTCATTTTACAGACAAATGCTTCTCAAGAAACAAAATAAATATTATTTAAAACAAAAAACAACAAAAAGGCCATCTGGCGGAGTTGACACTGCATGACGGAGTTGACACAGAACTGAAGGTGGTGAGAAACTGGTGAGTAAAATGAAAAACTTGATACATGTGAAGTGATGCAATTTATGTAAAATACATTAAAATGAATTAACTGCACATTTAAGTGAGATTTGACAACAATTTCACTGAAAGAGTCAGAAAAACTGATGGAGTTGATATATGACGGAGTTGACGAAATGCCAAACTACGTCAATTTATATGATGTTATTCTGAAGGAGGCCATATTGTAGCTCATTAGGTCCATAAAATCTTTACATTTTACCAAAATTAAGCTTAAATTTCACAAAATTTTATCAAAGTTTTGTAAATTGTCAGTTATGGTGTTGACACATCATGGTTGTGACAAACAACTTAGGAATAAAAAGAAGAAAAAACAAAAGAATAACTTAAGCTAACCAGAGCTAACTAGCCCTCTTAGCAAAGGAAGAGAAAGGAAGTGGTCATGGGGTCCTCAGAAGTTCTGGTGCCCCCAATAATGCCTGATTTTTTTTTTTTTTACATTCTTTTCATTTCTGACGGTATTGACAAAAACTAGGGACAAATTTCAATGGAGTTGGAAAATATCTAAAAATGATTTTTAATTCAATTTATTGATACTTTTATAATTATTTATATGACTACTTATACTTAATTGTCATAATATATAATTTGAGTATTTCTTTAATTGTTTTAAACTATTTTAATGTATTGAGTTCTGCTCCTGGACAAAGGGCTTTTACAGGCATCATCCACCGACTACAATGTTTAAAATAATAAAATATTCAGCAAATACCTGGAAAATATACATTGTTGTGCTCACATGACCCAGGTTAGTTTAGTCAGATATTTGAAAATGTATATTTTGTGTATATTTTATTCAAATTTTGTGCTTTATCCACAGGACCTGTTTTGTCCCTATTCTCAAGAATCACTGAAATAACAACCACTTGCTTCTGTTTTTCGTAAAGTTTTTCCATTTTGAAATACATTTCTTGTCACAAGCAGCTTTTTTAACAATATACTTTTGCAAAAATCACATTATAAACTTCCACATTCATAACTCGAGTTCAAACTGCAGATTTTGCTATCAATGCTTTTCTTTTTGGGCGCCCATTTTGTTATGCTTTGTCAATTCATTTGCTCACATTTTTGTTTCATGCTCCTTTACATAGTTCATGGTTTTGGTCATGGGCATAAATTTAACCATCTTGAGCTAAAAACCTGAAAATTATTGAAAAAGAACAATTATGCACCATTTAAGAAAGACATACAGGAACGTTTGGGCATCTTCATCTATGTGAAAATCAAATATTTATTTGAATAATGTGACATAAAACCAAAATGTAATGAACAATAGCTAAAAGACAGTTAAATGTCAGTCTGTTTCTTTAAGTCGCTTCCTTTTGCCGTGACATTAGATTAACTCATAACTCCCATGGAGTTCATCAGCCTGTAACACTGGAACGTGACCATATGTTGGTATGGACATCTGACGCTGTTTTGTTTTTTCTCTCTGATGGGAATTGGGAAAGAGTATTTTAATGGATATAGATTTTCTGACGTAAAGCAATCAGTTTTAAGGCAGTTTTCTTCTTATTACGAACGCTGCTGCTGATTGCCACATTTGTCAGTTAGAATGACAAATGTTGCCGGCAGCAGGTCACATCGTTTGCCTCTAATTATTGTTAATTCCTCGAGTAATTTGATGGCAGGCCAAAACATTTGGCTGTTGTCGGGTCTGTGTGCTTTCTGCAAGCTGCCGTCTGGCTGTGCTCAGCCAAAGATCTTCTATGACGGAAGAACATTCACTTTGTGCAATGTCATTACACTTGATTGAGTCGCATTAGTTTCAGATATTTTTATGGTTCATGTCGGTAATTTATGCTAATGAGAGTCAGACGGAGCAGAGGTAGCTTATCTGTGTTGTAGCATTTAGCAAAACATGCTATTTTAGCTGTTGGTGTAACCCTCGTGTAGCCTTTAACCCTATGTAGTTGCTACTCGCCGTGCGGCGTACAAGCATGTGACGCATTAATAAGGCTTCGTAATAACAGACGGCATACTGAGTTTTCATTTCGACTCTGTTGGACAGCACGGACTTCAAACTTTATAAAAGTGGTGTTTTTATATTGGTTTTGTGGTTATTTACTTCAAAATAAAGCCAGAAATAAGACCGAAATGTACCACATTTCGAAACAACCAATGAAAATGTGTTGACGGTCTGTTGCTAGGTAGAACGGAGAGACGCGGAAAGAGACGAGGGGGGGATTTGGATACGGCAAGAGACTAGCGATGCTGTGGATTTTACTAAGAGTGTTTCGATGGGTTTTTTAGACTATAAGTGTGTTAGAGTTCGTGGTATGTGTAGGGGTAGTAGCAGTTTTGCTAGCTATCGCTACATGGCTTCATAGCGAGCGCTGACGCACAGAGAAGAGAGACTGGAACGGCCATTTAGACCTCGACTGCAAAGGGTTAATATCTTCCTCCAGAGTCAAATCACCAAACGCTGTCATTCTAACGCTGCTTTTTTGCAGCACACACAACCATAAAACACAAAAACGAGCATCAGACAGGCTTTATATGGATAGAAATGGACCGTTACGCCCCACAATGCTGGACGAGCCCCCAATATTTGGACATTACACAATGCAAATAAGTAGAACGGACATATTTTCCCTCTTTCTCTCAAAAGCTTGTCAAATCAACTTATTTTATTTACATGAGATTACTTGAAAATATCAAGTTGAAACTACAAACATTTTATCTCTCACCATAATGTAAATATATTACGTATTTAACTTTTTTTAAGTCTCAGCAACACTATTATAATGAATATCACCAGCTTATTTTTCACTGCCAGTATTCTGTCATGTTACAGCTTTAAATCCTACTTTATGTTTTTAAGTTATCTATTTACCTTTCTCATGTAAAATATGTTATAAAAAAGAAACAGATCTTTGACGAGACAGAGTCCAAGTGCTGCTGAACAATTAAACTTTATTTAAATGAACAAAATCACCATTTTGTATTTAGCCTTTTTTACATTTAAGACACAAAACATTTTTAAATTGAGTCTCACCTGATATACAGTTTTTATGAACAAACATGACATTATATCAAGTTTTGATATATTAATATTTAAGATATGAAATGGATATTAAAATATCACAATTAAGCTTTATAAAACATATTTAACATCTTATAGAAAAGTATTTCAGATTTTAACAACGTTTTTGAACATGTAACATGACATTAAAGCTGCAGTATGTAAGTTTTATAGCAAAATGTACGGAAGAGGATTAGGGCCAACGAGAGAAAAAAAAAAGAATTCTGACTTTAAAGTCAGAAAGTATAACAAGTAATTGTTATATTTTTATATCCATTTCATATCTTAAATATTAATATATCAAAACTTGATATAATTTCATATCTTTAAAGAATTCTGACTTTAAAGTCAGAATTTTTTTTATTTTTTCGGTGGCACTAATCCTCTTCCGTAAAAATGTCTTTATTTTTACGTATTTATCAACACTATCACAATGTCATGTCAGTGGAAGACGCCACTGGATTCTTTCCACAGATTACGTCTCTTGCTTTACTGTAAATGACGAGGGAAATTTATGCAACTGTTTTAAAGAACCTAATTTTTAAAAGTTACACGCTGCAGGTTTAAAGGTTAATATTTGTGCAAAAGATATACAAGATTATGTAGAAAAGCAAGTCAGATTTCAATAACACTATTTGACAGGGTGTGCAATATGACTGACTTATAAAAGTTACATACATACATGTTCAAAAAAGTTGGTAAAATTCTGACACTTTTCTAAATAATTTTATCTTTTATAGAGATGTTAAAGGTCAACCTTTAAAACAAAATGTTTTTTTAAATATTTGTTTAAACTATCACTATATTATTATTACATTGCAAACAATAAAACATGAGACAAAAACACTGAGCCTCGTCTTATACAGGCATAATGTTCTAACAAATACGTAAAAAGAAAGTTATAAAAGTTACAATCTGCAGCATTAATTTCATATTAATACATGTTCAAACACTATATTTGACGAGTTGTGCACAATACTGACATGACACTGTCATAAACATGTCATAACACCTGTCATGAACATATAGGAGTCTATGAATGTTTTTATGAACTGTCATTTGGTAAATAATCACACTTTTAAAGCAAAGTTGCATTAAAAGTGCCAACTTTGCATTAAAGTGTCATTACAAAATAATGCAAATTTGGGCCTTTTAAAGCAGCCATTACCTTAAAAAGACTCTTATGTTCATGACAGACGTTCTGCCAGGTTTATGATAGATTTCTATCAACTTTATTGAACATGTACATGCTGCCAAATGTAACTTTTGTAGCATTTCTTTTGTACATATTTGTTAAAATTACTATTATGTCAAGTCAGTATAGGGCTGCACAGTGGCGCAGTTGGTAGAGCTGTTGCCTTGCAGCAAGAAGGTTCTGGGTTCGATTCCCGGCCCGGTGTCTTTCTGCATGGAGTCTCCATGTTCTCCCTGTGCATGGTGGGTTTTCTCCGGGTACTCCGGTTTCCTCCCACAGTCCAAAAACATGACTGTCAGGTTAATTGGTTTCTCTAAATTGCCCCTAGGTGTGAGTGTGTGTGTGCATGGTTGTGTGTCCTGTGTGTCTCTGTGTTGTCCTGCAACAGACTGGCGACCTGTCCAGGGTGACCCCGCCTCTCGCGCGGTACGTTAGCTGGAGAGGCACCAGCAACCCTCCTGACCCCACTGAGGGACAAGGGTGCAAGAAAATGGATGGAAGTCAGTATAAGACAGCTTAATTTTTTTTTTGTCAAAATGAAACAAACACTGTAAAATCATAAAGCTGAGGTTGTGCTGAAAATGATACCAAACAAGGCAAATAGTTTTTTAGGTGAAAATGTAAAAGGTAAAATCAAAATTACTCAAAAACGTTAGAGCAGAGACTACGGAGGGTTAAAGGTGCAAAACACATAAACATGCTGCAAGCACAATCTGTCCAACTCTTTAGTGTCAAAAACTGATTGTTTGGTTAAAATATGCAGGAGCAACACTGTAGTGATTTAGGGCTGAAATGATTAATCATATTAACTGAAATAATCGTCAACTAATTTAGCAGTCGATTGATTAATCGTTAACTGGAGTGTAGACGGCTGCACAGTGGAGCAGTTGGTAGAGCTGTTGCCTTGCAGCAAGAAGGTTCTGGGTTCGATTCCCGGCCTGGGGTCTTTCTGCATGGAGTCTCCATGTTCTCCCTGTGCATGGTGGGTTTTCTCCAGGTTCTCCGGTTTCCTCCCACAGTCCAAAAACATGACTGTCAGGTTAATTGTCCTCTCTAAATTGCTCCTAGGTGTGAGTGTGTGTGTGCATGGTTGTGTGTCTCTGTGTTGCCCTGTGACAGACTGGCGACCTGTCCAGGTGACCCCGCCTCTCACCCGAAACGTTAGCTGGAGAGGAACCAGCAACCCTCCCAACCCCACCAAGGGACAAGGGTGAAAGAAAATGGATGGAGTGTAGACACTCAAAAAAAAGTCATTTGCTGAAAAACGACCTACTAAGAGCAGTAAATAAGCTAAAACTGTGAAAAATACACATTTTACATTAAAGATGAAAAATCCACTTTTAGCTTCACCTACTTCAAATTCTGATAAAAATGTCATATTATGCACCTTTTCTAATCCACTTATTAATGCAAAAAATAAAAAACAGATTAGTAGACGCTGTTATTTTAGCTGTACATGCAATAAATAATCAAGCATACATTATTTCATTTTAGGCAATAACATAGTTTCCTGTTCAAAGTAACTAAATTACTGAATATTTAATGTATTTCTAAAATAGTTCAAATGAAAAATCTTTGTAATGTGGCAAATCTTTTCATCGGGTTCCTAAAACAAGCGTTAGCTGCACGTAGATGTTGCTGTTTGGTGTGTTGAATGGAAGCGGAAAAGGTTTTTCCTGTTATCAGGAAAACAAGGAAGAGCTCAGTAAATATTGGCTCAATCTGCGCCTCTCCGCCGCAGCACATTAGAGGGATTACAACACGCTCATACCTTCACAGGTGGATATGATTTACTTTCGCCTGCCTCACATTATTCCAGGGCTGCTGTTTCCCCCGTTAGGGAGATGAATTCATCCGCTGATGATTTACATAAACACCTGTCACTGCTTTGTCTCCCACTGACACCTAATGAATTTCAAGCATTGCTTGTTCTTTGAGGTTCGTCTCCCCCCCCAGTCCAAAGATGCCCTCTGCTAATCCTGAAATGCAGATTCGTCTGCGTCTCGCCGTCTTTCTGAAATTGTATCCGTCAGTCATCTCTCCGCTGGATTTTCACCGCAGAGCAACTGGGTTTGAAATATGAATTGAGATATTTCAATTGAGGCTGCACAGTGGCGCAGTTGGTAGAGCTGTTGCCTTGCAGCAAGAAGGTTCTGGGTTCGATTCCCGGCCTGGGGTCTTTCTGCATGGAGTTTGCATGTTCTCCCTGCATGGTGGGTTTTCTCCAGGTACTCCGGTTTCCTCCCACAGTCCAAAAACATGACTGTCAGGTTAATTGGTCTGTCTAAATTGCCCCTAGGTGTGAGTGTGTGTGTGCATGGTTGTGTGTCCTGTGTGTCTCTGTGTTGCCCTGCGACAGACTGGCGACCTGTCCAGGTGACCCCGCCTCTCGCCCGGAACGTTGGCTGGAGATGGGCACCAGCAACCCTCCCGACCCCACTGAGTGACAAGGGTGCAAGAAAATGGATGGATGGATATTTCAATTGTACTCTCTACAAAAGTTGAAATCCATCATCCAGTGCCTTTCACACTGCAAAACAAAATCTTACCAAGTGTTGGTTTTACACTTGAAATAAGACAAAACTAAGTTTTCAACAAGATGAAGGCACTTGTTTAAGATAACAAGACTTTGGACACAGATGTTCTTAAAGGGCCGGTTGGGCCAGAATGTATCGACAAACAAATGTTTTGAACTGTCTCTGCGTTTATAAATTCATCTTAAAATTAAATCATATTTAGTATCGTGAATATTTAGATTCTCACATCGATCAATCCCTCCAGCATTTCACTTTAAATTGCTAATTTCAAAATATTTTAAAGAAATTTAGCAATATTTGCAGTTGTGTCTGATGGTAAATGTGATGTTTTACTTTAAAAATCGATCACAGACTAAAACTCGACATCAACCAAAAAACTATACTGCCACCTACAGGTGGGAGTTGGCATCACTTAAAACCAATATTTATGACTTGTTTTTCAATAAACTAACAATGATGCATCAGCGCAAAAAAAAAATGCAGTTTGTTGATTTTTGCGTGAATTTCCACGATTGCAGTAAAACTGGAAATATTGGCTGATGTGATCTGGCGGCAAACAGATAAAAAACACTTTGATCTGAATAATAGAATAATATTTAACTGTTGAAGGTTTTATTTATGTATAAGTCTGGAGTCGAGAGGGCCACAGAAAAAGCTGCGGCGGGCCGGATGTGGCCCCCGCGCCTCATGTTTGGAACATGTGAAGTAGGAGAAAAATAGATGGTGAGATTTTGTGTTTTTGCAGTGCAATCCCATTTAAAAACTCATAACAGAAATATACTTTTTCCCATCTTATAAGTGAAATAATTTGCCAGTTGAACTAGTATTTCTGTCAGTTTTAAGAAATTATTGACTAAAATAAGCTCATTTTTCTGGCTGAAAAGTTGCTTGTAAGTAGGTTTTGTCTTATTTCAAATAAAAGACAAAAACACACAGTAACACTGTGTTTTTTCATGCATTTCCATTTAAAAACTCCAGACAGAAAACATATATTTTTTCCCCCTCTGAAATATAAAAACTGCCTCTTCCTCTCCCAGACTCCTCCTCCTCCTCCTCCTCCTCTGTCGACATTGAATCTGAATAACAGATTAAGAAATAGGAATTGATGGCGCGCTCACGGCATAAAACAAAACGCATTAAAGGGGGAAGCACGGGCGCAGACCAAGGATTCTGCAGGCCTGACGGTGATGAGTCGGCTGCTGCCGCTCACAGTTTGTTATAAATACTGCCTGAGACTGACTGCTATGGGAGCCATGCATCACCTGGGCAGATAGACCAGCGAAGTGATGATGCGCGTGTCCTTGGCGCGGCCTGCGAGGAGGGCGGGGTGAGAAGGACGCCTGGCTTTTATCTCCGCCGAGCATCAGCGGAGAACAGCCTTCGTAAGGTCAACCTTGAAGGTGAAGCTTCAGTGGAATGTTTTGCTATCATAATTCGCTTAGACGACATGCTCTAAATAGAAAGCAAAGGCATTTGTGCGATTTGTGAAACAAAATTTCAGCGTTAATAAAATTTGCTGGAATCTGTTGTGCGGCTTGAGGGAAGGTGAAGGTTAACTTGGTTTGACAACAATGAGGCAAACGAGGTTTGTTCAGATTCATTTAATTGTTTTTGGTTTTGGAAAAGGGATTTCAAGTCTCGGATAGAGACGACAAAAGATGATTGGTTTTTTGTACAACCCAAGGTAATGTCTGAAAGTAAAGGCAATTCTTCGATGTCAAAAAGGTTTTCTTGCCTATTTTTCGATTGTAAACGTTCAACAAATCACAACTATTTCTGCTTGCATGTTTTATCGTTTTTCTTTTTCTACCAAAAACTGGCTGATAAAAGTCTTCTGTTGGGTGTTTTTTTCTAAAATAACCGTATTTTGGAAGGACAATTTTATTTCTAATTTTACTTCATAATTCATTTTATTTGTTGTTTTGTTTATTTATTTTGGATATTTAAAATGTCTTCCAGTTCCAGTGTTAAATGTTAATTATAATTTAAAGTTTATTGATTTTTGAGAATATTTTTCTTGCACTGTTATGCCGTTATATCCAGTGGTGGGAAGTACAAGTACTTCGTTACCGCACGTAAGTACAGTTTTCGTGTATCTGTACTTTACTTAAGTAGATTTAATAATGGATACTTTCTACTTTTACTCCACTACATTTTACAGTAAGTATCTGTACTTTCTACTTCACTACGTTTCTACAAAACCGTCTCGTTACTCGTTACATCCAAGTCGTGTTGCTCTTTTCTTCCGTTAAAATGTGAAGTTCAGGGACTTAAGGTGGCGCCGTAAAATCCAAGCATAACGTGACTTAGTGTCTGTTGTCACCCATCGGCTCCACCTTTACTCGCACTCGGAGCTCCAGACATGCGCAGTGGTTTTCTCTGATCGTCAGTAATATAATAGTACTGAAGCGCTGCATTAATCATAAGATATGGCTACATGTAAAATCAGCAGCGCTTCGCTTTCACAGACGGTGGGACTTTGTCCAATTTTTAGCGTCACTTGGAAGGAAAGCTTAAAGAAAGGTAAGATCTGTGGACGTGATGCTAGCAAAGCTAGCTGTACTGAGACACGTTGCATCTGCGATGAAAAAAAGTTGTCACTCATGCGCTGAATTATTGTGTGGAGGTTTTGACTGAGGTGTCACAAATATGGGACAACGCTGTGACCAAAGTCTGCATTGATATGACATTCAGGAACGATCCGATTCTTCTGGACGCATCTTTACTGATTACATTTATTTCAGCTCTAAGTATTTAATATCTAGGTGTTTTATGGGAAGGTGGATCTTTCAGATCAATTTGAGAAGTGATTTTGATAGGTAAAGGTTCATTTTTTTGTGTCACGTAGCGCAGGTGCTGGTCTTGACTTGGTCTTGGGTTTGGTGGTCTTGACTACAACTCTGCTACGTGGCTCCTTGGTTGCATGTCCTCTCCCACCCACCTTCTTTCCATCCCCTTTCTGTTGGACTTCTTTAAAAATAAAAGCCACTACTGGCAAAAAAAGTGAAGTTCATACTTTGTTAGGACAGGAGACAAGATGTTTCTGTCCCTGAAATTATGATGCATAGAATCAAATATCTAAATCTAAACTATGTTACAGAGTAAACACAATAAAAACATGCTTTATCTGTGGCATTGTTCATTAAAATGGCACATTTCTAATGTATTAAAATTAAATATGATCGGTTCACTTAATGATATTGTATAAGGGATTAGGTAATGCATTCAGCAAGTACTTTTACTTTTAGTACTTAAGTATCTTTAAAAGCCAGTACTTTTTTACTTTTACTTAAGTACAAATGTTAATGTGGTAGTTTTACTTTTTCTTGAGTACATTTTTGTCTGTGTATTTGTACTTTTACTTAAGTACATTTTTTGAGTACTTTCTACATCACTGGTTATATCACAGAAATGAGCGCAAAACAACAATAAAATGTAACCGAATGAGGTAATAAAATCAATATATTTAAAAGAATAAGCTTCAATTTTATGTATAAATAAAATCACATTTGGATTTTTAATATATTCAAAGTTCAAAGTTCTAGTCTCCTTCAGTGCCTAAGCTGGTGAATTTTCCAATAGTTTAAATGGAAGTAATAAGGAATAAAAAATAAACAACTCGACAGAAACAGCAGATAATATGAATTATATTTTATACTGATATAAAAACAATGGAAATATACATTTGAAACTGAATTTCAAATTAAACAAGTTTATTTGCACTTAAAATTTAAGCAACAAAACAGTTAAAATCCTGAAAACATAAAAACATCATAACCATGCCACAGGGTTAGCAATTGTTAATCTTTTTATTGCAGTAATCAAAGTTCAACTATATTACTTTAATACTAGAAATGTTGTTTAATTGATAGAAGACTGACTTTGTAACTGTCTTTATGTGACTCTGAATGTTAAACCAGCTAGCGTTAGCATGTTTAGCTACAAAGTCAACCACGTTGGTTTTACAACATCCATATTGGGAAAATCAAAACACATCACTTCCTTTCTTCCTTTGCTTGTTGACGCCACAATAATAAATATAGAGATAGAAATTGATTAAAGTGACATTGTTTTATACAAGATGGCTTCCAGGAACCACTAAGTGATAAACAGATAATAAATGTAAGAGTTAAAACCAAAGTGTTTAATGTATAAAACAAGGCTTCTCATGCTGGGTCAAAAGCACATGAAAAAAGACGAGTTTCCAGAGCAGATTTAAAAATACACAGACAGAGCGGAGGCCTGTCTGATGTGCACTGGCAGCGAATTTCAAAGCCTTGGAGCTGCCACAGAAAACACTCTGAGTTTCCGCCGCGTCCTCAACACATCTAGAAGGATCTGACCTGAGCAAACGGGCAGCGAAATCATGAAAGCTCAGAGAAGTAGGGCGGGGCGAGACGAGGAACAAATGAAAGAAGATGCAGGTGTGTCGTAGGATTATGTTGATTTCTGTCCTGATGTTACTTCAGTCAGTAACAAATACAGTTACTACGTTTTTAAATGCTGTAAAGAATCCGATCTAATAAACTCTTCTCCTTTGGAAAATCCAAATAATAAAACAAAAACAAGATTAAACGATTTCCTGTACATGCTAGCTTTAGCACGCTAGCAGAGCTAGCAATAACAGGAAGTTAGAAAGTGCCATCAAAATGTATGGGTAGTTTACTTTTTGATAGTTATTTTTGTTATTAGTGTTAATTTAATACCAGATGCTTAGAATATATGAATAAAAATATTTTGTTGTCTTTTTCCCCAACACTGATATGAAATAGGGCAATACTTGATATAAAAAACATAAAAAATTTATCATAATAATCATTCAAATTTGTATATTTGTTAAATGAAAATGGCAGACATTTCTTTTAGGCTTATAAAGCCAATATAAGCCATTGTTTGCATTTTATCTTAGCATTTCTACTAATTTGCTTTAAAATTGTTGTAAATTCTACTCAAATTGATGATGGGCGATTTATTACAATATTTTCTGGTGCTATTGCGATAACGATAAAAGTGACGATAAAAACTATTTATTACTTCTTTTTTAAAGCTGAGAGTGCTCAGGAGAAACATATTTATTGGTAATTTGCTTCTTTAAGACACCAGTTTTGTATTTATTGATATTCTCAATGAACAAAAAGTGGAGAAAATAATTTAAACAATTGAATTTTAAGAAATCATTGGAATTTATAGTGACAACGATACATCATAAGAAATTTATCACGATAAATGATAATGCAGTAAATGCACACAATACTATTGTTTTTCTTTAAATTGTATTTTTGTGCTTCTTTTAACTGTTTATCACTCAACACAATCCACTGCATAACTACCATGTTGCATGTTTTCCACAGTGTAAAATGAACGTTTCTCATATTTTCATAGAGGAAATCATTTAATTTATTCCAGACGAAGTTTCAAAGCCACGTCCAACCAGGCATTTGTGGATATTTGTGGGGTTTTCTGATCGCTTCAATCTGTGCAGCTAATCAATCCACATCCTGCTCATTCAACCTTTAAACCAAAAAAAAAAAAAAACAAAATGTCTGTGCAGCTAACAAGATAAAAAACAAAAATAAAAACCTACTAAAGAGACGGTGGAGTTGAATTATCGGGGCAAAAGGAAGGTGATATCATTTGGCACAGAGTGCCGTGTTTGCTTAGCGTGTAGTTGAGAGGCTCAGAAGACAACAGATGGCCAAACAATAACCAGAAGCAAAATGTGCAGTCCTGAGAGGAATGGGATGAAAGTTGTTGGGAGGACTTGGCATTCAGTCGCTCCCCTTCACCAGCGCCTGGCCCCGTTTTGATGTGTTCCTCCCCGTGGCTGTGGTCATTCTCAACCAATAAATCACCGTGACAATAAACGCTGTGACATCTGCCACGCAGCATCTGATGGCTGACAAAAGTCATCTGTACCCTGGATCTTTGAGGAGGGAAGGCAAAAATAATGCGCTGCAGTGGGCCAATGACACGAGCCGCCTCGTGTGCCGCGGCTCGTATTGGCAGATCGGTTTGTAAATTAGTGCAAACTGAACTGCGTCCATTCTCAATTAGCAATGTCACAACTGTTCAATTCTGACCTTGACAGTGAGGCTGGTAACCAATACGACACACACATCTTCTCATTTTCTTTCATTTCAAACAGGTAGAACACACATTTAACTGTTGTTATTCCTTAAATAGATTAGGATATTAAATTGTTTCGTATAAAATCCTGATTAAATAATGAGATTTGGGGAGTCTTGTCACTTTAAATCCAGATAAGCTGCTGCTGGCCACGTTCCCAGGACTCAACGTTTGTATTGGCTTGTCAAAATGGCTGCAAACTTATTCGCATTTATACAACCGTACATCTTTGAAAAGCAAAAGTGGAGCCTCTTGCACAACCAACAAGAATGCAGCAAGTAGTTTTTGGATGATATCTTTTCCAGCAGCCATTGTACAGTAAATCCAGCGGTAAAACCAGCTCACCAAATGTGCTGGAGGTTTTGAAATGGCGCACTTTTCAGACACCAGCTGGTTTTGGGCTGTTTTTAGAAGCAGTTGAGACCCAAATCATGAAGCAAGAGGGACCATAACAGGAAATGCCTACAAATTTAAAATGTGAATTTTGCATAATGCATTAACATGAATTCAATCCTAATTGTGAAGTTCAATTTAATCAGTTTAGCTGTTGGTTTCCACCTAATAGTCCGGTAGACATTTGTTAGATTTTCAGCTGCTGTGGTTTGCTTTCACACAAACTAACCAAACTTTTGAAATACCTGTTCCCCTCCTCACCTGTGGGGGCGCTGCACCAAGAACCATTAATGGAAACGACACAAAATCCTCTGAAGTAGACAATGAGCACAACTTCCTGTTTCGCAAAATGTTGATAAAAATTAAGTGGCATCAAAGTTTAGCAGTTGTAGAATTTCTATTCTGTTTTTGGTAAAATAAAAAAAGTAATTTCTCCTGCTAGCGCTAGGCTAACTCCTTTGTTTTAGTTGTATTTACCCAGAATGCCTTGCACTGTAGTCCTCTTCCTGCTTTTGGAGCGGACTCTGGTCTTCTTGGCCTTTACATATTAATTTAAACCAGAGTTCACTTCAACCTGAACCGGTACAGAGGTTTATAGGCGGACCAGATTAAATTTGGTCTGAGTTTGACTAAACCGGACTAAACTGGGCCGGTGTGAATTAATTCTTACAGCAGCTAGGGAGTTAAAGATAACTGCTTGGGCTTCGTCTGGGCAAGCTTTTTGTATTTGTGCTCTTTCTTTCTACCGACAACCTCACTGAGAAACGGCGACGCGATGAGACTGTCGGGCGCAGGAGGAACAGATGGGGCTGCAGGAAACACCTGGACCAAGGGTCACACTTCTCAAAGCCACCATGTGCAAACAGACAGCGAACCTTCACATGATTCACAGTCTGAGCCTAAAGCCACAGCTAATTGTTGTCCAGTGTGGTCATTTGATTTGGAGCATTTTAAAGTCTTATTGATGTCATCATGGCTGAGATTAAATGCATAGAAAACCAAGTTATTATAATTTATATATAAATGTGGACAAAAATAAACAAAAAAAGCACAAAGCAATAATGTTCTGTTCGGTTGAAGTGAACTTTGGTCCATTTTGAATGCATGTGTGAACGCCAAGTAGACCGGAGCCTGTTCCAAAAGCAGGAAGTGGACTACGTTGCAGGGCATTCTGGGTAATTATGACCAAAACAAGGGAAAAATGGCTCGTGGTTTCTTACCAAAGACAAAAGAGAAATCCTACAACGCCAAAATCTAACGCTATTCCTTTTTTATTTACATTTTGCCAAACAGGAAGTTGCGCTCAGTGTGTCCTTCAGAGGTTGACAATAAAAATTAACAGAAATAAGTTAAATACATCTATTCACTACAAAAACTCAAAATTATTGAAAGTATTTTTGGTCTAGTTTTTAGAGCAAATACTTTGGCATACTTGCATTAACAAACTAATTTACAGGTAACTTCTTAGGTGTTAGTGAATAATACTTTAATCCTGATAAAAAAAAACTAATTCCACTGAGATTATTTCACTAATAATCCATTTTTCATAAATACTAAGGCATTAGTTGCTTAAAATAAGCTCTTTCTGTTTGCTCAAAAGTTACTTGTAAGTTAGCTTTATGTAAATTTAATTGCGCTAAAATATTTGCACTAAAATCTACTTGAGAAGATTCTGTTTTTGCAGTGTAATGGATCTGTATTTGCTTTTCAACTTGAATTACTAAAAACACCTGCATTTATCCAGTTGCACCTGTAAACGAGTCGTAATCCCCAATGAACACGTTTATTTTACAGCATCGCTGCTCCAACAACATGACGCAGACGACGGAAAAAAGGGATTTTTTTACATCCCAAAAGTTTCGCTGTCCCTGATATCTGATATTTCTGTCTCCGTCTGGAGAGTTAAAGCCGAACAGAGTCTATTTTCTGACTTCTGAGAGTTCTCAACTCAAATAAACAAAGCATTCATTTACATTTATTAATATTAAACAAAAAAAACTGTTGACTTCTCCGCAATGTGGGGTAGGTGTTCATCATGTAGACGGTGATACAGAAGTTCATTGTTAAGAGGTTACTTCTTGATGTTGCCACATGTCTTTTAAATGTATATTTATGAGGAACCCCTGGCACTTGAAGGCAAGCCAGCCCATGCGCCGCGCACATAATTCCCCCGTAATTAATGTATTTATTCAACATCATGTTCAAGCATCGGCGTGCCCTCTCTTTTCAAACTGCCCTTTTGAAGAAGCCGGCGTGCTCTTTATAGCTAACGCGCACGTTGTTTTCGTTTCTTTTCCCGCAGATAACAACAGCGCACATTTCCATTTTTGCAAGGCCGGAGAAAGAACGTGTGATTTTTTTAAGGTATACATAAATAGAAACTTCATTTATGAGCCGTAAATAAACACGTGCAAAGCAGAGAGGCTGCACCAGGAATAGAGCGTGAAGCTTAGGAAACGGCAACGCCACAGGCTCAGACAATTATCTTTCAATTCCCGTGGCCAAACGGTGTTATTGTTGCTTTATCTGTGTTGAGGAAAATTTCTGTGAAATTGTCGGCCATTGACTGGAGGATTTGTTGCGTCAGTGCGGAGCACGTGTTGTTAACAAAAAGAGGCGGATGCAGCTCGAACTTCACTGAAGATCGGTGGAGATTTCAGAACAACTCGCAGAAATGATCTTCATGTTTACCGTTTCATGACGCCACATGGTAAAGAGAAACGGTACAAAACGTAAAAAAAATACAACTTTTCTGCAGATGCATGTTTCTCCTGACACCTGCAGGGACTTTCAGTCCAGTTTGTTTCACTTGGAGGTTTTTCCTTCATGCTTCTGTCTTGTTTTCATTTAGCAAGCAGAGTGGGACTGTTCGCCTGGTGCAGGAGAAAAACAAGGTTTCTAAAATATAGGTTCTGAGTTTTGGGTTTTTTCAGCGTTTTCACACCTGATGGTCTGATAGTCGCTTCAAATCAGGAGCAAAACTGCAACGCACTGCAAAACTCAAATTCTAACCAGGTACAGTTTCTACTGTAAATATCTTAATACACTTTAAATTCTCAGCAAGTAAATATTAAATAATACTGATGAAAAAACACCAGTTTCGACTTGCAGATAATTTAATCTACGACAAGATGTTTTTCCTGAGTTATGTGTGAAAATTAATTTCAGGTATAAATAATATGTTTAATCGATATTTAGGATTATTAACTTAAAACTTCTTGTTTTAAGTTGGTTTACTACGACTTTATTCTTGTAATTTTAACATTTGATTCTCATAATACTAAGACTTATTTGATATTATTTTGACTTTATTCTGGTAAAATTATGACTTTATTCTCATGTTTTTATGACTTTGTTGCCAAATTCTTTCAACTGTTTTTGTGTACGACTTTGTTCTGTGATTATTATAACTTTATTTGTGAATTATTTAGAATTTTTTCTCAAATGACTTTATTTTGGGAATATTGCATCTTTGTTCTGATAATTTTATGACTATTTTATTACAACTTTTTTCTCAGAATATCACTTTTTTCCTCATATTATTTAGCCTTTGTTTCCTTTTATGAGAGTATTACAACCTTATTCTCATTTTATTTAAACTATTTTTTTGTGCAACTTTATTGTGGGAATATTACGACTTTATTCTTAAATTCTGACTTCATTCTTGCATTTTTTTAGTCTTTATTCTCATATTATGACTTTATTCTCATGTTATTACAAGTTTATAACCGTATTATTTCAACTTTTCTCTGATTCGACTGTATTCTTGCATTATTTTGACTTTATTCTTATAATTCTAAGACTATACTTTTATAATTTGACCTTTGTTAGCCCTCTAACCTCAATCTGTTTTGGAGCGATTGCTTTTCCTGCTCCCTGAAATTTTTGCAAACAGAAAAATGCAGTAAGTATAAAAAAATCCCAGTTTGGCGTTAAACCTGCTGGTCTGTGTGCCGAACTGTAAGCAGGCCTCTCCCACGGCGAGGGGCAGATTGATTAGCGATGAGGTCATAATTGCTGCCTGAATCACCTCCATAGTTAATCAATCTCTGGCTGAAGGATAAATACGTTGGGTGAGAAAGGACAATACTTCATGAGGTGATGCACGGTTGATAAAGGACATATTCATTCATCACGGGGTTCCTTCGCTTGATGGATATGCAGCCATCGATGGTGGACTCCATCCATCAATCAGACGTAGAACGGAGGTCAGCTTTGAAGATCAAAGTCAAGCACCCAACTATTGCACATCTAATGCTGTACAGTAAAGACCTAATAGGTTTTCCACGGATCAAATTACCTGCTATATTCCACCTTCAAGTGTCCATTTGGTCTCATAATCTGCAGGTTAACCAGACGTGGGAATAGATTAGCTCCTGCTTTGTTGCTTACCTTCAAGCTAGGTGCTTTAGTAATCAGCGGAGAAAATGTTTTCCACTGTTTTTTTGGGGAGGTAGTTTGAGCTCAGCGCATATATATCATCCAAACTGACTGTTTCTGACATTCCTTTTGCAGGGCTCACAATAAAATACACTGAACCTCTTGAATTATGAATCTCTGAGCAACGCTTTGATGTCAGCTCCTTTTGAACCAAATTCAATAACCATAATAAAGATGAAGGGAACAGAAGCAATTTTTCCACTGTGCCTCTTGCCGTCCAAAGCGCCGTGCTGCCTATCACACGAGCGCTGCCCTCTTCCCTGCAGAGACTCTCTGAAATGCCCAAAAGCAAATATTATTTCTGGTAGATGACAAGCTTCTCCTGAAGTCACAATAGGAGCTCTGGATTCAGGTGAACATTAGTCTAGTCAAAGTAGGCTTTTTGGATGCGCCTAATGCTCAAAAAATAGAAAAGTACTGCCACTTCTTTTTCTCTTCAATGGTTCACTTTTATTTAAATGTGTGACTGTGCAGGCGTGGGATTTGCAAACCAAAGATTCACTTATAATGTTTTTATAAAGTATATAAATGGCAAAAACACTCATTAATACAATTTTTTAAAATTGTTTTTGTTATAATTACACAAAATGTATTCTGGTTATTCGGATTGTTTTGCTTTGGAAATTCCATCATTGTTTCTACCGTGAGACTTTAAGATCGGGTTTTCTTCTTCTGTGGTATTGTAGTAAAATTGTTTCCGCCTCTTTTGTCATGTTGTGCTGTGGGGGAGAGGTGGGTGTTGTTCATCTAAATACATCCAGTTTATTTATAGATTTATTAAGTCTGTATTTTTAAAATCTATTCCATGATGGGAATATTTAACTTTAGTTTTATTTATACTTTTGTGCATATACGGTTGTTTTCTGTTTGTTCTCGTCAGTATAAACCGAGAATCCACCAGTTTTAAAGAAAAACCGTGTCACGTTCTAATAACTTTAATAAAAGGAGCAAATCGCAGAAATGTTAGTTACATAGGCAAAGCTCAGGATAGAAATCAGAAATTTTGATGCAAAAATTTTACTTTTTTCTTCTTCTTTTAAACGGTCACATTAGGTAAAATTAACTTTCTTGTTGTTAGCATGCTAAGCTAGCAATCTCATAAAAATGTCAAGAGGGCTACACAATGAAGTCAAAATAATATACATTTTGAACCCTCCTTAAACCAGTGGTTCCCAAACTTTTTCTCCTATATTTATGGAAATTTTGTGGGGTAACATTTAAATGATATAAAAAATGTAATTGTAATAGTCTAAATCGAGCATTTAGAGTAGAGGTGAGACCTTCTCTGTACAAATTATTCCATAATTGCCTCTCAATAGATATTCCCAAATCCTTTCCCTTTTGATTCTGGAACTCTCCATACCAGTTATTATAGTTAAAGTGGACATGAGTGCTGTATTCACCCTTGAGATGATTTTACATGATGGCTGATTGGCATGACACGTTTCCTCAAAGGGAGACATGGATGGCAACTTCCAACTTCCTTCCTGATTAGTTCTCATGAAGTCGCAAAGTTGGATATAGCCAAGGAAATTTTTATTTGACAACTTAAACTTCTCTTTTAACTGCTGTAGTGACATAAATAGTTCATTTTCGTAGCAGTGCTCCAGTTGGCAAATTCCCTTTTCCTGCCAGGATCTAAAGTTACCAGACTGAAAAATCTTTGGTAGTGGTCCATTTCCCCATAACGGGGTTTTAGGAGAAAGGGAGCCTGCTAACCTAAACGTCTCTTCTTTTATCACTGTTTCAATTTTGAGCCATGAAAGAGGAGTCTGCAAATCAAACATCTGTGCCAAGAACTTAAACTGAGCCGCATCATAGTACAATTAAAAATTAGGGAGCTTCAAACCTCCATCCTCATACCGGAGCAATAATTCATCCATGCTGACTCTTGGTGGCTTACCGTGCCATATACATTCTATAATTGATTTTTTAAGAGAGATAAAGAATGCTGTTGGGATGTGAACTGGGAGTGACTGAAACAAGTACAGAATTCATAAGAATATTCATCTTTATGACATTAATTCTGCCCAGTAATGTGAGAGGTAAATCCATCCATTTTCCTAAATCCTCACTCACCTTCTGAAGGAAGTTAGCTAAGTTGAGTTTAAAGAGGTTTTTAAGGTTACTATCAACAAACCTCCCTAAATATTTGAAATCCCCAGGAGACCATTTGAAATTAGACAGTTTTTTAACTTTACTGTGGTCAAAAGCAGACATTCGTAAAACCTCACTCTTTTCCAGGTTAACTTTGTATCCAGAAAATGATACAAAGTTAACCTGTATTTACTCAGTAACTCCTGAAGGTGACAAAGAAAGCCTTCTGGATTGGTTAAAAATAAAATCATGTCGTCCGCAAAAAGCGAAATGTTGTGTACCAATCTCAAAACCACTAGTATTAGAATTTATTCTAACGGCCTCAGCCAGGGGTTCGATGGCGAGCAGAAAGAGGGCAGGACTAACTGGATCTCCCCGTCTGTTGCCTCTATACAGCCAGAATGAATCAGAGGTGATCCCATTGGTGACAACTCTAGCTAGAGGAGATCTATAAAGAGATTGTATCAAATTGACAAAGACAACACCAAGCCCAAATTTCCTTAAGAAATTGGGGCCTTAAGAAATGTTGCCTAACAACCATATCAAAAGCCTTTTCGGCATCAAATGATGCAGCTATACTTGGTATCTTTGTTTGTCAGCAATATGTGTCATGTTAAACAATCGTCTCAAATTATTAGAGGAAAATGTATTTAGAATAAACCCAGTTTGATCGGGGTTGATCAGTAAGGGTAGATACCTTTCCAATTCTTTTGCTATCATTTTTGTAACTAATTTATAATCGGTATTGAGGAGTGAGATTGGTCTATAAGAAGAACATTTTAGAGGATCGTTCCCCTTGTTATAGATGACTGTTATAGCAGCTTGAGCAAAGGAGTCTGGAAAACCCCCTTCTCTTCTACCTTGCTCGAGAACATCCATCAAAAGTGGTGCTAGAAGGTCTAGGAATTCTTTGTAAAACTCGGATGGAAAACTATCCTCACCAGGGGATTTATTTCCTGGGAGTGACTTGATAACATGAAGTAATTCTGCCCTAAAGGTTTTGTCTAAGTTATCCTGCCCTCCTCTGATAAGCAAGGCAAATCAATGCAGGATAAAAAGGACTTGATTTCATATAAATCCCCCTGAGATTGTGATGTATAAAGATCTGAATAGTACTTTTTAAAGGCCTCATTGATTCCTCTGGGATTAAACGTTGTAACGTTTTGGGGGTTTTCAGTAGCGTTAATTGTTTGTTTGGTTTCCTCAGTTTTAAGTTGCCATGCCAATACTTTCTGCCTTTTCTCCAGGTTCATAAAATTGTTGTTTGGACCTAATTATTGCTCTCTCTGCTTGATATGTATTCATAGTGTTGTGTTTTAGTTTCAGATTCACCAGTTCTCTGTTTATGTCCTTAGTTGGGGCAATTTGGTTTGTTTTCTCCAGGTCAGAAATTTGTCTTTCTAAAGTATTAAGCTCAAAGTTATACTTATTCTTTATTTTGTTAGTATATGATATAATTTGGCCCCTCAGAAATGCTTTTAATGTTTCCTAAGAAATAAAAATATTTGGAGCTGATGGCCTATTTGTTAAAATGAGAAAATGAATTTGTTCCCTAATAAGTACAGAATTCAGTTTGTATTAAGAGGGTAAGATTGAGCCTCCACCTGTACTTTTCTTCTACCCTGTCAGGGACGGACAAAACTGAGTTATTTAAAAAGTTTTAAATTACCCAGGAAAATAAGTATCTCTAGGAGTTTTGACTAAAGATCTGGGATTAATTATTCATTTCTGTAGAAGAAGAATAATTGATCTATTTTTCCTGATGTGAGGTATCTGGATCTATAACAGAGATAATTGCACTTGTAGCGCGACAACTATTATAAACCTTTAGTTCATTTATTAAACTGCTTATTTAAAACTAGAGGACAAAATAACTCAGTGTTTTACCAAACATATTATAAAATATGTAAAATACAAGGCTTTAATGAAGTACTTGGCTAAAGGTTGTCAATAAATGTAGCCTGATAAAAGAAAAAGGGATGCAGTGCTTTGCTACTCTGACAACTAGATGAACAGGTCAGGAAAAAAATTAATTCAGAAAAATATCAAGGGAAAGGAAAACAGTTCAGTTATGCTAGTTACGCTTTGACAACCTTAACATGTAGATATGGTGAGAAATTCTGTGTTTCAGTTCCGTCAGAAAATAAAAAAGGCGACTTAAACACCAACTCTGACTGATCATCAGCTGAGCAGGTGTGTGATTATCTAATAGCAGCGGTAGCTAAGCTACCACAGCGATCACTTATTAATAATCGCAAAATAAACATCAAGCCATGAAAACTTTAACATTCTGAATATTCTGATTTCTGTGTAGGAAAATTATTATTAAACAATAACAACAATAATATTACATTACAATAAATGTATGTTATTATATTATTACTACTATTGTTATCAATAGTAATAATTATAATTATCAATATAAATAATCAATCCATCCATTTTCTAACACCAGGAGGGGTGCTGGTGCCCATCTGCAGCAAACGTTTATTAATAATTATTATTATTGTTAATAATTAGTGTGATTAATTATAATCATTTTAGTATTATAAAATGATCATAATTTTATAATACTATAAAATATTATAATACTACAGTATTATAGTATTATGCTATAGTATAAAACTGTACCATAGTATTATTTATAGTATTATTTACTATATGATATATTATCACAATATATTATATATTATATTGTGACATAGATAGATAGATAGATAGATAGATAGATAGATAGATAGATAGATAGATAGATAGTATATTTGTATTAATATAATATACTAATTATATTAGTAAATTATTACTAATATAATTAGTAATTATTATATTACTATGATGTAATATAGTAATATAATAATTACTATATCACTAAGTATCATATTATACAGTGTATAATTCATTGTGTATTGATTAATATGCTAATATATTAATATTATTATTTTTATTGCTATTATTGCAAATTCCATCCATCCATTTTCTTCCGCTTATCCGGGGTCGGAAGAAACTGGATGGATGGAATTTGTAATAATAGCAATAATAATAATAATGAATATTAATATACAAATTATTATATTAATTATTATGATTTTATAATAATTGTTATATTATAAAATTATAACATTTTCTTCCATCATCTATCTATTATCTAATGTGCACAAAATCGTTTTGCACTGTGGGAGGAAGCCGGAGCACCCGGAGAGAACCCACTCATGCTCATGGAGACCATGCAAACCCCATGCTTAAAGAACCAAGGCCGGCCGGGATTCAAACCCAAGACAACAGACTGGACTGGAGACGCAACAGTGAAGCGTCTATAAGAAGGGACAGAGCAGACAGAAGCTAAGATCCTTCAAGGTTTGCAGCAAGATGCTGCAGATCTGTTGTTTAGAGCGCCATCTTTTCTGCTGTCATCTGTTGGGGCAGCAGCATCAGAGCCAGGGACCTAAAAATAGATAGAGAAGGCTGGTTCTGTTCTGGAAACGACTGTGCAACTGCTGGAGATGTTAATGCAAAGAAGGATTCTTCGTAGGATCTAGAAAATTAGGGACAGTCCTGACCATCCTCTTTGAAGAGACTGTCTTGGGATGGCTCTTCAATGGCTCTTTGAAGAATCTTGATGAGTGACAGCATGTAATTTCCCTTTGGGATTAACAAAGTATTTTTGAAGTGAATTGAAACAGGAAATGTAATTACCACTGGTAAATACATTTTACCAGTGGTAATTACTTCTGCCATTCTAAATAATAGGAGAAAAAAAAAATATATATATATATATATATATATTTGGCCATTTTAACTGTCTGTTAAAATGGCCAAAAAGAAGATTTTCTAGCTTGTGGTTTGGGTTTAGTCTTCTTTTTATGTTCAGGAACTGTTAGCAAGCATCTTGCCTCGTATGTCCAATCTTTTAATTGCGCTTTTGGGAGGATAATAATTGAGCCTTTAAATTCAGCTGTATTATTTTCACAGTCAAATTCTTTATCCGGCAAAGTGTGTTCCTGGACATCATAGCTGTTGTCGTCATGGCTGCAGTCGTCCGTTGTCTCTTTTGTCACAGCAGGGGCAAAAAAGTCTTCGTCGTCTTCGTCATACTCAACTCCTGCCCACGTGAGCATTTGCCGAGAACGTTTACCACAAACTTTCCCAGCCGGGGAAGTTTGTTTTTTTAGATCAGAGCAATCTGTTTGGGTCTGGGTCAAGTCCTCTAAATCTGCTTTTGTCTGAGCAGGAGTTGAGTCTTCACATTGTCCGTCATACTCAACTCCTGCCCACGTGAGGAAAACTTTCCCAGCCGGGGAAGTTTGTTTTTTTAGATCATAGTAATCTGTTTGGGTCTGGGTCCAGTCCTCTAAATCTGCTTTTGTCTGAGCAGGAGTTGAGTCTTCACATTGTCCGTCATACTCAACTCCTGCCCAAGAAAACACAGGGGGAGAACAAACTTCCCCAGCCGGGGAAGAAACCTTGTTCTCTAGGACGGATGTCTCATCATGGGTAAACTGTTCTGATGCCTTGTTTGTCGGGGCAGGAGTTGAGTCGTCATGTCCTTCGTCATACTTTACTACTGCCCAAGAGAACATTGGGGGAGAATGTTTACGGCAAACTTCCCCAGCCGGGGAAGTTTGTTCTCCCAGATCAGAGACCTTGTTCTCTTGGACAGATTTATTTTCTGGGGTCCAGTCTTCTGATGTCTTTTTTGTCTGACCAGGAGTTGAGTCTTCATCAAACTCAACTCCTGCCCAAGAGAACATTGGGGGAGAACGTTTACGGCAAACTTCCCCAGCCGGGGAAGTTTGTTCTCCAAGATCAGAGATCTTGTTCTCTTGGACAGATTTATTTTCTGGGGTCCAGTCTTCTGATGTCATTTTTGTCTGAGCAGGAGTTGAGTCTTCATCACACTCAACTCCTGCCCAAGAGAACATTGGGGGAGAACGTCTATGGCAAACTTCCCCAGCCGGGGAAGTTTGTTCTCCGAGATCAGAGATCTTGTTCTCTAGGACAGATGTTTCTTCATGGGTAAAGTCTTCTGATGCCTTTTTCACCTGAGCAGGAGTTGAGTCTTCATCAAACTCAACTCCTGCCCAAGAGAACATTGGGGGAGAGCGTTTACTGCAAACTTCCCCAGCCGGGGAAGTTTGTTCTCCGAGATCAGAGACATCATTCCTTTGGTCAGATTTTTCTTCCTGGCTCCCGTCTTCAGATGTCGCCTTTTCCCCACTTGAGGATGTTTGTTCTTCAGCAGGGGAACCATTTGATAAATCGTTGTCTGATGCAGCCATCTCTTCAACTGCATCGTCTTCCCCAGCCAGTGAACTTTCCTTCTCAGCTGGGGAAGGCTTGAAAAGATAGGCGTCAATCACATCATATTCGCAGTCGGTGTAAACGTCCTGTGAGCAAATGTTTTTCTCAGGGAAAACTTCTTCCCCAGCCGGGGAAGGATTGAAAAGGTACGAATCAAAAATATCGTACTCTGTGTCGTCCTGAGAGGTGCTTCTTTCAAATTTGATATTGGGAAGCAGTTTGTTAAAAACCTTCTTTACTCCCGTTGTTACCATATATCCAACGCCGAAACTGATGGGAAAAAACATTGTGACTAATGCCTGTTCCATTTTTAAAATCCTGGTATAACAGTGGTCAAGTCAAAGAGTTGTTTGTTTGTAACCTGGTGTTTTGAGTTGCAAGCATTCATAACCTCCAACATTCTTTGATCTATGACATAGATCTATGTCATAGAAGAGGTCATGAGCTGTAGTTCTAGGGGAATGTCTTGCTTCTCATCGTTGCCATGGAAACGGTCAAATCAGTTCTGCATGACTCAAGCTATTAACCCTTTGCAACTGGGTCATTTAATCCAGTGTTTTTCAACTAGTGTGCCGTGAGTGATCGTCAGGTGTGCCGTGGAAATGATTCAATTTCACCTACGGTACCGTATTTTTCGGACTATAAGCTGCTACTGTTTTTCTAAGCTTTGAACCATGCGGATTGTAGCCCGATGTGGCTTTGCTGTGTATTTTTCTTCAACCACCAGGGGGCTCTCTAGCAGGAAGTGAATCATTAGAAGTCAAAATTGTAAATCAAAAGAAGAACGTGCTAATTTTCAACCACATGCTAGCAGCAGGCCTGACAGAGAAACGTTTTCAAACTCATATCATGCAGCTTTTAAGTTGAGGGCTGTCGATCTGGCACTACAGGAGGGAAATGGAGCCGCTGCATTTAAGCTCGGTGTGAACGAAACCATGGTTCGGCTTTGGAAACGGAGTGCAGCGTCCTTAATATATGCAGTAGATTTATTAGGACGCCGCCCTCTGCTGGGTCCTTATGGAAAACAGAGAGCAGCTTCCAGTTTTTATTTATATTTTTTTAAATTGAAGGTGCTAGTATGGTGCGCTCTATAGTCCGAAAAATATGGAAATTGATTTTAAAAGATTTTTTGAAAATGAATTATCTGCAAATAATGCCATCTTCGAGTGTCTGCTGTAGCAGTGACTAGCGGCGTAATCATGTAATGTTCTTACCACTAGATGGCAGTAGGTACACAGCATTTTACATTACAACAAGAGAATTAGTGATGCATGAATGTAACAGGTAGTGGTGAGAGCATCATATCTAGCAAGACAGTGATGGAAAAGACAGAGAAGCTCAGCAGTAGTTGGGTTGGAAAGAACATGGGTCCATTTCCCACAACATATCTGTGTGAAATTGAGCTTCTCTAGTCTGGCTACTATAAAAACTAAAACCAGAGAGAGACTGAGAGATGTTGAGGAAGAGCTTTGTCTTTCTTCAATTTCTGCCAGGAAATCAGCTGTTTTCATCCAAACATGCACAGGTTTCACACTAGGTGGGTAAAATATACAGATATTGACATTTTGTACATGCAACTCTTCATATTGTAACAGTGAATATGAAGTGAAATGTTTCCCAAATATTATTGCTTCTTTCAGAATAATAATTATTTTCTGTATTCCGGCTATAAGATGCTTATGGATTAGTTTGTAAAACAGTTTGAAGTTTTCTACAACTTCTTTAAATTTAACACCACAGTGTTGTTTCACTGTTCAGGTGTATTTTTGAAGTGGACATGTTGAGTGTAATTTGAAATAAGAAATGTAAAATGTGATAAAAATGCATTTTTGTGTTTATTTGATTCCTATTCAAGAGACTTTGATAAGAATGACTAAATATGTAATATAGGCGGCTCCAAATTATTACCTATTTACTGCAAAACTATGAACAAATAATTTTTTAAAACACTGAACTACAAGTAGATCAGTTTTATAAAAAATGTAAATTACTCCTGTAAAATGTCTTTAATCCAGAGTAACTCTGATGACATGAAGCTTCATTTATCTCAGAGTTTCTTCTGGTTGTAAAGAGGAAGTTTGTTCTGCTAAATGTTCTGATCAGCTTTACGATAAGAAAAAGTTTAGATTAGTTAGAGATGATGATGAGGAGTTTTCAGCTGTCGGGTTATTTCAGCAAATAGTCATTAACAATCTGCATTATTTATCCTTCTGGATTGATTTAACAATATTCTGATTTCATCTATTAACTCTGCATTTTAAAACAAAAATGAAGAGTTGATACTTTTTTCCAATATTTTATTTCTCCATTGCTCTTGAAAATAAGACCTCAGGAACATCAATATGGTTATTTTTCCCACCAATTTTACCATAAAATATATTTTAAAACTAGATAAAAATGTTTGTTTACTGAAGGGCCTGATGTTAGTTTGTTATATTTTAATTGAAAACCATATATTGACAAAATAAGCAACATTTTCCATTCTTGCTGCTAAATTGATTGTTCAGCGCTCTTATCTAGAGAACTACGGACCAGGACCAGCCCGGCTCCAGACGAGTTTAACAGGGGGGCACCGACTTATTTTGGGGGCAAAATGAATCTACGTAGCTGAACATAGACAACAACATCAGTAGCCTACAGGCTACTTGTTAACAAGCTTAGGGTGCTGTATTGACATTAGCTAGTCATCTTTTAGCTAACATTACTTGCATTGCTCAACTCAGTCGGTTAGTTTGGGGGAAAAACTGAAAAGTTCTTTGCGTTTTGCTGGTTTGCTGCCATGATTCTAACACCTGCGTAGCTCCGCACAGCAGCAGCAGGTCTCCGTCGTTGCCGCACAGGTGTAAACCCAGCGTCGTAGCGTTCATGTTGCGTTTAAAGGCGGCTCGGAGAAACAGGTTACAACATGTTAAATAGTTTTAACTGCTGATAAAAGTGACAGAGGACACAGATATGGGAAGTGTGGAAGCTCCTACTGTATCCAATTGACAGGAATAACAGAGTTGGCCGTTCTAAGGTAAAAACCAAGCGCATACAGCGTTCAGGTTTTTTTTTTTTGTTTTATCCAGACGGCTTCCCGCGCCCCCCCTGTAATGGCACGGCGCCCCCCCCTAGGGGGCGCGCCCCACAGTTTGGGAACCTCTGCCTTAAACAAAGCTGAAGGTTAATTTAAACTCTAATATATAAACTATTCTGATAAACTAACAGTTTTTTTTTTTAACTTTAACTGTTGATGAGACAAACTGACTCCCAACATCTATTGAATAAGTGGACAGCTAAAATATGTCCTTTTGCTATTCAGCCAGAAGTTAATTCACTCTGACAGGGAGCTGTGCTGATGCTGCAGCAGATTCTTTTTCAATTATATCAGATTCACATGTGGCTGTTTTACTGAACTATTATTAACAAAATTATCTTTAATCTCCCAGTGCTTTTGGTAAAATCATTTCAACCTTGGATGGAAAGGCAGATACGAATCCCTGAACTCCCCCTTTTACCCATACAATCAAATTACTTTATAACCAGAGAATAAAATTAATTAAAGTCTTACACAGCTGAATATCATAGTTTAATAAAACTTAATGGAAACTTTATGTTCATCACCACAAGCAATTTCAGGCATTTTTGTTCCTCCCTGAAAAGTGGGGCCACCAAAGGGAGAAAGAGGAAAAATCTAATTTTAAAAGGAAAATCTCACAAGATGTAGAAGATTTTTTACCTGCAGGAAACAGGATCATTTTTTTATATTTATATGAAAACGTAAAGGCTGAAACAATTAATCGGATTAATCGTGATTAATTGAATAATCAACTTATTTAGTTAACAGATTATACACTTTAAAGAAAGGTAATTTACTGAAAGAAAAACATAATCAGAGCCAAAACTGTACAAAAAATACTTACATTTTGCATTCAAGATGAAAATATCTTGGTCTGAAAATAGTTTTCAGCCAAAACTCCTTATGTGGGGAGTTCAGATTTACTAAAAAATAAAGCTATGATGTTGTATTTTATACAATAAAATATTCATTTTCCTCTTTAAAAAATAATTTTTTATTGTTTTTTTTCTTTTAAAGAATTTCCAATATTGTAACAAAAAAAAAAGACTGAAATGGTTAAATTAAAAATTGGTAAAATGTTTGATTTCTTTAGCAATCAAATTAATTGATTAATCGTCTGAATAATCAATTAATCAATTTATAAAATGATGTTTATATATATTTATACATAAATCTACACATAAGTGGTTATTATGATTAATTGCTAGCAATTAATCAGAATAATTAACAATTAATCAGAATAATTGTGAATAATTTATTATTTCAATAATCACCAATAATTTAGTAATTGATTAATCGTTAACTGGAGGTTACAAACTCAATGAAATGTTTATTTTCTTATTAAAAAGAAGAATTTAATTACTTGTTTATTTGTATCTTTTAATGTTTTTCTATTATTGCATAAAAAAGGCTTAAGAATAACCAGTTAAAAGATTAATCACCAGAATAATCGATTAATCGGTTGCTTAAATAATCATAATGAGACAGAAACCTAAAAATGTTTCATCATACGAGTGTTGAAAGCCGTCCTTTTAACGCGTCTTCTTATTAAACACAATTCTACATCAAATCTGGTGCTGTAATCTCTCCATCTTTCACTTTGTATTAATTATCATTATGCTGGCTGCTCTCATAATGGCCAGAAAGGGAGAAAAACAGGTAAATTTGTCTTGTCTTGTCTGTCAAACCAGCCAATATTAATTTCAATAAACAACCTGGTAAAAGCTCTCTTTCAGAAACCTTTGAGTAGCTAATCTTTGGCTCCTTCTCAACTGCTGGCATAATGAGAGCTAATGAGGTTTTTCATTATTTTTAGAACAGGAAAAAAAAAAAACTGCCGTCGCTCTTAATCAGCAGTTCTTTGGGGATTTGTAAGAAAAGTTTTTTTCTTCTTCCGACACTTTCCCCTTCTTTGGCTTGTTATTTAGTAAATGTTCAGCTCATTTCCAAAACCATGAAGACAAAGTAGTGGAGGACAAAAGGAGGATTACTGTGAAAAACCTCCAGAACGTTTTTTTTTTTAAAGATTACAAAACAGTTACTCACCATGAAACATAGCCATAAAAACAATTAAAATTACACTTAAATACTAAAATTTTCTTTACCTTTGTCATTGGATTCAACTCAAATTAAACATCTTGATCCTTGGCTGTATGTTAAATAGCTAACTCACTGGAGACAACCACGTTTTTATAAAGTTTTCTAAAGAAAACCAGCAACAGGAAGCATCAGCATCATAGTTATTCATGTAAAATGTGTGAAAAGAACGAAAAGTGATTTTTAATTCCAGTAGTTTCACCTCACATTGAAAGTTGTAAAAGAGCGTGTAAAAAGGTGACATCCTGAACTTCCTGTTTTAAGTGGGTGGAGCTTAAGTGACAAAATGACCATATAAATGTGCTTAATTGGTCTATGATGACACAGAAAGTTTCGTCCATCTCTGACATTTTGTATAGAAGATTTTCCACCTCAAAGTTTTATGTTGAATGGCCACGCCCAGATTCTTTGGTGCAGCAAAAAGCTTTTGATAACTTTTGATGTCCAATCCCTTAAAATTAAGCTGTCTATTTTTGATGTTTTTAAGTTAAAAGCAGGAAAAAAAGCAGCTTTGGTCCAAAATGGCTGACTTCCTGTGACAGTTTGTAGCTTTTTTTGTTACATATTTGCTAAAACTATCACCATGCCATGCCGGTATGTTATGCGAAATGTAAGTATCTAAAATTAAGGTCTTAAAATGTTGCAAATTAAAGAAACCCCAGTAAAATGATCTTAAAAATCACAGGTCTTACATTTTGTTTTTGCAGTTTAAACACTCAATACTGGGACTTTTCTTTCAATCTGAAGTTTGACTCGCCTGCAGACATATTCAGTGCATTCTGAGAGTCAATGAGCTAACTAGCTGCTAAAATACCCTTACTAGCTAATTTGCTGGCTTTTTTTGCATCTGTCATGGATACATGCAAATTTATTGCACTTACTGTGGAGTTAGGTTTTAATTTCCTTTATAGTGGTTTTAAAAAGTCTTAAATTTGAGTTGGTGAAACTTGCAGAAACCCTGTAAATGTGAACTGAGTCAGATTTCGTTGTATTTAGTCGAGTTTGAGAACTTTTTACTTTGTTGTTGTCGACTAAAAAGGTTTGTGTGGCTGCTGCACATAAAAATTTCACACAAAGTTCGTTTTTCTACATTCAGACTCGAGTGTCGGCTTATGAGGCTCCAGAACTAAATCTGGCACAAGATCTGTGCAATAACCTGCAGAGAACTGTGGATAAGAAATGTTCTGACAGTCTGTTAGAACCTTTGCAGAATATAGAAATCAACATGCATCCTGCAGTTTTGATCTCTTGTAACCTGAAGCAGCAACTGAGTAGGCAACAATGCGGCAACTGATGGAATAAAAATAAAGTTGATAATTAAACAACTGGACGATGCAGTAAAAAGTGGAGAGGTATTATTACTTAGGCCGATGTCTGCTGCAGGAGAAATACATCCTACTTGTAACAGCATCGCACCACTCCATTATAAACCAAACTTCCTCTTTAATGCAGCAGCTTACTGAGGCTGAAGCCCCGGGGCTGACGGCATATCAGGCCCAGGAGGTTTGGTAAAAAAAGTATCACTGGGAGAAATATTGCTAGACTTTGTGAGTTAACCTATTTCCAGCTGTGCTGAGAGTGTGTACACACTGTATATTGATCTTTAAAAACTTGCAGACAAGTTTTTGAATCAATTTCAGCTGTAACTATTTTGAACTGAGGTTAAGTTCTCCTTAAAATATTGAAAATACAGATATCAGGATTTATATTTTTTGTCCTGACTTCAATACAAGTGATTTTAAAATAGTTATCTGCTGCTAATGAGTACTGATACTTTCATTATAATCAATGAGCATCACATTGACAGCCCACTTGTCCCAGATGGAGTTTCTGCAGGGACTCAAACGCAGAATTATCTCAGCTGTAAAGCTGCTATGCTATCCTGATTACTCATTATGTACAAGATTGTTTTATAAATTATTAGTAAAGTTGTATCTGAATCAAAACCTGCTTCTACTGGCAGAAGCAGGAAGTTAGCATAAACGCTAACATTAGCATGCCTGCTTTTTGTTGTTATATTTCTTATTGATAATTGTTGATCGTTACACTATGGCATTATTGTAAGTTTATTGCAAATTTTTCTGCTAAAATAGTCAACATATTGGCTTTTAGGGATGCTAACTCCCACCTGCAGGTGGCAGTATTTATTACTTCAACTACATCGCTTCCTCAGCGTTATTTAATTTATAAAACGTGATCGATATGGCGAGTAACAAAAAGTCAAATTTACTGTAATATAAGCGCAAATACTGCAAAATTCCTCTTAATATTTCCAATTTAGCCTCACAAAAACTGATTTTGATTGCAAATAAAAATCACAGAAAGAATCATGTAATTCTGCAGGGACTGCAGTTATTACCTGCTGTTATTCCCTATATGAAAATAACAGTTAATGTTTTTTATAACATTTTTTCAAAAACCCACTTCTACTGGCAGGAGCAAGAAGTTAGCAAAAAAGCTAACATTAGCATGCCTGCTTTTTGTTGTGATATGACTTGTTGCATAGCTACAGTTCATCTTGCAGGGATTTATCTAAGACGTCCAGTACAATAATTTAAATCATTCTGGCACAACTGGCCTGGAGAACATTCATAATCTTGATTTGGTCCAAAATTGAGGCAGTTTTAGGTACTTATATTTTCAGCAGTTTCAATATTTTTTAAAAGCAAGAACTTACTTTTACCCAGGTAAAAATGTTAATTTGGTCATTTTACTTTAACTAGAGTAAATTTTTTGTCTGTTTTTTGTACTTTTACTTAACTACAGGGTTTAATATCCAACATTTAGTAAGCAAAGCTCATTTAAATGTCTCCTTTGTGAGTGGAGACATTATTCCAGTGAGCTTGGACGTGCAGAACCATGGCAACAGTACAGCTGCTCCGACCCAACAACACATAACAAATCTCAGCTTAACTCTGGCAATTTGTGGCGTTCACAGCTGAGAAATGATTGGCACTTTGGTTGTAGCGAAACAGTGAGATTTTCCTAGCTGCTGTTGCTGCCGTCGGAGTTTGGAAGGAAATCACGAGCGTGGCACTTTACTGGATTAGTTCCTTTGTGATAAAAGGTAGCTGATTATACGGGAGTCGGATGGGGGTGTGTTGGCACCGATATAAAAACTTGGGTTGAAAAGCGAGCTTGTAAAAGCTTCCTTACAGACATGAAGAACGGCGCTGCCGCTGAAATATGAGCTTTAAAATGGCGCCTTTCTTGCTTCGCAATGTCCCAAGTCCTTAATTCCATTAGGTAACCTTAACCTCGCCTCACTTTTTCTCTTTCCATGCGGGAAAAGTCATGGTCAGCACTACCACGTTTACCCTTGTGGAGTTGTTTTGTATTCTGCACATGATAATGAAAATATTGATTTACATTTTAGGCCCTGGCCAAGAAGTCGTGGATGGCGATGACAATATTTCTGCAGGCAGCAAGGTGAGGAGATTAAAAAGTGGATTTCAGAGAGCGATGATAAAAAAAAAAGTGCCAGTCGAGTCACAGTCCACTGTGTTTGGTTCATAACCCCATGTGGAAGCAGAATAACCCATTAGAGCAATTAAACATGTCTGTATTATAATACAGATGTTATTTAAGGTCACTACAGAGATTTTATGTAAATTCAGTGCAGCTCCAACTCATTTCCAGTCGCTGAATGCGTTTAAATTATCCAGCTATATTGAATGCCATTTTTAATGTATGATGCGAATACATTTGGCAGGCGGCTCATATGAGCTAATCTCGCTGACTGAAAGGGGTAATATTCTAGACCACCCTCTCTCCATTTTCTCTGCCTTTCGCCAGAAATGAAGAGAAAAAGTCTACACCGCCGTCAGAACCGCCTGCAAAACCTCAACTCACCTGCCTGAAATTAAACAACCTGGTCAGATTGTTGGGTTTGTTTTTCTCCTGGCGTAAATATAGATGGCATCTGAGAAAAAACCCACCACCTTTCACAGTAAACCCGGTTTGGTTCCCGACAGAAACTGGATTGTGCATCTTTAAGCTCAACTAGAGGGAATTATTTCACAAGATTTGGTTTAAAAAATATGTTAAATTGGACAATTTGCTGGAAAATTGTTAGGAATAAATTAAGTAGGATTCATAAAAGTAGCAGAACTTAAGAATTTTGTTGCAAAACCATTCAGTGATTGATAAACTAAAGCACATGTCAAACTTGAGGTCCGGGGGCCATACCTGGCCCGCTGAAGCTTTTTCTGTGGCCCTTTAGACTCTAAATTAAACCAGTAAGTCCCTCTAGTTTTTCATAAATCCACAAAATTCATACAAAATGTATTTTTCTGATTTTTACTGCAGACGTGTCTAAAAATGAGCCAACAACGTTTAAGTGACTGCTGCCTCAGCCTTTCATGATGTCAAGTTATAGTCTGATTGATATGGCGAATAACAAAAAGTCACATTTAACATCATACATACATTAGCGCAAATATCATAAAAATTCCTTATAAATATTTCTAAATTAGCACAAAATCTGTTATTTTGATTGCATAAAAACCACAGAAACAATCATAAAATCCTGGATGGACGGATCAATATTATTTAATTTTATTAAACACTTACTGAATGCTGAAACAAACAACTGTTTGTTAATATTTTAGTAGTTTATTTAGTTTTATCAATACATTCTGGCACAACCGGCCCTTTAAGAACATTCAGATTTTTAATTTGCCCCAAATTAAACGGAGTTTGACGCCTCTGAACTAAAGTATTTAACAGTCTGTTCTCTGAGCTACAGGTAAATACTTTGAAACTGGAGTGATGCGCTCGGTCTTCCAAAGTTTTAGTGAGATAAACTGTAAAGACACTGAAGTAATCAGTATCTAGATCTTGCTGGGAGATTTGTCCTCCAGTCCTGGACATGTTTTATTTTAGGTGATGGAAGACCGACTTTGTAACCGTCTTTATGTGATTCTGAAGGTTCAGGTCTGATTCCATCACCATGTACCCAGATTTCAGACCTGATCACGAGTTTCTAGGTGTTTCTAATGCGATGCATTCGCACGCGGCTCCACCCTGTTACGCTCCTATCAGTCACTCATCCCAGTAGATTTGCGTCCAACTCTTCCTGCGGTTACAACAAGCGACAAAATGGAGCTGGAAGACGTTAACCAACACCGCTAAGCCAGCAGCAGAGTGCAAAGTCCAGCTTACGTCCGACTCAAGCCTCTAATTAGAGTTAAATAGATCTAAACTCTGGAAATGCTCGACTCTCCTTTCCCTGACGTCCAACTCAACTCAAATTCTATTTATAGTTCTCAAATCAATCCTTTTGACCATAGCAGGGGTAAAATCTGTGCCTTGTCTTGCGATTTGCTAATTTGCAGACAAAGTAAAGGAAAGCAGAAGAATCAAACTCTGGGATCTACTGACTGTAAACCTGCATCATTTCTACACACCTCTGCTCCAGCACACACGATTTAACTAACTGGTTACTGACCAGACCTTTCTAAAACCTGCTGACATATCTAGAAGTTAGCATGAAACTTCCCAAACTCGACTGTTTTACTGCTGATAACATTACCACTAAAAAAAGTCCATCATTATGTTTAAATCAGGTTTCCTACACAGAAACCATCAGACGCTCGTATAATGCCAAATAACGTCTCATTTCAGAATTATAAGGGCTATCTGCGCCTTTCTCTGCCCGGCTTCGGCGTCTGATTAGGTTTTCAAAGCAGCTCTGAGCACATGTTACAAAGTCTATATTTAATGTGCAAGGCAAACCATCATAAATCTCTAAAGCGCTCATCAGTTTTCTCCAATGGCAGTCTAAATCACTCAGAGGATGAAAAAGCTGACACTTCTCCCCGTCTTCGGGTGCAGAATGGAAGCTATCTGGCTTTAGATTCTTCTGACTCCTTTGGCTCATTTATCAAGCTGTGAGTTCTGCTTCCAGTCTGTGGGCAAAGGGAGATATTCAGCTGCTCCCTGCCACTGCACAAAGTGTGCTTTTTCTTCTCAAGCTCCTCTGTTTGGGTGCCAGTTTATATATCTTCATGACAAACGCATTTATTCCTGTTTCAACGAGACGTATTGGTAGAGTTATGACTGAAACGATTAATCGTGATTAATCGATTATTACAATAATCGTTAACTGGAGTACACAGACTCAAAAATGGGAAATTTGCTGAAAGAACATCATCCTCAGGGCAGTAATTAAACCAAAACTGTACATAAAATATGAACATTTATCATTTAAAATAAGAAAAACCATTTGTCTTAAATCCATTCTACCAAAAACTCCTTAAATACATAGTTTTCGTATCATCCGATTAAAATTATGGTAAAAGTCTCCAATTATTAACAATAATCTATACTGTATTGATGTTAAATCCAGGAGAAAGGGCTTCTCTTTTCACATGAAATTATTGTTTTGTCTGGAGATGCTTCCTTGGCTACGAATCAATTAATCGTCAGAATAATAGATTCATCGACAACTGACTGATTTTCCAGTCCTACTTAGGATATTTCAGCACATTTAAAATGCAATAAAGTACTAATCAGATGCTCATACAGGCGATAATCAATTGTTCACCAAGTGAATGCTATGTTTTTGTGTTTTAGGCAATAACATTTTTTTTTTTTTAAAGGAATTGAATCATTTGCTTTTTGACACTTTTCAATGTATTTTTCAATTTGCATTAGAAAATTTAAAAATCTGCAGAATGAAAATTTGTATCTAATTAATCGATTAATTAGAATAATCGATGAATCAATAACTAAAATGCCAGTTGCAGCCTTAGCGAGGACATGTTATCACATCAAAATGTTTTTATTATTATTATTATTATAAAAAGGGCTGCACAGAGGTGCAGTTGGTAGAGCTGTTGCCTTGCAGCAAGAAGGTTCTGGGTTCGATTCCCGGCCCCGGTCTTTCTGCATGGAGTCTCCATGTTCTCCCTGTGCATGGTGGGTTTTCTCCAGGTACTCCGGTTTCCTCCCACAGTCCAAAAACATGACTGTCAGGTTAATTGGTCTGTCTAAATTGTCCCTAGGTGTGAGTGTGTGTGTGCATGGTTGTGTGTCCTGTGTGTCTCTGTGTTGCCCTGCGACAGACTGGTGACCTGTCCAGGTGACCCCGCCTCTCGCCCGGAACGTTAGCTGGAGATGGGAACCAGCAACCCTCCCGACCCCACTGAGGGACAAGGGTGAAAGAAAATGGATGGATATTATAAAAAGGAACTGAATAGTTTTTTTTTGTGTGTGTGTATTTAATGCATTTCTAATAGTACATAAAAAAAGAAATGAAAAATCTGTCAAATGTGCCAATATTTGTATCCAACTAATCATTTAATCATCATAATAATCAATTAATCAATAACTAAAATGTTAGTTGCAGCCGTAGTGATGATGTTTAAAAGCCCAAACATATTAATGAGACACCCAGAGCAAAAGTTGCGCTGCAGAATGATGTTATTAGTAATAAAATGGTTGATTTGGCCCTTTTGTTGATGAAGAGGGCGATGTTGAGGGATATTCAATGAAGCCAATGGGTACATTTCTTAATGTATAACTGTGTTGGAGTTGATGCAGGCCTCGGTGCACAGATACCCATCCGTAATCCATATTCAGAGCCGCTTTCTATTGATTGAGTGTGTTCCAGATAAGAGGGGATGCTGAATCGCACAGAGATAATACATTCTATGGATCACAGGAATGCAAATCAAATCAGATACCCATGCAAATGTGTGCCAAAGTCATCTCAAACAGATTTTATTTTATTTATTCAGATTCTGAAAATTCCTTATTTCAAGTTCACATTTGTAGCTTTCGCTCTCTCTCTCCGTTTTTTTTTTTTCCCCTTCTCCTTCCTGAGCTCTCTTGGAAAATAATTAATTGGCTAATGTTTTTCAGAGCCCAATTACCGGCTCGCCTTCTCCTCAACATGCACAATCAGGAGGCGTGACGCATATCCCCAAACCCCTTGATCACCACTGTCCTTAGTCAGCAGCCAACTGCTGAATCACTGGCTGCTTGAGTCTGTTTCTTTCTCCGTCGGCATTCAGAGTTTGATTCGCAGGCATATTTTCTCCAAACAACTGCAGCTGAAATTGTTTCCTGGGGCTCATGCTTTATGTCGTACACTTCCAGTCAGACCTTTACATGCACTCACTGGTCTGAATGTTATATATGGGCTTGTAACGATTCATTTGAACCACATTTCTCCCAGTTTAAACTGGTTACAATCGTAAAAGTTCAGTATTCACGGATTTTCTCTAAATTATTTGCCTAGATAGAGCATATATAAATTATGTTTTAAAGATGCAATGATGATTGACACTGTTGGCTCGCATTTGCAAAGCAGCCAATCAAGGAGCACCAGTCATTTTCCTGGTCGCTGATTGGCTCTTTCCCCAATAAGATGAGGAGATCACATGACTTTAGCAGCAAAGCAAATTGAGTCAAAATGATGTTTTGACTCCATTTCAAAGTCTTTTTAAGCAACAGTAGCATCAATTAAATAAACTACTTTACACACTGGGATTAAAAAGTTTGCTTTATTTCTTAAGTGCCTGGTGATGCTAATTGGCGACATACCTAAATGTATAACAACAGTAAGTGCAATGTTCAAATCAATAGCCTCTTATTCAAACTTTTTGCCATGTGAACCAAAATTGTGAACTCAAAAAAATAGTTCTGGGTCAAAAATAACAAACCTAAAATCAAGCAAATAAAGTATTTGTTGCAGATTCAAAACTTGAACGCGATTTTTATGACGGTGTAGAAAATAACTTGTAAATTTTCGCCAAACACTCGGAATTTTTGTGATTAATCTCTAAAAATTTCATGAAAATTTTCAAAATAAAATTTGACATTGAAATACAGAATTTTCCAGTATTTTTTGTTGAAATTTTCTGATGATAATCTCAAAATGTCCGTTTTTTTTTTTTTTTTACTGTTTTTGCTGTATGAAAAAAAAACAAAAAAACATCCAGTTTTCAGTTTCTTTTGGACTCGACTGATTTCATGTATTTTCAGCAATAAGAGCAGGATTTGGTTCACTTTCTTTCAAAAAGAATAAAAACTGGTAGTGGAGTAAATAAAGCTGGAGGATTCAAACCTAAAATCTGTCCAGAAAAACAGCCAATTTAAATGAACTCTGCCAATTCAACCCAGGCTGACTGATTGTAAACCTCTGACCTGAACTGTGTTTACAAACAAACTACTGACCATGGAGAGCATCAATAATGCATTTGCCAATAAAGTCATGCCCGGTGTCTCTGTGTCATGTTTTTATTGATTCAACAGAGACAGAAAACACACAAATCAAGACAGGAAAAATAGGAGTCATGACTCAAAATTGTTGAACGTAATGCTGGATGGTAAAATCTTTGAAATGAATGCATAAACACACACATCCAGCAAACGAGAACTGACCACACTCTGTGATCCTCATGTTTTTATTTGTTCAGTTTTTTTGTTTTCTTTCATTTCTTTTTTTTTTTTTTAACACAAAGTTACAAAATGCAGTTAAAAGTCTGGGCAGAGCTGCTCTCCTGGCCAACTAATGTTATTTTAATACAGATTTAACCATTTTAGTCAGTTACGTTCTAAAGAAAAATCTGCAAATAGGCAGATTTCTTTTGCATTTCTTAAAACTACATCATAATTAAACATTAAGATAATCAAGTTAACATTTGTAGGATCAGAATTGTTCTCTTTTGCAATGTATTGCATTGAAAAGTATATATTTTTTTATTCCTCCACCTCTGTTATGAAACGATTAATCAAATCAATCGTGATTAATCGATTATTTGAAATAATTGTCAACTAATACTAATGCAAAAACAGGCCATTTGTTGAAAGAACAGCATATAAAGAGCAGATACTAAATCAAAACTGCACAAAAAGATAAACATTTTGCATTCAAAATAAAAATAATTTCTTTGTAAATAAGTTTTGTCTAGAACTCCACAGATTTTTTCAAATTATTAATCCAAAAAATAATCCATAAATTAGTATCCAGTGTTTTGTTAGATGCACATAATCAACCGTTATTATATTGCATTTTAGGCAATACAATTACTTTCTTTTTTTAAAAAGTAACTGATCTTTATCTGCATCTTTTAATGAATTTTTGATATTGTGTCAAAAACGTTTTGTGTTTAAATGAAAAACCTGCACAATGCAACAATTTGCTTTATCCGATTGATCGTGAGAATAATCAATATTTCTGTAACTAAACCATAAATAAAACTAAAACTCTTTCTGCTGTATTTGTTTAAAGGGTTGTGTTGGTTTGGCAGCTGTATATGCATTTGTTTCTGTATTAACTATATAAAAATCAGCTTTTATAATTTATTCTTATGTTATGTTCTGATGTTTTAAGTTAAATTAGTGAAGGAAGTGAATATTTGATGGCATTCTAGTTCACTGTTTGGTTGTGTTGCGATCTAATGATCCCTGCGAAGGCGGTAATAAAGAGCCCGCTCCCCGTGCATCAGAGCGGATCTTTTTATTCACTCGCCTCCTTCTCTAAAATGCAGTTAGGTATGTTAAATAAAATCAGACGACCAATAAGCAAAGCCACTAAAGCGACACACTCATCACTCAGATCACCCGGCGGACCTCTGAGCTGTCAATTACTTCACTCCTGCAAGCGCGCCTCGCATACTGACGCCGGCGGAGGACCAGACCAGTTCATTAATTGATCTTTGGTATTCCCCAACGAGGACGGAGGCTCAGCAGAGCAGCGTTTGCTGATTTCGTCGGTAAAATCCACCACTTGTTCGTCTCTCTAAGCGGGTTCGGACTCGGCGGACGGTTTTAATGAGAAGGAAAACTGGTGTGTGAATGTGAAAACAAATTGTCAGCGCAGGCGAACTTGATGTACCTCAGGCTGAATATAGTCAGGGTTGCCAGGTTGGGCGGGTTTGGACTCGGTTTGGGCGTGTTGTTGGAATTTGGGATGATTTTTTACCACTTGTGGCCAGATTTTATTTTATTTCTAAGAGCACAAAAGGTTTAATAAAGGGCTGTGATTGGACTTACTCTATTGTTTCATTTTGAAATATCTAAAATCTGTCGAACATGACATCATCGGTGATTAGTAGTTATTGATGAATCATCTCTATGTATACATTTCTATATATTATAACTTTATTCTCGCAATATTGTCTTCATTGTCCTAATATTACGACTTTATTCTTGTAATATTTAAACTTTTTTTGTACTATTTCGACTTTTATTTTGTTTTATTATGACGTTATTCCCAAACAAGTTTAATCTCATAAAACTATAAGTTTAGTTTCGTAACGACTTTACTTTTGTATTACAGCTTTATTCCAGAACCAGTTTATTCTCGTAATTTTGACTTTAGTCTTGTAGTATGTCTTTTATTTTGGTAGTTCTTATTTTTCTTAGTGTTGCTCCAATATTCTGTTGTTGTTTTTTTACACACGTGTATTCAAGTGAAACTACTCAAGGTTGAAATTTGTGCTCGTTTTCTATAGAGTTGGTCACATAGAGTATGTTTCATGTGGCTGGAAACCATCAGATCTGGCAACCCTGAGTCCAACTTTCCATCACCTAGTTTACGTCAGTGCAGCAGCTTCATCTTAGATGCGACAGCTGCGTTGTTTTATTCCACTGTTTCCTGCGAGTTGCGATGCACCAGCCTCCTCCTGGACCCCCTCAGACTTGCTGATGCATTCTGTTGGTCTGCGATCCGCTCTGCCTTGTTCCGCTCCACACAGCCACGCATGACACTTGCAAACCTGCCGGCCTTGAAGTCAACATGCCGCCTGTCTAAATTGTTCTCTTCCATGCGCCGAGAACAAGCTCGATGTAATTATTCTGCCCCTCAGAAGTGGAGCGCTGGCTAAAATAAAGGAGACGTGTCTTTGCCGAGCACAGTCCAGCGCGTTGATAGACCCGTCTGCAGGCCGAGCCGTCCCTGGAGAAACGGCGAGCGGCACGGATGTCAAATACGCCGATGAGCAGATATCAGAATCCGTCCGCATTATGAACTAAAACAGACTGCTGGATGCCATTTTACTTATACTTCATACCAGAAGCTGTGAGACTCTCAAACTCCTCTCAGTCTCTCTCACTGCTCTGTCCCTAACAATAACTTGGTCACTTCAACCCCTAACCCCCCCAATGACACTGTATTTGCACTTTACACTCGGACACTTTAAAATGTTGCACTGCTAAATTTATCTTCCCATGCTGCTACATTATTCATACTTCGTCCATTTTGTACATTCCTATTAATATACATTTCATTTTTCTACTTCTTGTTTTTATATATTTGTAAACATTTTTCCTATGTATAACAATTTGATCTTGTAGCTAGTTTTTATATTTTATACTTTATATTTGGATGTAACTGGGGCCGTGACTCTCAATTTCGTTCCACCTCATGTAACACGTGATGTGAATGACAATAAAGTCTCTTGAATCTTGAATCTTGAATAATCATGTTTTAAACTGACAGATCTCATTTTGGTGCAAAGCAGCACAAGCAAAACATGAGTAGCAACGTTTGACTTTTTCCCCCATAGACTCTTAGTGTTTGGGGTGGACAGCAGGTTGCAAAAATGTGAAACCTTTTCACATTTTACACACAAAGAAACATTTTTTACTTGTGAAATGGGTGTAAAATGATACTGTTTGTTTACAAATACAATATCTTACCAAGTATTTTTAGTCTACAAAGTAGTTTCTAGTGCAAATACCTTAGTGTACTTGACATAAAACAAAACTAACTTAACTTAAGTTTCACTTGTAGGGTGAAACTTAACTTTCACCCTACAAGTGACTTGTAGGGTGAAAAGCTGTTTGCTAACGATAACTAGCATTAGTTTTAGCTGTCAAGTTGTCAACATAACGCGCTAAATCCCAAATCTACTCCTGATATATAGAAGAAATTGGGACGCAGTGCTTTGCTACTAATTGCCAACAATATAACAACTAGATAAGGTCAGGAAAAGTTTTGATTAAGACAAAAATAGCGACGGAGAGGGAAGCAGTTCATTTATGCTAGCTTGACTATGACAACCGTAACATGTAGATGTGCTGTGGAATTTTGGTTTTGGTTGAGTTAAAAAAATTTTTTTAAAAAGGCGACACAAACCAACTCTGACAGATCATCAGTAAAGCAGGTGTTTAAATTAGCTAATCAACCACCGTTGTGTTAGCTTAGCTAATAGCAGCGGTAGCTAATCTACCACAGTGAAAATATAAAAGTGTAACGTACTGAATGTTCTGTTGCTTGTGTGGAAAATGTTTGAGTATTTTTAATTTGGGTCTTGAATCTTGATACATTAGTGGAGCTGTTGTCGGTCAGTTGCTATGGCAACGGCTCTGTGCGTAGCGTAGCCGATATAGAGAACGAGAAAAAAAGAATACGAGTAGTTTTGAGTTATTATTCAACGTTTGTCCTGCGTTATTTTTCTTTTCTGTGGCGCACTGCACTAAACTAGTAATACATACGTCTCCATGTTTTATTTTAACAGAATTGTTAAAATAAAGCAACTTTTCAGCAGCATATAGGAAATTATTTTAAGTAAATAATTCCTAAATATTGGTAAATAAGTACTAATTCCACTGCCAGATTATTTCATTTATTACAACACATTTCTCCCATGTTTTAAGTGGAACTGGTACTTTTTGTCAGTTCTTGCTGAAAAGTATAAGATAGTTTTGTTTTTTTCAAGATATTTGCACTAACGTCTAGATAAATACTTGGTAAGATTGTGTGTTTTTGCAGTGAATGAATGAAGTAGAAATAGATTTTAACAGAGTTGAAATGTGAAAACATTAAAAAGTTAATTGTACACAAAAACAGATGTTTTGGAAAAGTGAGACTGTTGTTCTTTTGCTCTTATTCCGTGTTTTTATTGGTGCAAAGGATAAGCATCTTAAAGAAAGAAAGAACTTTATCTCAACTGTTTTGAGGTAAAATAATTACCTGGCATGAATCCTCCTTACAGCTACGATCAAAACAAGAACAAAAGCGAACTGGCGGATCAGAGGGAAGTAGTTACAAATAAAAATCCAGTTCAGAACTGGGGTGAGGCGACCGTGGAGCAAAAACAAATCAATAGACAGAGCGGATGAGTCCAATCCCTGCTCATCAGGAGGATCCCTGGGGATTGGAGACGCTCCCCAACACTGCCCACCCATTACCTCCCAATCCTGTCCAAATCCCAACACAAAGCCGCCGCGTCCAACAGAGCAAGCAGCTTCCTTTGCACCACAAATGAAAAACTGCATATTGAAACTATCCTCTAATATCTTGTTTTGATGTGAGAGCTTAGTTTTAGTGATGATGAAAGGGGAGCGCTGCATCTCTCTTACTTTGAAGTACTTTATTAGTGCTATTAGTGTGTGTCCTTCAGCTTGCTGCATCCAGTAAGGAGGGAATAATTATTGTAATAAAGTCTGCGAGTTACAATAAACAGCAGCGGGAGGAGGGGGTCACCTAAATTCATTAGAGGTGCAACGTGGGAGGAAGAGCTGCGGCTTTCATCCGTCAGGAAACCAGATTCAAACTTCGTTCTGCGTGGATTTTAAAAATACACTGCAAAAACAAAATCTAACCAAGTACTTTTGGTCTAGTTACTAATATAAATGTGTTATAACACTTGAAATAAGACAAAGGTAACTTAAAACTAACTTTTCAACATGATATAGGATCTTGTTTAGTCAATAATACTGATTAAAAATGGCAGATTATTTAACTTAATTCAACACATTTTTCCAAAATTTACTAAAATATTTGCAATAGAAACTCAACCAAAATTACTTGGTGGCATTTTGTGTTTTTGCAGTGTAGGGGTGTCACGAGTATGCAAAAGGTTTTGCACTGCAAAAACTAAATCTTACCAAGTATTTACAGCGCAGTTTCTTGGTACACTTGAAAGACAAAACTAACATTCATGTAACTTCTCAGTAAGATAGAGTAACTTGTTTTAAGTCAATGATTCCTTAATATTGATAAAAAGGTTTCAGATTATTTCACTTAAAACGAAACAATTTTACCATGTTAAAAGTAAATTAATCTGCCAATGAAACCAGTAGTTTTTCAGTTCAGTTCAATCCTTACGTAGTTTATTAATCCCAAAGGGAAATTAAATGTTGTGTCATATTATCTAAGGTTCTTCAAAGAGCGTTTGTGAAAGGGAAGCACCTCCATTAGCAGTCAGTATAACAGTGACTCTGAAGATACCTCTGACTGAAGACACTTTTTTATCACCAGGATTGGTTTTTTTTTTTGTTGTTTTTTTTAGTTTCTAAAATCTAAAGAATGAAAACCAACAGCAAAAATAAATTGTTGGTTGAGTTTCTTGTGCAAATATCCAACTTCACTTGAAATAAGAAAACTAACTCACAAGTTAGCAAGAAAAATTAGTTTCTTTTAAGTCAATAATTCCTCAGTTTTGATTTAAAACAGTATTGAATTCTGCACCTAAAAATTAACACTAAAACTACAACTGTAACTAATAAAAAGTAAAGTATATTTAACAAAAAAATACACTCTAAATAAAACTAACTGAATTACACAAACCAAAAGTCACAACAAAAAGTGAAACTACAACAAGAAGATAAAAGATTATTAGACCTTCCTAAATGTTCGCTGTGAGATCCAGTTGCTGCAATAAAAGATGAATAAATTTCAGCGTTTCTGCCGATAACTGTGGTCAGAGTTAGTTTATCAGTGCAGGAAAAGTCTGTGGGTGGGTGAAGGATTTGGCCTTTGATTGAGTTGAGCAGCATCCACTCTATTGGCCTGTCCATCTCTTTAATTCCACTGTCAATGAGAACAACTTTCATTCTTCATTACAGGCACGGCAGCCCATTTATCAGCTCTGAGAACCTCCGACTGCACTAGCAGGTCGCCTTTTAGTGGCTGTTTTTACGGTTTCTCTTACTGCGTTCTGGCTATAGTTTAAATCAACAGCAGAAAATATAAATGAAAGACAAGAACATCATTTATACAAAAGGAAATTCAGTCGTTCACAGGAGAATAAATGGATAAATAAAAATAAAACAAAACGCAAAATGTGAGCACACCAGAAACCAAACTTTGCTAAACTATTATCAAAAATTTACATTTTGCGTATTTTTTGTGTCTTAATTTTCTTCTAAAAGAAACTCAAGATCTTTAATCAAAAAATAAGTTTTTTGGCAATAAGTTCATGTTTTTTAGTGTCTGGAATTTCTGAAATGTAACAAATCAGGAGGCACTGCCTGTCACCTAGCAACCGAAACCCGTAACCTAGCAACCCAGGCAGAGTTCCGCCACAGCCGGTTTTAACAGGCTGCTGGAAAAGACAAGTGATATGTTGATCACTTACGGTTGTAAAATTGTTCACCTGTTTTCAGCCATTTTCACATTTAGCTGTAAACGTTAAGTTATGAGGGGGCGAACCTTAAGAAAACGCCCTTAAAACCACTCACTTTGACTAAAATCTCATTATTTAGGAATTATTTTGTGCAAAAAAAAAAAAAACATACAATGAACATGTTTTGTTGTTTTGTTTTGTGGCTTAAAGTACATTTTAAAAATTATTTGTTGCTATTAGTGGCACTTTGTTTTCCAAAAAGCTACAGAAAAAAGATGGAACAACCCATAAAATAACATTTTTATTTTTTTAAAAAACCAAATGATTTTATGTTATACATAAAGCTGGAAAAGCTGCCAACTGTTCCTAAATTTCCTTCCCCTCATTAATACCCCCAGCTGTCAGCAACATACTAGAAAGTCCTTTAAAAGTCTGGTTGATGCATCTGTTCGGTTGACCTTTAACTGGGCCAACCAGCAGATATCGATACACAGAGCAAAGTATTGACCAGAATGAATACAGCTGGGACTAAACGAGCTCAAGGACCAGAAAACAAGACCAAGAGATATACCACAGGCCAAAACAAGGTAACAAACATCACATGAAGGGCTAATAAAGCTAAAGAAAAACCCAGAGGGAACCCTATCCTGTAGCATAACAATCCCATAGACGTCCAAACTGTTCATTTTTGGGTCCAAGTTGATAGAAATGGAGGAACTAAATGATGAAAAATGAAACGATGACCCATGATTGAGGAAAATCGGAATAACATTCACAGTTTGTAAATGTAAATCAGACCATGACCTTACAAACGTCGATGCCCTCATTATGAATACATTAATATGGAACAGATCTGGTGAAGAAGCTCCAGTTCCACCAACAGTGGAAAGAAAAGACAACTAACACTAATTAACTACGTATTATTAAAGCTAGTTGTACTCCACTTTAGCTGAACAAAACTATATATGTACTATTTTCTGTTTATTTCATATACCAAGGATACCCTGTCTGTTTACCGGTACAACTTGGGTCAAATGTTTTGGGTTTCCTGCCACAAGCTATTCACTTTGTTGGAACCCAAACAGAGGAAAACTGAAAGCATGTTACAAAAATGTTGCTGAAATACTTTAGAACAAGGATATATCCAGTACAAATAAAAGACAGACTCTGGGCAAAAGTCGCAAAAGGTGCAGTTACATCAATGCTAACGTTTAATTTCTGTAGGAAGTTTTATCTGGGTAGATCCTGTGTACGAGTTAAACGCTAACTAGCTTTAGTGTGACTATTAGCTGACACTAGCTTAAAAGCTAAATACCGTTAGTCAGAGTCTTAACTATCTCTAGCCTAAATGCTAACTAGTGTGACTGTTATTTGCCATTAGTCTAAACATTATCAACTGTTAGCATCTTTGTAGAAGAAGTTAAGCTGTAGCTGTTAAGTGCTGTTAGCCTATGTGCTAATTACCATTAGTTGGGCCGTTAACTGTTGCTAGTCAACCGTTAGCATCTTTGTCGAAGAAGTTAGGCTTTAACTGTTGGCTGACTACTGCTAGTGTGACCGTTAGCTGCCTTTAGTTTACACATTAACAGTTAGCATCTTTGTAAAAGAAGTTAGACTGTAACAGTTACTGTAACTGCTGCTAGCCTAAATGCTAGTTACCGTCACTATTACCTTTTTACTGCCATTAGTCTAAATGTTATTATCCGTTAGCATCTTTGTAGAAGACATTACACCGTAAGATTTAACTGCCATTAGTTTATAGGCTAACAACCGTTAGCATGTTTGTAGAAGAAGTTAGCCAGTTTTATGATTATTTGCCTTTTGATTATATGTTATTTATTCATGTACTGGTATATTGCAAGTATGAAATTGGAGATTTATTTGTTTTAGGAATGTAATATATGCTAATTTTATGACTGTTTATCCATACTGCTTCATTTTGTACATAATATGTAACTTCCAGAATAGAGTCTGATTTGTTGAGGCGTACCTGTACATGCATGCATGCGACATCTACACAGGTGAAGCCGCCCAGCAGTGCAGGCAGGGGTCGGCTACTTCCTGAAGGACATCATGACTTTGCAGGCTTGTATTTTTTATACATATTTTTTTAAAGAGAAAACTCGTGACCATCTGGTTGCAGGACAATCTCAGGACAGCAAAGACTAACACACCTGCTGTTAGGTAATGAGTCTGTCCACAAGGATTACACAAATACATCCAAATCTTTACGCCAATTAGAGGTGAGAACTGGAAGTTTGTGCTCCAGTCAGTTTAGCTGATAAACGGCTTCTATTTATACACCATATATATATATATATATATATATATATATATATATATATATATATATATATGTGTGTGTGTGTGTACTTTTTTGTTTTTTGTAGTGTTTCTTAGCAATCATCAACTTTTTTTTTGTAGTTAACAGAGGTCCAAACTGCAACCTGGCTTTTGGGAGAGGAGTTTGCAGATGACAACAATAACAAATGCATTGACTAAGCAGGAAAAATCCACATACCATGACTTAATGTATGGCTTCCTCGCGAGGCTTTGCTTACCTGCACACATTTTTGAATACGATCAGCACTCCTTCTCTGCACAAATCCCTGGACTCGAGTTGTAGGTGGAGGTTTGAGAGAGCGAACCCTCTTCCCGCCTTTGGTTTCATTGAGGAAGAGCAAAAAAAAAGAAGGTTATTTTTCCATGGAGCTTCAATTTATAATCCCTGGTCATTGCAATCATGGGCCGTGAATTTGTTTTTGTGATACTGACTGGGTGTACTCCGCCAGCGGTATTGATTTCTTTCTTTTTGTTTAAGATTCAATGCGTGGGCGGCAGGATGATCATTTTGATTAGGCTGGAAGGGAGGCTGATTTTCACCCTCTATGTGTTTGCAATGTTGATAAGACTGTGACAAGTATAGGAAGCATGAATAATCCATGAAGTAAAGATGTATACCGTGCCGCTTTAACTTGAAAAGCCATTTTTCAGCTTCAGGATTTTTGTCACAAATCTGATACTTTTTTTTTTTTGCCTTTTGAGGAATACATTTTCAAAGAATGGAGGATATTTATCTGCACCTAGCTAAGACATTTAGCAGTTTTAAACAAAGTGCTGCACCTTTTTTTAGCTTTATCTAAACGGGAAGCTGCCATTACAGGTCACTGCATCACACGACTTTGACTACGCCACTACAAAACTTAAATTTTCTTCTGTTGTATAATTCAACTCCACTTGAGTTCAGGGTCAGGATATTTAGGTAAAGAGCATCAGTTACAGCAATGTTTTTCAATGTGGAGGCCACCAGGGGGCGCTCAGAAAGATAGAAGGGATATGACAAAACAAAAATACAAAAATACAATTGTTTTTATTATAATATGCAATCTGTTTTTCATAATGGCATATCAGGGCCATTGTGAATAGAAGAAAAATGAATATACGTCTGGCAAAAAACAGACATTTTGAGATTAATCTCAGACATTTTCTAGAAACGATGGAAATATTTCAATTTTAAAAATTGCAAATTTGTTACAAAAAATCTGAATTTTGAGATTAAACTCAGAGATTTTCAATAATAAAACATGTTTTTCAAAAACTTGCAAGTTTTCGAGTTTGAAAAGTTGATAATTTGCTAGAAAACAGTTTGTAATGTCAAATATTGGCTAGAAAAAATTTCAAAAATTTGAGATTAATCTCAGAAATATTCTAGGAAAACTTGGAAATTTCTGAGTTTTAAAAAAAGTTTTTTGGTGGAAATTTACTCTTAATTTTTTTCTTTCTACAATGACTCAACGTTTTTTTATTCATTTTAATAAAACATAAGTGAAATTTATTCAAATGTTATTTTTTATGCTCTTCTTTCTGTCAAATTAATCAACCTGCTTTGCTTCTCAGGCTCCTTCCAGACACACAGATGTTACGTTTGCTCTCATTTCTCTTTAACTGCTTAAAATTATTACAGGATGTTTTGCTTTGTGAGGTTTTCCTTGTTGTCTCTTTAAGATGCTTAAACTTATTTTTCAGCAACATCTTAGTCCTAATGATGTTGCCATGCAGTTTTATCACTAGTTTGTCTTTTTTTCTATCTGATTTAATTGAAGATAAACAAATTCACAGGCACTTTTATTTTTGTGACAAAGCTGTATGAACAAATAAGTGGTTTTCGTTCCTGCTCCATAGCTGTGGTTAATATTGATGTGGGTCACCTAATATAGCAGTAAAATGGCAGCTAGACGTTGTTTTTTAGGATTGGGAGCCTCCAAATTGCTGTTTTTGATGTGTTGATAACAAATAACAAGTTGAAGGTAGAAAACAATCACTACTGATTCTGAGGTCGTTCCACCAGCTGAATTGCATGTTGGGGTGAACCGGTTGGACCAGAGCAATCAGTTGGAGGTTGTCTTTCAGTTTTAGAGCCCAAATTGTTTTTACACACCGGCTTCTCAAGGTTTTAATTTAGGCAAACACACCAGGCTGTCAGTTTAAAAGAAACGGACCGACTTCTGTTATCCAGTAACTGAAAAACAGAAACTGTAATCCAGATTACAAATCCAGAATATCACCAAGTTTTTATGCAGAAACTACATATTAATAATTTTTGTTGGCCTCATACTACGATTCCTGATGATGCTCATTATTGCGTAATATTACCCAGAATGCTCAGCTCCATAAAGATAGTCCCTGAATTTACAGCTTAATTGGCTGTGTTGGTTAGGTTGTTTAATTCAATTCAGCGCTGCTAGTCCAGCTCATTTGCTTTTGCTTCTTCCCTTTAAATATCTAGCTATATGGTTAGAAAGCTGGGCACAGAGATGTTGGAGTAGGGGATTTGAACTTTGCTCGATACGGTAGATAGAAAAGATGGTTTGAACTGCTCTTTGGTTCTACTCTGGTAATTGGGGTCAAAGTTCAGGGATTATTTGAGCTTTTAAGGGTCCATTTCCTCCAGTCCTGTTTGATCAAATTTAATCCAACTGTAGTTTGTTTGTCTAGAGTTTGGTTTCTTTGGGGAGGTGTGAATCAAACCAAGAACGTGAACCCGGGTAAACTTACAAACCTCGATTTCGTTTGGTTGAAGTGAACTCTGGTCCGGTTCAAATGTGGACGCCAAGTGGACTAGAGACCGCTCCAAAAGCAGAAGGTGGACTACAGCGCAGGGCATTCTGGGTAAACACAACTAAAAACAAACACGAGAGTCTAGCACTAGCTGAAGAAATGATTGGTAGTTGAAAGAGAAAACCGCTAAAACCTGATACTACTCCATTTTTATTTACATTTTGCGAAAAAGTTGCGCTCAATGTCTTCTTCAGAGGTTTGTGTGTCATTTCCTTTTATGATTTTCAGTGCAGCGCCCCCACAGGCAAGGAGGGGAACAGGTTTTAAATTAGTTAATTTTTTTGACACAGTGCAATGTGAAGGAGAACCGCAGCAGCTGAAAATGTAACAAATGTAGCAGTTGAGGGCGTTAACTACTGGTTGACACCCTCAACCACATCAAACTGTCATAAAACAGACATTCATCAATTTAATGATTTTTTTACTAAAAACTGCAGCGTTTTACGTAGGCGACATGACAGAATAAAGACCCACTTCAGTTACAGTTTTGAAATAAATCCAGAGATGGAATCTAATGATGGTGAATTAAAGTGTAGGTGTGCACTCTCCACTCTCTGGGGTGACTCAGAGAAACGGGTCCTATAGCAGCGGGAACCAACGGTACCAAACACCCACGCTGACATGGGAAACAAAACCAAACTTTGGTTTGAATGAAAATGATAAAACGAAGAGATAAAAATTCCAGTTTAGTCAGCTATCCAACCTTTCTGTGTTTGTACTTTATGCTACGGCTCAGCTTTGAAACTCCAAGTATCTCCAACAAACAAACCAACTTTCAAATGAGCTCTGAAGAATAACATGAACCAGAACACAGAACAGGGGAAAAAGTTTTTAAGTGTTGCAGTTTAGTTTTTTAAAATCAGAATCTCTGGATCTGAGCTTTAAAGCTGAACAAAACATGTTCATTATATTTTTTGTGCTCAGAATCATTCTTAGATAATGAGATTTGTTTCAGGATGAGCTGTTTTATTGTGTTCCGTCACTTTAAATCTAAATAAAACTGCTGCCAGGGGGGGTGGAGCAGTTTGGGTTACTAGGCAACGGGCTGGGGTTGCCAGGCAACGGCGTGGAGCCCTTCTAACGTGATTCAACTCTAGGAAGGTTTTTGAAACGGCTTGTTTTCCAGAAACTAAAACCTGTTTTTAGAGCAAGTAGAAACCCAAATGGAAGTACGAAAAAGTAAAAAGTGGGAATTTTACATAGTAAAAATAAAACAAACAAAAAGCTCTACAAACACTGAAAGTTCAGCACAATTAATCGCATATGAAATAAGATGTAAACCATTAAAATGAGAATCCTTAAAGCCTGGTGAAGGACGGTGGAGTTTAACAATCATAAAAAGAATCCAGATTTTCATCGAGTCTCCGTCTGACGACGGTTTTCTTTACCACTTTAAAACTCCAGGTGCCGATTTCCCTCCTTACTGCCAACATGAGCAAAACGATGAAAGTTAAAATATTCCCCAACGTGTCCTCCAGTAATTTAACATGTTTTGTTTACAAAACACTCCTGCAAGTCTTGTTTCTTTTTTTTCTTCGGTTTCCTGTCGAGACTTTTCCACCTACATCATGTTTATCCCCTTGGGTTCAGTATGTTTATATATATATTATTTTTTCTTTTACTCTTGTCTGTTTGCCACCAAAATCATGCACGGCATCTCCGGGATGAAGAGGGGAGGAAAAAAAAACACATTTAAGTCTAATTTCCATACAGCATGTCTGCTGAAGGAGTGATCTAGTATTCACTCTACCATATCTGTCAGAAATATTTGTCAATGGCAAAACTATTTCTTGAAGAATATTTGTCAAACATCCTGGAAGAAGTGAGAATATTACTAAGACGCAGTTCAACTGAGGACTTTTTTCCAAAGCGTTAGTAATTTTTCTGCTCTTTTTTAGTTTGATTTTGAGTTCAAATGTTTTTTAAATGGTTTAAGCTTCTCTTTTTCTCCATAAAAGTCCTACTATCCAATGCAAATTAGGGAATCAAACGTGGTTCTGTGTTGATGATTCCGATTAAAAACTTAAACTTGTTGTTTTCACACTTAAATGTAGCTTTATTTATTTTTTTGTCTCTAATCTCATACCAAATGCAGCTTTAGCTCATAGGGGAATGAGTGTTTTGGCGCTTGTATTTCACATTTTCAGTCCTTTCATGGTTTTGAAACATGCTGATTATTCGAAGAGGCTCATCTGACGCATCAAACGTTGCAGAAAATATCCTTGCGAACTCTTGTAGGAAAAATGAAAATGAAACTATAATCTGTGATGCCTCGCTTCAGCAGAAGTACCAGTTTAACTAAAGTAAGTGTTTTCAGCAGGAAGAAGGAAATGCTCAAAAACACAACAATCAAAGTACGGCAGGATAAAGAGTCTTAATTTAGAGGAAACTACTGAAACCAACAGAGGGTTATGTCAAAACCTTGGGATAACTTAAGAGATCAATCTATTTATCTCAAGATAAAACTAGTTCACATAGCAATTTTTAAAGATTTTACTTAAAAATTGTCCGTCTAACAAGCTAATATTACCTAAAGCTAACTTGGTAGCTTGTAGCTCTCTGGATAATTTACACTGAGTAGGCTTTTTGAAACCATTTTTTCTACTCATTAAGATAATAAATTGTTTTTTTCTTCAGTCTTACAATGGCACAAGCATAAAAACCACAATATATTGACTGGTGAACGTTGCAAACATAACCTTCATACTAACATCATACTTGGATGTCAGAAGAAGTTATGGAAAAATAATCCCTAAGTTGGGAAAATGTGTTTTTCTGATGGTTTACCTCAGTTCAATTTGATCTATTCTCGTGGAAAGACTCTACAGTAATTGAAGTGTTTTCCCGACTGATAGTCCGGTAAATTTGATTTGATTGGGGACCAAATTTGCACCATTTGTTAAAATTTTCAGCTGCTGCGGTTCACGTTCTCACTGTACTGTCAAACAAACCAAACCCTTTGAAAAACATGTTCCCCTCCTCACCAGTGGGGGCGCTGCAGCAAGACCCACTGAAGGAAACGACACAAAAATCTCAGTGAGGAAGACATTGAGTCCAACTTCCTTCTTCACAAAATGTAAACACAAGTGGACTAGCAGCAGATTTTCACGTTTGTAAGTTTTCTCTTTTGTTGTTGGTAAAATGCAACAAACCATTTATCCCACTAGCGCTATGCTAGCAAGTTTGTTTTGATTTATTTATCCAGAATGCCCTTCACTGTAGTCCACTTCCTGCTTTTGGAGCGATTTCCAATCTGCATGGTGTTCACATATTCTTCTGAACCGCACCAGAGTTCACTTCAGCTGAACCGAGACCAAGACTTTAGGTGGACCAGAGTTCACTTTTTTGGTTTGATTACACATTCACACCTCCTGAAACAAACCGGACTATCCAGACAAACAAATTGATGTGAATGCACCCTTTTTGTTTGTCTGTTGATATCATGCTTAAACAGAAGGAAAAACATTTCTACACTACAATATTTGGCCACTCCATCCATCTCTCATCATCCAGCATGCTAAATAAAAATATAAAAGTTATTATTACCAGGATGAGGGTTAATAAAAAATAACATCTATACTTCTCTATAAATCACAAGGAGGTTACAGTGTTCATTTCGTGTTGAATAAGATTCCTCTCCTGGTGCACTGAGTCTGTGTATAAAGTTATTGCTTAAGGCAGGAATGACCTGAAGCCGACCTCACTGCAGCAAGTCTCTCAACCAGAGGAACCTGGTGCTTTGGTTTGTGCTGAGGTTATGCTGTGCTGTCCCAAATGTTGAACATCTTTTGTAACATCCGACTAGAGGCTGCGGTGTAAAGGCCAAGTTTGATTGGATTTCCTTTTATTAGATGTTTTTTGCTAACTTTAATCCCAGTGCTCCAACAGGTCACCCTCTAACAAAAACAAAATGGCTCCCTGAACCTCCTCTCTACACTGCAAAAAGTCCCCTTTCAAAAACAAGAAAAAAAAGTACAAAAATAGGGTATAATTTTCTTAAAATAAGAAAAATTATCTGCCAACAGAACAAGAAAATTTATCTTGTCAAGATTTTCTAAAACAAGAAAAAATATCTTACCAAGATAAACCTACAATATCTTAAAATTAGTGTATTTTTACTTAAAACAAGCCAATTTTACTTATACGAGTAAGATATATTATCTTATTTTAAGAAAAATTATCTCAAGTAAAGAAAATGTTACTTGACACTGAATTTCTTAAAATAGCGTAAAATTTTCTTATTTTAAGAAAAATGTTCTATGTATTAAGAAAATAAATCTCATATATTCTATTTGTATATATAGATAGATTATATATTATATATAGATACAAAGATCATCAATCATCTTATTTTTTACAGTCTTGTTCATATACAGGAAAGTTTAGGTTGTTCTAACAGGATGATCAAATTTTGGTTAAAAATTAATTGAAATAATATATAAAATTGAATACTCACTTCAAAAAGTATGAGCCAAACTTTTAATTACAGTAACAATGCTACAACTAGCTAACTGTTAGCTGCTAACAATGCTAAGTTTTATTTGTTTGAAACCATATTTATTTACTCCGGTTATTGCTGCTATTTTTCCCCAGACTCTATAAACTCTTCAGATCTGCTCTGCCGTTGTGCTGCTCCTCACTATTCGAGCTACACAGTTAAATGCTGTTATTTTGTGTCCATTAGCCTCTAAAAACCTCCCTTCCGAAGGTGTTTTTCTTTCGGTTTTACAGCAGGGACTACGTCAGGAGTCCGTTTTGCCCTTTTCCCACTTCTCCCTAGTCTCCATTATCCGCCGATGTACAGCCCAGCTTTACAACCGGCTGTTTCCCCGGTGACCTCCCGCTTCGGCGTCCGCCGCCTCTCATTGCCTTTGACCCTGTTTGCCATGCAGGCTGTAATTGTCACTCGCTCAAGGCTTTTAAAACCATCAAAAGCTCCTCAGTGCTGGGCGTGTGGCAGTATATCTCGGCTCTCATCAGACCGCTGTCCTCCAAGAGCTAATCCAGCAGCCCCCGAGGTGGCTGATCCAAACCAAACTAATTATTTTGTTTAACCGCTGCGGCTGGAAAACAGCCACTGCACTTTCAAAATGAAGGTCCAGAGCGAGGCGTCTCAACACGATGCTATCTCTTACGTTCTCTCTCCTTTTCCAGCTGATAGAAATGTCTCTCTTTCTGTTTTTGTCACAATAATCTGTTTCTTGAAACAGCAGCCACCATTTTCAAAGTTTTTTCTTCCTCCTTGTGTGTGAAGTCGGATGTGCTATATCCGTAATGGAAACCTACCAGCAGCGTGTTGAGGAGAATCTTTTTCTCTGCCCCTGAAGTCTGGACCTTCCCCGGGCCAGCAAATATATCAAGCAGCTTTCCAGTTTGTGTTCTGCTCTCAGAGGAAATAGGCTCCCTGAGGCTTTGAGGCCTTCTCTTGATCCCTTGGTGATACCGAGGATTTACAGGGACTCTAGTGATTAGCCAGAGGGGAAATGGGAAAACAGGGGCAATCGCTGCCAGCAGTCCCACATCCAACAAATACAGACACACACACTGATGCTACCATAGCAGGAAAACATCAGAACATTCACACACCTTATAATCGTATTATCACACACCCCTTTAAGACGCTAATGTCTCTGATTAGGAGTTTGTTTAACAGGTCAAATCAAAGCAGTTCAAAATTAGGAGTGAAGTTAAAGGATGAATGGTTTTCCAAAGATTGAGGTAATTATTTCGGGGTACGATTGAGTATTAGGGTCATGCTAAGGAACAAAATAATTAAATTATGAGAATAAATTTAGAATATTACAGGAATAAACTTGTATAAGAAAAAAGTCGAAATGTTACAACTTTATTCTGGTAATATTTTGACTTTATTCTCGTCGTTTACTCTGCCGTATCAGGGTATCCACTCATCCTAAAAAGATATTTAAAAGCCTTAAATCCATGTATCTAAAATTAAGGCCTTAAAATACATTAAATTAAGTTGGCTCTAATTATTTCTTGGCAGGACTTTTTAATCCCATTTATTCCATGCAGTTTATTCCTCCTGGAGATTTTTGTGTCAGGTAACAGTTTAGCATCTTTGTTGCATTTTGCGACTCAAGACCGTTAGCAGCTAGCTAGCGGTAGCTGCTAACATACCCTTGCTAACTGGCTAGCTGGCTTTTTAGCGTCACTCATGGGCAATTTAAGCAAGTGATGTTACATTTCACTGAGTCTAGGAGTGAAAAAGTGGCAGATTATTTCACTTATAACGACATTTTTTCCATGTTATAAGTAAAATAATCTGCCGTTTGATCTAAATCAATATTCAATAAGTATTTACTTAAAACAAGCTCCTTTATCATCCTGAAAGGTTGCTAATAAGTTGGTTTTGTCTTATATCAAGTGAACTAAGATATTTGCAGTAGAAACTAGACAAAAATACTTGTAAAAGTTTGTGTTTTTGCAGTTTTATTGCATTTTGTATTTGTTTTTGTCACTTTGTAATTCAGTTTGTAGACGTTGAAAGGTGTTACATAAATAAACTTTGATTATATTTTTTATTTAGAGGTATCAAAGGCTATGAAAACTATGCATCTTTTTCTTTCAGTTGTACAATTAAGAATAAAATGCAAAAAGCTCAACATTGATGAATGTTAAGCTAAAAACAAGCCAATAAACCTCTAAATATGTCTATTCTGCCATAAAGTTTATGTGATATAATTCCCTGTTTTTCCCTGTTTTTCCGAACTCGGTGTATGAATATGCATCCTCTTTGTTCCCTAACCTTGGAAATCAGCATATCTAAACAAATCAGAGCTCCTTGATATTGAAAATGGTTGTAGCAGTCCCATATGTCCCATCTGGCCTTGAAGATAAAACACTGAAGAGACATGGTTTGAAAGTACAAGCTCTTCTGCTGCAGTGTAAGTGTATTATTCGTATTTAGGGCTTGTAGTCGTGTAGCACGCTGGCATTTGGTTGATCTTATCCTCTTTCTGTAAGAGATAAGCAAAGGCCAGGATCAAACTGGCTTTATTTGGCTTCATGCTGCAGAGGAACGTCCAGCTGTTAGCTGGAGCTGCAGCAGAAAGAGTTGGACCTGAAGACTGATGAGAGCGTTGCATCATTTATTTGACGGCGCCTTAAAAACCGTAAAGGTTAGCAGAACGACTTACGGTGTGAAAAGAGGATCAAAGAGGTTTTAATGAAATAAAAGTAACTCAGTTACTGCACTGCAGGCGCCAGGATGAACGGATGAACGGGTGGATGGATGAGTTAAAGAGAAACTTTATAGCCAGAGAAATCAGTGGAAGAATCTATAGAAAGATGGATGGATGGATGTTAAGGTGGATGGATGAACAGTTGGATGTTCAGATGGATGAAGGAACAGTTGGATGTTGAGATGGATGAAGGAACAGTTGGATGTTCAGATGGTTGGATGTTCAGATGGTTGGATGGTTGGTTGGATGTTCAGACCGACGAATGGTTGGTTGGATGTTCAGATGGATGGATGAACAGATGGATGAACGGATGGAAATGATGTTGATTCTCCAGATTCAAATCACTCTCAATCCTTCTCATCCTGAGCTTTTAATAAAAACATTACCGTGTACAACAGGATTATATTTCCACATTTTCCATAAAACCAATTACGAGGACAGTGGTGAATGTCTCTCCTCCCAGAGGACGTCCAACGTCTCAACGTCTCCGCTCCCTCTGGTGCTGCTTTGCTTCTGGGGTTGCAAAAAGCAATTAAAGGCGCCACCTGTTTCTCGGTTCCTCTGCCTCCGCTGCTGGATAATTGGAAACCTCTGTCTATTGGTGTTGGCACTCGACCTCATCTGCAGCTGATATTTCACACAACTGGCCCTTAAAGCTGCAAATGGATCCAAAAACTGAGCAGTGAAACCGTCTTTTGGGCTTCTGAACGGTCTAATCTTTTGTTGTGGCAGATTCAGGTGTTCGCTGACGTTTGGGAAACTTTACGGCACAACGACGGGACTTTTTAACTTATTTATTGGGATCCAGCTATTTGGAGCTAATTAATGACGGTGAGGGATTGCCGTACGTGCAGGCAGAGCTATGAGCAGAGACCGGCCAATCAGCATTCAGCATGATGTCACTTCCTCTTTCATTTACTTCCTGATCTGTGATGATTTCTGTCAAGTTTTTTAATCTATTCATGTGTTCATCCATCCGAACATCCAACTGTTCATCCGTCCATCTGAACATCCAACCGTCTGAACATCCAACCGTCTGAACATCCAACCGTTCATCCATCCATCCGTCCATCTGAACATCCATCCAACTGAACATCCAACCGTTCATCCATCCATCTGAACATCCAACCGTTCATCCGTCCATCTGAACATCCAACCGTTCATCCGTCCATCTGAACATCCAACTGTTCATCCACCTGAACATCCAACCAACAATCCATCCATCTGAACATCCAACCGTTCATCCATCCATCTGAACATCCAACCGTTCATCCATCTGAACATCCAACCAACAATCCATCCATCTGAACATCCAACCAACAATCCATCCATCTGAACATCCAACTGTTCATCCACCTGAACATCCAACCAACAATCCATCCATCTGAACATCCAACCGTTCATCCACCTGAACATCCAACCAACAATCCATCCATCTGAACATCCAACCGTTCATCCGTCCATCTGAACATCCAACCGTTCATCCATTTGAACATCCAACCAACAATCCATCCATCCATCCATCCAGTCATCCGTCCGTCCGTCCATCCATCCATCCATCCATCCATCCATCCATCCATCGTGTTGGTTGTACCAGCTGAGCTGAAGCTCTTCGCTGCCATTTTAAATATTACACAGGTTGCGTTTTTAGTTTCTCTTGAAAATACAGTTTATGTATTTTATTTTATTTTTGTGTTTGGTGTTTTAGTACTTTTACTATTTTTTTATTCAAACGTGCTTTATAAAAATAAATAAAATTAAGAATAAATTGATAAAATAAATCATTTTAAATGTGGATAGTAGATAGATGAAATAAAAAGACATAAAACTAATAGATGAATAAAATAAGAAAAAAACATTAAAAAATAAACATGGATTGTAAATAAAAATAAACTAATACATTTATATAAATTAATAAAATGCATCAATAGAAAAATATTTACATTTATTTAAAAAATCTGGATAATAGATGAATAAAACAAAAGTAAAAATATAGAAAGAAATAGGTAAAATAAAGAAATGCATAAAAATAAATGAATATGCAAAGTAAAATAAGAACTTAACTGAATATAAAATAAAATTTTAAATTAGATAAAAAGTAAAAAAATTTATATTTAATAAATGAGGAATAAATTTGTAGTTAGCTTGAAATATTTTGTTTTTATCACATTAAAACATAAAACCATGATGAGTAAATAAATGAATAAAAATGTGGTAAAAATAATGAAAAACGGATAAAGAACAGATAAAAACAATAAAATCATAATAAATAAAGTGGATCATGAACTAATTTAAAGTTTTCAGAACAAATTTTACCCCCGAAATAACAGAACAAAGGAAACCAGCTGCCTGCTCCTCAACATCAAGACGTTAATAAGTTTGATGCATGAGGTCACTATTGATCATTATTGATCTCAATCAGCAAACCAATACCACTAATATCCTCTGTCTGTCCAGCTGCTGTTCATCTTGTTTATTCCCTGAGTCCGGAGCGACGTGGAGCAGGAAGCTTCATGCGTTGTTCCAAACCGACAGTCTGCAGCTTCACGCACAGAGAACTGCAGCTCGATAATTGTAAATACTAAAGTATGAAATCATTATATGTCTCATAAAGTAGACAGCTGGACTTAAATGAGTCATCTGTTTAAGTGGCAGCTGGCACTAATGGAAAACCGCGGCTTATATATCACTGAGCAGCCGGAGTTTCTGTACGGCAGAACCTCCGTCTCTGGCATTACAGCCCGTCGTACGGAGCAGAAAACACCACAAAAATATCCTTCACTGCCCCAAGATAAAAGAGAAAAGAGAATAAAAATACCATATGGGAAGGGCAAAATTTAAACAAAAATGCTGGGTACCGAGGGGCTGCACAGTGGCGCAGTTGGTAGAGCTGTTGCCTTGCAGCAAGAAGGTTCTGGGTTCGATTCCCGGCCTGGGGTCTTTCTGCATGGAGTTTGCATGTTCTCCCTGTGCATGGTGGGTTTTCTCCGGGTACTCCGGTTTCCTCCCACAGTCCAAAAACATGACTGTCAGGTTAATTGGTCTGTCTAAATTGTCCCTAGGTGTGAGTGTGTGTGTGCATGGTTGTGTGTCCTGTGTGTCTCTGTGTTGCCCTGTGACAGACTGGCGACCTGTCCAGGGTGACCCCGCCTCTCGCCCGGTACGTTAGCTGGAGATGGGCACCAGCAACCCTCCTGACCCTGGGTAGCGGTAAAAAAAAAAAGCTAAATGATTTGCTCAAAGTCAGAATTCTCAGTCTTAAATAAAGTTTGAATTCTGGGATTAAAGTTATGAGAAAGTCAAAATTTTGAATTGAAATAAAGTCAGAATTCAGAGATTGAAGTTTTTAGGAAAAAAAAGTCAGAATTATGAATTTTGAGGAAAAAAGTCAAGAGTTCTGACAATAAAGTAAAAAAATGCTGAGAAAAAAATTTGAATTCTGAGATTAAACTCAAAATTTTGACCAAAAAAAGAGTTCAAAGTCAATTTTTTTTGTTCAGCAGCCCTGATCCTCTTCTGTATGATTCTTCCTCCTGCGGGGTTTTTATTAACCTTTTCACTTTTCGGCCTCATTAACATCCCCAGTCTGCAGAATGGAGGTAAAGGAAAAAAAATGCAAACTTTTCAGCTTTTCCAGCCGCCAACGTTGGACTCAAACAACCTCTGCATCCGGCCAACCATGAAATTGAGCTCTTACCAGGTTTTCCTGGTGACAGAGAAAAATCACGGCAGAATTGATGGTGGCTGTTAGAGCATCTAGAGAATCATATTGTCTGGTCTTTGGATCCGAATGAAATATTCATTGGCCAACACATTGGTTGTGCGCATGCGGCGGCGGCGGCTGCTTGGGAAGGAGAGTCTTCCTGCTTCTAATGACTTGGACGTCCTTGACAACCAGAATGTTCTTTAGCATCATTAGAAGGAAGTGAATAATCAATCATCTCCGGTACAGTTCTTCTGCGTTGTTCTATAAGTAGGTTTTAATGCGACTCCTTCCCACCAGGATGAATAAAATGACACACCAATGTGTGCAAACAATGGGCCATCTGAGTCTGACCCTTTCCTTTCCCTTCCCACGAAAAATTACTCTCTCTGCGGGGAGCTAACTCAGACATTGGCACTATTTCATTTCCCTTTCAAAATATTCTCAGCAGGCCTCCAATATGAATCTAATAGAGCACCGGGGTCCTCCAGGAGTGTGTTTGCATAGCGGTTCACACATGTAATATGCCACATGTTTCTATCCCAAGAGGTGCAACGCTGCTACCTGCTTTCCAGATTCATAAAATCCCTTCAGAGCAACGAAACACAGAGGAAATCAAAAGCAAACCGCCTCATTTCCTGACGAGAAACTCTAAAAGTGTAACATGTTTTAAAATGTTTCACAGAAACGTGTTGTTTTGCTCACTTCAGTTTCATAAAACACACATTTCTGATTGCCGTTTTACACATATACACTCGGATTAACTGCGTTAGGGGGGATCCACTTCTGTATGTTCTCTGGGGTTCAGCAGAGCCTCTGTCTCTACCTTGCTGCTCCCTCCTGCTGCTAAACTTAATGAAAAAATGTGTTGTGAGGTAGAGGATAGAGGGGAAAAAAAGGTCCTTCCTGTCCAACAAAAGTTTTTTTAAGCAATAGCGAACAATGTAGCTCTACAGGCAACTGAAAAAGCTTTCTGCAAATCCTGAAATTTGTTTCTTGCTGAGTTATTCTCAAGCTAGTAAAGCTGTCATCTGTAGTCTCTCCTACAACAGCACCTTAGGAAATTCATATATCTAAAATTAAGGCCTTAAAATGTCTTAAATCAATGTTATATATATATATATATATATATATATATATATATGCGTCAGGTGCTGGGGAACCAGAGCACCCTGATGAAAAATGGGCTACTGGAACAAGACGGAAATGGGCGAGAGGTGAAAACATGGATCTGTTGGAATGCTACTACTCAAGTAATCCTAGTCAGAGGGGCTACATGCAAAGACTGTGGGAGGAATGGTTAGCTCGACATCCCCAGTCAACACTAACTGCCAAACAACTAGTAGCTCAGTGTTCCAACATCCGCAAACGGCAACTGCTGTCACAACTTGAGATTGACGAGGTACGACACAAGTGCTACGGGAAGGAGCCAGGATGCCAGGTCAGAAGGGAGTCAACTACAACTCCCCGCCCAGAGACTGGGTATGTAGCCCCAGTAATGAACGAACCATCTGAGCTGAACGAGGCAGCAACTGACCTGAGAGAGAGAATCATGGCCCGAATGAACACCAGACGACCCCGACGCCAATTACAACGGCTGAGTGAAGTACCATCAGAAAGTCTCATTGAAGATGTGAATGCAGCATTGAGAACGATCCCTACCAACACCATAACAGAAACCAATGAGCTGATATACAACTCAGCATCAGTGATCCTTGAGATGCTTGGTTATAAGAGGAACCATGAGACCCAATACCCACCATGGAAAAGACGGTTAGAGGCTGAGATCAAGATCACAAGGAGGGAAGTGAGTCAACTGTCCGAGCTCCAAAGGGGTGCAATGAAAAGATCAGCACCCAAAAAGTACAGCCAGATGCCCATACCTGAAGCACTCGAAACTGCCAAACAAAGGCTCCAAGCCTTGGCCAGCCGCCTAAAGAGATACACGAGAGAGAATGAAGCCAGGAGGATTAACCGGCTCTTCGCCACCCAACCAGCTAAAGTGTACTCTCAATGGCAGGGTAATAACAACAGAGCAGACCCACCCAGGCTGGAGACTGAACAATACTGGAAAGGCATATGGGAAAGGGAGGTGTCCCACAACAGCAATGCACAGTGGCTAACCTCTCTACGAGAGGACCACAGCAACCTCCCGGAACAAACCCCGGTAACCATCACTGTGGCAGATGTCCAAGACAGAGTCTCGGGTATGAAAAACTGGACAGCACCAGGACCTGACATGATCCATGCCTACTGGCTTAAGAAACTCACTGCCCTCCATGAGCGACTGGCAGCTCAACTGAACCAGCTGCTACAAAATGGGACTCACCCTGAATGGTTAACTGAAGGGCGCACAATCCTGATACAGAAGGATCCCTCGAAGGGTTCAGTCCCATCCAACTATCGGCCAATAACCTGTCTCTCTACAACATGGAAGCTCATGTCAGGCATCATAGCGGCTAAGATAAGCGGGCACATGGATAAATACATGAGCAAGGCACAGAAGGGCATAGGCATAAATAGCAGAGGAGCCAAACACCAACTCCTTGTAGACCACACAGTCGCCCGAGACTGCAAAACCCGACACACCAACCTGTGTACCGCTTGGATTGATTACAAGAAAGCCTATGACTCAATGCCACACACTTGGATCATTGAATGCTTAGAGATGTACAACATCAATAGGACTCTAAGAGCCTTCATTGCAAACTCGATGGGGCTGTGGAAAACCACCCTTGAAGCCAACTGCAAACCACTTGCACAAGTGTCCATCAAATGTGGCATATACCAAGGAGATGCTCTGTCCCCACTGCTGTTCTGCATAGGCCTGAACCCTCTCAGCCAAATCATCAACAAGACTGGCTACGGATACCGACTCAAGAATGGGGCCACGATCAGTCACCTCCTCTACATGGATGACATCAAGCTGTACGCCAAGAGCGAGCGAGACATCGACTCACTGATCCACACCACCAGGATCTACAGCACTGACATTGGGATGTCATTCGGACTAGAGAAGTGTGGTCGGATGGTTACAAAGAGAGGGAAGGTCGCCCACACAGAAGGGGTCTCACTCCCAGAAGGAACAATAGCAGACATAGAGCACAGCTACAAGTACCTGGGAATACCACAAGCAAATGGCAACCTCGATGAGGTCACAAGGAAAGGAGCCACAGCCAAATACCTCCAACGAATAAGGCAAGTCCTGAGAAGCCAGCTCAATGGCAAGAACAAGATCCGTGCAATAAACAGCTATGCCTTACCAGTAATCAGATACCCTGCCGGAATAATTAGCTGGCCAATGGAAGAGATGAAGGCCACGGATGTTAAGACTAGGAAGCTACTAACCATGCATGGAGGATTCCACCCCAAATCCAGCACCCTGAGACTGTACACGAGCCGTAAGGAAGGAGGCAGAGGACTAGTGAGTGTGAGAGCCACTGTCCAGGATGAAACATCCAAGATCCATAAATACATCAAGGACAAAGCCTCAACGGACGATGTGCTCAGCGAATGTCTCAGGCAATGGGGAACAGAAGACAAGGTGCTGGAAGTACCATCATGGGAGGACAAGCCCCTACATGGGATGTACCACCGACAAATAACTGAAGTGGCTGATGTCAGGAAAACCTACCAATGGCTGGAGAAAGCTGGACTCAAGGACAGCACAGAGGCTCTCATCCTGGCCGCCCAGGAACAGGCCCTAAACACCAGAGCAATAGAGGCTCAGATCTACCATACCAGAGAAGACCCAAGGTGTAGGTTGTGCAAGGAGGCCCCTGAGACAGTCCAGCACATAATAGCAGGGTGCAAGATGCTGGCAGGGAAATCGTACATGGAACGACATAACCAAGTGGCAGGCATAGTGTACAGGAACATCTGTGCAGAATATGGACTGGAAGCCCCGAGATCACAGTGGGGAACACCCCCAAAAGTGGTGGAGAATGACCGAGCTAAGATCCTGTGGGACTTCCAGATCCAGACAGACAAGATGGTAATGGCGAACCAACCGGACATTGTGGTGGTGGATAAAGAACAGAGGAAAGCCGTTGTGGTGGATGTAGCAATACCAAGTGATTACAACATCAGGAAAAAGGAGCATGAGAAATTGGAGAAGTACCAGGGCCTCAGGGAGGAACTGGAAAAGACCTGGAAGGTGAAGACCACAGTGGTGCCTGTGGTTATCGGGGCCCTCGGGGCAGTCACCCCCAAACTGGTGCAGTGGCTACAACAGATCCCAGGAACAACATCAGACATCTCAGTCCAGAAATGTGCAGTTCTAGGCACAGCCAAGATACTGCGCAGAACCCTCAAGCTCCCAGGCCTCTGGTAGAGGACCCGAGCTCAGAGGATGAAACAGACCACCCGAGGAGGGTGAGAAGGGAATTTTTTTTTTTTTTATGCTAATTACAGGTCTTAAAATTTTGTCAGAATTGTCTAAACTTGTTTTTTTCTGTCAGGCAAAAGTTTCTTCTTTCATTACATGTCGCTAACTAGCTGCTAATATACCCTTGCTAACTAGCTTTTCTCTTTTACATCTACCATGAGTAAGCCACCCAGATTGATGTTGTAATTTAGAAACAACCTTTAATCATCTCATCTTTCTAAATAAAGTTTGAAATAATTAACTAATCAAAATAATAAAAATACAAGCGACATCAGGAGCATTTCTCAGAAGCAGGTATTAGCTTGGTTTAGCATGCATTAGCTTATGGTAAACATTGAGATAGCGATAACATAAGAGATAGTAGCAGGTAACCTACCTAAGCACACTTTAGTGTAATAGCTGGTTGAAGTTCATCTGCTAGCTAGTTAGCATGGCATTATTGAGCATTTCTTAGCCTAGCCTAGCATGTCTTAACTTACAAAACAAAAATAAGTAAAAAAGAGGCTACTTAGGACTTTCAAGCTTATTTAGCACACCTTATCTTACAATAACATGTAAGTAAAGGAAAACTTTCTATGAAGGAACTGTTAGCTTGGCTAATTTAGCATGTCACTGGGTGAAAAGTTAGGTCAAGGAGAAGACTCCATCTGTCAGCTGTAAGCTTAGCATGTGTTAGCTTAGCGTTTAGCTGTATGTTATCTTAGAAACAAATGTCATAGATAGGGAGTATGAAATGCAACAAAAACAAAAACTATCTGGAGATTATTGACTCATTTACCAAAGTGAATCTTAGCTAAGTGACATTAGCCCCAAATAAATCTGTAATAGAGTGTGGAGACCCGATGTTTGATCATTTATTCACACTATTCATTTTCCACCAAGTCTAAAAAGTTTCATAAAGCTCTGGCTCTGCTGGACACGGCTACATTGACTTCCTCCCTCCTCCACTTTCATCCTCCCGTCACGCCAACATCTGTTGCATCGCCAGCAGGACATGACGGCTACTGGGTGTAAATTACCTTTTGTTTTAATGCTGGTTTTGTTTTCGCATCTCAGGCACATAAAGCTGCTGCACAGTCTGCACAAAAATAATATTCTGTCCTGGAAACAGAAAGTCCTAACCGTGTCCAAGCAGCATCTTGCATCTCAAGGTTTTCATAATAGAGCATCTCTTGATATTCGCTGCTGTTTGATTCGAGTATAAAGCTTTGCTTGACTGCTACCGTCAGACCCTGCCGAACCGTCAGAGAATAATAAATATATGCATTTATGTACACAGTACGGATGGGTATTAAATTGATCATCAATTAGTTTAATTTTTGAAGATAAAATTTTTTGGAAAGTCAGTATTTTTATTTATTTATTTATTTTAACCAAAGCTGTCTTTCCATAATTCAGATGTAAGCACGGCCAGAGCCGCCATCTTGTTTTACAGCTTCGACTTATTTGGACTTTATTAGGATGAAATATACGGGTCAGGCTGGGATTTTTTTTAATATAAATATTATTTTAATGAGAATAAAGTCAAGTGACTATAAAGTTGGAATAATGTGAGAATAAAGTTGTAACATTAGGAGAATTAAGTAATTTTTTTGAGAACTCCAACATGAAAATAAAAAAAAATGTATTATCCAACTTTTTCTAATTAAAACAACACGTTTTACTCATAATTTTAAGAAGCTGTTCTGGTAAATTGCATCCTTATTCTGCTATTATCATAACCACTGTTAAAAAAAAAACATAAGTTAGCTGTTGTTTTACTGCCTGGTGTATTACATTACATGCTAAAAACTGTGGAAATAAAAACATGAATTGGCTTAAAACATTTTTTTACTTTTTAAAGTAATAAACAGCATTAAACACCTCTGTACAATAAACAACCGTTAGCATTGCGCTAATTAGCTGTCAATGTACGAAATAACATAACATTTTCATTAGCTTAATGATAATTTAGAACAACAAACACTTTTCTCTCATTAGCTTTCAACCTTCAGCATTAACTCACCATGTTGGGCAACCTTCAAACACGTAGGTAAGAAGCAGTTTTAGGGCTAATTTAGCTTGCTAGCATTAGCCGACGGCGACATAAAACAACTTCCGGTTCGCGCAGGGTCACTTCCGGTCGGCCGTAAAGTCACTTTAACTCGGTTTGACATGAGCTGTGTCGCCCCCTAGTGGAAATTGAGGAGTGAATCCAACAACTATGTTCTTGTAATTAAACAAAAGGTCTTGTAGCCCTTTTTTTTGAAAGACAATTTTGTTTACAAAGACTTTATAATTCATTTTAGTTGTTGCTTTGTTTATTTATTTTAGATATTAAAAATTTCTTCCAACTCCAGTGTTAAATGCTCATCAGAATTTAAAGTTTATTGATGTTTGAGAATGTGCTCTTGCATTAATTTCCATAAAAATAGCCTCAAAACAACAATATTACTGTTCATTGCAATAACTGTAAAAAATAGTTGTATGTGGAGTCAACCCTAAGCATCCAGCCAATGCTGCAGTAGGCTGGTTTTAGACACATGGTACATCCCTGCACAAGCCTTTTCAGCAGCTGTAAATGCAAATTTTAATCTCGTGCATCAGTGCTGAGGACTTTTAGGCCATATAACTCTTTTATGAATCACCACCAGGGTTCATAAAACAAGAGTATAACTCATGATTGCTGTTCTGCTGACACCGCATACCATTACTTTTACTCCCTGCGATTACATCACCGTTTTGAACCGACTCCCTGCTGCTCGCAGCCTCTCAGACCCGCTCGACGACGACGCCGGTCACGACACGCGACGCCGAGCTTAGAAGCGGGGTTCGCCTTCGGGTGTGCGTGGTCATGACTTCGACAGTGCAACAGAATCACTATGGCGACCTTTCCAAAGCCCGCCGGCGTCACGTCTGCCTCCTCATTAGCACATTGTGAAGGTGGTAATATTGTTCCCGAGCCATCTGTTTTGACCACCTTTCAGCTCCCGTCATTAAGCAGAGGCTGTGTGGCCGTGTATCTGACAGTTGCACACTACGGACTGAAAAGAGGCATTAGCCAGGGCGAACCGCAGGCTTCCCTTTGATCCACACTGGAGTCAATGCTGCTATGAATTCATTATAAATATCAGAAGAGGAGAAAAAAACATATTGCTGGCTAAAACAATAGGTTACCGAGTGCATTACCCCAGCTTTATTTAATCTGCCTGACTTGACAAGTCGTCTGAACCTCTGAAAAACACCGAGCCGAGCCGGGTGAGTAGACTTACAGATCGCCTACATGAAAAACATTTACATTCATATTCTGCGCTGTTTGTATTAAACAAAAATACAGGATTTTTATTCCTGTTTACTGTCACTGCAAAGACACAAATCAAGTTTTTTGCTTTACTTTCTAGAACACTTGGAATAAGACAAAACTTACTGGTACCTTTTCAGCAACATGTAGGGTTTACTACACTTTTTCCTTCCACTCAACTTTCCATAAATATGTTGAGCATTTGTAGCTTGTAGAGGGTTCTGGGATGAGATCAGTAGTGTTTCCTATGATTGTGTTGCACTGCAAAAACACAGTACACTTGAAATAAGACAAAACTAACTTACAAGTACATTTTCAGCTAGATAAATAAGCTTGTTTTAAATCAATAAGTCCTTAATTTTGTTGAAAAAGTGCCAGTTCAACTGGCAGATTATTTAATTGGGAAAAATTTCTTGAAATAAGTGAAATAATCTGACTATAAAATTAATATTTTTCTCAATATTAAGCAATTATTGGCTGAAAATAAGCTTATTCATCTCAGTTTTGTCTTATTTCAAGCGTTCTAAGACATTTGCACAGATTTTGTGTTTTTGCAGTGCACTTTTCAGAACTGCATTCGTAAACAAAACATGCGTCATTTTCCATCCATTTCACAAATAAAACCATGTTAGTTTGCGTCTATAATAACAAAAAGTTTCACATTTTTGTGACTCGTTGTAGAAGCTAAACTGACGTTCTTAGCAGAAATGTCAAACTCTGGTATTCATGTTTCCACTCGTTGCCTTGCACCAAAATGAGAGCTGTCACTTTAAAACACCTAATTTCAAACCTACTAACACATCTGCACTAGAAACTGGACACGAATACTTGGTGAAATTATATGTTTTAGCAGTTTTGAAGTTCCTGCTACCAAACGTTATTGGAGTAAAACCATTTAAAGTCATGCATGTGCACAGGCTGGGGTTTCTTTGCATGCTGCTGATGTTTTGTGTATCAGTGTGCTGCACGTCTACCGTCTGATGTGCTTGTGTTTCTCTGCAGCGCTCCCCACTCTGCAACCATCTAATTATGCGCAGAACAAAGAGACTATGAGACTATGTAGTCCTTTGTAGTAATTGATCCTTCCACCTGAGGGCAGTACTTTCTAATGTAATTCCAGATAAATCTGTTTCATCTTCAATTAATCTGAAAGATTGAATGAATTGGGTGAGCTCAGGTTGATCTCATTTGCTTTAATTAGTTTACTTCATGGTGTGCATTTAAAAACAAAACATGAAAGCTTGCAGTACCGCCTTCCCCCAGCAGGACGACGTAGAAAAAAGGTCATGCATTGCATAAAATTAAGGAAATGTTTCAGAGGCTGAATAATGAATTATGATGAGCATGTTGTATATTTTCTTTTGTCAGTTAATAACAGAAAAATACGAAGCAGAATATGTGTGGATTTAGGAAATCCCTCAAGGACAGCATATGTTATAAACTGCATGACTCAGAGAGAGAAATAATAAATTTGTTTCCGCAAATTCAGTAATAATCAATCATAATTAGCTGCTGTAATTGTGAGGGGACAATTAGATTATAAGTCTGGATGGAAAAGTCAAAAATCAGCATTAGAAATTAACCAAACGCCAAAAATATGACGTATGATGATGGTTTTAAAATTTACATATTACATCTGTTTAATCAAATGCAGAGATATAACAATAAAGAAATCATTTATTCTCTTTTTTTTATATAAATAAAACCAGCAGACAAAAAAAGAAACAATTTTAACTTCAGTTTTTTTAACTAACTGTGTGATTTGAGACCAGAAGCAGAGAAACATCAGTGATTTCAAGGTGTTTGTATTCAGATGCTGAACTTAACAGATGGACGATTTAATTAGACTTTGGTAACAACATAAATTTACATTTTTCTTATCACTCAAACCTAATTTAAAACTGTACAAAGTTAAATAAGTACTGAAAGATTGCTGGAGTTCATAAAGTAACCAGTAAGTTGTTCATCATAATAAAAGATGATGACCGAAACCTGATACCTGAGGAACACCTTGGGAAAATTACAAATGCTTTTTTATATGTCATTTCTCCAGACAGTCTCATATATCTTGTTAAAATGGGACAAGTAAAAACTTTTGAGTTTTAAATCAAAAAAGGTTTTGCTTTAACAAAATATAAAAAACGCTTTCAGAGAATCACATTTTTCTAATAATTGTTTTAAATATTTTTTGACAAGAAAAACTGAGTGACAAATAATTTTATACATTAAAAACACATTTATGTTAATTTATAAATATTTTTTTAAAATTCAGAAAACTCACGTTTAAGAACCCAGTTTTTAAAGCGTTTATTTATTTTTTAAAAATTAAATACTCAGTTATTTTCAGTTGTCTTATTTTTTGGGATTTTATAGTATTTAAAATATTTTTTTGCTTTAAAGTAACTTGGATTTTCCTCGATGGGTTTATGCCTCATTAAAATAACATTAAAAGCGTCATTGAGGCAAAAAAAAAAGGTTGATTTTTGTGTTTAAAAATACCATAATTGTAATAAATGTCCTTGAATCAAACTGAATTTTAGATTTTACAAAGAGAACAAATTTAGATAAAGATTAGTTAGTTTATTAAGCCCTGCAGCATTGAGCAAAACGCATAACAAAAAGAATAACAATTGAAATTCAGCAGCATAAAAACCAATAAAAGGATCAAATGAATCACATTATCTATATAATAGTATATAAATCTTAAAAAGTAGCCAATATAAACTGTAAAATTGGACTACATGCAGCTGAATGTCATCTGCATAGAAGTGATGACAAATCTCATTCGAAGATTTAATGATTTTTTATACATATATTTGATGTTTTTCTTCCTATTTTTTTATTTTAGCTGTGCCACCTCTTCATGTTTGTTTTAAAAAGTCTTAATATGTTAGAGAAAACAAATTTTATATCTTGTTAAAATGGGACAAATTAAACATTTGAGTTTTAAATCTCACTGTAATGACAAAAGTTTTCGCTTTAACAAAATACTACAGTTTCAGAGATTCACATTTTTTCTGGAAATTACTTTAAAATTTGAAGAAAAACTAAGTGAGAATTTGTACATTAATTTGTACTTTATTTTTCAAACAACTCATCTTGTATGTTTAAGAATTAAATGTTTTAGGAGTTTATTTATTTAAAAGAAATAAAACCCTTTGAAAGAGAAGTTCCCCTCCCCGCCTGTGGAGGCGCTGCACCAAAACACACTGAAGAAGACAACTTCCTTCTTCAAGATATTTATTTATAAAAAATAAAATTAAATATAAATTATATTTTCTGTTATCTCACTTGTCTAAAAATATTTTTCCAGGTTTTTTTCTTTTTGTTTTAAAGTCTGTAAATACCTTTACTGTTCCCAGATGCTCTCAGCAGTAGTTGCCCCTGCCGCCGTCCCTTTATACTCCTACATTACCTTCTCCTTTACATAAATCAATTATTTTCACCATTCAGAATCTGGTGCCAGAGGCTTCGCTCTTCCTCTCTTTATTCATTCAGAACAATGTCTGAGCTGATTACACAGACAGCCACCTATCACCACACAGGCCAGGAAAACACTTTTCTTCACCAATGAAAAACAATAATTTTGATGTCTCATGCTGGAGTGACAATTTAATTTAGTCTGTGCTGTGAAATGTATGCTCAGAAGTGATATACTGTAGTGCCAGGCTGAATCTTCTCCTTTTTGACCCAGAGGCTCGAAAATAAAGAGAGAAAAGAATTGATGCAATTCCTTAAATTAATCTGCCTCTGCCACTCTCTGCTGATAGATCACAAATTGTTCCTTCAAATAGTATTTTCAAGCTGTACACACAACCTCCAGGTTAAATCAAATATAAATGTTGCTTTGGTGCTCACCCAGAATAAAATACCTCAATAAAAAACAATATAATCAGTCAAACTAAAAGATAAAGGAAAAATGATCAGACTGTATACCATCTGATGTTACGACTCCATAAAAAAGAAGAAACGGTATGAAATATCAGCTACAGTCTTTACCTAAAGCGATGGACTGTTTGTTTTTCCAGTGAATATGTGGGTTAATATTATAAACAGAGGCTCAGAAATAGTCACACATTAAACTGAGAGTGTTTTCACCAAAACTGCAACATTTGTTACATTCTCAGCTGCTGCTGTTCTCTTTCTCACTGACCAACCAAACCCTTTGAAAAAGCTGTTCCCCTCCACGCCTTTGGTGGCGCTGCACCAAAATCCACTGAAGAAGATACTGAGCGTAACTTCCTTCTTCAGGAAATGTGAACAAAAGTGGCGGAGCGTCAGATTTTTGAAGGATTTCTCTTGTGTCTCTGGCCAAAGACCACGAGCCATTTCTCCTGCTAGCAGGTTTGTTTTGGTTGTATTTACCCAGAATGCCTTGCTCTGTAGTCCACTTCCTGATTTCCGGTCCACTTGGCGTTCACATATGCATTCAAACTGCACAAGAGTTCAGTTCAACTGAACTGAGACTGAGGCTTGTAGGTGGACCAGAGTTGGTTTATTTACATCAGAGTTCGATTACAAACTTTCACACTTCCCCAAGTTAACCAGAACGGAAAGCGGACGAAGTACTCAATAAAAGTTACTGAAGTGTTTAATTTAGATAGCAGACTTTGCGAACTGTACTTCCCAGCATTCATAGCGAGACGCTATTGTTGCTCACGGCAACAGAGTTCTTCAACTTGACGCCAAAACCTTAAAGGAAGCACGCTTTCTCCCATCCTCTTAATACTTCCTGTTGTCCTCTTTTTGTAGTTTCTACCAGTAGTAACATCCAGTAATTGATCACATGACCCCTGTGTTTCCGTTGCAGTTTTGTAAAATACATTTGTTTTGATACGGCCAAAGAAACCACCTAATCTTAGCGCAAAAACTTTTTGAAATTGCCGTATTTTCATTAAGCAAATTCCACTTTGGTGGTTAAATGGCCAATGGGAACAAGGCTAGCGTTTGTGTCATTTCCTTCAGTGGTTCTTTGTCTTTTTCTCCAATGTTACCGCTGTTTTCTCCAATTTGCATTGTGCTACAGAACAGCAAGGCACCAAAAACTCTTCTGCTTTTCCTCTTAAGCCTCATACAGGCGACGTGTATTTAGCTCCATTGTTTGTATCGATGATAATTGAAAGTTTGTTTCTCTCATTACAGTAAATACTCGCTAAGATGGATTTAGTAATTCCCTTTTCCACACATTTGGACTTGCATGCAGCCATTTCTTTCAGTCTCTTTATAAAAACGTATTCTCCAAGATCAATAATTGAGCGTGTCTTTGCTTGATCATGCACTAACAGGATTAGCGTTTCAATCAAAGAAAGCTCTAATAAGTCTGATGATAAAAGCAGCTGATTAAAACAAGATACTCCACTTAAGGGAGACACAAATAACTGTAATTCCTCTATTGGAGTGTGTCGATATCCTTCAGTTTAACAAAGCTCATCGGTTACTAAAACTATTTGAAAAATACTCACTGAAAAGCACAAAAACATAGTGATTAATTATAGCTGAGTCAAACAGACAAAAAAGATGATCTGTAGATATGGATCTACAGTGGATAAAACGAATAATAAAATGTGATAACGTGCTTATTTTAACGTAAAATAATGTAACATTTCTACAAAAACATATTTGCGGGTGAAGTACAAACATTTAAGGCATCTGAGATGACCTTTTAAATTATATAGAATTGAGCCTCAGAGCAAATTATTTTTTTATTTGCTAAAGAAAAATATTGTTTATGCTTTCAAAATGCCAAAGGCTGCATACAATTTGTATAAGACAGACATTCCCCTGATTCTTCCTGATGCATATATTGACACAGGCAGCTGCGGTCATGAGAAATCAGGAAAATCTATGTTTTGCATATCTACATGTGGGTGTGAGATACACTGAGTCTGAGTCAGTTCTTTAAACATTAGCAAATGGATAATATCTCCAGACTGGCAACCAGAGAGAATTTAACTCTGAACACATTATATGAACGACAACATCGGGACAGAAGGCGTGAAATCCTCAGATCTCTCCCCAACCAGCCGCTCCGCTGGGACTTTACCGTATTCCCAATCCAGCCTTGAGATATAATCCCTCCAGCGAGTCAAGTGTCTGCTTGAAAGCGTCTCCCCTAGGAGTTGATCTAAAGGCATTTAACCAAACAACCTTAAATGGTTTATCTGAGTGCAGAGCAGCAGGGGTCCAACCCAAAGGCCCCGGCCCGATGACTGAACCCAAACACTCACCTTTAACGGTGAGTCTTCTCTCACCTGGCCGTCTTTTCTTGATCATGGAACAGTTGGGTAGTCAATCTACCCCCATATTCTAGTCATCAATATAAACATCAACCCTGTTTGGTCCACTTTACCTGAGTTCTAGTTCGTTTGCCTAGAAAGCCCAGTTTGTTTGGGGAAGTGGGAAAACGTAGAGGAACAGAGTGCAACTAAAACAAATGTTCAAAGTCACCTGAGCTTCAAAAATGTACATTTTAGCAGCTTCAACGTAGCTCAGTTGATTGACTCCAATTTTGATTGATTTGCAGAAGGTTGAATTTTCATGACCTCTGGAAACATCTTTAAAACTAAAACAGCACAAACAGAAACATCTTAGCTGCAGAATCCGGGTCAATCGAAGTGACCAAACCAGTGAACTCTGGTCCGCCTACAGACCTCGGTTTGGTTGAAGTGAACTGTTGTGGTTTGAATGCATATGTGAACGGCAAGTGGACCAGATACCACTTCAAAAATAGAAAACAGGCTATAGTGAAAGGCATTCTGGGTAAATACAACCAAAACAAACATGCTAGTCTAGCGTTAGCGGGAGAACTGGCCTGTGGTCTTTAGCCAGAGACAAAAGAAAAATCCTACAACTACGAACGTCTAACGCTTTTCCATTTCTGTTTACATTTTGTGTCTTCTTCAGAGGTTTTCCTGTCGTTTCCTCCAGTGGTTCTTGGTGCAGCGCCCCCACAGGCGAGGAGGGGAACAGGTTTTTCAATTAGTTTGGACTGAGTGCAGAGTGAAAGAGAATCACGGCAGCTGAAAATGTAACAAATGTTGCAACTTTTCTCCCTAATCGAACCAAATCTACCAGATTATCGGGTGTGAAAACACCATAATATGGTAAATCTGGTTCCCATCCTAGTTATTGTTGTTTTTGTTTTCTTTGCTGGGACACCAGCCACTTGGTGGCCTTAACTCCTCACAAATTAATCGGCCAGCTTCTTTAAAAAGATCTACTTCAGAAAAATCAAGATATCGAGCAGAAATTAAAAATCAATCCTTGATGTCAGAACTGAATTATCTGCCACCAATTTAACTTGGAATCAAATCTACGTTTTAAATGTAAGAAAAACCACCGCTTAATTTTTCAACTGGTGACGTCAAAACCTCTTTTAATTCAATCTAAAACTCATTAATCTCATGTCTGGAGTTATAAATAAGGGATTCCTGTAAATATGCCGTCCCAGACAGCAGAACATTATGTTGGACCTCTGATATTCTGTTCACACACAGAACAACACTTATCGCAGCTGCGATCTCAGGTTAACTGATTATCACCTGTTCTGTCTGTGTGCAGATGTGTTGCAGACTCTCCAGTGCTTGGATAATTTTCTCATTTCTCGTATTATTCTGGTTGCTTTGAATTATCTTCCCTTACGCTTTTCCATGAGCTTTATCTGCTCTACATTTCAGCTTTACTTTATTTAATCTATCAATTTTTGAGACTTATAATGTCTACTACTCTTTATCTTTTTTGAGTCTAATTTGCTTCATAATCATCTCAAGAGAGTTTTTCTTTCCACTAAACTTTCCAAAAAATGCTTTTAGTTTATGCTTCACTGAAAGAGTTGTAATTATCTCTTTATTTTCTTTAGAAATAAATGCAAATTTCCACTTTTGAACCAAGAACTCATTGTATTTTAATGGAATATTGTCACCTCTAAGGCGTATTTGGGAAGACTGAACAAAAATACACTTGAAAAGGCAACGCTGTTACATGCAGTCACTATGAAAAATTCACTGAGATATCTGAGCACCATTAGCAGAGACAGTTGTTAAGGATCCTTGGAGGACAGCCACACCGTGGATATTTGTTACATTTAGTTAAAAGCCTCGTCGATAAGCAATTTAAGCAAGCCAACTAGTTTTTGACACCAACTAATGAAGCCAATGAGTGCAGAAACAAGACGGAGCGATATTAAAACGGGGTTGTTGCAAAGCGCCGCTGTTCTGTGTGATTAAGGAGAAGCTCCAACTCAATTATCAACAAAGAAAAACTCCTCACTTTTTGATAATTTTTGGTGTAAAAATACAGTCAAGGCTTATTTGCAGCTTAAAGTCTTGAGTGTTACTGAAAATACACGCTTGAAAGACGTGTGTAATTAGAAACAGTTGAGTTTGGAATATTAATAAGAGCCAAGTGCAGGAGACATGAGGAGTTATTGATTATTTAGACTATTAATAGATAAATCAGATTAAAAAAGTGCCTCATTCTGTTGATTTTTCAGTAATACATTAAAAGATGCAAATAATTCAATAAAGTTTTTGAATAAGAAAATAAAAATGTTATTGCCTGCAGCTATCTAACACAATCTACTAATCGTTTATGTTTTTTAATTAATAACTGAATAGCAAATAAATTTTATTACAGAACTGGAACCAGGTGAAGCTACAAATGTAATTTTATGAGTTTTAAGTAGAAGACATTCACAGAAAAATAAAGTTTTTGCATCTTAAATGCACATTTTTTTAATTTTGTACAGTTTTGGGTTAATTACTGCTCTGAATATGCTGCTTTTTCCCCTAAAGAGACTTTTTTGAGTCTGTCTACTCAAATATGTGATTAATCACGATTAATTCAATTAATCGTTTCAGCCCTGGAAAAATATACACAACTCTGGTCAAACTTATGGAGTTCAAGAGTTAAAACAAATGAAATCCCTAAAAATGTAATAGAAAACATGGAATCCACATCCAATTATATGATTACAAAGTATTATGAAGTAAATCTGATTTAAATAAAACTCAGCTGTCCTGTTTAAAGGTTTCAGTCAGGGGAAGGCTACAAAACAAGTTTCAAAAGCAAATTGATGAACATGAAACATCTACAGGAAAAATCTTTAATCTGAGTTTTTTTTTTTTTGTGGAAATCAAACTGAATTATTGCATTTTTTTTTTTTATGAAACATTTTTGTGTATTTTTTAGCTGAAATGTCGCATCATAGAGACGGTGATTTATGCCATAATTAAGATGTTAAATTGTCTTTTGATTAAATCTGAAACTCATTAATGTTAAGATAAATAGCTGATATTCTTCAGAAACCGACAGCAGAACATTATGTTGGACCTGTAATATTCTGCTCACACGCAGAAAAACACCTTTAGAAGCTGCGATCTCAGGTTAACTCATTATCACCTCACGTTAGAGCTGCAGACTCTACTGCTGGGATAATTTCCCCATTTTTTGTTGTTTTGAATTATCTTCCTATATGTTTTTCCATGAATAGAGAATCAGTATTTTCTGTACCTTTGAGTCTCCATCTTTATATTTCAGTTTTCTTTAATTAAAGCTGTTAACAGGGATCACGCTGTTTCTGTACAAGCTACAAGCAGCTTTGTTTTACTTTAATTAAAGCTTTAGAAAATGTATTTAATACAAGTTCTAATATAAATTACATTCACTGGGATTATTTATAATTTAAACTGTGGCTTTTACATAATCAAACTGCATTAATGTTTTAAATTAACATATTTAAATTAAATGTTTTACATGTTTTTAATGGGTGTGACTTGCTTTTTATAAATGCTCATTTGTACTAAACATGATGTTATGTGTGTGTAAATTGTTTTTATTTATATTTTACTATCAACCTGCCAGAGGAAAAAATGGCAGTTTTGAATAAATCAAACCAAATTGTGTTAATATGCACCGTCCCTTATTTTGTTATTATTTTCATAGTTACATTTTTTGAGATTTTCCATGAGATGTATTTTTATTAAAATATTACATATTTTAAAATCTTTATCCTCCGTTTGTTTTTTAATTTATATTTAATTTTTTACTCCATTTATGGTTAGATGTAAGTAATATTTAAGTTGTCTAAAACAAATAAATACAGTGAACACCCACTTATTTTCCAGATTTTTCTGTGGATCGTAACTCAAAATTATCTGTTGGCGAATAACAGAGTGGCGTTGATTTTCCTTGGCTCTGATTGGCTGAGTGGAGTTAGAGAAAGTTCAAAGTGTTTGACTAATTCATCATCACATTTGATCAACTATCATCAAAATCAACAACATGTTGGTCAATTTTCCAGTTACAATTTTCCAGAAGCAACTGTAAAGGAGCTCAGTGTTTCGGCTGTTTTGCAGTTTTATGGAAGTTTTTTCCTGATTTGTGGTGCATTGAAGCTGAATGTTTGGTTCTGGTTCTGGACATGCAAAGCAGAAAGAGCAGAAATGTTCTTCAGGCGATAGAAGACTGACTTTGTAACTGTCTTTATGTGACTCTGAAGGTTCAGGGATTTGATATGCTCTTTATTTGAGTAACTTTTTTTATTTATCCGTCTATTAATTAAGTGTTCACGTATATTTATTTATTTATTTCATAGTTGTATTATTGACACATACAATCTGGCTTTCTGTAATACAAACTTACATCAAAAAGCATAAACAATGTAATTATCTGAATGAATTCTGTTTCTAGATTAAGACCAAACTGTTTTAAAACAAAATAGGAGTGAAATATAACCTGGACTTTGGTTTCTGCCATGACTTCTGTTTTTATAAATATCTCCAGCTCAATTAAATTGGTCAAAAAATGTAATTTATTCAAACATCAGGCTGTTGAGTGGGCTTTAATGCTGCTTGCTGCTGGTCCTGCAGAGGTGGAGGTGCAGGGCAGCTTCTACCACACAGTCCCGGCCTCTGAGCGCTTTGAAGACAATGAACTATGGACTGTACTGTACTGCTGTCAGCAGGGATTTTCTGCAGCCTTGTGAACATTTTATGAAAGATATTTTGTTGTTCTTTCTCGAACAGCATGAAAAAACAAACTGTGTTCAGACTGAGTAAATATTCAGAGCTGGCTTCCTCCTTCTGCCTTCTTCTCAGCTCGATTCGGGTTTCAGAGACGGACGAACCGACATGGTGGGCCGCGTTTTAGTTATTAGTTTTATTAGGAAATATTAAAAAAAGATAATTACCTACTGAACTTATAACACTATTCACATTTATAAAATTTCTGACTGCTTATTCACTAAAGAATTGAAAGAAATCCAACTTTTTTATTAATCAAAATTCATATTTTGAATATTTTGTACTTCAACTGCTTCTTAAAACAGTCTGACCGCTTAAAAAAAAAACACCTGGACTTTTTTTTTTTGTGGTAATAAGTTAATTTTTGCTGTGTGGAAAATGAGCCGTTTCAAAAATCTTCTAAATATAACATCACACTCGACAGGCACGCTGCCGTTACCTAGCAACCCAAGTAAAATCCAGCCCTGTTGCCTAGCAACCCAATCTGAGCGCCAATGGCTGCTGGAAAAGACAAGAGCTTTGTTGTTGACTTACCATCCAGCAACCGCTCAAAGCGTTCTTAGTGGTTGTGCAGGAGGCTCCGCTTCTGCTTTTCAAAGATGTGCGGTTGTATAATTGCACATCTGTTTGCAGCCATTTTGACATGTGAGTGTAAACGTTGAGTGGGGGGGCGTGGCCAGCAGCTCATTTGTATTTAAAGTGACGAGATGCCGTAAAATAGCTCACTGTGACTAAAAGAATGATTCTGTGCATGAAAAATGTGATGAAAATGTTTTATGTAGGCCACAGATCTATCCTAACTTGTTCAAGGAAGCATAATATGTCACCTATAACGCCTTAATCCCAGTTTCACCTGACCAAGCCACCGTCCAGGTGGAGTTCAAACTGGAAGGACAGAAAAAAAGTCCCGATCTACCACGAGATGTGGTCCGATGGTTGCTATGGAGACGCTACGACTCTGCATTTCAAAGTGCATATCAACTGGACTGCTCTTATTTCTTAAGCACAAATCATATTGAATCCTCTGTGAAAACGCTTACAACTGCTTATTACAACAGTTCAAACATTAATGGAACAATAGAAAAATTAATCCATTCAAAAATGTGAGAGATTGTGCAGCTGTATAAAATCTTTATGGTTTTTAGACATATCTACTGTAAAACAGCCCGTTTGAGCTCAAAGGTCAACAAAATGGTGGACTAATCAACAAATGTGGTCATCTGAATGAAAATGGGGTAAAAATATCCCTTTGCTTTCATGTTATCTGGACAAGAAAATAGGTTTGCGGGGTAATGGAACAACATACAAAAAGATTTTAGAGACAGAAAAGCATCTTTTAAAGAACAGGACAGGATTAAAGAGATGCACTGAGTTTGAGCATACTCCCGGATAAATCCCATCCCTTTCAGTCAGAGATGTGCTAACCAAGACAAACCTGGATACCTCATGTTCTGTGGCTCTCATTGTAATTGGAGCAGATCAATTGTGCCTTTATTACACGAATAAGATGGATAACCTTGTCCTCCTTTCCGGGCTGTTTTAATGGGCCACTCGCAATCTCTGCTCCTCGCCTCTCACTAATCCCTGTGAAGCCTATACACACTTTTAATCCTCCCTGCCGGACCGCTAACACAACATGGGCTCATCATCCATCCAGCCTGCTCAACCTCCCATATACTGCAGAAATTACTAATTCCTCGGGGTTCGTCAGAAAAAAAATAAAAAAAAGTTTGGAGGAAACGGAAGAAAAACTGAATGTTTGCAGGAAATACTGCAGCTTTGGATACTTAAAATACACCAACAGCTAGCATAGCGTTAGCTTTAAATACTGGGCTACATTCACAGCAGCCATGTTTGGTCCGGATTAGTGAAACTCTTTCCGGTTTGTTTGGGGATGTGTGAATGAATCGAACTCTGGTTCACCTACAAACCGCTGTCTCGGTTTGGTTGAAGTGAACTCTGGTGCATATGAGAAAGCCAAGTGAACTTCAGAAAGTGGACAACAGAGCAAGGCATTGTGGGTAAATACAACCAAAACAGACTAGATTAACGTTAGCAGGATAAACGCCTCATGATCTTCTCCAAAGACAAAAGAGAAATCCTGCCACCATACATCCTTTCTTAGCAGAGTTGCAAACAGATGTGCATTTAATCAACTGTATGTCTTTGAAAAGCATGAGTGGAGCCTTCTGCACAACCAACAAGAATGCAGCGACTGGTTTCTGGTTGGTGAGTCAAAAACAAAACACTTGTCTTCCCAGCAGCCATTGTACAGCAATGAAACCAGCTGCAAACATGTTGGGTTGCTAGGTAACCGGCAGAGCTCTGCTGTGGTTGCTAGGTAACTGGTCGAATGCATATATTGACACTTGTAAACAGTTCTACTATCTTGCCAGGTCTCGCTTCAAAAAAAGATTGTAGATCTCAATTATTAACGCGTTGGGCTTCGCTCGGGTTGCTAGGTAACAGGCACTTCCTGCTCATTTATGACTCAATAATAATGAGGCTTTTAAAATGACTAATTTTCCAGACACCAAAAAACATTAGTTTTTTTTTTTTTTTCTTTTTAAGTTTTGGGTTTGTGAAATGTGATTTTTTTTCATAATATATTCCCTTTAAATTGACATAGCAACAATTTATGAAAAAATTGATAGGATTACTCATAAACCACAAGGAGAAGAATGAAATATACGTGTAACTATAATCACAGAGCCTGAGCTACACATTTGACAACAGCTTTATCTGCAGTGATATTTCTGTTGCCATCTGTAGCCTCACCGAGCGTCAATACGAGTCTCTCGTCTTGTTGACAGACACAAAAACAAGAAAACTTCCCAAAGGGAAGCGTTTCGGAAAACATTCTCGGGGCGCAGCGCTGATGGTGTTTGTTCTGCTCTGCATGGACTCGATAACATCCTGTATTCCTGCTGTATCCGTGTGAATCCAGCAGGCTGATCAGAGGAGACAGGCTGCCGGTGCATACGACCCGGCTCCACTCAAAGAGGAAAGGAGGACAGACTTTCATTTGATGCACATCATGTGGTGTGATTAGACTTCGTTGCACAGTGCCTTCCGCAGCCCTTTTAACTTCTTCACGCTTTGTCGTATTCGACCACAAACGTCTGCGGCAACGACAGGGGGAATTTCTGAAAAACTCCTTTGAAGGAATGCGAGTCCTTCAGATTTATCTAAGAAAATCTCTGCCATGCAAAGTTGAACAAACAACAAGGCGCTTCGAAGTGCTTTACACTGTAAAACACAAGACGGTGACCAATTATGACACAAGAAATAAGCATTACATTTTTACCAAATCCAATCAAATATGTTGATCAGTTTAACGCTAAACAGGTTTTTAATCTAGAATTTGAAGGATCGATTAATCTATTATTCTGACGATTAATCAGGTAATCATTGCAGAATGTAGAACATTTTTTATCTGATTAATCGTCAGAATAATGGATTATTTGATTACTAAAAACAAAACAATCGATTCATCTTTATTTGCGATGCCTTGGAATAACAGCTACTGTTGACAAAAGAGCCTAAAATAAAGAAATGTGCAAATTTTTTATATGATTAATCGTCAGAATAATTGATTAATCAATTAATCTTTACATCCATTTGCAATGCTTTGGAATAACAGCCACTGTTTGTTCACCACAAATCCTAAAGTGAAGAAATCTAAGTTTTTTGACCAATTGATTGATGAGTCGTCAGCATAATAGACGAATCGATTACTAAAATAACTGATTAATCTTTACATCCATTTGCAATGCCACTCTGTTAACCACACTACCTAAAGTGAAGAAATCTACAAACTCTTTATCTGATTAGTTGATTAATCATCAGAATAATAGATTAATTGATTACTAAAATGACTGATTGATCTTTACAATGCCTTGACTGAACAGCCTAAAGTGAAGAAATTGCCAATTTTGACTTTTAAAAAAAGGAATTAAATTTTGTATTTGCATCTTTTAATGTATTTCTAATTATTGCATAAAAAGACTCAAGAGGTTAAAATTAATAATCTGTAGAATGTGATACATTTTCTATCTGACTAATCGATTAATCGTCAGAATAACCGATTAATCGATTGCTAAAATAACTGATCTTTACATCCATTTGCAGAGCCACGGCCTCTGTTTGTTGACCAAACAGCCTAAAGTGAAGAAATCGGCATGAGGCTTTTAATCCGATAAGCGTCTCTCCTCTCCATCAACATTACTAACTCTGCATTTGTGTCAAACTGTAGAGCACAAACAGGCAAACGATCGATAAACTGCCACGGTTCAATAAGTGTACAACCCCAGGCCTTGGTTTATTACCGGCCTCTGAGTCATAAACCCCAATCTTGTGTACCTTACTGGCTTTTTTTCAGAAACACAGTTTGGCCTCCGTTGGTCCTTTTGTTTGTTGAAATAAAACTTTCCTTTCAGCTCCGACCATCAACATGGCGGCGGAAAAGATAAACGTATCATTTCCGTCTTAATCAAATGCTGGATATTTAATTTGAAGCGTCTTCTGTTTGAACAAATAAAACCTCCCGAATCCACGCGGTGGGATAAAGCGGCTGATTTACGTCTTTTCCTCGCTCAACATGTCACTGCTAATTTGTTTTGCCTTGTATGTTTTGTGGAAACGTAATTGCTGCTTGGAGTGGTTCTCCCTAAAGTGAGTCCCAGTAGATTGATTTTTTTAGACTGTTGTACACAACGCCAGCCTTCGTCTTCATCAGAAAACCAACAAACTCCAACAGGAAACTTCTGTCAGACCGGGGTCCGTAGAGCAGCGGACGTCATTATCTTACCTAAAGTAACCAGCATGAGACTTTTTTTTTTAGTTCTGCTAGACAGAAGTAATAATTATGTAAATAATTATCGTTTATCGCAATAACTTCTGGAACAATGTATTGTCCAGCAAAATCTGTTACCGTGACAACCCTAATGAATACCTTAAAGAGGAAATTTGTTGTCAATTTCAAAATTTTTTTATTTTTTTATTTTTTCAAATTTTAAGGTTAGAAAATAAAGAAAACAAACCTTTTCAAAAAGACAATGGATCACAGGACATTTGTTGGAAATGATATAAAGAAAAAGTAAAGTTTTTGACTATTTTTGAGAAAAATCTGCAATAAATTCCCAATAATTAGTGCAACTAAGTGCGGGAATTTGTTTGATTTTGTGTGAATTTCCATGATAATTCTCAAGCAACTGGAGGGACTGATTGATATAATTTGGCAGCAAACGGATTAAAACTGCATTGAAAACATGATATTTAGTGTTTAGAGGGCCACATAAAAAGCTACGGCGGGCCGGATTTGGCCCACGGGCCTCAAGTTTGACACACGTGGTGAAAACGTACCTAAAGTTTGTGCTAATCTGCTTTATTATTCATGTTTTCCTCTGATTTCTTTCACCATTCCTCTTTAATGAATTGACTGGCAATTTTTCATCCTTTCTGTTCAACAGTCAATAAATGACCAGAATCCTGACGTATGACAGCAGCTTGATTTTGTTGATTTCTCAGAGCTTCACAAGCTGATTGTCTGGATAAATAAATCTAATTATCCGTGACATTGTGTAAAATTTCCCTTTTTTAACGTCATCTCTTGTTCTGTATAAGTCTGTGAAACTGACTCTAAATCTTTAGGAGATAATTCACAGCAGGGGGATTTTATTAATCACAATTAACGACGGAAGCATAGCAGCTATCACATCTAATTGCACTACAGCGTCTTGGATTACATCCATTACCAAACACACGTTTCATTATCTCACATCGCATACCTGAATTCAATTAAACCCAAATTTACAGCGCAGCTTTCAACGCCACTTCTAAAACACTGCAGCGTCAAAATTAAAAAGTATGAACCTGAAACAGCCCATCGTTTAGCTGCAGCTCCAGCTCATTAAATTTGTTTTATCACCTGTTTTTGCGTGTTTATAACTCCTTCTGCGTCGACGCCAGGATCTCTAATTCAAGCGATCAACTTAATCAGCCACATCGATTTTACTGACATGTTCATGATGCCTTTTAGTGTTGTTCTTGCTAAACGCCGCGTTAAATGAGTGGAGGGTGCAGAGACATTAAGGCCAACGTGAATTAATCACCACTGAACCTCCGAGACGATATTTTTTAAGATGATGGCAAAAGAACAGAAGCCAAATGATTTTCCGTCGGACGGCTTCAGAGCTTTAAATCTCTTTGTTATTTTTATTTCTTGCAGAAATTACACACATCAATTTAAACGCTACATGAAGTTCAGCTTTTATTTCTTATGAAAAAGCATTTCTTTCATTAATTTCTCTGCCAAACTAGCGCTGATTAAGGTCAGATTGATCGCAGATATGTTTTGACAAACAAAAAGAGGTCAAAGGTCACCAAAGGCAGGAAACATCCAACCCTGACCTTGGGCTGCTAGCATCTGAACTTGCCCCTTTTTGTGTGTTTTTTTTTTCCCATTTAATTTGAAATAAATGAACAAAAGAGGTAAAAATCTGCAGTGTTGGCCTGTCACGGCCGCAGCATTGTGTTGGTTTTGATTTGTTTTCTTTCTCTCTGGAAAGCTTTCCAGTCAATGTGATGGTGTTATTTCTTAGATCTGCAGGTTTTATGTTTGTGTAAGTAAAACGTTACTTAAACGCATTTATATTATGTTATAATGTTACTCTTTCATCAAAAACATAAGTGGAGTTTATGTTTGAGAAACCATTTAGTGACCTTTGGCAACCATTCAGGGATGAGTAAACTTTCAGTTTCACCAATTATCTCCACTCAGTTCCTGCAGACTAGCGGCAGCAGCAATTAGCTGTTGGAGCTGCGTATCTCTGGAGTTTATCCTGCACACTTATTCTCAGCCCAACATTTCTAAGAAAGGTTGTAAACGGCATAAGAGCGCTCCAGCTGCTATGATGACGGAATATCAGGAAGAGCAGGAGAATCATTCTTAGATATTGATATTTTAGTCATAATGAGCCGTTTTAGGGCGTCTTGTCACTTTAAATCCAAACAAGCTGCTATTAGCCACGACGCGAAACTCAACTTTTACACTCAGACGTGAAAATGGCCTCAATCAGACTACCGTGCATCTTTGAAAAGCAAAACTGGAGCCTCCTGCACAACCAACAAGAATCCAAAGTGGTTTCTGGATGGTAAGTCAACAACAAAACACTTGTCGTTTCCAGCAGCCATTGTAAAACCAGCTGACCAGACATGCTGGAGCTCACCTTGGGTTGCTAGGTAACGATGCAGTGCCACTCGTTTTTGAATTACCAATCAGAAAGTTTTTGAAAACATTAACTTATTGTTTTTAAGTTGTTTTTAGAAGCAGTAGAAACCCAAATGGAGGTCGGTCCACTTTGTCAGGGCTCGATGCCTTGAAATTAACCTCTGTCTCTTTAAGAAACTGTGCCAAAAAAATGTAATGAACATGTTTTGTATAGACCACAGAGCTATCCTAACCTGTTCATGGAATCATGATATGTCACCTTTAAGTCATGTTTTGTATATACAGCCTTTTATAACAAGTGATAGTTACCTGAGCTACAAAATGGCAGTAAATAACATAAGCATTTCTCAATAGATTTTATACAGTGTAATATTTTTAAAACAACAAAATAGTAAAATTAAAACCTATCTTGTCCTTTTATTGTGTCAAATCAGTCGACACTTGGAAGTCATAATTGCTGGTGCTAAAAGTGTTTGTGGGTTTTTACTTGATAAATGTGCGACCAGCGTGTTTTATTTACTCTACTATAAAAAAGAATACATTTATTTTGCTTTTTGTTAAATGAAAGCTCTGCTCAGTCCAGAAAAGAAATCAAATCTGAATTTCATAAATGTTACTAACACATAAAAAGCTTTTGATACACCATATTAAAAATAAAACATTGTGTTTTCCACTGAGAGGCAGGTGATAAAATATTTTCTCAGTGAGTTCAGTGGTGACAGCCAGAGAGTTTTAGTTACTTCCTGGAAAACATTTTTTTATTTTTTTATTTAGGAAACTTGTTTTGGTGGAAAGAAGCAGCTGAAATTTTGGGTTTTTGTGTTTTAGCCTTGAAAAACTTGCTCTAACAGAAGGTTTTGTCAACTCCACAAATATTTAACTACATCAACGCTTCACATTACATGTATTGTTTCACCTGTAGGCACAGAAACTTCAGGTTCCACAACACTATTAACTTTAAGGAACTTTTATTTTATATTGTGGTGACTCAGAAATCTGGTACAAGACTAAATAATGGCAAAGAAAAACATGAAATGTTCGGCTTTAGGTAATTTTTGTCACTAATTTGACAGGGTGAATGTGTTGGGAATCTTTTTTAAATTGATCTATAGGCTGTCTGATTTACTTTCGTTGGATTTTGGCTAATTTTTTACTCATTCTTGAAGAAATGCGCTACAGTGTTGTGTTTTGTTACATATAGCATGTAGCTAAATGGTTTTTAATCTGATACATCTGCACAAAAATTACTTAATTACCTACAAAAGAACCTTGTTCTATGTTTTGCGCTGCTAATAATCGCTAAAAGTTGTTTTTGTCTAAAAATATCTAACTAAACTTGGACTAGCTGATAACAGCTGTAGAAGCTAAAGACCTTTTAGTTTACTCCTACTTCAGCTAAGAACTGCTGAGGCTAACTGCTATGTTCTGTCTATGCCAATTTATGCTAACGCAAACCATGCTAAAAGCTACTTAATTTAACTGCTGCTAACTCTAGCAGCTACTCAAGCCAATTATACTTAATTGCTATTTAAGCTAAACATTTATTAGGCTAATGTGGTTCTAATGTACTAGTTTAAGTAGTACTGAAGCTAAAACTACTACTAGCTTACTACTTCAGCTAATAGCTTACTACTAGCTTACTACTTAAGCTAGTAGTAAGCTACCTAAGCTAGTTCTTAAGTAGTACTTGCTAATTTCTACCAACCTCGGCAAAGTTGGTAGAACTTAGTTTGACTACTAATGGTTAATTACCATCACCGTCTTTTTATTTGCCAACAGGGAGTTGTTGTTTTATTGTTGTTGTTGTTTTTTAAGGTGACCTCATGCTAACATCAATTCATGCTAAAAGTTACTTCGTCCAACTGTTGCCTATTCTAGCAGTTACTCAAGCCTACGCTATTTGAGCTAAACATATTTAGGCTAATATGCCATTCTAATTTAAGACTAACTACTAAGTTCTACCAATGCTACAAAGCTATTTATGGCAACTGCTAAAAGCTACTTAATCTAACAGCTGCCAGTCCTAGCAGCTATTCAACCCCATGATAGCTGAAGTTTTAGCCATTTGAACACAATATTTCTTAGAGTAAGTGCTGTTCTGATTTACTCCTTCTTAAGCTAAAAGCTACTAAGGCTAACTGCTAAGTTTTACCAATGCTAAAGGCTACTAATGCTGACTACATTTCATGCTAACAACTACTTAGTCTAACTGCTGCCCACCTTAGCAGATAATCAATCCAACATCATTGATATTTAAGCTAAATGTTACTCCAGCTATCTTTGGCTTAGCTAAGATTAATGAGAGGCTAAAATTGTTTCGTGGAAAGTTGGATTTTAGCCTTGGTAAATTTATGTCCAAGAAGCTAGCTAGCATACAGTGGATGATGCATCTCTTAGCTACTGTATGTCCTGTCACTCCTTTCCCATTTCTGCTTTTTTATTCAATATATTCTAGAAAACCAGCTAATGTTCTCAAACCGCTATGGTAGCTATAACAACATTATAGGAAAGGTTGTATATTGGACTACAGAGACAATATCCCAAGGAAATTCTTGGCATTATATCCCTGATCAAAACCTAAATTCCAGCCAATAAATCATGTTTCCCCTTTCCCTCTTTTCACCTACTCCTTTTATCTAAAGTGATTATATTACAGTTTTATCCATTCAGAAAACTTCTTCCTGGTACAAGGGAAAGGTCACAGATTTAATGAGCAGAGAACAAGAAAGCTTTAAAGGTCCTAATAATACCACAATGAATATGTCTCAAAATGTACCGGTACACCTTACAGGCGCTTATATACCTCAAAACAGCCTGCTGCTGAAATGATGCTTATTTAAGAGGCATCATGGGAATACTCTTCACCACAGGGTGAAAGAAAAATCATATGAGCGCATTTAAATCACAGGCAGATTGATGGACACCCCATCAAGCCATGTCTTCACACCATATGCCAGCTCATGTTGATAAGCTGGAGGCAATTCATCTTCGTCACACAGAACACATCCTCAGCCTGACTGCATGCTTTAATGGTTTGTACACCCAGCAATCAAGCTACAGAACCAGAATAAACTTTTATCGGTTTGGGGAGTGGGACTGTAAAAACCAGAGTTATGGAGTCTGGTTATGCTTGTGTTTCGCCGGGATCAGAACGCGACGCCAGGAAGCCGTGCCCGTGTGAAATTAAATATTATTGCAGCTTCTAAAATTACCATCTGATCGGAAAGATCGCTGAGCAGGAGCATAAAGTCCGCTAATTACAATAAAACTTTGGAAATGGGAAGGGAAACTGGTTCCAGTTTATAGTGCAGGAGCAAATTTCGTTTTTAGAGATTTGACTTAAGAGAGAAATGCAACTTAACCCTTAAATACATTAAACAAACAGACAATAACCTGAGTTCACATGAGATCCAGTTTTTCACAAAAACACAAAATATCACCAAGTATTTTTGGTCTAGTTTCTATTACTAACACTGAAAAAAGACAAAATTAACTTACAGGATCTCCTCAGCAAAATAGGATTGTGCTTTAAGTTAATATTGATGAAAAAGGTGATAATTTCACTTATAAAAATACATTTCCCCTTGTTATAAATAATCTGCCAGCGCAACCAGAACTTTTTCATCAATAATAATGAATTATTGACTCAAACAAGCTCATATATGTTGAAGAAAAAGTTACTTTTAAGTTAGTTTTGTCTTATTTCAAGTGTATTAAGATATCTGAAATAGAAATGAGACCAAAAAATACTTGGTAAGTTGTTGTTTTTACAGTGCATAGGTAAAACGTAGTAACGTTTTTCAATCCTTTGTAGCAACAAGTGGCGTCAAGCGTTTGTGACAACAGATAATGAGATTTTTACATCGAAATGTTTGTTTCTTAAAGTTTCTGTTAGTTTTAGGTCAGATAAATGCAATGGGACACAAATAGGGCCTCAACTACCGATTATTTTTGTAAACAATTATTCTGACGATTAATCGATTAATTGGGTAACAAAATAAAACATTCTGCTGATTTTTCATTTTGGTACAACATATTTTATTTTGATCTTAAATGCAAAATGTACATATTTCTGTTGTTTTGGCTGAAATTCTGCTCTTAGTTTGTCGTCCTTTAAGCAAATGGCTTTTGTTCACTCCAGTTAATGATTAATCGTTGGCAATTATTTTAATATCTTTTGCTGCAAATGATCAAGCGTTCACAAACAGAAGGTTATTATTTTCTTATATAAAAAAGGAATTAAATTAGCTGTTTATCTGCATCTTTTAATGTTTTTCTTTTTCTAATATTGTACATAAAAAGGCTAAAGTGGTTAAATGAAAAACCTGCAAAATGTGCCAATTTTTATAATCTGATTAATTGATTAATCGTCAGAATAACTGATTAATCGAATACTAAAATTATTGCTAGTTGCAGCCCATTGCAAATCCTTGGATTTAAAGATTTAAAAAAATCAGCAGAATGTGTCAGAGTAATCTATAAACTAATCAATACTCACTTCAGCTCACATCATAGAAAATATTCCAACTGTTATTGTGTATTATCAGTGTTTGTAGGTTTGCTTCTGTATGTCCGTCATATGTATTTTCTTGTTTAACTTTTTTCAGTACAGTGTTTTACAGTAGCAAACCTTCAGCTTCTCCTTACCTTGCTTCTTGAACTGGATCAAGTCAAGGTGAATTTCCAAGGTAGTTTTCATGTGTAGATGGCACATTTCAGCTCTAAAAACTCCCAACGCTCCCCTTGGATTCAAAAGAGTTGTAAGAGGCTCTTGTAGCCATTATATTTAAAGAGATTCGAGGCTTGAAGGCTGTAAAGACATTGTCAAGGTTTCTCCCTGAGAAGCAAGCTGTCAAGCTGCTACACCTGATCCAAGGTCTTTTTATTTTCTGTACAACGCCAAAGATCTTTTCTCTAAAAATCCTTCGATTCTGAATGGTGTTTCATATAGTACGAACCCACGAGAATGCAAGCAATGTTATTTTCATTTTAGGTATAAAGGAACATGAAGCTAAACCCAATTTTTTCACATTGAGAAGCAATAATTACAAAAAAAAATTAGCTTTTGGATTTTAAAGGCATGTTGCTGTAAAGTTTCAGTGTAATTACTCAGTAGACCTTGAAAGTCCAGGAGAGGCGAGAAAGTGTTTGCAAAGGCAGGGATGTCCAAAGTGTGGCCAGCAAGCCGCAGTTTGTAAATGTTACTCCACAGGTCAAAAACATGACGATACTTTACAATAAAACCAGGCGTAAAAATACGGAAGATTAGAGGGAAAAGACAAAATAACTGAATTCAGTGTGCAGTTACTGAAGCCCAACAACAGACGAAAACAAAGAGGAATGAGCATGCTCTGAGTTCTTACGTTCTTGTTTTACTTATTCACCAATTATATATATATATGAAATAAAATAACTGCAGTGTGTACGCACGCAGTGAGGCTTCAGTCTTATCAACCTTAGTAAAGATCCGTCCAGAAGAATCGGATCGTTTCTGAATGACATATCACTATATTGCACTTTGGTCACAGCGTTGTCCCATATATGCGACACCTCAGTCAAATCCTCCACACAATAATTCAGCGCATGAGTGGCAACTTTTTTTCATAGCAGATGCAACATGTGTCTCTGTACAGTTAGCTTTGCTAGCATCACGTCCACATAGCTTACCTTTCTTTAAGCTTTCCTTCCAAGTGACGCTAAACGTTGGACGAAGTCCTCACCGTCTGTGAAAGCGAAGCGCTGCTGATTTTACATGTCGCCATATCAATTTATGCAGCGCTATTATATTATAGACAGACATCTCCTCCCGCTCAGAGGAAACCACTGCGCATGTCTGGAGCTCCGAGTGCGAGTAAAGGTGGAGCCGATGGGTGACAACAGACACTAAGTCACGTTATTGGTTGGATTTTACGGCGCCACCTTAAATCCCTGAACTTCACATTTTAACGGAAGAAAAGAGCAACGCGACTTGTATGTAACGAGTAACGCGACAGTTTTGTAGAAATGTAGTGAAGTAGAAAGTACAGATACTTACTGTAAAATGTAGTGGAGTAAAAGTAGAAAGTATCCATTATTAAATCTACTTAAGTAAAGTACAGATACATGAAAATTGTACTTAAGTACAGTAACAAAGTACTTGTACTTCGTTACTTCCAACCACTGCTAATTAGTAATGTGAAGGATTATTTTAGTAATCAATTATACTGACGATTAATCGATCAGATAAAAAAAAATTAACCGGCAAAAATGGCAACGCTGTTTTTATCATAAATGTGAAATGGTCATTTTGATTCCCGGTTAACGATTAATCGATTGCTACATTAGTTGATGATTATTTAAATAATCAATTAATTTGATCAATCTGATTGTTTCAGGTCTGTTTGTGTGTAAACAGCTCACAGAAGGCAGACATCACAAAGCATCTGATAACTGTGACAAGACAAAGCAAGCGATTAATCGTGAATAATCGATTGTTGAAATAATCGTTAGCTAATTTAGTAATCGATTAATCATTAATTGGAGATCAAAGAAAAGGGCAATTTACTGAAAGGACAACATATTCAGAGCAGTAATTAAGCAAAAACTGTACAAATAATATTAAATTTTGCACTTAAGACGTAAATATGTTTGACCTAGAAGTCCTCAATTGACTGAGGACTTTAAACTTCACCTGGTTCCAATTCTGTAAAACAAAACAAAATAAAGAAAACTCATATTTAGCACCTTTCACCATAATTTTATTAATCCAAGAGAATAGTCACCAGATTAACCAGATTGGCTACAAATTTGCAACAAATTTTGCAAAAAGCCTAAATTTTATAGCACTTTAGGCTATAAAATTTAAATGTCATTAAAATGTTTTTTTTTTCCTTCTTTCAATATTTTAATGTATTTTCAATGACATATACTAAAAGCTCAAGTGGTTAAATGAAAAGTCTACAGAATGTGCCAAATTTTTTATATGATTTATTTTTTATGATTAATCGAATAGTCGATTAATCATTAGAATAATCTATCTATAGCTACGAAACGTCACAAAACATCACATCTTACCCCTTGCAGCTGAGTGCCTTTGATATTCAAATGCAGCAACAACTGGACACAGTAAGATTTGCTTGAGGATCCATAATAAATCCACTTTTTAATACAATACTTAAGGTTGAGGACACAAAAAAAGTATAAAAAACGTAAGGAAGCCATGTTTGTCTCTACTCCTGTGGTCCCATCGCCCCTAATTTGATTTGACCCGAGTTCATTTCTGGACACTTCAAACAAACACGGCCACTTTGGGCCGACGCTCAATGTTAATGGCGTGATTAGTGCCGTATCTTTCCCTTGGTGTGGCAATTTATTTTGCCCCATTAAGCCTTTGAAGCTATGCCCTGCTGACTCAGATGCTCTTAGTAACAAACAGTAGTACTGAAATGGCTATTACCGCCAAAATCTATCATCTGGAAATGCCTTGTAAGGTCACAGAAAAGTGCACCTGAAGTGAAACGTCCGAAACGGGAAAAGGCAATAAATCTAAAGGCAAGTTTTTAGACTTAAGTAGAAATTCTGTAATCTTCACAAACCAATCCATCAAAAATTTGTTCTCACTTCTTATAGAAATAAATCAGTGTTGCGTAAAGTATTTCCATTAAAGAAAAAGCATAAATAAGATCACATGTGAATAAATTTGTTCACATTATAAGTCATTAATGGACGTGCTGCGTCATTACTAAGTAGAAGACTACTTCCTGTTGTCTTCTTTGTCGTTTCTGTCAGTAGTAATGAAAAAGTGTTTCCATTGCCGTTTTGCAAAAATAAACCAATTTCAATAAAAAAAACTACTTCATCCTCAAACTTATCAACAAATGAGAAATGCATGATTTTACCAAACAAATTTATTTTCAAAATGTCAAATTACGCAACTACTGACTTAAATCAATTCAAAGGATAAAAGCAATTCAAATTAAAAATATAATTAAATAAAAACTAAACCACGAGTTCAAAAAAATTACTTGAATAGAGGATATGAAGTAGATCTCAAAATGCAACACATCAGGATGAATTATCACAATTATTTTACTGTTGTGGACAAAAAACATATTTCTGCATAACGTTAGCATATTATCAGCTAATATGCTGCTTTGAACAAATGAAAAACATGAAAATTTATAAATAAAAAAGCAACAAAGATATAAGAAATAATTCACGGTTTCCCCCAGGAAACTTGCTAAGCCTGGCGGTCGGGGCGCTCAGCAGTCATTCATCCAGTCGAGTTTTTGAGTTTAAAAATGTTTAAAGTTGACAGAAAATTGATAAATATCACTTGATAATTATGTGTTATTAAAAGATTGGAAAATTAATACCAGAACACCAACTATAAAGTCTTAAAAATGCAAACATTTTAAGACAAATAAGCAACGCTAAGCCTGGTGGGAACACAAGTAAAGCCTGGTGGCCCGCCAGGCTTATAATACACTGGGGCAAACCCTGTAATTTCATGTTCAGCTAGGTAATAATTTAGTTTAAACAACAGAGTTGAAAAAACAAAATTATGTGAATGAAGTTGAAATAATGCCAGAAAAAATTGTTGTAATATTTTAAGAGTAAAATCATAAAATTATGACTCTATTCTCACGTGGCTTTATTCTTGTAATTCCTTTTTCTCAGATTCAAAAGTTTACATACATTTGGTCAGTTTTAGGGATAACTTTCTTAATTTTCTAGAAAATGTTCTCGCCAAGTTTTCTGTAATCTTGTAAACAGAAATAATTTATGTAATTCTAACTCAGCTAAAACAAGAAAGGTTTGATTCTATTTAACTTCAGACAGTCAGAAAACGTATATTTGTATCTTTTTACACAGTGTATGCAAATATCTGGTTTCATATGTAATTTAAAATAATTCTGTGACGGTGAAAGAAGCAGAAACGCTTTTAATCCGGAGTTCATTTCCGTTTTTAAACATTTCCTGCCACGCAGTCAAAGATCCTGGGATATACAAGCATCTGCGAATGTCCCTGCCTGACTGACAGAGGAAGCATAACTCCTTCATGTTAGAGAAAGAAAGGGCAACATGAATGCATAATAGCGTTTCGCTGTGTTGATGCCTCGGGTATTCAAATTGTGTTTGCTGGGAAGAGGAAACAAAATCAGGGCTGTGCATAAACTCCCTTTGATTGACTGTTGATGAATCCTTCAGAGATCACTGGAGGTAAACTGCTGGATGGCGGAAAGGTTTCGTATTGACAGCTATCCGATAAAAACATTGTGCCAGAAGCCGGAAATTCCCTCAAGGTATACGAGGCAGGATTCCCACAGAGCGCAGCTCCAATTAAATAAATAACAACCTCAACATTAGCTGCTTTTTAGTAGTATTATTGTTATTACTCGAGCACTCCTTCTTTTTCTCTCTCTCTCTATTCGCGACTGACAATGAAATATTCATCACTCTCTTAGTATATTTCCACATCTGATTTGCAATCTTCAAACCTGAGTCAGGAGCGTTTGTCTTTGTGTTTGCATTGAAAGACTTTTCTCTCCTGTTTTCGGATTTATGAAGATAAAACGTGAACAAATCTGCAGCATGTGGAGCTCTGATGAGGGTCATTTCATTTGGGACCGACTGAAACGGCTCGATAATGTTGGAAAGTAGAACAAGACGGCTGGTGTTTTGTTGCATTTTCAGTATTAAATGGATCACATTACCCGGTCAGACGTAAGGAAAATACACTAAGCTGCTCTTGTTTAGTGTTTATTTTATGATTTTGGTTGGTGAATGCATGGATTTATTGGCTGCAAATGAATAATTCATTAGGAATTATTACTAGGTTTTAGTGCTTTATAAACACACAGATCATGATAAATTCACTCCAGTCCATTTGTCTGAATGATCCGGTTCGTTTTGGGAGGGTGAATGCAGAATCAAACTCTGAAATGGACCAAAAAATGTTTTATACTTGAATTTTTTGGCAATGTTGAGAGGTTTTATTTTGGCTCTTTGCATTATTTAGCCTCTTCAGAGCCTCCATATGTTATCAGTCTGTTAAAGATAGTATTATTGATCGTAGTACAATTTGCACAATGCCTGTTTTGTTTAATTTTCTTCTTGGAAAAAGTTATTAAAAACAAGTTTTTGTCTAAATTAAGGTGAATTCATGGTTCCTTTTCCCACATAATGTAACCGGTAGTGTTTATGATTAAAAAAATTTAATAAAATTATGTGATCGGTATCGGTGATCGGCCCTCATGGGTGATCGGAATCGGTATCGGCAGGAAAAAACCTGATCGGCACATCTCTAATAAGAACATTACGACTATGTCTGAGAACTCTAACTTCCAGCTTTGTGGGAAAAGTTCAGAGACGGTTCTCCAGCTGAACGGAACCAAGATAGAAGTTATTATCTTTGGACCTAAAGAGGAACGATCGACAGTCAACGCACAGTTTCAGTTATTACAGCTGGAAAGTAGAGATCAGGCTGAAATCTGACCTGAACCTTCAGAGACACATAAAGACGATTACGAAGTCGGCCTTCTATCACCTGAAGAACATTTCTAGGCATTAGAGGGCTAATGTCTCAGCAAGATCTTGTCAGGGTGGGGTGGTAGGTGGTGAGGAGATGACGCTGAGACCCAGGTAGGATGATGAAGATGAAGATGTTTAATGATAAAGATGCTCAAACAGTCCAAAAACAGGCGGCACGGCACAAACGTAGCATGCAGCTAAATACCGGTAGCACTGACAGCAAAGACTGACACGATGAGCTAATGCAGGCACAGGACTTCACAGTTCAACTGTGCGGGCAGACTGACTAACAAAGACGACGTGGACGTACGTTACACAAACTTAAGACAAGGATCCGACGAAGAACACAGACAACAGGTGAGACTAAATACACACGGGGTAATCACGGGAACGAGACACACCTGGGAGACAATCAACGGGGAAGACGCAGAGACGGGACTCGCAGAGAACAGGATCACACAGAAAAACTCAAAATTAAACACACAGAAACACGGATCATGACAGATTTAGAGAAACTCATCCATGTGTTTATCTTTAGTTGCATTGATTACTGCCACAGTGTCCTCACAACTCTGCCAAAAATAATCAATAATATCCAGAACGCTGCTGCTGGCATCCCGACTAAAACCAGGAAGTTAAAGCACATCAAACCAGATCTAAAGTTCCTACACTGGCTCTCTGTAGACACACATGGAAGCAATCAGAGCAGAGAATTGGTGTCCAACATCAGTGTCTGACCTCGCAAATGCATCTTTAGCTGTTTTGCTAAGAAAAACTGCCAAAAATGCCAGTTTCTTGCCCCTGAAAACACAAAACACACAACATGCTGACTCAAGTGGAGGCTTTGTGTTGGTGCATCTGGTCTTGTCATGATTATAAATTTTGCTGAACGATAAATTGTCCCAGAAGTTTTTGCAATAAACGATTATATTGTTGTTTTGAGACCATTTTGAAATAAAATCAAAGTAATGGCACAATAATGCAAGAACTGGAAATTTTAAATAAACAAAACAACATAAAAAATTAATTATGAAGTATCTGTAAACAAAATCGTCCTTTAAAAAAAAGGGATAGTTGAGACCAAAACACCAAACTGAAGACTTTTATCGTTCAGTTTTTGGTAGAAAAAGAGAAAATGATAACTTGTGACAGGCCTGGGTGTATCCATTAAAATCTCAGTAAAATACATTAAACTTCACCGTTTTTAAATGTTAAAAAGCTGAAAATTTCATATTGACTGCATTAGAAATGGTCTGGATGTTGCCTGTAATACAGTTTATTCGTTAGTGTAATCTCAGCAACTTTGCCCCTTCCTATATTATATTCTCTTGTTAATGTTGCTCCTAATTAGAGATATGTGTCATCATAAACTTGCATTGCTAAAATAAACACCTCAAGTCCAATTTGTCAGTGTGAGCTCAACCCCACCTCCCGTCCCAAAAATAAATAATCAATCACCGCCTGAATGAGGGCGGGGGAAGTCAGGGATCAAATTGCCCCGGCCGTCACTTCTCTACACCTGAATTAGCTCAATAAATGTTTCAAACGTCACAACAACTAGAAGCCACACAACTCTGGGGGTTGCCTGGCTGTTGCATCAGTATGATGAAGGGGTTGCTCTAGATCTCTCTGCATGTGGTGTTTATTCATTAATTTATGTAGTAGTTTCTCTGATCCCACTTCAGAGGGAATACAAAGGCCTTGTCTCCCGCCCCTTTTTTTTTTTTGCTGTGTGAAGATCCAAGTCCCTGCTAAAACACAGGTGCATCATCAGACATACATCTGTTTTCCATCAATACAGATGATTTTTAGACTGAAGGAAGTCAGTTTTCAGTTGAGTTCATGTCCAAGCAGCATGAAGAGTTTTAGGGGGATAAAACACCTGATAGTCCAGTGGATCAAAGTTGCAACATTTGTTACATTTTCAGCTGCGGTTCTCTTTCGCACTGCGCCTGTTCCCCTCCTCACCTGTGGGGGCGCTGCAGTAACAACCACTGAAGGAAACGACATTAAAACCTCTGAGGTGCAACTTCCTTTTTCATGAAACGTAAACACAAATGGATTTCTTCTGCTAGTGCTAAACTAGTGCGTTTGTTTAGGTTGTATTTACCCAGAATGCCACGCGGTTGTAAACATTTACCTTTGAGCGAACCCTCTGGTGGACGTCCACTTTGACTAGGGATGAGTAACAACGATTTATTTATTTTTTCAGGATTGATCGACCCTGCACTCCCGTACGGTAGAGGAGGTTGAGTCTACATATTCTGATATCGATCCAATACCAATACTGAAACTTTTATCAATTTGGTTTGATATGACATCACAAATCTGACTTTATCATCTCCTTTAACGCCTGGGACAGAATTTGGAAGCATAGTTGTATCTACAAAATACTTTAAAAGTGACCCGTTATGTTTCCTTTAACAGATCAGGATTGATCTTTGGTCCATACAAAATCATTCTTAGATAATGAGATTTTAGTCAGTATATGATGTTTTAGGGCCTCTGTCACTTTAAATCCAAATAAGCTGCTGCTGGCCACAATCCCCAAACTCAACATTTAAACTTGCATGTGAAAATGGATGCAAACAGATGAGCAATTACACAAAGGTACATCTTTGAAAAGCAGCAATGGAGCCTTACGCACAACCAACAATGGATGGTAAGTCAACAACAAAATTCTTGTCTGTTCTAGCAGCCATTGTACAGCACATACAACGGTAAAACCAGCTGACCAAACGTGCTGGAGCTCAGTTTGGGTTGCTAGGTAACAGGCGGAACTCTGCTGGGGTTACTAGGCAACGGCAAACCTCCCACTTAACAATTGGAAGGTTTTTGAAACAGCTTGTTTTCTAAACACAAAAAAGCATTAACTTACTACCCAAAAAACGTTTTGGCTATTTTAGAAGCAGTAGAAGCTCAAATGGAAGTAAAAGGTGAATTTCTAACAAAATGAAGACAAAACAGAGAGAACAAAATAATCCTCAACTCTGTCTCAGGGATTTATAATAATCAGTTAATATAAAATCTGCTGCAAGAAATTGCTTTGGGTTATTATGATGTACTTTGAATCCAGAAGAACCAGTTAAGAACAAATGTAAAACATCTTAAGACAAGTTATTTTTCACTGGGAGGAGAAACGTGTGCAGCCTCCTCCAGGGGATCCTGATGTGTGGAGTATCCATTAAGAAATGGGACGTCTCCGTACCTCCAACCCCAAAGAGTGCGCGGGACGCGGTGCGTGACCTCTGGAAACACTTAAACGACGTGGAGGAACAAGCTCTTCCCTTATTAATGTGCTGCTTTACAAAGCAACACACCATGCTCTGTTCCCCCAGGACAAGGCGGTGCAATGAGTGTGGCGAACGGGTCTGTTCATTTTTTAAACCTGGCCTTAAAGGTAGCGCAGTAAATCAAGATGCTGCTTAGCTGCTCCGCTAGGTTTTACTCACTCTCCGGCTGATGCATGTAATGACTCATGAGCCATCCGTCTCCGACAGAAGCTACCGCTCAGACGTCTGGTTGCAAATAAAGTCTTCTCTTTTTAAGTAAAAATTCTTGGTTAATTCTTGTGTCACGGCGTGGAATCGATTGGCAGTTCCAGCCATGATGTGTTCACAGTCCAGAGGACGGGGCTGAACGCTTGGCTGGCTTTGTACCTATTAAAGGTGGCGCTTTAGAATAAGGGGAAATGCTTACTTTGATTTCCCCCAGGCTTTTTGCTCTCAGAGCAAAATGAAAAGGCTCCTTCTACGGCGCCGTAAAAGGTACGACCCGCCACGCAGAGGCCCATTTATCCTCAAAGAATCGCTCACACATACATGCATGCACAGGAGCTTTTTATGAGCTCGCAGTCTGCAAAAGGTTTTGCCAGTTAAAAGATTTCTTCACAACTGTACGACCTTGTGTGCTTCATAAAACATGACGGATGCAGGGATGTGTTCGGGCATGACAAGACGATTGATTGTTTTCCCTGCTGTGGCGCTCATGTTTCATTGCCTGGCTGAGAAAGCATGGGACACGGCGCCGCTGCCGATCCATATTCACTCAGGCACATAGAGCCGGGCAAAAGTGTTCACACCACTTTACATTTCATCACATTAAAGGAGTTTTCACACCTGATGGCGCGGCAGATTTGGTTCGACTGGAGACCAAAACCGCAACGTTTGATGCATTTTGTGTCAAATGATAAAAACATTTTGAAAAATCTGTTCCTCTCCTCGCCTGTGGGGGCGCTGCAACAAGAACAACGCTGCAAAAACACAAAATATTACAGATTCTAGTGCAAATATCTTAGCACACTTGAAATAAGACAAAACTAAACTACAAGTAACTTTTCTCAAGATACAGCAGCTCGTTTTACGTAAATAATTTCTTTATATTGGGAAAAGATGTCCTGGATCAAATGGCAGATTATTTCACTGCCTTGTTATAAGTGAAATAATCTGCAATTTAATGTGGGACTTCTTCCCCAGTTTTAAGGAAATACTTACTTAAAATTAGTTAATTTTGTCTTATTTCAATGAAACTAAGATATTTACTCTAGAAACTAAACATTTGGTAAAATTTTGTGTTTAGCAGGTTGTTCACAAACTGCAACACCTGGTTTCCTACTCAGAATAAATTGTTACACATTTTTATTTAAAACTAAAAGAAGCTTCTGTTTGTACTGAGTTTCTGAAATATCTTTTGAAAACTGCGAGTCGCATTATTTCCTCCCTGCAGTCAGACACAACTTTGGATTGTTTTCCACATGAAGCTTCTGGTTGATAAAATGTGAAAAAGTGGGAAGATTCCTGGAAGGCTCTGTATTTTCTGCTATCTGCGATCTCTGATCCCTAATTGCACAAGATGCTGAGGGACAGGTGGAGCTGATGCGCTCTGCTTGGCGGCGGCGAGGTTGGGTTCACTTTGACTGGGCCGCCGGCATCTTGAACCGATCTCCAAGCGCTGGAAAGAGCCAAAGGTCCTCTGAGTGTGTGAGAGGGAGAGAAACCGCTAAGAGGCGTCCCTCTTCGTCTCATCACACATGAAATTACAGCCCATTCTAATAATTTATCAGGTTTTACAGTTTGGTTCAGCGCTCACTCCCAGCGCCGGGCGAATCGCGGCGTGGCACCAAGGGTTCCACGTTTGATTAAGTCGCTTTACCCTCCGCATCCTTCCATCAGAAAGGTCACCACACATCCTCCTCTCATTTACATTTCGCAGAGCAACTCCCCAAAGCCGGCCTCATTTACGAGACGTAATCCATTTCACTCACGATTTCCCCGAGTCAGGTGCCGCTTTGGTGTGAATCCATTGGAAATTTCCTTTCAGTGTTAAACTTGTTGCTAGACAAATGGCACCTTGGTTGCAGTTGGAGTCAACCTTTTGTTATTTTATCTCCTGTTTTGAAGCACCTACATTCTCCACACTCAATTCTTTCATTTATTTATATGCAACTTTTACTGTTTGGTAATGGATCATTGCTACTGTATGCGCTGTACAATGGCTGCTGGAAGAGACAAGTGTTTTGTAGTTGACTTACATTCCAGATACCACTTTCTGCATTCTTGTTGGTTGTGCAGGAGGTTCCACTAATGCTTTTTAAAGATGTACAGTTGTATAATTGCGCATGTTTTCAGTCATTTTTAAGTGTAAACGTTGAGTTGGGGGGCGTGGCCAGCAGCAGATTATTTGGATTTAAAGCGACAAGACGCCCTAAAAAGCATCTCATTTATAGAACATCAGTAAAGTCTAGTGAAGTCAAATTCTTTGTCAGCAACATGGCAGTCCAAAGTGCTTTAAACATTAAAAGAGGAAAATACAAAGTTATAAAGTACACCGTAAAGTCAACGATTGAGAAAACCAGCAACAAACATCACATTTTGATGAGTGCCGTCATGAAAATCATCAATACACGTCAAATATGTTGGTCAATGTTTAATTTGTTATCTTTCAAAGGCAAATCTAAACAGGTGGGATTTTAGGAACTGAAGCTTTTCGGTTGTTTTGCTGTTTTCTTGAAGGTTATTGCAAATACACTGCAAAAACATAAAATCTTACCAAGTATTTTTGGTCCAGTTTCTAGTGTAAAATGAGACAAAATTAACTCAGAAGTGTCTCTTCAGTAAGATATAGGAGCTTGTTTTAATTCTTTAATATTGAATGACCCCAATATGCTGCTGTACAGGTATGACATCATTTATACAAATTAAGAGAAACCTCAGCTTGCTAATGCATCTAGTTTAAACCAATTTCAGACATCGGGAATGAAACAGATTAAATGCTAAACCGGCTTGCCGTACGGTTGGACAGCGCGTCGCCTCCATTGTTCTTCTTCTCTGCCTGCTAAAGTCCGGAAGGCATATTCATGAGGGAGGCCTAATTAAGCAGTCGGGGTCTGGATGGCGTCCAGATGGATGAGTTATTATTGCCGTTATTGATACTGGCTGGTTTGAGCCCCGCTATCAGGGATTAATGCTGCTTGAATTTAGAAGCCATCTTACCACTTAGTCCCATGATGAATAATGTTAGGCAAAGTCGTTTGCTCTGACACTCACTTACTTCCCCTCATTTTATGTACTTTGCTTGCCTTATTAAGGCTCTTACCACCGGCTTAATTGCCTATTTAGAATTCCCCTCTTTGTGACCTAGATGTGTGTTATTTTGTGAATGTAATTAAGTTACCTGTAAATATCTCAGCCGCAGCCTCATCCATCTACGTTATGTCGGCACTCTTTCTTTTATTTTTAATTAATTTAATGGCTGCCGTATCTGGACACGTATAACCTCGATAAAACCAGGAGAAATTGGTTTCGGTGGTGTTGGACTGGAGCCGTAATGGATCGGCGCTGGAGTGGCGAAGCGTCAGGCGCGCGCGGTGAAAGATTCAGGGCGCGTGGATTAATGTGGCGGCGTGTGAGGAGACGCTCCACATAGATAAAAACTGCTCAGCTAAAAAGGAACGTCTTGATTATCACTAAATAATGTTGACTTCTTTAAGAATAATGGAAATAACATTTAGTGTCGATTTAAATTAGGCTTAATTAGCTTAAAGATGTAATTCGCCTTTACTGACGCTAGCTGCGTTTTCAATGCAAATGTTCGGAAAACTTTGTAAATATTTTGTCTAGGGCTGAAACGATTCCTCGAGTGATTCGAGTACCTCGATTATTAAAATTCCTCGAGGAAAATTGACCTGCCTCGAAGCTTCGTTAATTTATGTTTTATCATTTAGCGCACCGTGTTTCAGCCGGAACATTATTTGCGTTGCGCGGAGCTCTGACTTCCGCCTCTGAGTTGTTGACGGAAGCTACGTGTTAGCGGCATAACGTCCAATCTTCAAGTTCGGCCCGCGGGGATTTTACTGATTGGTGATAATTCCGGGTTTTCATCGTTTTTGTGGGACCAATAAACATCCTTAAAATGACCGGCGCGATGCCGGGAGTTCGGCAGCCTTTCTGCTCCGGAGCTGCTGGTTGAACGGCGGGAAGAAGCTGAGGAGGATTTCTACAGGTGAGCGGAGAGACTGAACACGGCGGGCGGCTGAGGGTTGATGCTTACAGGGTAAGAGCAGCTTTACGGACGAACCGCACAATAAACTTATATCATCCCGGTCTGAACAAACGGGAGGCGGAACATGGCTGGTAGATGAGTTTCTGAACGGAGGAGCCGTAAATATCCCGTATTGCTCCCCCGGTCTACAAAAAAGTAACTGGTAGGGAAGCTCAAAGGTGGAAAAAATAGACTGATGTTGATATCCGATAGTAACACTGGTGTTATGGAAGATTTACCAATATTTTATTTCATAATTGTTTTTATCCGATTACTCGATTAATCGTAAGAAAAATCTATAGATTACTCGATTACTAAAATAATCGTTTACAACAGCCCTAATTTTGTTAAATCAAAAAAACAACAATTTGTTTCCATTAAATAAGAAACACAACAAAAATCACAGATGAATAAGTTTAGAAAACATGCAGCGCCATCATCCTCCTACCACTTCCTGTCGTCTTCTTCATCTTTTCCGCCAGTAGCAACATCTGATTTACTGAACAGGATTACAGTCACTGAAAGAAAGAAAAAATGTGACTTAGTCTTAGTCCAACTTTCTTTTTTTTTTCCAAAACATTTTGACAAATTTTTCTCAGTCTATTTCTTTTTTCTTAGAATTTTAACTTTAATCTCAGAATGTTTTTTTTTCCTCAAAATTGTGAATATTCTTAGAATTCTGACTTTAATCTGAAAATTGTGACCATTATTGCTCAGATTTCTGACTTTAACAACAGAATTTTAACTTTTTCTTAGAATTTTTAATTTCATCTCAGATTTTTTTTAGCTTCTCCTCAAAATTCTGACTATTGTCAGACTTCTGACTTTAATCTCAAAAGTCTGACTTTAATCTGAAAAATTGACTAAGAATATTAACCTTTTTCTCAGAATTTTTACTTTTTTTCTCAGAATTTTGACTTGTTCTCAGAATTTAGACTTTAATTTCTTCCTCTTGCACAGACAACTTTCACCACAAAAGAGCACATGAGAACCACTTATCACAAACTTCTACTATTGCAAACATTACATTGACAACTACACCAACACACTTTCATCCTGCTACGGAAACAGAAATGGAAATAAACGTCTGTTAAAATCGGACCGATATGTTAAAAAATCCCTCCGATGTTGATAATTTCGAACATCCTTAGTTTTCTGCCCTAAAGTGTCTCCAGTCCTGCTTCCTGTGTGATTTATTGCAGGTGTGAAACGAAGGAATCCATGTAAAGTTTGTGCAACACGTTGCAGGAACAAGTCGTCGTCTCTTTCCATATGTTACTGCAGTTTCTTTCCAATTATGGTTAAAATGTCAGCAGCTGAATCACGGTGTTTCTGTTCCCAGCCAATATGTTCTGCTGGAAATGGGTACATGAGGGGGGGGGGGAAGTGCACCAGCAGCATTTAAAGCTCCATAAAACAGCTTGTTTAAAAGCACAGATCCAGGGTTTCACAGGCATGAAGGGACAATCTGTGAGAGTTCAGAGATATTCATGAGGAAAACTGCGTTTACTTTACAACACGTCACATGGTCACTGCAGATCTTTCCTTCTCCAACTTTTTGTTATTTTAGAGGACAGTCGCTGACTAAACTCCAGAGTAGGTTTTCCTTCGGAGAGCTCACTACCCTGACCTAATTCAATCCTTTAAGATGAGTATCCCCTGCTGGAATAGCAAACAGCTTCTGTTCTCTGAGCCGGATCTCCGAGGATTGGTTCGCCAAATTTCTGAACGGAGAGGAGAAACTAAATCAGATTCTCCTTCAGGAAACAAAGTTATCCCTCAAACACTCACAACTTTTCCTGAAAACGAACATTGTGAAGTTAAAACTAACGACAAAAACAACCTGTAACCATGACAATATCCATCCATTTTGGTTACTTATACTTTTACTAGCATCAGTTGGAGATGAAAATCATAAAGAAAGTTGGGTTGCAACTAACGATCATGTTAGCAATCGATTATTTGATTGAATATTCTGACGATTAATCGAATAACAAATTGTCTCATTCTGCATATTTTTAATTTATTCACTTAAGTCTTTTATACACAATATTAGAAATTCATTAAAAGATGCAAATAAGTAAATGATTTTAAATTTTTAGAGAAGAAAACCAAATTTATGTAATGAAATGTAATAATAAGCATTGTTTAGAAAATGTTTCTCGACATAATGAACAAAATATAAATTTTTTGTACAGTTTTGTCTTAATTACTTCTCTGAATATGGTGTTTTTTAAGCAAATGGACTCCAGTTAACGATTAATCGTTTACTATATTAGTTGGCTGTTATTTCAATAATCGATTAATCACAATTAATTTGATTAATCGTTTAAGCCAAAGTTAAAATATGACTGAACCCCTAAATAATTTTCGTCTGGTTTCTAGTGTAAATATTTTGGTACACTTCAACAAGATAAACCTAACTTATAAGTAACTTTTCAATGCATTGTAGGAACTTGTTTTAAGGCCATCACAGATAGAAAACAAAAAGGAGGAGAAAATATTCGCCAAAAAATGTGGAAATATTTAGACTAATCTGAGAAATTTTCCACAAAAAAAAGTTGGAAATTTCTGAACTCCAAAAGTCAGAAAATTGTGGGGGGAAAATCTGAAATTTTCTCGTGTGAAAAGTCAAAACATTTCTAGTAAAAACTCAGAAATTCTTTTGGATTAATTCCAGGACATTAATCTAGAAAAGCTAGGAAATTTGAATTTCAAAAACTGAAAACTTTTGACTTTTCAAACAGAATTATCGACTTAAAACAAGCTCATATCTTGCAGAAAAGTTACTTGCAGGTTAGTTTAGTCTTATTTTTAAACATTAAGATGTTTTCAGTACTTGGTAGGATTTTGTGTTTTTGCAGTGTAACCATCTGAATTAAGCAGAAAACTCATTATTCTGACATTATCCTCACACTCCTGACTGAACCGCCTTGCAGAACATTGTTTTGCAGGCAGGACTGCATCAGCATTACGTCTTATTGGCACTGTCAAAGCCCGTCTTCCATTAACCTCTGCAAATTAATTATTATCGACACATTTGGATGGCGCTATTGAATGCGACTGAATGCCAGATTGATGCTGTAATTGCAGCGACTCCTTATATAATAAAAGGTCACGCAGAAAAGAGATGAGATATTTGATATTTATTCATTCGTGAGGATAAATCTCTCTTTTATGAGCAGACTATTTAGAAGATGCATATACCATTTAAATCCCCTCAGCGCTAATCATGGGTTGTTTTATTTTTAGCAGACAAGTTGACATTTTTCTCAACTTGCTGCTCTGAAACAAAGGAATAAAGGCATCTCCTGCAGACAGCGTGCAGGCTGAAGTCTGTCAGAGTGTACTGTAAACTCATTTGCTCTCATCTCACAGAAACACGATGCTGTCAGTGCACTCGCGCTCGCCGAGTGATAGATCTTTGTTCGAGACCACCGACACTCGGCGCAGACTTGTTCAGGCTGGAAGAATGAAACCCGGGTTTAGGCAGATCGTTTCTTTGATCGCAGCTGGTTAATCACGACTCTTTTCTCCGCAATCAGCTAAGTGTTTCTGCAGATTTCAGGCTGGTGTTAATGTTTTGACATTTGCGTTGCCACCGGCTAAAGGCCGCGTCATTTTCTGACTATTTATGGCCGAGCTTTGGCCGCCATGTTTGACGTGGGCATGATCGGCTTCAACACTTCAGTCAGAGGAAAAGTGCTGAATAATTTCAAGCATTTTTACACAAGGCAGCATTTTTGCAACATATATAAATCTTTAATATCAGTTGTGACAAACTGCAAAAACACAAAATCCTAGCAAGTATTTTTGGTTTAGTTTCTAGTGCAAATATCTTCACTTGAAATATGACAAAAAGCAACTTTTCAACAAGATAAAGGAACTTTTTTTAAATAAAATGTTCCTTAATATTAATAAATAAGTACTAATTCCTCTGGATAATTATTTCACTTACAATGTGGGAAAAATATCTTGTTATAAGTAAAATAATCTGAGTATATTTCTGCCCAAAAGCCATCATGAGATTAATCTCAAAAGTCAGAAACGTTCAACTTGATAAAATCAGACATTTTCTTGCTTCTTCTAGAAATTTCTAAGATTAATCCCAAAATTTCTGACTTTTTTCAAAATGTTTCCGCTTTTGTAGTGGCGACATTTTCATTTTTTCTAGAAAAGTTATTTCTAGTGGAAATTTATCCCTTTTTTGTTTTTTTCTAGTATTTTTTTGAGTTTTCAAACTCAGAAATGTACCTGCTTTTTCTTAAAAAATTCTGAGATTAAGCTCGTTTTAAGTGAATAATTCCTTCATATTGGCAGATTATTTCACTTATATCATGGAGAAAGTGTATTGTTATAGTCAGTGGTGGGAAGTAACGAAGTACAAGTACGTCGTTACTGTACTTAAGTACAAATTTCGTGTATCTGTACTTTACTTAAGTAGATTTAATAATGGCTACTTTCTACTTTTACTCCACTACATTTTACAGTAAGTATCTGTACTTTTTACTTCACTACATTTCTACAAACTGTCGCGTTACTCGTTACATCCAAGTCGCGTTGCTCTTTTTTTCCGTGAAGTTCAGGGATTTAAGGTGGCGCCGTAAAATCCAACCAATAGCGTGACGTAGTGTCTGTTGTCACCCATCGGCTCCACCTTTACTCGCACGCGGAGCTCCAGACATGCGCAGTGGTTTCCTCTGAGCGTCAGTAATATAATAGCGCTGCATAAATCATAAGATATGGCGACATGTAAAATCAGCAGCGCTTCGCTTTCACAGACGGTGGAACTTCGTCCAACTTTTAGCGTCACTTGGAAGGAAAGCTTAAAGAAAGGTAAGATCTGTGGACGTGATGCTAGCAAAGCTAGCTGTACAGAGACACATGTTGCATCTGCGATGGAAAAAAGTTGTCACTCATGCGCTGAATTACTGTGTGGAGGTGTTGACTGAGGTGTTGCATATATGGGACAACGCTGTGACCAAAGTGCAATATAGTAATATGACATTCATGGACGATCCGATTCTTCTGGACGGATCTTGACCAAGTCCTATAGTGCTGAAGCCTCACTGAGAGCTGTTCTTTGTTCTTGTAATGCTCTGCGTACACTGCAGTAGCTATTTTATTTCATTAAAATATCTTTATATTTAGTTAGTGAATAAATAAAACAAAAACATAAGAACGCAGAGCATGCTCATTGCTCTTTGTTTTCATCACCTGTCATGGTGGCAGACGTTGCAGCAGGAGGGAGGATGAGAACAGTCACGGTGCTCCTTCTGCTTGGTTACTTCTTGCTTATTGGGCCTTGGACAGTGTTCATAGTTGAGCGTTGTTAATTGCTATGTTTAATGGTGCAATTTCTGACATTGGCAATATGGGCAACCGCCCAGGGTGTTATTTCTTTAGGGATGGCAGGAGACCTCTGTGTATTGTGGCACAGAGATGAAAGCAAAACAGAATGAAGATGAGTTTGAATTGTCACTGGTTAAATTTATTTCAGCTCTAAGTAGGTGTTTTTATGGGAAAGTGAATCTTTCAGATCAATTTGAGAAGCAGTTTTGATAGGTGCACTTAATTTTATTGTCATGTAGCGCGGGGTGCTAGTTTTGATTTGGTCTTGGGTTCGGTGGTCTAGACTACAACTCTGCTATGAGGCTCCTTGGTACCATGTCCTCCTCTGCCAGTTGGATTTCTTTCAAAATAAATGTGTGGCAAAACAAGTGAAGTTCATGCTATGTTAGGACAGGAGACAAAATGTTTCCATCCCTGAAATTATGATGCATAGAATCAAATATCTAAGTCTAAACTATGTTACAGAGTAAACAATAAAAACATGCTTTATCTGTGGCATTGTTCACTAAAATGGCACATTTCTGATGTATTAAAATTAAATACGATCGGTACACTTAATGATATTAGTGATTAGGCAATTCATTCAGCAAGTACTTTTACTTTTAATACTTAAGTATTTTTAAAAGCCAGTACTTTTTTACTTTTACTTAAGTAAAATGTTAATGTGGTACTTTGACTTTTACTTAAGTACATTTTTGTCTGTGTATTTGTACTTTTACTTAAGTAAATTTTTTGAGTACTTTCTCCACCACTGGTTATAGTTAAAATAATCTGCAAGTGGAACGTACGACGGCGCAGTTATGGGCATTTTAGATAGAAAAAAAGAGGAGTATATTTATGACAAAAAAAACTATTTTGAGGTTAATCTAAAACATTTCTAGGAAAATTTATGACCTCAAAAAGTTTAAATTAAGTTTTGAAACTCAGAAAGTTTCCTAATGTCAAAAATTTTTGACTTTATGAGCGCCGACATTTCCTCGCTTCTTGTAGAATATTTCTAAGATTAATCTCGAATTTATGATTTCTATTTTTTTTTTTTACTTTTGAGTGCCAAAATTAAAAAATTTTTCTAGAAAACTCGTGGGTTTTCAGGTGAAATTTACCTTTTTTCCCCCACTCTCTTGAGTTTTCCAACTCAGAAATTGACATGATTGATGTGACCATGTTTTACGTTAATCAAAAAACTGCAAGTTCCACTGGCAGATTATTTCAGTTATAAAAGAAAGTGAAATAATCTGCACTTTCTCATCAATATTAAGCAGTTATGTCTTGCTGAAAAGCATTTTAAGTGTCCTAAGATATCTGTGATAGAAACCAAATCAAAAATTCTTGGTAATATTTAATGTTTTTGCAGCGTTCTGCGCGTTGCTGGACGTAAAATAGAATTCTCTTTTCCAAAACGAGGCGGTGAGGCCATATGGCGCGCGGCGGCAGTAATTCTCTCCACGGTCTGTCCGTCTCGGAGCAGATCTGAGACACAATGCAGGAGATGATCGAGTCTTAGTGTCAATACATCAGCCCAGAAAATTACCTCCTCTCTGCTTGGCCTACTTTAATCTGTGGCCCTCTATTGAAGCAATGAACACTCTCTCCTCTGTCCTATTGACGACGTAAAATAGGTTTGCCGGCTTGATTGACAACTTTGTCCAGCTGACAAAATGTAATGCAGTTCAGGACAAAAAACAGATCAGGAATTCTTTTGGACCCAATCTGGTGCTGCCGATTACATTTTTCTCCTCCGTCTTCTTCTTTATTGTATCAGACGGGTCTTTTGAAGTATTGAGGGAGAGTTTTTCTTATTTATTTATTTATATCGTGTGAGCGCTCACACACGTATTCAGGTGCATGTTTGAGAAGAAGTTGGCTTTGGCTTTTTAAGCTCCGACTTTCATCCGGACCGACTCCTGAATAACAAACAGAAAAAACAGAAAGCGTGTTCTCCTGCCACCAGGAATAAGATCTCATAAAAACAGCACCGACTACCTCTGGTAGCATTCCAGTGACCATGATTTATTTTTCTGTTTTAGCTCGGTGAATTATTCAGGCTGCACTTGTAGACATCAAACACATTTTCTGCTGACAGGGAGATTTAATGAAAACCAATTCGGCTCTCCAGCAACACTAAAACGTGAATGAAACTGATGGTTTTTGGAGCTGTTTGAGGGCTTGTTTTACCTTGTATCTGTAAGACATATCTGAGCTGCTAAAGCCTGGCTTTGATATGAAATTAATGTCTAATTAAATTTCAGCTCCACACCAGGGAAATTCTTAAAATAAATCTTTTTTTAATGTTTGAACAAAAAAAAAACATATCATTTGGCGTCTCTGCAGTGGAAAATATTCATAACCTGTTTAGTTTTATTGAAATTTTATGTAATTCAACTCAAATCTGAGCAATAGAAACCTAAAAACGTAAATTAAAATTCACCTTTTGCACATTTTCTACTTCCGTTTGGGTCTCAAATGCTTCTAAAACGATCAAAGTACTTAATAAAACACCCAGCTGTTTACTGCTAATAAGTTAAAAAATGTTTGGTGATTGGAAAATGAGCCATTTCGAAAACTTATCAAATGTTGAGTCACATTCCGTTACCTAGCAACCCCAGCAGAGCTCTGCCCGTTACTTGGTAACCCCAGCCGAGCTCTGCCCGTTACCTAGCAACCCCAGCCGAGCTCTGCCCGTTACCTAGCAATCCCTGCTGAGTTCCAGCACGTTTTGAAAGCTAAGCTATGTTTTGATTGAACTGTCCAATAATTATTTAGTCAGATCCTCTGTTTTTGTTTGGTTTATTGGTCAGTAACAGAAAAATTACCAAAGATCCATTTGTGGCAACTTTTCATAATGCATGCAACAGTCAAATGTTACACATTGCACAATTTCTTTTGGTTTGTAGAGTATATAAGACCATTAAAGCGAACATATTATGCAAAATTCACATTTTGCACAGTTTTGTACTTCCATCTGGGTCTCAACTGCTTCTAAAAACATTATAAGAACTCTAGAAAAGCAATTTTCTGGTAGTATGTTGATGTGTTTTGGTGTCTGAAAAATGAACGTTTTCAAAAACTTCCCGGATGTTAAGTCGCATTCCGTTACCTAGCAACCACAGCTGAGCTCCAGTTGGTATTTACATCAGCAATCAGCTTCTATCCATCACAAATCTGGAATAAACATCCAGAAAACTGCAAAACAGACGAAACACTCAGTTCCTTTAAATGAAAACAAACACACCTGTTTAGAGTTTAGAGCTGCTTCTGAACCATAATAAATTTGACATGATGATTCTGATGATAGGGCTGCACAGTGGCGCAGTTGGTAGAGCTGTTGCCTTGCAGCACGAAGGATCTGGGTTCGATTCCTGGCCCTGGTCTTTCGGCATGGAGTTTGCATGTTCTCCCTGTGCATGGTGGGTTTTCTCCGGGTACTCCGGTTTCCTCCCACAGTCCAAAAACATGACTGTCAGGTTAATTGGCCTCTCTAAATTGCCCCTAGGTGTGAGTGTGTTTGTGCATGGTTGTGTGTCCTGTGTGTCTCTCAGGAAGTTGTTAGTGAGAGAAATGAGCAAACACCCAGATTAAGTGCAAGCATCTAAACAAATTTCTGTAAATCGGCGTGAGATGGCAGTCGATAGCGCATCGATTCCTGTGGCGTCTCTTCTCCCCTTAAACGTCCTGATCCCCCAGTAAGCAGCGGCGGCAGTGGTCTCCAGACGGGGGAACAGAAAGCGGTCATTTTCAGAGGAAACCGTGTTAACGCGGACTAAGATATTTTGCCGCAGCAGGGCTTTGGAGGACGTTAAGTATTCATGGCATGAATTTTCCATCAAATCCATCCAGAGAACACACTGATCACAAGGCTTTAAATAACCAAAAACTGCAAGCGGAGCGTGTTAACCGGCAGGGCTCTCCTCATCTGTTATGCTACCAATAGGTGAACAAAAGCAGCAGAACTGTACTACATTACTGCCTCAGTGTGCTACAATTTAATGATCATGTCAGCAGTTCTCTTCAAAGGCCTCACTTCTGATCAGATAAGCCTCTCGTTTCCTCTTCGTATTTGAACCCCCTTGAACTAGAAAATGGATCTACCCCCATCCGTCCAGCCCTGCGCTCGTTCGGCACGGGGGCCGAAACTCAATCCGCCGAGAGCTTTTGGAAACGAATTTTGATCAAGAACATAAAAGGACATTCGGCTCGACGTGAAAATTACCGGGTTAAATAAGCTGTGGGGGACAGAAGCTCCCCAGAAGTGATCACACCGCTTCGATTTGATTCAACTTTTGACAGATTGGAAACACTGACTTTACAAACATTTGTGTTTGTGCACTGCAAAAACACTAAATCTTACTAATTACCTGGTCTAGCTTCTAGTGAAATATCTGAACATTTAAAATAAGACAAAACTAACTTAAAAGTAACTTTTGAGCAACATGTAGGATCTTGTTTTAAGTAAATAATTCCTCAATATTGATGAAAAAGTTCCAGTTTCACTGCCAGATGATTTCTTTCATAACAAATGTGAAGAACTTGGACTTTTTTTTTTCTAGAAAATTCCTGTGATTAATTTTAAAGTTTCTGAGTTTTTTACTAGAAAATGTTGACTTTTCAAAAGTTTTTCCTCATAATTTTTTGACTGTTGGAGTTCAGAAATTTCCAAGTTTTGTTGCCAAAATTTGCTCCTTTTTTTTTTTTACATACATAATGGTTCCTAAAACTCACTGAAAAGTTACTTGTAAATTAGTTTGGTCATATTTAAATGTACTAAAATATTTACACTAGAAACTAGAACAAAATACTAGTGGAACTAGTACTTTTTAAAATCAAAATTAAGGAGTTAGTGACTTAAAACAAGTTCCTACATCTCACTGAAAAGTTTCTTATAAATTAATTTAGTCTTTTTTAAGTGTATTGAGATATCTGCACTAGAAACTAATAATAATACTTTGTGTTTTTACAGTGAGTGAAAATCAAATTCCTTGTTTTTGTGCAGAAACTTGGTCAGTAAAATCAACTACAAACATTTGCACCCTATATGCATATAATACATTTATATTCTTCTTAATTTCAGCCGCTAATCAAGCTAAACTGCAGCGCTTTTCGCTTCCGTATTGCTGCTTGTGACCTTGAATGTTTGCCTATTAAACTGCCGATGCTCAGACAAGTATCCATCTCAACCTCAGGGGACTCATGCACAAGGATAACGAATCAATCGCCGCCTTCATCCATGATCCAAAGGCGCGATAACTCAGGACTTTGGCTCTTTCCCTGAGAAACTGCTTTACCTCCAGGGAGTAACTGCAGGCTGAAGACGAAGGGTAAACCGATGCAGAAAGAGGTCACTGTCTGTTCCCTCCGCCCATGGCTCTGTCTTTCGTCTAAACTGGAATGTTTTTGTAAGAATGTCATATATTGTCGAGTTTCCCTAAAAATACCTAAAGTAACATCCCAACCTAATTAAATTATCATCTACATGACACAGAAATGTAGCTAAAGAGATAAAACTGTCACATAAAGCACATTTATCTAGAAGAGGACATATTTTTTTTATTTTTTTTAACTTAAGCTGCTAGAAATGCACATTAATAGGATGTGATTTTAGGACACTTTAGAGACATGTTGGAAATTATCAGCAACTTTTTATTTGGTAAACTAGAAATTTAGCTTAAAGGCGATGTTTTTGTACTTCCATTTGGGCCTTAAATACTTCTAGAAATAATCGAAGCGCTTAAAAAAAACACCCAATAAGTCATTGTTTTAGTGTCTGAAAAATGATACAGTTCAATAGTTACATTCCACAGGCGCTGTGCCGTTACCTAGCAACCCCAGCCAAGCCCAGCCCCGTTACCTAGCAACCCCAGCCAAGCCAAGCCCCGTTACCTAGCAACCCCAGCCAAGCCCAGTCCTGTTACCTAGCAACCCAAAGCCGAGTTCCTTTACATTCTGTCAGCTGGTTTTAGACATGTAGAGAACTTTTTGTGTTTGAACTGAACATTTAAAATGTATATATACAGCTCAAAAAATAAAGGGAACACTTAAACAACACAATATAACTCCAAGTAAATCAAATTTCTGTGAAATCAAACTGTCCACTTAGGAAGCAACACTGATTGACCCGACGAGGGTCCCCGTTGTCAATCAGTGTTGCTTCCTAAGTGGACAGTTTGATTTCACAGAAGTTTGATTTACTTGGAGTTATATTGTGTTGTTCAAGTGTTCCCTTTATTTTTTTGAGCAGTGTATATTGAGCTAAATTTAATTCCTAGGCTCCAATAATGATAAAATAAAAAAATAAGTAAATTAATGTTTTACTGCTGTATGTGTTGTACAATGGCTGCTGGAAAAAGACAACTGGTACAACTGGTTTGATTTTCACTTACTTTTCAGAAACCACTTGATGTATTCTTGCTCATTGTGCAGAAGGCTCCACTTCTGCTTTTCATACATGTATGGCTGTTTAATTGTGCATCTGTTTGCAGCCATTTTCATGTGTGAGTGTCAACGTTAAGTTTAGGGGGCGTGGCCAGCAGCCGCTTAATTAGATTTAAAGTGCCAAGATGCCCTAAAACATCTCATTCTGACCAAAATCTCAATATTTAAGAATGATTTTGTGCAAAAAAATGTAATGAACAGGTTTTGTATAGACCATGGACTTATCCTAACCTGGTCAAGGAAGCATAATAGGTCACCTTTAAACAGTTCACTCATGGTTTCATTATGCTGTTTTCCAACATAAATGAAAACATTGTATGAAAAACTGCCTTTTGTACCCGTCAGCGTAAATTAATATAAAAACTTGTCTGATAACATGTTACATTTAAGGACAAAAACACTCAAAAATGGCTAAATTTAATGTCAGACTTAAAATGAAGACTTCAATTGGCTGCTGCTCTACAAGATGACATTTTTGTGCTGTTTTAAATGATTTTGAATGTGTCCCAGATTGTCCAAATGTCCAATCCAAGCATGTAAAGTAATAATTTTTCATCTTTAAGCGTCTTCCTAACACGTTCCGTTTAAATCTGGAGTCCCAGCTCCCTCTTTAAACCAGAGGAAGAGCTGATTTAATCCATCTTGCACCGCCAACACTCTGCCATACGTTCTGATTTACATCCTGATTTGTTGGCCTTTATGTTCATGTAATGGTTACACTTCTCATGTGTGGGATATTAGAGCCTCTTTCACTGACGCCCATAAAAACCGACATTACAGGGCGAGGCGTCGGTGAGCGGCATACCGATTACAGTTTAATCATTTATTGAGATGCTGTGAATAAGCATCTGGTTTCTTGTTGCTGATTTGTCTGGATTTTAAGGAGAAGTCAGTCGGCATCAATCATAGCTGGTGATTACGGTGAAATGAGGTAGATGAGTCACTTCTGACCGCAGCTACGGTTTGAGCAACTTTTTAATGGAGTTGTTTAAAATGTCACAGCCTCAGATTTCAGACGGATGAACATTTATGTTTTCTGTCTGTGCATTTTTAAGTTAAATCAGATTTTAATGGTGTTTTATGAGATAAACCAACATAAATGGTGAATCTATTGTCCAAATCTGCTTAGAGGAATATGCATTACCGATTAAAACAGAAGAAATTAGAGGTTGAGCATTGAAGAATCAGTAGAAACTAATTTAAACGAAGGCGTGAAATAATAAATATTTTAGTAATCAAATATTCTAACATTTATTCTGATGATTAATCAACTAATTGGATAAATACATTTTTTCATTTTGCTGATTTTCAATTTAACCATTGACAAAATTCAATCTTTTAAAAAAACAAACATTTTATTTCCTAAAATGAGGGGTTTGGTTCACAGGCTGGTAGAAAAAACAGAAAGTTGTGTCTTGCATATGGCCAAAATAAGCGGATTTGGGTCGAATTTGCCTCCTAAGAGGCCTCCAACGGCAGCCTTCATTTAGGACTATAAGCATAAAAGATACTTTTTATATCATTTCAGTTTGTTCACCTTCTAATTTAAACAGATTTTTCTTCTCATCATATCACATCTACACCTGTCAACCTTGAATAGTTACTGAAAATCCTGTTTTGTGAAGTGGAGAAGTCAGGAGTGAGTTTTGAATAACCTTGAGTAAACCATCTGTCACCCTGGCAGACACCGGTGGTTTCAGGTAAGCTGGAAACTCTGCAGTCTCTATTATTCTGCATGCCATGTGAGAAAACCCGCTGACTTCAACCGTCCTGCTGGGCTAACCGCTGATTAGCTTGCAGTTTGGTTTGTGTGAAACAAAGCTGCATTAAACAGAAGCGTCCAACAAATACGCTCCTTATTGCTATTCCACGGATTAGCTGCATCTCTTCCAGAAATCATTGCTGGAATTAAAAGCAGGAAGTTTCCGATGTTCTAATGGGTTTCCGACATTTGGGTTGCATTTGGCTCCAGCGGTGGCCAATTTCTGCACAGCAGCTGCCAGTCGCACCTGGACGCAAACCGCTGTTTCTCGAGAAGGCTGCAGGCGCGACAGAGAGGTGATGTAAGTCGTTTCATTCTTTGTCCCGGCAGCTTCACGGTTCCTACGAGTCTGTTTAAATCCTCCGAGCTTAATTAATCAAACTATTTCATTTGGTTTTCTGTAACGGATTACTGTACTGAGCTAGAAGAGATCATATTTTACATTACTGTAACATTTATAAGATAAAGTTAGTTTTAAAAATGGACAGCAATTTTGTTTAGCAAATAATATGCTACATTTTAGCTTAATTTTCATTCATGTGAACCTGAGAAGGAGGAAGAACCACTGACTAAGAGCTTGAGTGTTTTACTCTACATTCACATCGTTCGGTTGTTTTTTCATATCAGGAATATCTTATTATATTTGTACATTCTTGTTAAAACAGAATCAAATGTTTGTGTACGTTCATTTGCTTCTGAAAACAGCCCAAATTATTATTATTATTATTATTATTATTATTATTATTATTATTATTATTATTATTATTATTTTATTTTTTTCAATAAACTTGGTGTCTGGAAAATGAGCCGTTTCAAAAACCTCTCAATTGTTAAGTCGCATTTGGGCACTTCGCCGTTACCTAGCAACCCCAGGCGAGACCAGCCCGTTACCTAGCAACCCCAGGCAAGACCAGCCCGTTACCTAGCAACCCAACCAGAGGTCCAGCCCGTTGGGTCAGCTGGTTTTATGCACTGTACAATGGCTGCTGGCAAAGACAAGTGTTTTGTTGTTGACTTGCCATCCAAAAGCCACTTAATACATTCTTGTTGGTTGTGCAGAAGGCTCCACTTCTGCTTTTCAAATATGTAGGGTTATATAATTGTGCATCTGTTTGCAGCATTAATTTTTACATGTGACTAAACGCTGAGTTGGGGGCTGTGGCCAGCAGCAGTTTGGATTTTTAACCCACTTGATTTTAATACTTTATGTCATGTGTATATGAACAGCTGTTTGTGAACGTTAGTTTTATTTTGACAAGTTCTGTCGTTAAAGCTGGTATGTCATGTAGTTTTTGTTAAAGCTAAACTCTTTGGGGTTTTTTCCCCCTAAAGTTCTTATGATTTGCTTGTTGAGCTTCAACAGAAACTATCTCTAGTTCTGCACTTCTATGTCTATCAGTGTCTCTTTCCTGGAGAAACTGCTGCCAATGACTTTGTGTACTTCTGGGTTTTGTCCCGTCTTTACAGCAACTGGCCACCAATCCTCCTTTCCTTTTCTTCTTTACTTTCTCCACCTCTCAGCTAACGTTTTATATTATACTGTCGCTTGACTACACTTACACAAACGAATCACCAATAAACTGTCAAGATGCCTAATTTCATCAGCACATATGGAAACCCTGACAAATAACATAACTACTATACCTCCATATGGGTCCACACGGTTCTGTTTAATCCTTGGTTTCTTTCATGATTTGAACATAAGTCTGCCTGTTCTCCATCTGGCTGTTAATTTCCTGTTCAGTCGTGTTACATAAAGCAGCAAAACTATCATCAAATTATCATATAATTAAACCAGACCAGAGAACATCTGTAATTTTCTCCTTTCTCCTCTCAAACAAAATCTGAAAAATCTTTGCTAGACTCCTGGAGCTCCAGGTTCAGCCGGTTCAATGAACCCGCTCTAGGTGTGAGCACAACTACAACTCAATGCAGGTGTGTTTGTTGGCTCAACATCAAAAACATTAAAGCTGCTTCATTAACACACCGATTCTGTGTTTTTCCCCAAAACTTAAACCAACATTATTAAAAAACAAAGCGAACACTGAAGGGCAGCTGTTTAGGTAAAGTAGAAACAGAAATGTTAGCAGGTATGAAGTGTATAATAACTCTGAAACCTCTCATCTATTATTGAGTCCTGACATTGGCAAGTGGTAGATGACATGAAATATATATGAGGTTGAACTCCAGTTACTTAAAGATTCAGCTCCACACATAGTTGTACTGAATCACTCTTTGTGTCCAACTGGGACTAGAAAATAAGTTCCTTTTGGATGGATGGAGCAGAAGTTGTTTAGTCATGAAAAGCCTTGATTGCCCAGCAGAGAGGACATTACCTTTTAATTTGCATTTGCAGCGCTGGAACGAGGTTAAAGCTAAGCAACAGGAGAGAAGGTGGACGGGATTGTTGGCCGGCCACAGCTGAGACGGCCATTACAGCTGGCTGAAGAAATGCTGTAAACTTTGCGGCCCCGCTGATGTAATTGTCTGTAATGACCAGTTCTTCGTGGCCAAGTGGAATTCAGATTTGATTGCGCGAAGGGAAAAGTCGAAGCGCGTGTTGTTCTAAAAACAAAACCCTCCAAAACTTATTATTGAAGCTTGGAACAAACGTTGAACCTTAGGTGAATATTTAATATCGACCAAAACAAACTAACAAAAAAGGAGGAAAAAAGATGCAAAATTGTCCAATCACTGAAGAAAAGTAGAGAGAGCATTTGTATTCATGTCCAGTCTCTTTTTATTTGCAATTCGCCTCCTCAAAATGTGAATCTCTGCTGGAGAGCGACTGAATGTGTTGTCCTCGTCCCGTCTGAATAGACGTTAGAGACAGGTGAAGTCAAAGAAAACGATCCAGCGTCAGAGAGAGAGGTTATAATGTAACATTTAGAAAAATGATAAGAAAGCAAAGCAGTTATTAGCTTCACGACACATCACACATGTTTTCCACTATCCTGTTGGTCCAGCTTAACATTTAAATAGTTACTACCAAACTTTGTCATGTTGTTATTGTCTAAATAGCATTTAATGCAGATTCAGACCCCAAAAACGTAAAATTTTCTGTTTTGTACCATCCTGAAATTATAAACCAGTATTTTGTATCACTTATATCAAGTATTATGAATGAATCCAGTCAACCTGATGTTACTTTCTAAACCTCAGCTTTTCTTCATAATTGATAAATTAGGCTTTTGTGGTTATGGATATAACCAATAAGTTTCATTTTATATACAGTGTTAGAATATTTTCAAAATGTTACTAAATAGTTAGTTTTCAGAATTGCTCTTATTCCCATTAATCTGCTGTAAAATATGCTAATGCTAACGAAACAGTTCATCACACCATTATTTTGATTGATCTAGTTTATGTAATATAAAGGTTTCCATGGGTTTGCTATTACAAAACACTTCCAAGTTGTTTTTTTGTACTAAATTTTTTTATTATTACCTTTTTTTGATGACTATGTTTCAAATCTTATGGTTGCTAGTTTAAAATACTAGCATTTCATTTGCTGAGGTTTGTTTTGGTAGCACTTAGTAGTTTGTGCTTTTTGTTGCCAGCAGCTGTTGCCACTAATAAGTTCTGTTGCTAATGGTTGTTAGCATGTTAATTGATGCTACTGCTAGCAGGTTTATAAGGAAGTCAACTATTGTTGCTGTCGGCGCTCAATGTTTCTGCTAGCAGTTGTCGTTAGAGCTCACCCAGACGTAAAAATGACTGCAAACTGATGCGCAATTATATAATTTACACCTTCGAAAAGCATAAGTGGAGCCTCCTGCACAATCAACAAGAATGCAGGAAGTGGTTTCTGGATGGAAAATCAACAACAAAAACGAAAACCAGCTGACCAAAATGCGGGAGCTCAGCCGGGGTTGCTAGGTAACGGCACAGTGACCGTTGATTAGGACTTAACAATCGGTAGGTTTTCTTGACACCTAAAATCACAAACTTACTGCTAAAAAGCTTGGGCTTTTTTTAGAAGCAGTTGAGACCCAAATGAAAATACAAAAACGTACAAACAGTAAGTTTAGTACAGCAGCTCCCCTTTTAAAATCCTCAGAATGTCATAAAAGTTACAAAAAAATAAAATAAAAGTGATTTTTGAAAAATATGGAACCCTGAAACTTTCACAGAGCTTTGGCTTTCTAGTAACCTTGTATCTTTTCAATGCATCTATTCTTTTTCCACATTTGGTTTAAAAGTCTAGATGTCATATTCCTAGAATAACTAACTTAATAGAGATGGGCTGTTGCATTGGAATTGCACGCCTTCGTCAGAAGAGCTGATCAGAAGTCTTTTTTTTATGCTTTTTTGTAATATTCATCACCAGGAGGCAGGCAGGGCGCTGCCAGGAGCTCAGTGGGTTTGTTTCATGAAACCAGGTGCAGCATTGAATTTAGAAAGGTGTACCTTTCTTTCCCCATTGATACATTCTTACCTTTTCATCCTTTTCCCCTTTCCTCACTTCCTGCCTTTCAATAACAAGCATATTATTGATATCCTCCTTCCTCCCTGGGAGAAACAGAAACAGAAAGTCTCAATGTATCGCCGTCCTTATGAGTATTTTTAATATTTCAAAAGAATGCTTCATAAAATAAAATAAATATTTGTTAGAAAAGAACCAATCTGAAGCCTAAAGAGAACAAACAACAATGCAGCCGTCGATAGTTTCAGGAAGATCAGAAAACATGGAGCGTATCACACACTCGGTTGTTGTTTATCACTGGGAGTGCGTGTGTGTGTGTGTGTGTGTGTGTGTGTGTGTGTGTGTGTGTGTGTGTGTGTGTGTGTGTGTGTGCAGTGGTTTTTGCATAGGGTTGCTAAGCTCTAAGCTCAATTGGAAGCAGGTGCGGCGTAAAGACCTAATCACATTTGCGGCTCATTACCCGGTGACTGTGTGCACATATTTGCCTCTCTGTGTCCTTATTAATCAGGCCCAGACAACCCTAAGTGCTCCTCTCCACTTTTCCACATGACTTGCTACAAGCAACAGTAGAGCACAACAACGTGATGAGACCACCTGCTGCTGTCTGCTTTTCCAACACCTGCAATGCAAACGCGCGTAATTTCTCACTTGACCTCTAACCGTTTGCCAATTGGCAGAGCGTCAGTTTTTTGGCCCGCTTGAATGTTGAGGTACTCGCTTCGGAGTGATCATAACAGCATTAGGGGAGCTTCCTCGCTCATCTGTAACTAATATAATACTGTATGTGGTCGTTTTCTAAATCAGCAGAAGTTGTACGGCGATATGGAAACGCAATGCGGTCCAAAATGTTTTCCTGCATGCAAACGGATCACAGTTTTCAGGGTTTTTGTAATCAAAATGTACTTATTTAAACATGAGTTCACTTTTTTTAAAGAAAATTCCAACTCAAAACATAATATTTACTTTTAAGTATGAGAAAAGAAATACAACATAACTGCAAACTGAATTAGAAACCAATGATTGTTTTCAGTTGTTGAAGATGCTGCCGTTTATTTTAAACTTAACATCAACAGAAGCTGTTTGTTGTTTTATTGGGAAGCTAATTAAATAATCAGGTGGACAATTATGTAACAATCTGGAATAAACGTCCAGAAAACTGCAAAAAAGCAGAAACAATGAGCTTCTTCAAGTCAAGGCTAAACACCGACTTGGTTGGATCTGAATCATTATGAATGAAACATTGATTAACTTATTTGATGTGTATTGATCATTTTGGCACTTGATAAAATGTAATGTTTGTTACTGCTTTCTGAATTTGTGGCTTAATTATGTTTTTATTTTTGTGTTTTTACCTTGACCTGCCTTTTGCTGAGATATGCGATACAAATAAACTTGATGGATTAAAGAAAAAAGGCAAAAATGGATAAAATGGGAACGTTTGTAGGATACCGTTTGTAGGATTTCTCTTTTGTCTTTGGTAAAAGACGAAGAGCCATTTTTTCTGCTAGCGCCTTTGTTTTCGTTGTATTTACCCAGAATGCCCTGCACTGTAGTCCACTTCCTGGTTTTGGAGCGGTCTCCAGTCCGCTTGACGTTCACATATGCATCCGAACCGCACCAGAGTTCACTTCAACTGAACCAAATCAAAGGTTGTAGGCTACGACGGAGAATTAGAGCTATGCTAATAAAATAAAATAAAGTCCTAAAATTATGAGAATAAAGTTGAAATAATATATAAATAAAAATCTGAATATTATGACTTTATTCTTCTGATCTTATGACTCTTCTCATATTATTTCGTCTTAATTCTCGTACAGCTTTATTCTTGTAATTTCAAGACTTTCTCATATAGCTACCAGAGTTTGCCAAACTGAAGGTTAATATCTGACCATCAGCTCAACCTTTTGCAATAATCCATCGCACACCAGCCAGTCTTCCTCTTAAAATCTACAAAAAAACAAAAACATTTTGCAGTGGCCTCCTCAAAGCATTGCGGTCTTCCAGTAGAGAACATTAGAGAAAGTACTTCACCAGATACTGAGAGCAGCTGTGTGAAAAAGCTTCGTAAAAGCTCTTCTTGCGGCCACAAAAGCATAAAATAAGTTGAACCATCCACCAAATTTCCTGCTCCTCAGTGATGTTAAACTGTCTTTCCAGCCAAATGCTTAATGGCAGCTGGTGATGCCAAAGGTGACGCAGTCAATTATTAGGTTTGGAGAGTAATTAGTTTCCACATCAGGCCAGGTTGGTTCGAAAAGCTTTTTTTATCTCTCCTAATGAATGAAAAACTCATTTAAACTCTGCTTTTTGGATTTACCGTATTTTCCGCACTATAAAGCGCACCGGATTATAAGGCGCACCTTCAGTGAATGGCCTATTTTAAAACCTTTTTTCATATATAAGGCGCATAGAATAGACGCTTCAGTTTGGGTTGCCAATTTGTTCCGTACTCTATTATTACACATCTACATTTGTAAAAACGTGGTCCCCAGTACTTTATCTAGTAGGCTGCCCCAGTCGTTGTTTCACTCACGGTGTTGTGATATTCTGCCCAACTGCTTTCTGGGTAACACAGACCAACCGACACGCTGCCGCAGCAGTCTCTGTCTCTTTGCCCCCCCTGGCTTTAAATGTATTATCAAACTTTATTAACAAACCAGCGTTCTGACAACTATCCCAGCATGCACCACGCACTTCTTCTTCTACGGGGGAAAATGAAGTCGGCGGCTGCTTACCGTAGCTGCTAGACCTGTTGTGGCTCAATATTGGTCCATATATAAGGCGCACCGGGTTATAAGGCGCACTGCCGGCTTTTAAGGAAATTGAAGGTTTTTAGGTGCCTTATAGTGCTGAAAATACGGTACTCAGGTTATTTTGTCTGATGTCAATGTTTGATTGATGATCTGAAATGTATTTTAAAAGATTTATATATTTTTTACTTCTGTATGGTGTTTTTTTTTGTTGTTGTTAATGTTATTTTCCACATCCAGATTACTGAATAAATTAACAAACATTCTAATATTAATCAGTATTAGCATGAATATAAGGAACATTGCCTACAGTTATTTAATCAATAAAAGATAAATACTTTGTCTCAAAGATATTCATTGAAAAATGCAATATAACATTAAGTTAAAATGATAAAAATAAAATTTAAATGAGAAAATGTCAAAAAAAAGTTAATAAAAAATAAAGTTTAAAGACTTCTAACAGCCATTTCTCATGTAAAGTTGCCCATAGAAAATGTGCCATTTTGCAATTTTTTAAATTTCTAAGTCTGGAACCAGCAATAATGGCTAAAAATTTACCGTATTTTCCGCACTATAAGGCGCACCTAAAAACCTTCAATTTCCTCAAAAGCCGACAGTGTGCCTTATAATCTGGTGCGCCTTTTTATGTTTTCCACTAGTTCATGCTCTGATCTGACCCTGTGAAATAAAATATTGTCTTCCACCATCATAGAAACGTTGAACAAACACATTTTAAATGGAGAGAGTGAAGCGATTACATTAAATCGACTTCCAGCGCGGTGCACTGTAAGAAATAATTTGCTTGTTCGTAAATGAACCCTGAATGAAATTCTTTGGCATTTCAAGACACAACGCTTTGATGTTGTGTCATTTTCACGAATTTCCTCAAAATTATTTGTTGCAAATTGAGTTCAGTGACAGATAACAGCAGCAATTATGAGGCTGAGCATTTCAGGGGTCCACACCGAGACATGTATATGCATACATAAACCGCCGGGAGGGAAGACGGGACAAAAATAGTTTACAGGAAGGCTTGGTGTGGGAGTCCTGTTGGGCCCTGGCGTCTATTCTTCTGCCGCTTTATCTCTTATGCTGAGCATGGCTCCACCATCTCGTAAGGATCTCGGTTTCCTGTTTGGTGCGGCCCCAGAGACACGCATGGCACCGAATAAAGGGCCTTAAGTGGGACACAGAGACTCGGAGTCCCAATAAAAAGAGACGAGGAAAAACACTTTGAAAGCTGAGACGCGTTTTCACTGAACTGTCCAAAGATTATTATTACCAAAGGTCTATTTGTGGCTACTTCTTAGTTCCTTTAGATCTAAAAATGCGACTATGTGATGTAAAATGTAACTTGGTTTACAGCTTACATAAGACTATTTAAAAGTTTTAACAATTAAATTCAAATTTAATTGTTAAAAAATTGTTATTTAAATATGAGACTTTACTGCTTCTAAAAGCAGTCCAAGCGCTAAAATACCCAACCCAACCGTTTTTTGGTAATATGTTCATGATTTTTGGTGTCTGGAAAAGAAGCCATTTCAAAAACCTCTGGAATGTTAAGTCACATTTGACAGGCACTGTGTCGTCGTTACCTAGCAACCCCAGTGGAGTTCCGCCCGTTACCTAGCAACCCAAGCAGAGTTCCAGCCTATATGGTTAGCTGGTTTTTATGCACTGTACAATGGCTGCTGGAAGAAAAAAAAGTTTTGTTGTTGACTTATCATCCAGAAACCACTTCCTGTACTCTCATTGGTTGTGCAGGAGGCTCCACTTCTGCTTTTCAAAGATGTACATTTGTATAATTGCGCATCTGTTTGCGGCTATTTTCACGTGTGGTTGTAAATGTTGAGTTGGAGCAGCTAAGAAGCTCATTCTGACTAAAATCTCATGATCTAAGAATGACATTTTGCAAAAAGAATAAATACAAATGTAAGGAACATGTTTTGTGTCACCATAGATCTATCATATGACATTGTGGTCATGCTATAATCTACAGAGTCACTGTTTTGAACAAAATTATTGAACTAAATGAGTCTTTTAAGGATATTGAAACTCCCTCAGATCCATCTGATTTTTATGGTTCAAGGTTTTCAGTTTTTATTCAAGTCCTATTTTGTTGGAACCAATAGTTATTCTGAAATCTTTAGAATTTTTTTAGAGTTGCTTTTTAGTCAGCACTTGAGTGTTTTCCAGCAAATGCAAGCTAACTTTACATGGTTTTCACTCTTTTGACCCCTACGTACCAATTTAGTCTTCACTATCTCATATTAATACAATTTTTAAAGGTTTTTAATTAGGGCACATGTTCCATTGTATCCTCACACATTTTATTTTTCTTAATTTTGGATATATAGTCAGATCTTGTGAAAAAATGAACACCAACAGCCAGTTGTTGTCGGTAGAAATTAAATTTGTAAATGGCAGATAATTTACTGGAAGGCATAACAGAGTAAGAGAAATCTAACAGATGAAACAGTCACCACTTTCAGGCTGCTGATTTGCTGTTACTGTCTCAATAATTGGATTTCATTGTTCAGATGAACAGCAGTTGAAAAGTAAATTCTAGAGAGAATAAAGATATACACAAAAGTGCAGAAAATGGTAGCCGGCTCAGGAGAAATTGGCTGAAATGGTTCAAATTAAAGCTACAAAGGTGTGAAAAATAGAAAACAAAAGCAGAGCCAACGGTCAGCCCCAGGCTGAAGATGAGGATCTGCAGATCTGCTTGTCAGAACTGTAACGATTAGAAGACATCTATGAAAAGGCAGGCTATCAAAAGATATTATTGACCATTTTTATGTCGATTCCTAGCTGTTCTTATGCTTTCTTTTTCTATGTTGACCTGCCAAGAGACTGCAGATGTGAATTAGCTAAAAGCTATAATCTTTTGCAACTCATCAAATGATGACGTTTTATGTCTCAGTTGCACGTTGTTGCTTTTCAAACAGACTTCAAGAAGCGGCGCAAACAAAACCAGTTCTTGAAAAAATAAAGAAATCTATTCTAAAACCAAAAAATACCAACTCCATGCAATAGCCGTGACGCAGTTCTCAGAAATGGTGATCATACAAATAAATATTCTTTCAGTGAATCACAGGAAAGTTCCATCTTTTCCTTTCTTATATAAAATGTTTCAGTTTGTAATTGAAAATACATTTCTTTAAAAACCCTTGCATTCCATTCTTCCTCACTTTCTGTAGACTAACAAGCTATTTGGTCAATTTGTCTTTCAATTTTATTTTGGAATATGCTATGCAGTGTAAGTTTACCAACTCTGTGAAATACGTAAGCAGAATTGTACAAAACATCAGCAAAAAAGCAAACAATAAACACTGAAAGCATGTTTTTATTATTTCCTTACTGGATGTTATAAAAGTAACATCCTCAACAACACCAGCATTAAAAACCAATTAAAACAACTTTGTGAATTACCGACTGTACCTGACACTTTTTTAACTTCATGTTGCAGCTAACTGTTCTGTTGTGCTAATGCTAGCGCACAAAAACAACATACAGAGATTCAGTTTTAGCTAATATTCCTGTCAAGTCTTAGTTGCTGGTCTAATAAGCAATATGTGGGTCATAAACATTCCAATGAGTCTGTTTTTCTTTTTTTGCAAGCTGTTATCCTAGTTTTCTTCATTGCTAACTGTGCTACAGTGTTAACACTGGCTAGTACAAACATTTAGCTCAGGGCAAGATGCATCGATGTTTTCATATTTTCACAGAGTTTTGACCACTTGAACGTTGCTGAAATTGAGATTCTTCGGACAAGAAGGTAGGTAGAGTGCCCAAAAGATTATTATCAAGTAAAAGTAGCACTACTTCAACGTATTTTTCAATCAATCAATCAATCAAATTTATTTGATTTACATTTCAGCAGCCAGGCATTTCAAAGTGCTTTACATAATTAAAGCAAAAATAAAAACAGAATAAACAGTGAGAAAGAGAAAGAGATTTTGAAAAAGATTAAAAAAGATAAAAACATTAAAAACATCGACCCACGTGAGGACTTGCCCTTATGGGGTCTCCTCGAACAGAGTTTTAGCAGAGCGACATCTTGCAAGGATTCTCAAACCTAAGACATCAAAACCCGCAATTTAGATTGATCTGTTCTAAGCATCTATTCAGTGATTGGATGGGTTCAGAGTCACCTAGTGACATCGTGATGTAGAGCTGTGTATCATCCGCATAATTGTGGTAGCTAATCCTATGTCCTGTTATAACCTTAGCCATTGGGAGAATATGAATATTGAAAAGAAGGGGTCCTTTAAAAAATAAATAAAATAAAATAAAAACTGGAACCTGCTCTCTGTTTTCCATAAGGACCAGCAGAGGGCGGCGTCTTAATAAATCTACTGCATATATTAAGGACGCTGCACTCCGTCTCCAAGCCGAACCATGGTTTCGTTCACACCGAGCTTAAATGCAGCGGCTCCATTTCCCTCCTGTAGTGCCAGATCGACAGCCCTCAACTTAAAAGCTGCATGATATGAGTTTGAAAACATTTCACTGTCGTGCCTGCTGCTAGCATGTGGTTGAAATTAGCACGTTCTTCTTTTGATTTACAATTTTGACTTCTAATGATTCACTTCCTGCTAGAGAGCCCCTGGTGGTTGAAGAAAAATACACAGCAAAGCCACATCGGGTTACAATCCGCATGGTTCAAAGCTTAGAAAAACAGTAGCAGCTTATAGTCCGAAAAATACGGTACCGTAGGTGAAATTGAATCATTTCCACGGCACACCTGACGATCACTCACGGCACACTAGTTGAAAAACACTGGATTAAATGACCCAGTTGCAAAGGGTTAATAGCTTGAGTCATGCAGAACTGATCTGACCGTTTCCATGGCAACGATGAGAAGCAAGACATTCCCCTAGAACTACAGCTCATGACCTCTTCTATGACATAGATCTATGTCATAGATCAAAGAATGTTGGAGGTTATGAATGCTTGCAACTCAAAAGATCAGGTTACAAACAAACAACTCTTTGACTTGACCACTGTTATACCAGGATTTTAAAAATGGAACAGGCATTAGTCACAATGTTTTTTCCCATCAGTTTCGGCGTTGGATATATGGTAACAACGGGAGTAAAGAAGGTTTTTAACAAACTTCTTCCCAATATCAAATTTGAAAGAAGTACTTCTCAGGACGACACAGAGTACGATATATTTGATTCGTACCTTTTCAATCCTTCCCCGGCTGGGGAAGAAGTTTTCCCTGAGAAAAACATTTGCTCACAGGAGGTTTGCACTGACTGCGAATATGATGTGATTGACGCCTATCTTTTCAAGCCTTCCCCAGCTGAGAAGGAAAGTTCACTGGCTGGGGAAGACAATACAGTTGAAGAGATGGCTGCATCAGAGAACGATTTATCAAATGGTTCCCCTGCCGAGGAACAAACATCCTCAAGTGGGGAAAAGGCGACATCTGAAGACGGGAGCCAGGAAGAAAAATCTGACCAAAGGAATGATGTCTCTGATCTCAGAGAACAAACTTCCCCGGCTGGGGAAGTTTGTCGTAAACGCTCTCCCCCAATGTTCTCTTGGGCAGGAGTTGAGTCTGATGAAGACTCAACTCCTGCTCAGACAAAAAAGACATCAGAAGACTTTACCCATGAAGAAACATCTATCCAAGAGAACAAGGCCTCTGATTTCAGAGAACAAACTTCCCCGGCTGGGGAAGTTTGCCATAGACGCTCTCCCCCAATGTTCTCTTGGGCAGGAGTTGAGTATGATGAAGACTCAACTCCTGCTCAGGTGAAAAAGACATCAGAAGACTGGACCCCAGAAAATAAATCTGTCCAAGAGAACAAGGTCTCTGATCTCGGAGAACAAACTTCCCCGGCTGGGGAAGTTTGCCATAGACGCTCTCCCCCAATGTTCTCTTGGGCAGGAGTTGAGTATGATGAAGACTCAACTCCTGCTCAGGTGAAAAAGACATCAGAAGACTTTACCCCTGAAGAAACATTTGTCCTAGAGAACAAGGTCTCTGATCTCGGAGAACAAACTTCCCCGGCTGGGGAAGTTTGCCATAGACGCTCTCCCCCAATGTTCTCTTGGGCAGGAGTTGAGTGTGATGAAGACTCAACTCCTGCTCAGACAAAAAAGACATCAGAAGACTGGACCCCAGAAAATAAATCTGTCCAAGAGAACAAGGTCTGTGATCTTGGAGAACAAACTTCCCCGGCTGGGGAAGTTTGCAGAAAACGTTCTCCCCAATGTTCTCTTGGGCAGTAGTCAAGTATGACGAAGGACAAGAAGACTCAACTCCTGCCCAGACAAAAAGACATCAGAAGACTGGACCCCAGAAAATAAATCTGTCCAAGAGAACAAGGTCTGTGATCTTGGAGAACAAACTTCCCCGGCTGGGGAAGTTTGCAGAAAACGTTCTCCCCCAATGTTCTCTTGGGCAGTAGTAAAGTATGACGAAGGACAAGAAGACTCAACTCCTGCCCCGACAAACAAGGCATCAGAACAGTTTACCCATGATGAGACATCCGTCCTAGAGAACAAGGTCTCTTCCCCGGCTGGGGAAGTTTGTTCTCCCCCTATGTTCTCTTGGGCAGGAGTTGAGTATGAGGGACAATGTGAAGACTCAACTCCTGCTCAGACAAAAGCAGATTTAGAGGACTTGACCCAGACCCAAACAGATTGCTCTGATCTAAAAAAACAAACTTCCCCGGCTGGGAAAGTTGGTGGTAAACGTTCTCGGCAAATGCTCACGTGGGCAGGAGTTGAGTATGACGAAGACGACGAAGACTTTTTTGCCCCTGCTGTGACAAAAGAGACAATGGACGACTGCAGCCATGACGACAACAGCTATGATGTCCAGGAACACACTTTGCCGGATAAAGAAATTGACTGTGAAAATAATACAGCTGAATTTAAAGGCTCACTTATTATCCTACCAAAAGCGCAATTGGAAGATTGGACATACGAGGCAAGATGCTTGCTAACAGTTCCTGAACATAAAAAGAAGACTAAACCCAAACCACAAGCTAGAAAATCTTCTTTTTGGCCATTTTAACAGACAGTTAAAATGGCCAAATATATATATATATATATATATATATATATATATATATATATATATTCTCCTATTATTTAGAATGGCAGAAGTAATTACCACTGGTAAAATGTATTTACCAGTGGTAATTACATTTCCTGTTTCAATTCCCTTCAAAAATACTTTGTTAATCCCAAAGGGAAATTACATGCTGTCACTCATCAAGATTCTTCAAAGAGCCATTGAAGAGCCATCCCAAGACAGTCTCTTCAAAGAGGATGGTCAGGACTGTCCCTAATTTTCTAGATCCTACGAAGAATCCTTCTTTGCATTAACATCTCCAGCAGTTGCACAGTCGTTTCCAGAACAGAACCAGCCTTCTCTATCTATTTTTAGGTCCCTGGCTCTGATGCTGCTGCCCCAACAGATGACAGCAGAAAAGATGGCGCTCTAAACAACAGATCTGCAGCATCTTGCTGCAAACCTTGAAGGATCTTAGCTTCTGTCTGCTCTGTCCCTTCTTATAGACGCTTCACTGTTGCGTCTCCAGTCCAGTCTGTTGTCTTGGGTTTGAATCCCGGCCGGCCTGGGTTCTTTAAGCATGGGGTTTGCATGGTCTCCATGAGCATGAGTGGGTTCTCTCCGGGTGCTCCGGCTTCCTCCCACAGTGCAAAACGATTTTGTGCACATTAGATAATAGATGATGGAAGAAAATGTTATAATTTTATAATAATATAACAATTATTATAAAATAATAATAATTAATATAATAATTTGTATATTAATATTCATTATTATTATTATTGCTATTATTATTACAAATTCCATCCATCCATTTTCTTCCGACCCCGGATAAGCGGAAGAAAATGGATGGATGGAATTTGCAATAATAGCAATAAAAATAATAATAATATATTAGCATATTAATCAATACACAATGAATTATACAGTGAATAATATGATACTTAGTGATATAGTAATTATTATATTACTATATTACATCATAGTAATATAATAATTACTAATTATATTAGTAATAATTTACTAATATAATTAGTATATTATATTAATACAAATATAATATACTATCTATCTATCTATCTATCTATCTATCTATCTATCTATGTCACAATATAATATATAATATATTGTGATAATATAGTAAATAATACAGTACAGTATTATACTATAGCATAATACTATAATACTGTAGTATTATAATATTTTATAGTATTATAAAATTATGATCATTTTATAATAATAAAATGATTATAATTAATCACACTAATTATTAACAATAATAATAATTTATTAATAAACGTTTGCTGCAGATGGGCACCAGCACCCCTCCTGGTGTTAGAAAATGGATGGATTGATTATTTATGTTGGTAATTATAATTTACTATTGATAACAATAGTAGTAATAATATAATAACATACATTTATTATAATTTAATATTATTGCTGTTATTGTTTAATAATAATAATTTTCCTACACAGAAATCAGAATATTCAGAATGTTAAAGTTTTCATGGCTTGATGTTTATTTTGCGATTATTAATAAGTGATCGCTGTGGTAGCTTAGCTACCGCTGCTATTAGATAATCACACACCTGCTCAGCTGATGATCAGTCAGAGTTGGTGTTTAAGTCGCCTTTTTTATTTTCTGACGGAACTGAAACACAGAATTTCTCACCATATCTACATGTTAAGGTTGTCAAAGCATAACTAGCATAACTGAACTGTTTTCCTTTCCCTTGATATTTTTCTGAATTAACTTTTTTCCTGACCTGTTCATCTAGTTGTCAGAGTAGCAAAGCACTGCATCCCTTTTTCTTTTATCAGGCTACATTTATTGACAACCTTTAGCCAAGTACTTCATTAAAGCTTTGTATTTTACATATTTTATAATGTGTTTGGTAAAACACTGAGTTATTTTGTCCTCTAGTTTTAAATAAGCAGTTTAATAAATGAACTAAAGGTTTATAATAGTTGTCGCGCTACAAGTGCAATTATCTCTGTTATAGATCCAGATACGCACCTCACATCAGGAAAAATAGATCAATTATTCTTCTTCTACAGAAATGAATAATTAATCCCAGGTCTTTAGTCAAAACTCCTAGAGATACTTATTTTCCTGGGTAATTTAAAACTTTTTAAATCTAACTCAGTTTTGTCCGTCCCTGACAGGGTAGAAGAAAAGTACAGGTGGAGGCTCAATCTTACCCTCTTAATACAAACTGAATTCTGTACTTATTAGGGAACAAATTCATTTTCTCATTTTAACAAATACAGTGGGGCAAAAAAGTATTTAGTCAGCCACCAATTCAATCAATCAATCAATCAAATTTTATTTGTATAGCACATTTCAGCAGCAAGGCATTTCAAAGTGCTTTACATAATTAAAATAAAAACAGAAATAATCAGTGAGAAAGAGATTAAAAAAAATAAAAAAACAAAAAACATTACATCATTAAAACGTCGAAAAGAAAGAAGAAATTAAAAACATTAAAGACATAAAAACCTGGAGGACATCAAAACCGGCACTCTAACCCTAATTTAGCCATAAGCAACTCTAAACAGGTGGGTTTTAAGTTGAGATTTAAAGGCACCCAGTGTTTCAGCTGTTTTAGTTTTCTGGAAGTTTGTTCCAAATCTGTGGTGCATAGAAGCTGAATGCTGCTTCTCCTCGTCTGGTTCTGGTTCTAGGGATGCAGAGCAGAACCAGAACCAGAAGATCTGAGGGGTCTAGACGGTTGGTACAGTAATAACAGATCTTTAAGGTATTGTGGTGCTAAACCGTTCAGTGATTTATAAACTATCATCAGTATTTTAAAGTCTATTCTCTGAGCTACAGGGAGCCAGTGTAGGGACTTTAAAACTGGTGTTATGTCTCTATCTTTCTGGTTTTAGTGAGAACCCGAGCAGCAGCTTCTGGATCAGCTGCAGCTGTTTGATTGATTTATTAGTCAGACCTGTGAAGACGTTGTAGTAATCAATGCGACTAAAGATAAACACATGGATGAGTTTCTCTAGATCGCGCTGAGACATAAGTCCTCTAACCCTGGAGATGTTCTTCAGGTGATAGAAGGCCGACTTTGTGACTGTCTTAATGTGGCTCTGAAGGTTCAGGTCAGAGTCCATCACTACTCCCAGGTTTCGGGCTGATCTCTGGTTTTTATTTGTAATAACTGAAGCTGTGCATTGATTGTGGTTTGCTCCTCTTTAGGTCCAAAGATAATAACTTCAGTTTTGTTTCTGTTCAGCTGGAGAAAGTTTTGGCACATCCACACATTGATCTGTTCTAAGCATCTATTTAGTGATTGGATGGGTTCAGAGTCACCTGGTGACATCGTGATGTAGAGCTGTGTTTCATCCGCATAATTGTGGTAGCTAATCCTATTTCCTGTTATAACCTTAGCCAGTGGGAGCATATAAATATTAAAAAGAAGGGGTCCTAGGATTGAACCTTGGGGTTCCTTTGACCTATCTGACCTTTCCGATTGAAACAAAGAAATTCCTGTTCTTTATGTAAGATTCAAACCAGTTGAGCACTGGACCGGAGAGTCCGACCCAACTCTCCAGTCGATTCAGTAAAATGTCATGGTCAACAGTGTCGAAAGCTGCACTGAGGTCCAACAGAACCAGCACTGTGGTTCTCCCACAGTCTGTATTTATATGGATGTCATTGAACACTTTGACTAGGCCGTCTCCGTGCTGTGGTGAGCACGAAAACCAGACTGGAAGGAGTCAAAGCGTTTCATTATTGTTAGGAAGTTATTCAATTGTTTAAAAACTGCTTTTTAAATAATTTTGCTGATGAATGGGAGGTCAGAGGTCGGCCTGTAATTCTGCAGTAGGGATTTGTCCAGATTGTTCTTTTTTATCAGTGGTTTGATGACTGCTGTTTTCAAAGCCTGGGGGAAAACACCTGATGAGAGCGATGAGTTGAGATCAGATCATTAGCAACGACAGGCAGGACTTTCTTAAAGAAATGTGTGGGTAGGACATCCAGACAGCAGGAACCGGAGCTTAATTGACTTATAATTTCTTCTAAGGTTTTATAATTTAGTAGTAGAAATTGGGTCATTTTTCCTGCATGTGTTTTGTTTGGGCACAGCATTAGTACTGTCTTTGGAGTGGATGAGCAGATTAATCCTCTGATCTTTTGAATTTTCTCTAAAAAGAAACTGGAAAACTTATTGCAGGCGACATTAGATTGGAGTTCAGGTGGCAACGTCATCGGAGGATTTGTGAGCCTGTCAACAGTGGCAAATAAAGCTCGAGCATTGTTAATGTTTTTGTTTATGACATCTGCAAAGAAAGCCTCTCTTGCATGTTTTAGTGTTGTGTGATAGTTACGTAGTCTTTCCTTGTAGATGTCATCATAAACGTGCAACTGAGCTTTACGCCATTTCCGTTCGACCCTGCGGCAGAGTTGTCTTGCAGATTGAACTGTTTGTGCATTTCTCCATGGAGATTTCTTCCTACCTGTCACAACCTTCACTTTAATGGGGGCAATGTAATCAATGATATCTGAAAGTTTGCACTGAAAATCATCTACCAACTTATTTACGTCATTATAGCTTAAGGACGAGGAAGAAGAGTAGATTTGATTAAATGTTTCTGTTGTGTTTTCTGTGAAAGTACGTTTTGTGACAGTAGCTGTTTGTCCAAGTGGATTAACGGATAAAGAACTTTCAAAGATAACAGCAAAATGATCCGATAGGGCGATATCAGTTACACAGACATTGGAAATATTCACACCCTTACTGATAACCAGGTCCAATGTGTGTCCATGAGTGTGTGTTGCTTGTTTGACATGTTGTGTTAAACCAAAACTCTAATATATTACAGAGCTTTTTAGCCCCTCGGTCTTGGGGGTTGTCAACATGAATATTGAAATCACCGTCAATTATCAAACAATCATAATCAATGCATATGAGAGATAGAAGCTCATTGAAGTCCGTAAAGAAACCTTCCACATATGTTGGGGTTTTGTATAGAATTAGTGTCAAAGTTCGTTTGTGGCCTTTTACCTCGATTCCAAGATATTCAAAAGACATCAAAAATTACCCAATGAGATTTTACTGCAGTTCATGGTATTCTTAAATATTGAAGCTACGCCTCCTCCTTTTTTGTGTTTTCTATTTTCACTTAAAAAAATTGTACATAGGAGGCGTTGATTCAATTAGTACGATTGCTTCATTATTGTCATTCAGCCATGTTTCTGTCAGAAAACATCAATATTATGCTCGGTGATGAAGTCATTAATTAATAGAGCTTTAGCACAGAGAGATCTGATATTTAAAAGAGCCAATTTAAGTGACTTGGAGGCTGAAAGTTCTTCAGTCTGGGGTTCTTTTAGGCAGGGGATCAGTCTGAGATTTGAATTAAGACCGTTATAAAAGTTTTTTATAACTTTTCTTGTAGTGATCTGGACAGGCTACGAAATGTTGGGGGGCCAGACACATTCTAGAAGAAGACGGGTGTAACGATAATATCAGACCTCAGAAACACAGAGTTCTGGATCCTCTGGGAAGTCAGAGGCAGGTGGCTTAGATGAAGTGAGGTCTGCTATGTTAAAGCAACGGATAGTCGTGCCGAGGCGAACCTGTTGATCCATACTATCCTGCTGGGGGTAGGAGGAGTCCGTCCGTCTTCCTCTCTGACCCGGATCCCCCACCAGCATCTTCAGGCGGCTCAGGTGCAGCCCGACTCTCTTTAGTGATTCACTTCCTGAGGAACTCTGATTTTGTGAGTGAGTGTAGGAGCAGAGAGGGAGGGGGGAAGGAGGAGGGGAACCAGTCATTCTTTCCTCAGTCGATGTTTTATCACTTTGTTTTGGGACACTTTGCTTATGATAAGCGGAGAGATCCATCCTAGTCAGACATCCTTGAGCCTGTTCTTCTGAAGCGATGGTCACATTGTTGTTCTTGTTGATAAAATGAAAAATGTTTGCAGTGAGCAATCTTATTCCATGTTTGTTAAGATTGCGTCCGCCTCTTCTAAAGAGGTGAAAGCGATGCCAGTAGATCCAGAGGTTATTGATGAAGGTCACTGAGCTGGCAGAGCAGGTTTTAATCAGCCATTTGTTTATCATGCCCAGCCTGGAATGTTTTTTGTCTCCCCATTGAGGCAATGGAATTGGACCACTGAGAAATAACTTCGTTTTAAATTTTCCCATTGTGTCCAGAAGAATATTAAAGTCCTTTTTTAGAATCTCTGATTTTTGCTTTGCCAGATCGTTGGCTCAAACATGCACAACTAAAGTCTCCATGTTTGGCTGATCAGTGGTTAAAGAGAGCACTTTGCGAGTCAAATCAGATACAGTGTCACCAAGAAAAGAAACCACTCTCGTTTTCTTGGGATTGCAAACATGACTGATTCCATTTACTGCCTCATCTCCAACAATAAGCACTCTAGGAATGCATTTCGTTTCCTGGTGGTCACTTTGTCCTTCGGAGTTTGTGCAGTGGATGCATTGATTTAGCCTCCTTGCTGATGTTTGAAGGTGGATTTTCACTCAGAGGCTCGTGCTGAAGTGCAGAAAATCTGTTTTTAAGTGGGATTCCCACAGAGTCAGAATGTTTTGAGGCTTGGGCTGTTCGCATTGTCCTTGGTGGCGGGGTTGATGGTGCTGTTTTGGTTCCAGCTGCTTGTTTGCTATTCTTTGGCGGAGCAGGTGGTGAGGTTGAAGGTGGGTTTCGGCTCAGAGCCGGCCACGCTGATTCTTTCAGGTGAGGAGTTCTCCCCGTTGGTCGTCTCATGGGATCTGCAGTGTGAGACTTTTGTTTTGGCTTGGCGCCCTGAGCGATCCAGGGTGAGCTGCTTGGTGCGGGGTGTACGACCTATACCCTGATTTGAGAAAGAGTTGTTTCATATCCACAGGAAGCGTTGATCTCAAAGTTTACCTCCAGCCGTTGAATCTTGAAAAAATTGAAGTTGTTGTAGAATACTGCTAATGTCCTTGAGGTAGGGCGGGGGCATTTTGCCCTAGTTCAACTTGGAGGTGAAGAAAAGTAAGGTAAAAATAAAAGTGAGAAAATCTCCCAGTCCTTAGGTTTGAAGTAATCCAGTTATGATGTCGATAATGTAAATATAACCATAAAAATTGTGACTTTAAAAAAAGTTATCACTAAGGACGGGAGAGAGCAGGATAAGCTGTTCCTCCTTCAGCTGCCACAGACCTAAGCTTTTTACTTTTACTTTTTTATCCAAGTAAAAGTAAAAGGTAGCCATCATTACTCAAGTAAGAGTAAAAAAGTATTTGGTAAAAAATCTACTCAAGTACTGATCAAAATGTCACTCACATGGAACAAAATATAAAGTTAAGTAGAAATGTTTGACAATAATTTGTATAAGTAATAAAAAATAACAAAATCAGGCAAAATATGTTTTTCCCAAATCATCCATCCATCCATCCATTTTCTTGCACCCTTGTCCCTTGGTGGGGTCGGGAGGGTTGCTGGTGCCTCTCCAGCTAGCGTGCCGGGCGAGAGGCGGGGTCACCCTGGACAGGTCGCCAGTCTGTTGCAGGGCAACACAGAGACACACAGGACACACAACCATGCACACACACACTCACACCTAGGGGCAATTTGGAGAGGCCAATTAACCTGACATTTCCCAAATCAGTTTCTTTCAATTAAAACTTATTAAACTTTAACAAAAACTGCAGGTGAGTGTCTGTGTCTGGTGGATTTTTGGTTAAAACATGTTTGTTTTCCATTCAGTGGGCAGAAAATCCAGAAATTTTACTCATGAAAGAGCAGAAATACGTCATAATAAAAGTATTCAAATAAAAGTAAAAAGTACAGTGTTGTAAAATTATTCCTAACAGTTACTCTGCCCAACATTAAACTTAATAAGGTGTCTAGTGAATAGAAAAGACCAAAAGATACAGCAGTAATAATATTCATTTTTGCATTGGCTTGATCCCATTTTATGTCACCCAATATTTCAATCAATGTCAGCATTGTGAGTTTAACGTTCTGAAGGTTTCGGTTTTTCGCTTCGTCAATCTTTTAGGTTTTGGTTGCTTACAGATTCAGGTGAAGCCTTGCTTGTGTGCAGAAAGTGCCACTGAGGAACCTTGAGGAAGCGCCCTCCCTCACTGTCAGATGCCGAATCTATATCAGGATTCATTCTTATTCAAATTGCACCCCGCCAACTCATAAACATAGCATTAGATTATGGAAATGAGAGGTCTGCATCTATTCCCGTTTAATTCCTTTCGGGACACATTTAATTTAAACAAATAAATAAATAACAGCAGCATCAGGTGTTTATTAAGGTTATTGTGTAAATGTAGCCATGCAAACTGAATGATAATCACTCCATTTGACTATCCACGCTCAATCACCCAACACTGAACACTTCATTAAGGCTTTAATAGTCTTTTAAATATGTGAGACACTCGACTTTAAGAAAAGGTATCAGGGGAATTTTCTCTACTTGTCATTCACAGTAACGTGCCTTCAGTCCAATGAACTGCCCATTCAGATGCCCATTCATTATTGAGTGAATGTTTGCTGTCGAAAAAGGAAGGACAAACAGTGTGTTTTATAAAATATATTCAGTTAAAACAGGTCACTTTTGAAAAAGAGACCTTCTGCCCATCCAATTCCAAAAAGTGTACAAAGTGCTATTTGGGCGATTACATGAATACTAAGAGATTATGTGGAATTTCATAAAACTGCTACAGAAACTAACTAGCATTGACCCTTTGCAACAACATCACTAAATCATTCGAGGCGCCATGTTGGACGTAGGAAGTGAGGGACGGGAGTTTTGAACAGAGCGGCTGAAATTATTGTTTTTTCCAGTTTATTCATGGATTCTACTTGTTCGAGTCGAGCTAATTTACCCGGTTGGTTGGGGCTCATAGACGGCGGTATTTACAAAACATTAAACAGCTAGCTTAGAAACCTCCTCTCTCCTGACATGTTAATCAAATTACCGACTCTGCCTAAATTCACACCACATGATTTATGTCACTTTGTAATAAACAGCGTTTCCTTTACACCGGAGCGGCATTAAAAACTTACAAAAGACGAGAAGCTAACCAGTTTTTTCCATACATGCTAGGCTACATGACGACGCAGCATTGACACTTACCTTCTCCCTAATGCGATATTTGATGCCTTTCTAATCATACTTACCTATAAAGTATATGAACATTAGTCTTCTTATAGACCCCAAATTTTTACTTAGCTCTTTAGAAATTAAATTTTTATGTATGTGTTTTAATGTTTGACACGCTCTTTAAGCAGATGATGTTTTCATAGATTAAACCCAAAAACATGTACTAATTTTCTGTGTGACTGGCTACTGGTTCAATTAAATCCTGGTCTTATGCAAGGGATGGTGTCTTCATAAACAAATGATAAAAACTATGAAAATGGTAAAATACTTGACCAAAAAACCTTGAAAGACCTTTAGAAAACTTGAAGTATTATTGCTCAAGGGTACTTTAAAGATAAGAAAGTCTGAATAGAAAAAAATAAGAGTCATGGAAAGTTTCCATCTGTAAAATGTTCCATATTAGGTGTGTCTAAGAGAAATGTTTCAAACAAAAATGGAAGAGTACATTATGGATGATTTCAGCCATTATAAGTCGTCATTGGACTGAGGAATTACTAAAAATGCCAAGCACATCTTCAATAAAATGTTATCCTCAACTCAGTTAAAATTTTATGTGGATTTCCACATGAATCAACTTCTCAGAAAAGGTGAGCAATATTTTGAGCGGTCTATACGGTTGCAGCAAAGTAAAAAGAGCAGACAGAAAGTTTTCAGAGGATTGCCTCTAGGAAATATTGGAAGCTCAAACCTTCGCTTTGCACAAGAGGATGGAAATATGTGCTTTGCTATCTTTTAAATGCACTGATCAAGAGGGTCCACTTACACTTGGCTCGGGGCCTCACACAGGACATACGGACGAGTCAACAAATGGAGGCAGTCGTGATGTGGATGGATCACAGGATTAACAGCATCTCAGAGATAGAGCGCTTCTTACTGGAGACAAAATGCATGAGGCAGAAGGCAGTGGATCTGGCACAGAGACTCCCATAAGTGGGACATGTATTTCATACTGAGAATGGGTTTGCAGTAGCTTGAAGCACAGTGAACATGGTACAATGTACCACAATGGATGGGATTTGTGAGGGCTTGGCGTTTGCTGTGCAGGAAAAATTCACTGCAGAAGCAGTTAAATAAGGCTCTGAATGCAGTATGCTGGCTGCTGGAGGGCAACTGTGAGGTCCTGACCCCAGCCACAGCGGCAGAACAGAAAGTAAACTCAAGATGCTCTGGCCCACTTGAATTCAAGACAGTAAACCTGCCAAATACCTTTCTGGAAGTTCCAGCTGCATACTGAAAACCGTCACATACGTGTCTTAGGTTCGTTAGCATGAATGTGTCAGTATTTTCTACTCATCTTTAGGCCTATTCTTCGCTGCCATTTGAGTTTTTTGTCTTAGACTAGCGGTTCTCAACGTGGGCGGCACGGCCCCCCAGGGGGCGTTCAGAGGACGGCAGGGGGCGCTGGCGGACATTTTTACAAAAGGGGGGCGCTGGGTTGCCTTTGGGGGGCGTTTGGTCGAAGGTAAACTTTACACCTTAAATGCACAACAATGCCAGTTTAGACTTTGAGCAACTTGGTAAAACTGTATTGTGTAACATTAAAACATGCTTGGCTGCAACTGTATCAATGGCAGCTCTTCTTCTTCTATTCAGTGTTTGTTAGCTTCTGTTAGCTTCTTGGCGCAGCTCCGTTCTCCTGCTACTGGTAGCTAAAATCACGATACCCTCACTGTGTATCCCTCTGAAAAATGAACCTATTTAAATAAAGAAATAAAGAAATCCCTCCATGGGTGATACCACGATAGAGAGCGTTCATTTTATAGCGTTTACACCGGTGCTGTGAGTGGTCCGGTATGAAACGGGGTGATAGAACAACACAGCACTTTTAAATTTCAATAATCAGAATGCAGAAATTATTTCCGTTGTTTTAAAAGGTTTATGTCAGTCTGTCTTTTCCCCATCGATGCACTTCCAGACTGCCCTGCACCTTATGGGCTTAAAAAAAAGACGCGCACATTGCGCAAAACTCTGAAACAGGAGAAGCGGGACATAAAACGGAGCGACGAACTAGATGTGAATTATGGTATAAAAACAGAGAATCCAACTTTGAACAGTGAAAAAATCAACACATGATATGAAACACATGACGATTAGGAGGCGCAGCAGGTGATGAGTGAAGATTACTGATGGTCAATAAACGATAAAATAAATTTAGCAACAGGAAAGAAACTAAAGTGGACATAGCAATAAACCAAGAGAGGATAAAACTAATCAAAAGAAACTAAATGGAAATGAATGAATAACAAAATGCAAGAATAAACTAAGAAACTAAAGTAAATACGGAGGAATAAAATGGTATGGCAAGACCTTTCAAGCAATAATTAATACAGAGACTGTATGGCAAGAATAAACAGACACTATTTCCAGATAAAAGGTAAAATAAAATTGTTGAAGTGTCATGGGTTTGTTGAAACCATATCTAGTACTGAGAATAAATATATCTTACAGACCATAACAGTAAATAACTTATCATTTATTTATGTTTTTAATTAGATTTGATATATTTATTTCTTCAATATTATTTTTCATGTCAGTGTTAATGTCATGAGGCTGACGACTCCATGACACTTTCAGTTTGACTCATTAGGATTTGATTAAGAACCAGATTTGTTCTTTGTAATTTCTGTCCAGTAAAACTACTAATCTATAATCAATAGAAAGGTTTATATAAAGATATAATCCATGTTTCTGTCTCATATTTGTATGACATTAAAAGGACCTGGAACTTTGTTTTTCCAATGAAAGCTCTGGGTTGCACAATAAATGCCATGTGGGTGAAGTTTTATGGATGATACTCTGATGTCCCATTCTCCTGAAGGCAGCACAGAGCTGCACCACCAGAAACTGACAGAAACACTGAAGAGAAGAAGAGCCATGATTAATGTAGTTACAGTTCTATCCATGTTTTAATGTAGCAGAGCTCAGTCGTTTTGCAAATAGATCAAAGTTTAAATTGGCATATTGAACATATTTTATCTGGTCATTTTGTGGAATATTTAATAACTAGAAAATGACACAGAATAATAATATTTTTTCCACTCTGACTAGCTGCTGTTAGGCCTACCAAGTTTAAGTTGGATGTTCATTGCATTTTTCATAGACACTTGTGAAAATAATTTCTATTCCCATGACTTTTTTGTTCTCTGGGAAATTATTTTTGATAATAAATACAGAAACAAGCATAAAAATCAGAACATCTGCAATAGTGATAATAATATTAATAAAATAATAGTCAGTGCAAAGTAACCTACAAATTCTTTGATGGGGGGCGGTGAGGGACCTGGATAAAGGCTGGGGGGGCGCTGGCCCAAAAAAGGTTGAGAAACACTGCTTTAGACATTGAGGAAGAAACCTCAGAGATAACACTGGCTTTAGAAAGTTCCTGAATGCCGACTTTCTGGAATTCTTTGATTACCTAGCAACTCACTTACTCTTTGGTTACCTAGCAACAACCTGTTGAGTAATTTGCGCAGTTTCAAGTTTCACCAGCATGCCTCATAACTGCTTAACTGCTTAAGTAGCCTTTTAATCAAGTACACGATTATGTTTACAAGAGTAAAAGTATGTTGAAGTAGTTCTACTCTTACTTGATTACAATAATTTGTCAACTCTACAACTTCTGGTCGTAATTTTCTAAAACTTTCTTTTTAAAAACATCTTATTCCCCCACAAAAAGCTTTCAGGTTCTGAAATATTCAATGTGTTTTCCGTATTGTTTCACTTTCAAAGGAATTTAAATGACCTTCACGGAAATATGAAAGTGATTTATCCCAATATTTTACATCATACTTTATTGTGTAAAGACAGATTTAAAAAGAAACTTTTTTCTGTTGGGATGTTTTACGCTTTATGTCTATTTTTTTGCTGGAATTTGACTTTTTTACTTTTAGACATTGCCAAAGAAACGTCTAAAACAGTGTTTTTCAACCACTGTTCCGGGGCACACTAGTGTGCCGTGAGTGATCGTCAGGTGTGCCGTGGAAATTATTCAATTTCACCTACGGTACCGTATTTTCCGGACTAAAAGCTGCTACTTTTTTCCTTAACTTTGAACCATGCGGATTGTAGCCCGCTGTGGCTTTTCTGTGGATTTTTCTTCAACCACCAGGGGGCTCTCTAGCAGGAAGTGAATCATTAGAAGTCAAAATTGTAAATCAAAGAAGAACGGCTAATTTTCATTTAGAACAACCACATGCTAGCAGCAGGCACGACGGAGAAATGTTTTCAAACTCATATCATGCAGCTTTTAAGTTGAGGGCTGTCGATCTGGCACTACAGGAGGGAAATAGAGCCGCTGCATTTAAGCTCGGTGTGAACGAAACCATGGTTCGGCTTTGGAGACGGAGTGCTGCGTCCTTAATATATGCAGATTTATTAGGACGCCGCCCTCTGCTGGGTCCTTATGGAAAATCGAGAGCAGCTTCCAGTTTTTATTTATATTTTATTTTTAAATTGAAGGTGCTAGTATGGTGCGCTCTATAGTCTGAAAAATACGGTAATTGGTATTAAAAGATTTTTTGAAAATGAATTGTCTGCAAATAATGCCATCTTCGAGTATCTGCTGTAGTAGTAGCAGCGGCATAATCATGTAATGTTCTTACCACTAGATGGCAGTAGGTACACAGCATTTTACATTACAACAAGAGAATTAGTGATGCATGAATGTAACAGGTAGCAGTGAGAGCATCGTATCTAGCAAGACAGTGATGGAAAAGACAGAGAAGCTCAGCAGTAGTTGGGTTGGAAAGAACATGAGTCCATTTCCCACAACATATCTGTGTGAAATGAGCTTCTCTAGTCTGGCTACTATAAAAACTAAAACCAGAGAGAGACTGAGAGCTGTGGAGGAAGAGCTTTGTCTTTCTTCAATTTCTGCCAGGAAATCAGCTGTTTTCATCCAAACATGCACAGGTTTCACACTAGGTGGGTAAAATATACAGATATTGACATTTTGTACATGCAGCTCTTCATATTGTAACAGTGAATATGAAGTGAAATGTTTCCCAAATATTATTGCTTCTTTCAGAATAAGAATTATTTTCTGTATTCTGGCTAAAAGATGCTTATGGATTAGTTTGTAAAACACTTTGACGTTTTCTACAACTTCTTTAAATTTAACACCACAGTGTTTGTGGCTGTTCAGGGGTATTTTTGAAGTGGACGTGTTAAGTGCAATTTGAAATAAGAAATGTAAAATGTGATAATACATTTTTGTGTTTATTTGATTCCTATTCAAGAGACTTTGATAAGAATGACTATATATAGGCGGCTACAGAGTATCTTTGTTTACATTTTTAGTTGGTGGCGTGCCTCGAGATTTTTTCAATTAAAACAGTGTGCCTTGGCTCAAAAATGGTTGAAAAACACTGTTCTAAAATAACACTGCTGTTAGAAAGTCCCTTATTGTCAAGTTTTTTGGAATTCTTTGGTTACCTAGCAACTCACTCACTCTTTGGTTACCTAGCAACGAACTGTTGAGTAATTCGCACAAGTCAAGTTTCTGGAATTCTTTAGCTGATTATCAGTGACCTGGGTAAACCGCCAAACTAGAAAATCTTGTTGGTCCTGGCTGTTCAATCAAGTTTAGCAAGGTGAACTTTCAATGAATCATTTTTAAAAGGGCTAAGATGAAGAAAATCTGGAGGAAAAGCTGGAGGGAATTTGCTTGGAGCATAAGGATCGGCCAACAGATTTGCATTGGTGAGCTCTCTAGCAAGTCTATTCATCATTAAATCAAAGATCATAGGGATACTCTGTGATCCCTATGATCTACCTCCAAGTTGTTGGAGGTAAAACCTCCAACAACTTTCAAACAGCCAAAGAAAATGAGAAGGTAAAAGTCAATGCTTGCTCTCTTCTTCCTCACTTTCTACTTTGTCTTACTGGCAAATCATATTTCCTGCCTTATAGCCACCAGGCCGCATCTTTGTCTACACTGCAAACTGTTGCCCTTGTGAGAGTTTGATGCTTTCACCTAGTTGGTTTGATAAAATGACTAATCCCAAGTCTTCCAGGTTTTGGTCCCAGATACAACCTGCTGAAATGAATTTACTCCATATGGAGGTAGGACCCATCCCAATATCTATCGGCTATGCTAAACATATTCGCTACATTGTTTGCACAAAATCACTTTTAGATAATGAGACTGAGCTGTTTTATGGCGCCCTGTCACTTTAAATTCAAATAAGCCGCTGCTGGCCACACCCCCCAACTTAATGTTTACATTCGCACAAGAAAATGGCTGCAAACAGATACACGATTGTACAGCCATACTTCTTCGAAAAGCAGAAGTGGAGCCTCCTGCACAACCAGCAAGAATGCAGCAAGCGATTTCTGGATGGTAAGTCAACAACAAAAAATGTGTCTCTTCCAGCAGCCATTGTACAGCGCATAAAACCAGCTGACCAAACATGCTTGATCTCAGCTTGAGTTGCTAGGTAAATGGGCTGGACTTTAACAGTGTTGCTAGGTAACGACGTAGTGTGATTCAACATTCAACATTCAGTAGGTTTTTGAGAAGGATCGTTTTCCAGACACCAAAAATCATTAACTTATTGCCAAAATAAACTGGGTGGTGTCATTAACCATGCAGGAACTGTTGGACATATTGATTATTGCTTCCCGATACTAAACTCAGATTCAAGGAATTGCATCAGAATTTAACATACAATCATCTACAAGGTCCGTGTTAACTTTATGTAGCTTATGAATTGCAAACACTGAAGTATTATCTTTGTTTAGAATTTGAAAATTTCTCATCATGAGAAATCAGTTAAAAATAAAACATTTAAATGTCACATTAGCATTTAATCACATTTACTCAAAACACACAATTATCCATGATAGCAACCAGTTTGATAAATGGCTCCTTTAACCACGGCTCACATAATTACGCTGAGTTTATGATGGAAAACGTTTCACAGTGACGTGATCAAATCAACACAGTCGTGTTGGATGTACTGCATTTTAACTGCAAGGGTAAATTCTGACCTTTCAGTTTTCTCTCTGAAGATGCTGCAGCTTTAAGAAATGTTCCTCAGAGAACACGGCCGCCTATCTGATGTAAAAGCTGTGTAACTGACAGTTTTCATGTTGTTGTTGTAAATGCATGACTTCACAGCTCGTAGCACCAAGCTCATTCATCTTTGCAAAACATAAGGCAACCTGCATTCCGATCGATTTTATCATTACAGGTTTTCAAAGAACTTATAAAAAATAAAAAATATTCTTTGTTTCCAGATGTGAATTTTTCAAAAATAAAAATATATAGTCTTTGACTCAGAAATTATCACCTCGATACTATGTTTACGGACAAGGTGCTGCTGTCGCTATGAAATATTTACTTCAGGGAAATTAAATAAGAATGAAATGCTTACATTTTCCTCCCAAATCATGAATAAGAAATTGTTTACCTGCTTTATGGCTCTGTTAACTTTGGCAGATCCAGCCAATGTGTCAGCGGTTCTCCTTTAAAGCTATTGTCTGCAAGCATCTACTATATTCTGTATTTCAAAGTGTTTCTAGCTCTTGATTTGTTGCAATTGTCTGCTTTTGCATTGCATTTGAGCTCAAAAGAAAGTTTAACGACTAAAGAATAGCAAAAAGCATTAACTTTTCCACTGTTGAGACTAAATTAAATGAAACTGGTCGTGATTTAAATTGGGCAGAATGATGCTTTCTCAATCTCAAAGTCTTGCAGAGAATTTCAGATTTGATGGTTGAAGGAAAATATAACCCGATATTAATAATTGCACAATCAATCTTCGATTTTAAAGGTTTGTTGAACTTTTAAAGGTCTCACATGGTAAGCCTATCTTTTTGATTTTTTCCTGCCAAGTCCTGTGAAAAATGTACTTTAATTTAATCAGGGTGTAAAAGTTTAAGTTATTCAAAATGTTATTGTAAAAGCGTATAACTGTATACATTTATACTGTTTACAAACGACCGCTTTTTTACTTTCTTTGCCAATTTTTTTTGCCAGTGTTCATCATATTTCTCTCACAAGATCTGGCAACACTCCATCAAACTGACGGTAAATACTTAAAGAGCAGAAATTAACCTAAATTATGTGTAAGAAGAATGGTAATTTTTTTAACTAAAGCTCAGCTTTGTGTTAATTCTACAATTTTTCTTGTGTTTTTCTTAATTTTTTACAGGGCGGCCAATTTCCACCACCAAAAGCACCAAGCTAGCATGATAAAATATATTAGCATATATTTAAACTAACACTGAATAAAACAAACTATTATTTTTTGTAGTAATGGATTGCTTTCTTCCTGTTTGGGGCAAATATAAGATGTCAAACTTGTTAGCTTGTTTACTGTAAATTTAAAGTTTATCAGCTAATGTTACTTTCAAATACTAAAAATAAAATGGCTCACTCAAGTGCATACTCTGCATTTCAGAATCCAGTTATTTTTTATTTATTTGCTACTAATGTAGAGTTAAAATAGCCATGATGCTAATTTTTAATTAGCAAAAGGTAAGCTAATTAAAAATGACTGGTTTGGTGGCCCCCAAATGAAAATCTGCTTAGGGCCCCAATAAGGCTTGGACCGGCCCTGTTTGTTTGCATTTAGAATAAAAGACAAACTAATCAGTGTGTTGAGATCTGTGATGAAATTTACTTTAAAATAATTCATCATAAATTAAGATTAACAGCAGATTACCATGATTTAACACTTAACTTTGTGTCAAAATGAATATACATATTAGAAAAACCATTTAAATGACTAAAATAATGGTTATTATTAAAAACAATGGGAGAACTACATTCATATTATACGTTTTTTACATTTCTGTTTCGATATGGTGAAATAGTTGGATGTTATTGGGTATTTTTTTTTTACATTTTTTTGCCTAAGGTTTCCATACAGGCTGCATGTTTAAGCGGCATCAGGACTCCAGCCACTGGAACCGTCCCTCCTGGGATCTCATCATCTACCAAGAAGTCTGACCCCAGATGTTTTGTTGTTGTTTAAAAAAATGGAAAATTATTCCAAACCAGAGCGGCAACAGTGGGTGTTATGATTTTATGTAAACCAAGAGCAGTATTTCGGATTCACATCCAATATTAAACGAGAACTGAGGTAATTTCTATCTAAATTATGATGTTTGTTATTGAGAGTAATCTGTTTATTTTATTTGTTGTGTTTGAAGACCAGCAGCTGTTGTTTCTGAGGCTTTTTAAATGTCCTTCCAGTTAATCCTTTGAGCATTAAAACGAGGTTTATCATTATGTAAGCTTTTGTAAACAGATGCTTTTATTATTCTTATGAATTAAATTATACAAATAGGTACAAACTAACGACATACCAACTGGTTTTTGGTGCCGTACTCTGTGGTGATACTTATTTGGACGAGAGAAAATGAAAAATTCAAAACGGCATGAATAAAACATGGCTGACGCAGTTGGTACCTGTTAGTGTCCTGAATCTTTGATTGACGTCGTTTTATGTATCGGTCCATCAAGCTGTGGCTATTTAGTGCAAAACAACTCACAAATACAAATTAGAACCACTTTGGGTGCTGAATTGGAAATGTTGCATTTTAATAAGATAAATTTTAGTTTTCAGAGATAACGACCAATCAGAAGAGATGATTAAAGGGGGAAAAACACCAAGTCGAACGTCTCGACCTGATATGATGTCATTTTCGTTGACAGGCTGCCGCCGCGCACCGCCGGGGTCAGGTTAGCAACATCCGCCGCACTTTGTTTACCTCGCACCGCGGGCCTTGTAGAACCATCTGTGGAGTTTTTTCAGCATCTCAGAGAGGGGATCGGTGCCAAACAGGGCTCAGCTGTCTGCCACTGGCCAGTTTTCAGCTGGATTTTACCTTCTCTTTCCCTCCAGGTCTCCTATTAGTGTCAAGAAGGCCACCTATGTCCAGGTGTGAAGATGTCTTGCCAGGTGCAAGATGTGATAGTAATTTGTTGTGCCCATAATGTCAGCCGGTCGGTTCTCCTGGGAGCACAGCAGCTGACTTTTTGCCTCAGCGGTGTAAACTAATTAAGTGTTAAATTCGGGTTCATGCATCTGTTTTTTATGTAAACAATGTTTTGCAATTAGAAAAAAAGGATGCAAATGATGGGAGATATCAAGAATAACTACCAATATTAACACAATAAGGACTTAACGTTTTATTACGATATTTTGGAGTAGAATTTATCACAATAAATTATAATATTGTTGTTTTGAGACTATTTTTAAGGTAATATGATGGTAATACTGGCATAATAATGCAAGAAACTATTCTCAAAGATCTATAAACTAAATTCTGGTGAACATTCAAAACACACATTATAAATTTCCAAAATAAATGTAAAAAAAAAACAAGAGAAACATCAAATAAAATTAATTGTTAAGTCTCTGTAAGTAAAATTGTGCTTCAAAGGGCTAGTTGAGACCAAAACACCAAACTGAAGACTTTTATCATCCAGTATTTGGTAAAAAAGAGAAAAACGAGAAAGGGAGAAACGAGTTCATTTTTATTTATCATGCCATTAATAGACAACAAATGACAATATTTATTACTTACCAACTATATAACTGTGACCAAATGGCAAATTATAATTTGCTTATTTAGGTCACCATAAGTGTGATTAATGTCTCTAATCTGCTCACAGTAACTACATTTAATTTATTTATTTTTTTAATTTATTGATGCTCTAAAAAAAAACTGTGGAGAAAATATATCAAAAGAGAATATATCTAATTTAATATAGGCAGAGGAAAGACTTTAGCTGCTTTTCATGTTCAGCTAAGCTAGGTTGGTAGAATCAACTACCTCTCTCACTCTACGGTTGCCTAGCAACTCACTCACTCTATGGTTACCTAGCAACTCACTCACTCTATGGTTACCTAGCAACAACCTGTAGAGTGAGTTTCACCACTTTGTCTCATAACTGCTTAAAAATAATCAACCTAGTGGAGTGAAAACTGAATAAAACACGAAATGTCCCACCACCTGATTGGCAATATTTCAGATATTTTAAAACTAATAATTATCAATATTGACTGATAGGATGCGTTTTTCAACCAGGCGTAACGAGTTTTCTAGGTTTTTTTTTATTGAAAAACATTGTTTAGAAAAAAGTGCTTCTCTGGTCATTTTTAATATTCAGTGTTTAAAATGCCATAATTTTAACATTATTTAACATTTCCGGGTGTTCTGCTTAAGCAGCATTTCAATCACATATGTTTTTACATTGAATTACTTCAATTCTTTCTTCAGTACAAGTAAATGTCAACTCTACTCACTTCTGGTTTTACATTTCTAAAACTTTCTTTTAAAAACACCTTATTCCCCCCACAAACCTCCTCCAGGTTCTGAATTATAGCAAGGTTTCTCCTGTATTGTTCCACTTTCAAAGGAATTGAAATGACCTTCACTGAAATATGAAAGTGATTTATCCCAATATTTTACATCACTCTTTATTGTATAAGACAGCTTTAAAATGCAAATGATTTTCTGTTAGGATGCTTCAAACAATACTTTATTGCTTTGATCTTTGCAGCTACATAACAGTGGAAGATATTATTAGCGTCTTTTTTTTTTTTTTTAAAGGAAATTCGCAAGAGGAAACGAGTCGTATGGAGTCGGTGCTAAATCAAGTAATTTTCTGTAATTTACCTTTCCTTTTAGACCTAACATTCATGCTTCCTTTCCTTCCCTTCCCTTTCCTTTCCTCAGTGGGAGATGTGAAGCTGACGGAGGCAACAGCGCATGATGTATTTGAAATAAATGCCTGTCATGGAAACAAATTTGAAAGTAGCTGCCAGACAGCTTGTCAGTTTCAATACATCCTGCTTGTTTTTTTATTTTTTTTTTTTTGTATTACAGTACCTGAAATGTTCATTCTGCGTTTTGGATCCTAGTTGTTGGCGCTGCCTGACAGCAAAGGACTTCCAGGGCGTTTTGCTTGTTATGTGTTGTACGGTTGAGTTTTTTTTTTTTTTTTTTTACATCTCCCTTTTGGTTTTGCTTTCTGTCTTTTCAAAGTCACATTTCTGGCGTTTTCTCCAACGTGTCGGTTATCAAACCAGCTGGGAAACGAGCGGCTGTCCTGTTTGGTTCGCAGGTCAGTGCTTTGTGTTTGAGATTCGTTTAGTTTCCCCCCGACGCAGATTGATTAATTAAAGGGAAAGTACATGAAACCATGGTAGATCCAACAATCCCTGGCTTTCCTCTTCTTACGAAAACAAAAAGAAAAAACAACAACAGACTGGTTGTAATAAAGAAAAGACAAATGTCAGGGTTTCCCTTCCAAGGTTTTGGGGGAACAGATGCAAAATGAACAGCATGAGAAACTTCAGTTCCCAACAGGCTTGCTCAACTACTTTACAGTCAAAGCAATATTGATTTTGCAAAGCAAAGAAAGGAAAAAACTGGAATTATTGTTTATTATTAGCATCCTGAAGCTGAGATCTGAATATTTGGAAGAAAGACATGGATGTGGAGTGAGAAAACTTTTATTAATCAACTAGAATCAATCCAAAATATGAATAATTATCAATACCAAGTGGTATTGACTTTGACAGAAGGGGTAGACTAAGATTTTTCTTCAAACTTCTTCTATTTATTCAAAACTTTTGTTTATTTTAAACTGTAAATGAATTAAATAAGCAAATAAAATTTCAACTTGACCTAAAAACTGATTCTGTTTTGATATTTTTTTTAAACTTTATTTATTTTTTAAAAAATCCTAATTTGTTTTTATCTCTCAATCATGTTAATATGTTATTAAAATATTTTGTAGTTTAAGTAATTTTAAACTTTGTTCAAATTTTGTCCTTCATTTTAACAAAATAATTCAAATAAAAACAACAAAAATATCTAAAGATCAGATGTTTAATGAATTACCAAACTGAAATAAAAAGTATTGGTATTGTCTAATATTTACTTTGTATCAGATCAATATCAAAATATGCAGTATGCGTAGCCACCGTTTTCCTGCAACAGTGAGTTGATTTTTTCCCATAAGCACATTTACCAGCGCGTTCACAAGCATGATTGACAGCATTGAGCCCCGCCTCCTGACTCTGATTGGTTTGTTTTAGAGTTCCTTTAAATCGAGGCTGAAAACCGACAGAGTTGTTTTTGATTCCTAGTAACTGGGACACTGACCAACAAAAACTTGGGCTCCTCTGACATCTCCAAGTACTAATTAGGAACAACCAATCAGATAGGAGTGTCTTAGCGCTGTCAATCATCCTTATGAGTGTGCTGCTAAATGTGCTAATCGTGGAGAAACAACAGATAAATTGTTTATCTCCCATTAGACAAACTAGCCTGAGCATTAACAACAAGCAGAGAGCCAGGAGAGGGTGATTGACAGCGCTAAGACCCGCCTCCTGGCTCTGATTGGTTGTTTCTAATTTGTACTTGAAGATGTCAGAGGAACCCAATTTTTTGTTGGTCAACGTCCCAGTTACTAGGAATCAAAAACAACTCTAAACAGGTCGGTTTTTAGCCTCGATTTAAAGGAACTCAGTGTTCCTGCCCAAAAACAACCAATCAGAGTCAGGAGGCGGGACTTAACGCTGTCAATCAACTTTGTGAACAGTTCACTATTACAGCAAAAACCGTTTATTTGCCATCACCGGTGGCTACACTAACTGGTGGGGTGATTGACAGCGCTAAGATCCGCCTCCTGCATCTGATTGGCTGCTTCTAGTTACCACAGATTATCTGCCTGAAGAAATATTTTTAAAAACTTACATCCTGGTGCTTTAATGGTATTTTAAGCACATTGTACATTTTTATCTGATGCACAGAAACATTTAGATGCATTTTTCCAACCAAACACATTTTATGGGGCCTTTAGGATATTGTGCGCTTGTTCTGTTCATATTCACATTTTCTAAGTGTCTGTACATTTATTTATATTTCTTTTTCTGCTGAAAGGATCAGCTGAATGGATGGATCTGTGTTGTAAAGTTTCATTGACAAAGGTTATAGGTAAATGATATTCCTTTCACCATTCGCTCCAGCCCTCTGCAGTCTTGCCATTACTTTGATTCACTGCTGCTTGTATTTCCATCCCTGCATAGAGTAAACACCTAAACGCTGGAGTGATTAGTTTTCCCGGCCATTCATGGTCCCATTCAGTCTCGTTTCATTGAAAGCAACAAGTTCAGCGCCTTTCTCTGGGATCTGTCAAAAGTCCTCCTGGGAAATGAAGAAAACCGCTAATTGAAGTCTAACAAGACGAGGCGGGTTGAGGCAAAGGGCTTACAGCAGAGTGAAATAACGCACCGCGGGATAAAAGGTGGGAATTTATTCCTTTTTTTATTGAAAAATAAATAAATCTTTCAAATTTAAACCAGCTTTATCAGGAGAAAAACACTGCTATTCCTTTTATTTTTTACTTTAATGAAAAATAATTCAGACTCCAGCTGCACAAAAAGTAAATAAGAATGTATTTGGAGCAAAAGCTGCGCCTGTGTGACAGGGGGCCGTGGAAATACAAAACGCTGTGGATGAATAATATTTTGAAGCGAACAAAACGTGTGCGCTGTCATTGCTATGAACTGGAACACCATGTTGTTTCTCTCTTTTATCCGGAGTGGCCCTGACAAAAGCCAACACTGGAACAATGGCTCTGAAAATAACAGAAAAACAGGATTTCTGTGGCAGCCGATGAATGACGACTGTAAACCTGCAGATGCAGTCAGAGTAAAAAAACATCGAAAACTTCATGTATCGAAACATTAAAAACCAATGCAGTCTTTTCTTCCCTTTCTTGTTTCGTTAGAAACTTAAACGTACTTATTGGTGCTTTAATTTTTAATCAAAAAGTTTTAAAATTTCATGTAGGGAACCTCTTCTATTCGACGGCTGCCATCTGTTACCCAAAATTCAACTAAAAATGCTTAGAATGGATTATTTTAACAGTTCAAACACCAAATTTACCTTGAAGGTGACTTATTATGCTTCCTTCAACGGGCTAGGATAGAAACATGGCCTACACAAAACATGGCCATCACATTTTTGCACAAATCATTCTCTTGTAATGAGATTTCAGTCTGCTCAGTTAAGCTGGCCACGCCCCCCAACTCAACATTTTCACTCATACGTGAAAACGGCAGCAAACAGATACGCAATTATACAAACCTACATCTTTGAAAAGCAGAAGTGGAGCCTCCTGTACAACCAACGAGAATAAAGCAAATGGTTTCTGGATGGTAAACCAACAACAAAAACACTTACAAGCGGTAAAACCAGCTGACCAAATGTGGCTGGAGCTCAGATTGGGTTGCTAGGTAACGGGGCTGGACTAGGCTGGGGTTGCTAGGTGATGGCATTAACATATTCCCAAACAAGAGGGGGTTTTAAGCACTTGGGCTGCTTTTAGAACCACTTCAGGCCCAAATAGAAGTACAAAAAAAAGCAAAATGTGAATTTTGAATAATACGTCCCTTTTAATATTTACAAGCAGAAGCAAATTTTTGCAGTCTTCCTTATTTTCACTCATGAGGGATCAACCAATCAATGCTGAGGAATATAAATGTCGCTCCTGGATTGGCCGCTTTTGTCAAGTAGCTTTGGTATTTCAGCCTTATTTTCATAAAGCATTTTTTAAATTCTTTATGAAAGAAATCCATGACCAGGCATATTTTCCATTACTAATCATTTGGATCTACGTTTCACAGAAAAATTCACAAATACTGAATTGGGAGTAATCAAGAATACACCAGAATGGAGAGATTAGGACTACATCTGTTTGGTTATCTCTACTACGAAGAATATTTGGCTAAATACAGGAAGCATTTTGTGACTCAAATATTGTTTATATTGCTTAAATCAAGCCCAAATGCTTTTCCTTTTCAAAGGCAAACCTGTCCTGAAATTATTTATCAGTCTCTTTCCTACATAACAATCTGACAAATTATTGTTAATTAAAATATTACATGATTAGTTTATTGTCTCTCTGTGTTGCCCTGCGACAGACTGGCGACCTGTCCAGGTGACCCCGCCTCTCGCCTGGAACGTTAGCTGGAGCAACCCTCCCGACCCCACTGAGGGACAAGGGTGTAAAGAAAATGGATGGATGGATGGATGGATGGATGGATGGATGGATGGATGGATGGATGGATGGATGGATGGATGGATGGATGGATGGATGGATGGATGGATGGATGGATGGATGGATGGATGGATGGATGGATGGATGGATGGATGGATGGATGGATGGATGGATGGATGGATGGATGGATGGTTTATTGTCAAGCAGGTAAAAAAGTGAACATTTAAGCTTCATTTGGCCTGTGAGTATCTTTTACTGGCAATTTTGTCCCAAAAAGTTTGGATACCTCTGATCTAAACCATCTAATTTGATTTTATTCTGTATGTTTTGGGTTTTTATCCAGCTGGAAAGTGAATCTCAAAATAATTTACCTTCTCATCTAACCTGAGCATCGTCTGTGTCCCTTTCATGGCTTGTAGAAAAATTGATCTGATTGGTTTTTTTGTTATTGTTTTTTTTTTTTTTTCAACTATTTTGCCATTCAAATTGTTGTTATTGAAGGTTAATAATTTGTTCCTTGGACAAATTCTCTGATGTTTTAAAACCTGACTCTGCTTTAAAGCTCCTTCCTGTTGTGGAGTTTGCCATTTTAGACAGAAAACCCTGAGTGTGAAAACTTGAGGAATGTGTTGGAGCCATGATACCATCAGACAGGCTTTATCTTTTCCTGCTTTGTTGTTAGTTTTTTTTCCCTCAGCTTGGTTAGTTTTCTCTACATTTCACAGAAAATCGCAGACAACATGAAGTAAAAACCGAAGTGACGACCACCTTTTCCCCAGTTTCCTTCAGCTTCTACCCCACAGTTTCATTTAAATGCTGAAAATGATCTATTAGCAAAACAACAAAAACTCTCATAAGGCTGCTCTCAGTTTCTCTTCATCTCTCACTTCTTCTTGCCTGGAGCGAACTCTTGAATGGTCAGAATTTGAATTGTGTTTGCAGTCTGCTGTGATATAAGTGGATTTAATAAAAGAAAATATTGAATAGCTGTCTGATCTCTCCTTCTTGGAGATACAGGGTGTTCTGCATTTTCACATGTATTATTTATGAGACCACCAGGCAGCCGCTGTTAGCTTCATTACCTAATCATGCTAGCCGACTGACGGTAAAGCTACCGACTGGATGGGAGGAAAAACCAAACATAACGGCGAAACGCAGAGAAATTATTAGCTGAAATGAGCTAGCATCCCACACCATCACCCCTCCACCTCCATGCTTGACTGCAGATATGAGTCGTTTCACATAACAATGTTTGATTGGATTGGGCAAAACTATTTACACCCTGTGGTTGTGCATGTTGTCAAGCTACAGCCACAAAACTTGACGTGTTTTATTAAATTTACCTGATCGACCAACACAAATGAAAATCTTATCCTCTACATAAAATTCAAAGAATATTATCAATCAATCAAAGTTTATTTGTGTAAAAAAGTTTAGCAACAAGGCAGGTCAAAGTGCTTTATTTTGTGAAAACATGAAAACATTATATAGTTACCAACTGTGAAACCAATCATGGCTGTTGATGAATGTGGTAATCAAAATCATCAATACGCATCAAATATGTTGGTCAACGTTCCAGTTATTACGATTTAAAAGCAACTCCAAATAGGTGAGTTTTAGTTTTGATTTAAACCAGTGGTTCTTAGCCTGGGTTCGGTCGAACCCCAGGGGTTCGGTGAGTCGGTCTCAGGGGTTCGGCGGAGCCTCTGCCGCTGAGGTAAAGACACTTCTGTAAAGTTGTGATCCTCTGCAGCAAGTGACGTTACATTGCTTAGCCAATCAGAGGATCACGTTACATTGCTTAGCCAATCAGAGGGTCACGTTACATTGCTTAGCCAATCAGAGGATCACGTTACATTGCTTAGCCAATCAGAGCTGCGGAGGAGCACTGATTGAAGGAGCTCCACTCTCGGCATGGATTTGAACTTTTGTCTTTAATTACTTCAGCAAAGCTCACAGTTTTTACGAAATTCTATAGTCTAAATCTGCTCCTTAGTCGCATCTTCTCGGGGTTTGTACTGCCTCTAGTGGTGTGGGGGTGGTAACACAGCTAAATTACTAAATCGGAATACCACAAAGTATTTTGTGTCTCAGGTGTGTGGGGGGAGGGGGGGGTTGTTGGGGTTTGGGATAAGAAGGGTTCGGTGAATCTGCATATGCAACTGGGGGGTTTGGTACCTCAAAAAAGGTTAAGAACCACTGATTTAAAGGAACTCAATGTTTTAGCTGTTTTGCAGTTTTCTGGAAGTTTGTTCCAGATTTGTGGTGAATAGAAGCTGAATGTTTGGTTCTGGTTCTGATGTAAAACAGACAAGAACAAACCAGAAAACCTGATTGTCTGGAAGGTTGATACAACAACAGCAGATCTTTACTGTATTTGATTCTGTGCAGTGATTTATAAACTAACTAAAGTATTTTTATCTTCTTGGTTTTAGTCAGGACGCCAGCAGCAGCAACTAAAGATAAAAACCTGGATGAGTTTCTTTAGACCTTGATGGGAAATTAGTCTTTTAATCCTAGTAATGTTCTCCAATTGACAGAAGACTGACTTTGTAACTGCCTTTATGTGACTCTGAGTGTTCTGCATCTTGTGCAAAATACGCAAAAATAAGTTTAATGGTCCTAAACCTGGCAAATAATTAAAATTTACAGATTTCCAAGATGTTTTTGAATCTATAAAATGAATTTAAACTACTTTTCCGTTGGGCTCAATAAAGAATTTTTGAGAACGCACTGAAGATTCCTCCATGTTCCACCCAAAACTCCAGGGATCTGCAGAGCCGCTGATTCTTATTCAACACCTTTCAGTTGAATTGGACGGCTGCAGCCTCGAGCACAAAGTTCAACCCCATACCTTCATTGATTCTGATCTGCATAATATTTGTATTTATATTTAAAAACCTCTTATTGTTGGGGAAACTAATTGCGGCGACACAATTAAGCGATTTTAAGTGCTTTTTGTCAGCTTTTTCAGAAGCGAAGATGGTGTTGATGTATTTTCCCAGTGAGAATAATTTCCTAGAAACACTGCAGAATGCAAAGCAGCGTCACTTTAGAGAGGTTTGTGAAATTGTGATGCATGGAGGATAGCCTCTGCCTAATGCAGTGTTCATTTTGTTGCATGGAAATAAAAGGAGGCGAAAAAAGAAACGTGTCACTGCTGTCATGGTGACCAACGTAATGCAAGTAATCAGCCAGTATAAAGGCAGAAATCAGTTTGTCTTCCAGTAGAAACTGATTTATTCTGATAATTAGTTGAAAATGTCATCCTGGAAGCTGTGAAAGTGTTTTAGCCCATTTTCTCTCAGCAGACAAGAATAGTTTTACAACTAATGAAAATTTCTGTCAAAAACAAAGTTTTTAACTTTTCTTTTCATCCAAAATTAAGAGCAGATTCTGCTCAATTAATCTGGGTTGGAAAGTTCAAGGTATTCAAGCCTTTTAGAGACAGCTATTAATGAAAAAATCAGGAATTAACAGCATCAGTTTTAAATTCCTGTTTGCTTTTAAGGGTGATCAGAAGCAGCTACATTTCAGAGCAATGATGGTTTAAATTCAGATTTTTCATGTTTTTTACAAAAACACAAAAGTCTGAATTTTTATCTTAGCAGCTGCATTACCAGTAACTCTAACAATTACCAGTTTAATCTTTTCCAAACTATATTCATGCTATATTTAACTCCAAAAACTGAACCGTTTTGTTCTCTGGACTCGTTCATGGGGAATTGATTAGCTGTGTTTCCATTGACAAGAAAATTTAGCAAATTGAAAAATAAATTTGATGAATAGAAAAGTCAATTTCGAATCAATTTCAGTTTTTGTGCGAGTGGTTTTTGGGCCGAATTGAAATTGGTGCATTTCATAAACTCCCATCATGAGTCATGTGAGCAACAACTGGATGTTACTACTGATGGAAACGACAAAGATGATGACAGGAAGTGGTAGGAGGATAATCGGGTAGTATGTTTTTTAAAGACTTTTTGGTGTGAACAAACATATTCATGTGTAATTTTAATTGTGTTTATTATTTAATAGAAACACACCAATTGTGAAATTGCAATTTTTTCAACATTGACGGAATATTAAAGTTTTATGCACATTTGTAATGGAAACACAACTAATACAAGCAACTTCCTTCTTCACAAAATGTAAACAAAAATGTATTAATATCAGGTTTTAGCGGTTGAGGATTTATCTTTTGTCTATGGCATTTGGTAATAGCACTGGCTCTCTAGTGTTAGTGTGTTTGTTTTGGTTGCATTTACCCAGAATGCCCTGCTCTGTGGTCCACTTCCTGCTTTTGGAGCGGTCGCCAGTGCACTTAGCGTTCACATATGCATCCAAATTGGTCCAGAGTTCACAGAGACCAAGGTCTGCAGACGGACTGGAGTTTGATTTTTTTGGTTCACAAAAATTTGATTCACATAAACAGAGTATTAGGGCCACGTTAAGAAAATAAAGAAAATTACATGAAGAAACATGAACCAGAATGAAGTTTAAATAAGCCTAGAATGCAGTCAGAATCTTACAACTTTATTCTCATAATTTTATGACTGTAGAGTTGTTGTTTTTTTGTATGGGCCTCATGTTCTGTCGTATGATTACGCATTCACACCTTGCTGAACAAACAGGACTTCTTAGACCAGTGTTTTTCAACCTTTTTTGAGCCAAGGTACGTTATTTTAATTGAAAAAATCACGAGGCACACCACCAACCAAAAATGTAAACAAAGATACTCTGTAGCCGCCTATATTACATATTTAGTGATTCTTATCAAAGTTTCTTGAATAGGAATCAAATAAACACAAAAATGCATTTTTATCACATTTTACATTTCTTATTTCAAATTACACTCAACATGTCCACTTCAAAAATACCCCTGAACAGCCACAACACTGTGGTGTTAAATTTAAAGAAGTTGTAGAAAACTTCAAACTGTTTTACAAACTAATCCATAAGCATCTTATAGCCGGAATACAGAAAATTATTATTATTCTGAAAGAAGCAATAATATTTGGGAAACATTTCACTTCATATTCACTGTTACAATATGAAGAGTTGCATGTACAAAATGTCAATATCTGTATATTTTACCCACCTAGTGTGAAACCTGTGCATGTTTGGATGAAAACAGCTGATTTCCTGGCAGAATTGAAAGACAAAACTCTTCCTCAACATCTCTGTCTCTCTCTGGTTTTAGTTTTTATAGTAGCCAGACTAGAGAAGCTCAATTTCACACAGATATGTTGTGGGAAATGGACCCATGTTCTTTCCAACCCAACTACTGCTGAGCTGCTCTGTCTTTTCCATCACTGTCTTCACAGTCTTGCTAGATACGATGCTCTCACCGCTATCTGTAACATTCATGCATCACTAATTCATCCATCCATCCATTTTCTTGCACCTGGTCGGGAGGGTTGCTGGTGCCTATCTCCAGCTAGCGTACCTGGCAAGAGGCGGGGTCACCCAGGACAGGTTGCCAGTCTGTCGCAGGGCAACACAGAGACACACAGGACACACAACCATGCATACACACACACACACAGGGGCAATTTGGAGAGGCCAATTAACCTGAAAGTCATGTTTTTGGACTGTGGGAGGAAACCGGAGTACCCGGAGAAAACCCACGCATGCACAGGGAGAACATGCAAACTCCATGCAGAAAGACCGGGGCCGGGAATCGAACGCAGAACCTTCTTGCTGCAAGGCAAAATCACTAATTCTCTTGTTGTAATGTAAAATGCTCTGTACCTACTGCCATCTAGTGATAAAAAAAATAACATGATTACGTCGCTAGTCACTGCTACAGCAGACACTCGAAGATGGCATTATTTGCAGATAATTAATTTTCAAAAAATCTGTTAAAATCAATTACCGTATTTTTCGAACTATAGCGCGCACCATACTAGCGCCTTCAAAAAAAAAAAAAAAACACTGGAAGCTGCTCTCTGTTTTCCATAAGGACCCAGCAGAGGGCGGCGTCCTAATAAATCTGCATATATTAAGGACGCTGCACTCCGTCTCCAAAGCCGAACCATGGTTTCGTTCACACCGAGCTTAAATGCAGCGGCTCTATTTCCCTCCTGTAGTGCCAGATCGACAGCCCTCAACTTAAAAGCTGCATGATATGAGTATGAAAACATTTCTCTGTCGTGCCTGCTGCTAGCATGTGGTTGAAAATTAGCACGTTCTTTTTTTGATTTACAATTTTGACTTCTATTTTCACTTCCTGCTAGAGAGCCCCCTGGTGGTTGAAGAAAAATACACAGCAAAGCCACATCGGGCTACAATCCGCATGGTTCAAAGCTTAGAAAAACAGTAGCAGCTTATAGTCCGAAAAATACGGTACTGTAGGTGAAATTGAATCATTTCCACGGCACACCTGACGATCACTCACGGCACACTAGTTGAAAAACACTGGATTAAATGACGCAGTTGCAAAGGGTTAATAGCTTGAGTCATGCAGAACTGATCTGACCGTTTCCATGGCAACGATGAGAAGCAAGACATTCCCCTAGAACTACAGCTCATGACCTCTTCTATGACATAGATCTATGTCATAGATCAAAGAATGTTGGAGGTTATGAATGCTTGCATCTCAAAACACCAGGTTACAAACAAACAACTCTTTGACTTGACCACTGTTATACCAGGATTTTAAAAATGGAACAGGCATTAGTCACAATGTTTTTTCCCATCAGTTTCGGCGTTGGATATATGGTAACAACGGGAGTAAAGAAGGTTTTTAACAAACTGCTTCCCAATATCAAATTTGAAAGAAGCACCTCTCAGGACGACACAGAGTACGATATTTTTGATTCGTACCTTTTCAATCCTTCCCCGGCTGGGGAAGAAGTTTTCCCTGAGAAAAACATTTGCTCACAGGAGGTTTACACTGACAGCGAATATGATGTGATTGACGCCTATCTTTTCAAGCCTTCCCCAGCTGAGAAGGAAAGTTCACTGGCTGGGGAAGACAATACAGTTGAAGAGATGGCTGCATCAGACAACGATTTATCAAATGGTTCCCCTGCTGAAGAACAAACATCCTCAAGTGGGGAAAAGGCGACATCTGAAGACGGGAGCCAGGAAGAAAAATCTGACCAAAGGAATGATGTCTCTGATCTAAGAGAACAAACTTCCCCGGCTGGGGAAGTTTGCTGTAAACGTTCTCCCCCAATGTTCTCTTGGGCAGGAGTTGAGTTTGATGAAGACTCAACTCCTGCTCAGGTGAAAAAGGCATCAGAAGACTTTACCCCTGAAGAAACATCTGTCCTAGAGAACAAGATCTCTGATCTCGGAGAACAAACTTCCCCGGCTGGGGAAGTTTGCCGTAGACGCTCTCCCCCAATGTTCTCTTGGGCAGGAGTTGAGTGTGATGAAGACTCAACTCCTGCTCAGACAAAAAGGACATCAGAAGACTGGACCCCAGAAAATAAATCTGTCCAAGAGAACAAGGTCTGTGATCTTGGAGAACAAACTTCCCCGGCTGGGGAAGTTTGCAGAAAACGTTCTCCCCCAATGTTCTCTTGGGCAGTAGTCAAGTATGACGAAGGACATGACGACTCAACTCCTGCCCCGACAAACAAGGCATCAGAACAGTTTACCCATGATGAGACATCCGTCCTAGAGAACAAGGTCTCTTCCCCGGCTGGGGAAGTTTGTTCTCCCCCTGTGTTCTCTTGGGCAGGAGTTGAGTATGACGGACAATATGAAGACTCAACTCCTGCTCAAACAAAAGCAGATTTAGAGGACTTGACCCAGACCCAAACAGATTGCTCTGATCTAAAAAAACAAACTTCCCCGGCTGGGAAAGTTGGTGGTAAACGTTCTCGGCAAATGCTCACGTGGGCAGGAGTTGAGTATGACGAAGACGACGAAGACTTTTTTGCCCCTGCTGTGACAAAAGAGACAATGGACGACTGCAGCCATGACGACAACAGCTATGATGTCCAGGAACACACTTTGCCGGATAAAGAAATTGACTGTGAAAATAATACACCTGAATTTAAAGGCTCACTTATTATCCTACCAAAAGCGCAATTGGAAGATTGGACATACGAGGCAAGATGCTTGCTAACAGTTCCTGAACATAAAAAGAAGACTAAACCCAAACCACAAGCTAGAAAATCTTCTTTTTGGCCATTTTAACAGACAGTTAAAATGGCCAAATATATATATATATATATATATATTTTTTTTTTTTTTTCTCCTATTATTTAGAATGGCAGAAGTAATTACCACTGGTAAAATGTATTTACCAGTGGTAATTACATTTCCTGTTTCAATTCCCTTCAAAAATACTTTGTTAATCCCAAAGGGAAATTACATGCTGTCACTCATCAAGATTCTTCAAAGAGCCATTGAAGAGCCATCCCAAGACCGTCTCGTCAAAGAGGATGGTCAGGACTGTCCCTAATTTTCTAGATCCTACGAAGAATCCTTCTTTGCATTAACATCTCCAGCAGTTGCACAGTCGTTTCCAGAACAGAACCAGCCTTCTCTATCTATTTTTAGGTCCCTGGCTCTGATGCTGCTGCCCCAGCAGATGACAGCAGAAAAGATGGCGCTCTAAACAACAGATCTGCAGCATCTTGCTGCAAACCTTGAAGGATCTTAGCTTCTGTCTGCTCTGTCCCTTCTTATAGACGCTTCACTGTTGCGTCTCCAGTCCAGTCTGTTGTCTTGGGTTTGAATCCCGGCCGGCCTGGGTTCTTTAAGCATGGGGTTTGCATGGTCTCCATGAGCATGAGTGGGTTCTCTCCGGGTGCTCCGGCTTCCTCCCACAGTGCAAAACGATTTTGTGCACATTAGATAATAGATGATGGAAGAAAATGTTATAATTTTATAATAATATAACAATTATTATAAAATTATAATAATTAATATAATAATTTGTATATTAGTATTCATTATTATTATTATTGCTATTATTACAAATTCCATCCATCCATTTTCTTCCGACCCCGGATAAGCGGAAGAAAATGGATGGATGGAATTTGCAATAATAGCAATAAAAATAATAATAATATATTAGCATATTAATCAATACACAATGAATTATACAGTGAATAATATGATACTTAGTGATATAGTAATTATTATATTACTATATTACATCATAGTAATATGATAATTACTAATTATATTAGTAATAATTTACTAATATAATTAGTATATTATATTAATACAAATATAATATACTATCTATCTATCTATCTATCTATGTCACAATATAATATATAATATATTGTGATAATATAGTAAATAATACAGTACAGTATTATACTATAGCATAATACTATAATACTGTAGTATTATAACATTTTATAGTATTATAAAATTATGATTATTTTATAATACTAAAATGATTATAATTAATCACACTAATTATTAACAATAATAATTAATTAATAAACGTTTGCTGGAGATGGGCACCAGCACCCCTCCTGGTGTTAGAAAATGGATGGATTGATTATTTATGTTGGTAATTATAATTATTACTATTGATAACAATAGTAGTAATAATATAATAACATACATTTATTATAATTTAATATTATTGTTGTGATTTTTTAATAATAATAATTTTCCTACACAGAAATCAGAATATTCAGTATGTTAAAGTTTTCATGGCTTGATGTTTATTTTGCGATTATTAATAAGTGATCGCTGTGGTAGCTTAGCTACCGCTGCTATTAGATAATCACACACCTGCTCAGCTGATGATCAGTCAGAGTTGGTGTTTAAGTCGCCTTTTTTATTTTCTGACGGAACTGAAACACAGAATTTCTCACCATATCTACATGTTAAGGTTGTCAAAGCATAACTAGCATAACTGAACTGTTTTCCTTTCCCTTGATATTTTTCTGAATTAACTTTTTTCCTGACCTGTTCATCTAGTTGTCAGAGTAGCAAAGCACTGCATCCCTTTTTCTTTTATCAGGCTACATTTATTGACAACCTTTAGCCAAGTACTTCATTAAAGCTTTGTATTTTACATATTTAATAATATGTTTGGTAAAACACTGAGTTATTTTGTCCTCTAGTTTTAAATAAGCAGTTTAATAAATGAACTAAAGGTTTATAATAGTTGTCGCGCTACAAGTGCAATTATCTCTGTTATAGATCCAGATACCTCACATCAGGAAAAATAGATCAATTATTCTTCTTCTACAGAAATGAATAATTAATCCCAGGTCTTTAGTCAAAACTCCTAGAGATACTTATTTTCCTGGGTAATTTAAAACTTTTTAAATAACTCAGTTTTGTCCGTCCCTGACAGGGTAGAAGAAAAGTACAGGTGGAGGCTCAATCTTACCCTCTTAATACAAACTGAATTCTGTACTTATTAGGGAACAAATTCATTTTCTCATTTTAACAAATAGACCATCCACTCCAAATATTTTTATTTCTTAGGAAACATTAAAAGCATTTCTGAGGGGCCAAATTATATCATATACTAACAGAATAAAGAATAAGTATAACTTTGAGCTTAATACTTTAGAAAGACAAATTTCTGACCTGGAGAAAACAAACCAAATTGCCCCAACTAAGGACATGAACAGAGAACTGGTGAATCTGAAACTAAAACACAACACTATGAATACATATCAAGCAGAGAGAGCAATAATCAGGTCCAAACAACAATTTTATGAACCTGGAGAAAAGGCAGAAAGTATTGGCATGGCAACTTAAAACTGAGGAAACCAAACAAACAATTAACGCTACTGAAAACCCCCAAAACGTTACAACGTTTAATCCCGGAGGAATCAATGAGGCCTTTAAAAAGTACTATTCAGATCTTTATACATCACAATCTCAGGGGGATTTATATGAAATCAAGTCCTTTTTACCCTGCGTTGATTTGCCTTGCTTATCAGAGGAGGGCAGGATAACTTAGACAAAACCTTTAGGGCAGAATTACTCCATGTTATCAAGTCACTCCCAGGAAATAAATCCCCTGGTGAGGATAGTTTTCCATCCGAGTTTTACAAAGAATTCCTAGACCTTCTAGCACCACTTTTGATGGATGTTCTCGAGCAAGGTAGAAGAGAAGGGGGTTTTCCAGACTCCTTTGCTCAAGCTGCTATAACAGTCATCTATAACAAGGGGAACGATCCTCTAAAATGTTCTTCTTATAGACCAATCTCACTCCTCAATACCGATTATAAATTAGTTACAAAAATGATAGCAAAAGAATTGGAAAGGTATCTACCCTTACTGATCAACCCCGATCAAACTGGGTTTATTCTAAATACATTTTCCTCTAATAATTTGAGACGATTGTTTAACATGACACATATTGCTGACAAACAAAGATACCAAGTATAGCTGCATCATTTGATGCCGAAAAGGCTTTTGATATGGTTGTTAGGCAACATTTCTTAAGGCCCCAATTTCTTATGGAAATGTGGGCTTGGTGTTGTCTTTGTCAATTTGATACAATCTCTTTATAGATCTCCTCTAGCTAGAGTTGTCACCAATGGGATCACCTCTGATTCATTCTGGCTGTATAGAGGCAACAGACGGGGAGATCCAGTTAGTCCTGCCCTCTTTGTGCTCGCCATCGAGCCCCTGGCTGAGGCCGTTAGAATAAATTCTAATACTAGTGGTTTTGAGATTGGTACACAACATTTCGCTTTTTGCAGACGACATGATTTTATTTTTAACCAATCCAGAAGGCTTTCTTTGTCACCTTCAGGAGTTACTGAGTAAATATAGGTTAACTTTGTATCATTTTCTGGATACAAAGTTAACCTGGAAAAGAGTGAGGTTTTACGAATGTCTGCTTTTGACCACAGTAAAGTTAAAAAATTGTCTAATTTCAAATGGTCTCCTGGGGATTTCAAATATTTAGGGGGGTTTGTTGATAGTAACCTTAAAAACCTCTTTAAACTCAACTTAGCTAACTTCCTTCAGAAGGTGAGTGAGGATTTAGGAAAATGGATGGATTTACCTCTCACATTACTGGGCAGAATTAATGTGAGATACTAGCACCTTCATTTTAAAAAAATAAAAACTGGAAGCTGCTCTCGGTTTTCCATAAGGACCCAGCAGAGAGCGGCGTCGTAATAAATCTGCATATATTAAGGACGCTGCACTCCGTCTCCAAAGCCGAACCATGGTTTCGTTCACACCGAGCTTAAGTGCAGCGGCTCCATTTCCCTCCTGTAGTGCCAGATCGACAACCCGCAACTTAAAAGCTGCATGATATGAGTTTGAAAACGTTTCTCTGTCGTGCCTGCTGCTAGCATGTGGTTGAAAATTAGCACGTTCTTCTTTTGATTTATAATTTTGACTTCTAATGATTCACTTCCTGCTAGAGAGCCCCCTGGTGGTTGAAGAAAAATACACAGAAAAGCCACATCGGGCTACAATCCGCATGGTTCAAAGTTAAGGAAAAAAGTAGCAGCTTATAGTCCGGAAAATACGGTACCGTTGGTGAAATTGAATAATTTCCACGGCACACCTGACGATCACGAACAGTGGTTGAAAAACACTGTCTTAGACAAACAAACCAGATTGATTAAGCAAACCAAACAGGACTGGTGTGAATTCACCCTGAAAGAGTCAACAACACCAACACAGAATGTACTAATGGTTTCACGTAAAGTTAAAGTATTTCTCCGTTAGAAAATCCTGATATTTCTGTATTTGAAATCACAGCTTTGGTTTGTCTAACATCACAGAAAATATTGTTAAACAGGGTGAAAGGATGGTGGGGTCTAAGCTTGTTTCGTTCACAGCTTCTGCTTTGCTTTTTCTTGTTCAAAGAAAAAAAAATAGTTGAAAGAATCTAGAACTGAACAGCTCTGATAGTACTCACACGCTATTTATCTTTGCCTCTGGCTCAGACGTTTCTGATTATGTTCCAAGATGATAATCAACTGTGGTCTTCAAACATCTCTTGGTTTCCTGACGTATTCTTCACATAACGGCACTGAAGGAGAGTGTATTTCATGTAAGAGTGCAAGCTGTGTGTCCGTCTAACCTCAGAAGAAAAAAAAAAAACTGATTGTAGCAATCAAGAGTCAAGGCAAGACCACGCGGCAGGAGTCGGCCTCTGGAGAATTGGTTTAAATTTACACACGGACTCACACAAGCATGCAAGTATAGGGTAGCTGAGGAGTTCATGCAGAGGTGTGCAGAGGCCAACGCTGCTGCAGAAAGTCCTTTTATGATGTGAATGCCTGTTTATAGCCCTCTCCCCTCCCTCGTGCCCTCACCTCTGACTGCGCCAGAAAACCAGAACACGTTGATGGTCAGTTTATGAACAAATCAACCACGTTAAAAATCAGAGAAACTTTTTCTGCTACCCAGCACATCACAACACTCAACGCCGCTTTGCAGCAGACCTAAAGATCTGGGGCTGGGTGATTGCTAACTTCCTGATTAGGTGTAAAATTATTTTCTCCAGCCACAGGACTTTTTCTCCTCCAGCAGTCACGGCATGTGGTCAACTACTTATTACCTAATTTGATCGCAACATTACTCACAGGTCTGTTTCTAAAGGTGAATGTGGCAATCCTGAGCCGCTGAGACATCAAGAAGAAGGTAAATGAAAGGCTTTAGAAAAGTTTAACTGTTTGACATCTCTCCGTAGAAACTGCCAGTCCAGTGGTAAAGAAACAAAGCTTAAGGCATCGTAAGGGTTTAATCTCACCTGCCCAGTAGAATCCACTTTAATCCAGTTCGTTTGGGGAGGGGAATCAAAAAAGCCAACCGTGCTTTGGTTGAAGTGAACTCTGGTGCGGTTTGAATGTATATGTGAACACCAAATGGACTAGAGGCCGCTCCAAAAGCAGGAAGTGGACTACAGCGCAGGGCATTCTGGGTAAAAACAACCAAAACAAATGCGAGAGTCCAGGGGCAGAAATGGCTCGAGATCTTTCACCAAAGACAAAAGAGAAATCCTACAACTGCTTTTGTTGTTGACTTACCTTCCAGAAACCATTTGAGGTATTCTTGTTGATTGTGCAGGAGGCTCCTCTTTTGCTTTTCAAACACGTACGGTTATATAATTGCGCATCTGTTTGCAGACATTTTCCTGTGTAAGTGTAAACGTTGAGTTGGGGGCATGGCCAGCCAATTTGGATTTAAGTGACAAGACGCCCTAAAACAGCTCATTCTGACTAAAATCTCATTACCTAAGAAAACTTTTGCACAAAAAAAGTAATAAATATCTTTTTATAGACCACAAACATATCCTAACCCGTTCAGTGAAGCATAATTGGTCACCTTTAAGGCTTAAATGAACAACAGATGTTTCTAAAGCCTATAAAACTGAGATCAGAGAATCTGAGACGTGCAAAAAAAAATCCAGCAACATCTCAAAACGAATCCCTTCAAGGATGTAATAACCACTGAGCCCAGGTTCATTTTGGGACAGCGGGTCGGTGATTGAGAGGTTTTCTCCTCCTTCCTGCGGTTCCCCCGTCGGATCATCGACGACCCAACTGACGGCTTCCTCTCCCACCGTTTCCGTCTGCCGTCCGCTTCTGTCAACAGCTCATCCCGTCCCACTGGGAGTGAAATCAAACCAGAGGTGGCTCTCCTCTATCTACTGTCATTTCTCATTAAAGAGATATGAATCACTCCTGACACCGTGTAATTGGTAAATGGTAATTTCTGAAGGGAGAAATTCGGGGAGAGTGCGGAGAAACCTCACTTTGGGTTTGGAGATGGGAAGGATTGTGACACGGAGCTTAACTGGCTCTTCCTACTGTCTTCTTTTATTGTATCTGATAGCCGAGGATCCCACTTGCTCTGGAATCAGAGACATTTCTTATCTAGGTACCCTCAAATAATGGCTCCGCTGGGTTTTAATATCAGCTGCTTTACATCATTCTGAGTCCTTTAAACTCTGATTTCACAGTCCGTTTAGAAGGAAACATTTTCATTAAACCCCCATTAAAAGAAACACAAGTTTGTCTTTATGTCTAAGAAAAAAAACTTGTATTTAATAGGATACTTTTCAAATTTGCCGTATCCTCGGTGGTGACCAAGGTAAGCATCTGATTATTTTAACCCCTCATTAAAGTCGCTGATTCTTCGACTGCGAGTCTAGCAAATTAACGTTAACGTTGCAATACAGAGATGAAAAGAGAGATAAAAAAGACTGGGGCCACAGCAATTAAAAACTTATTGCTGCACAAAATCCCCCAGAGAGAGGAGACGGTCATGGTGAAAAGCTTAATTGGTTTTGGGTTAGTATTCCATTTATTAGAGTACCAGTGCAGAAGTTAGACGTAAATCTGCTTGCGTTTCTGTTTTTGCAAAATCTGGAATAAATCTGCTGCCTTATGGTTTTAGAGGATGCATACATTTTCCTGAACCGTGCATATATTGCATATATTTCACCTCTTTCCGTTGCTCCTTTGGTTGCTTTGTGGAGCTCAGGGAGCGGAAGACAGTTTCCTCAAAAGCAGACGAGCTTTCTTTTCACTAATAAGACAGTGGGCCGCCCACAGAAGTACAGCGCCATGGAGCTTTTTCACTTTTTTCTCATTATAGCTTCAAAATTATGTGTATTTTATGTGATAAAGACACGAAAAGCTCCATAAATCATGTAGCAAACATGCAAAACACCCTGAACATACCTTACAAATTGATTTATTGATTTCATTTCAATGGGACAGTGCATATTATGAGTGTTCGTTACGTTTTCTGCACAAATTCAGTCTCAGATAATGAGATTTTGAGTATTTTGAGCCCCTTTCAGAATTAGCTGTTGTCACTTTAAATTCAAATAAGTTGCTTCTGTCCGTATCCCCCCAACTCAAAGTTTACACTCGCACATGGAAATGGCTGCAAACAGACGCACAATTATACACCTGTACATGTTTGAGAAGCAGAAGTGGAGCCACCTGCACAGCCAACAGGAATGCAGCAGGGCTTTCTGATTGGTCAAAAGTCAGCAACAAAACACCTGTGTTTTCCATCAGCCATTGTACAGCGCATATAGCGGTAAAACCAGCTGACCAAACTTGCTGGAGCTCAGCTTGGGTTGCTAGGTTACGACGCAGTGCCTGTTAATTATGACTTAAAGTCTTTCAGACACTAAAATAAATTTACTTATTGCCAAAAAAGGCAGGGGTTTCTTTAAGCACTTGGGCTGTTTTTAGAAGCAGTTGAGACCCAAACAAAAGTATGAAAATGTGCAAAAAGTGAATTTTGATTCAAACAAAAATGACCAGAATGTAATAAAACCTAAAAGAAACGTCATAAGTGAGTCTGGAAAAATAAGGAACCCTGAAAACCTCACAGAGATTTTCTAGATTTGGTTTTCTTTCCAGCTTTGCATCTTCTCAATTCATCCGTTACTTTTTCTACATTTAGATCAAAAACCGGTTGACCGAGCATGCTGGAGCTCAGTTTGGGTTGCTAGGTAACTGGTGGAACTCTGCCGTGGTTGCTAGGCAACGGGTGGAACTCTGCTGGGGTTGCTGGGTAACGGCGCAGTGCCTGCTGGTTTGTGTCGTCACATTTTCCAGACACCAGAAAACATTAATTTATTAGTTGGGTAGTTTGTTCCTAAGTGCTTGAGCTGTTTTTTAGAAGCAGTAGAAACCTTAATGGAAGTACAAAACTGTGCAAAATGTGAATTTCTAATAATAGGTTTCCCTTTAAACCTATTAGATTAAAGAAAATCCAAATAGTTTCACTGAAAGAAACTATTAGGACTATAGTTTCTTTCAGTTTTGCTCAAAACCATGAACCTACTTGTGTTTCCCTTCGATGGAGGGGAAAGTCGAACGGTTCGGGGTGTAATCTCTGCGCAAACAAATGATAAAAGCAGACCGAATTACCGGCAATAAATTAAATTAACGTCAGTAATTACTGAACTAAACATTAGCTGCATAAATATTGACTTTGCATGAAATGAATGTAAATATTGCATTGTTCTCATACATTAATTCCAGATTAGTATTCAGGCTGTTGAACACAACAAGATTTGTTTGGTTTTTCCGTGGCAGCAGAATGCAGAGGGGCTCGACAAATCTATTTAAAGCCACCTAGAGCCATAAATGGGGGACAAACAGATGAATAGCAGTTTTTATGATTATGTCACACTGAGCTATACGAAACAATTATTATTTCCATCTCATGCTGAGGCATATACTGACCAAATCCCATTCAAACCGGGCCTTTTGCTCCACCAAATCCCCTAATATGATACTGAAAAGAGAAAAATATTAATTATAACGAGCTCCGGCAATCTAACCCTTGCACAATGGTTCATTGACATGATTAGAAGTAAATAAAGTAATTATCCATCGTGCAGTTTGAAAAAGCTCCTGCATATAAATAGGCATCATTATGGCGAACAGTGGATGAGTTGCAGAGCCTTTCTACCTTTTGGTGGAGAGCGATTTTGATCTAAATTGATTGCTATGGGATTATCCAGGATTTATTAAATATTAAGGCATTGACATTCACTAATGTTGATAATTAGGGTTTATTCAAAGTCAGGGCAGAATTGGCATAAAACGTGCATGGAAAGCAATTCATTACCCAGCCACGAGTCAATTCATCAATTATGATTTTCATTACATATCATAATTAAGAATGCTCAGGCTGAATTGATGTAGTTTAAAAGACTCGTTACGCTGCTATTTTGGATTAACAAATACATTTGGGAATGTGTAGCAACACACGCTGAACAGACCGGGATCATCTAAGACACGGAAAATTATTAATCACTCAATGGGACGATCCACTTCTGTAATACGCAGTGATGGCAGAGAAAGTTACCAAAATAACTAATTCACTTGTTTAGGTACAAAGAAATTCATGACTTCAGTCCAGATACCTACGATGTGAAGTTAGTTTGAATATTGGTAATGAAAAGGTTAAAAAATGCATCTAAAATAAACTGAATTTACTTTATTAGGCCTAAAATGAGTAAGTAGTAACTTAAAAATCTTTTGCGTTTTGTCAGTTAATTCTTTCTTGTCCTGAACTTTTTTTTTTACTGTAGGAAAGTTTGTTTATTTCCCTTTAAATAGTGTTTTATTACAAAGTCTTACTAAGTATTTTTCTAGCTTTTCGTGCAGATATTATAATGAAAATAAGACAAAACTAACGTGAGGGCTTGTTTTGAGTCAGTAACTCCTTAATATTGTGGAAAAAGTTCTAGTTCCACTGGCGCTTTGGAACCGTCTTCTCATAAATGAAATGATCTGCCACTTTTTCCATCAATATTAAAGAATTATTGACTTAAACTCACATTTCTTGCTGAAAAGTTACTTTTAAGGTATGTTTGACTTATTTCAAGCTTTGTCCAGAAACTAGACCAAGGCGACTTGGTGAGATCCTCCAAGGTTCTCTAGCAAACCTTCGCTAGCAGGTGAATAAACCTGAACTTGTTTACCTTCCTGCAGAAGTTCAGGTGGTGATCCTGCATGTTTCTCCTCATGTCAGCCATTGTTCTCAGCAGGCCTTTCAGCTCTCACCGAGCCTGGCGCAGTTCAGCTGTCTTCCCGCTCCGCGCCTGCAGTAACAGTAGTTCATTATCAGCAGGAGCTAGCTGAGCAGACACCGACACTGCTGTGGCTGGAGTTTAGTTCAGTTTAGACACAAAACAAAAAAAAGAACATCCCTGGGTCTCATGTTTCTGCAGGAATCCAGCAGAACCTTGCAGCTAGGATCACACTCACAGTTAGAAGAAACCATTCAATACCCACCTGAAAGCCTAAAGCACTTTCTCTTGCTTTGATGCCTTCATGCCAACTGCAGTCTCTGCACACGTACAATTTTAACATCCAAATAGATATGGAAAATGGCTCTACTAAAAACAACTCCACAGATATAGCCAGACGCTGTATGAGGGCCGCTGCAGAAAGTACAGTGTACATTCATGCCAAAAAACTAAAACATTTTAAACTTATCTAAAAAAAATGTCAGGAAAAAAGTTGGAAATTAAAAACATGTGAATTTTGAAACTCAGAAATTGACATTTCTAAAAAAAATAAATATTTTTTATTTTTTATGGAGCTTCAAAAGTGAAAAATTTGCTAGATAAAATTTATCTAGAAAAAAACATGGAAATTTCTGAGCTCCAGAAGTCAAAAAATGTTCTAGAAAAAAACTCTAGAAATCTTTCTAGAAATATTTGTGAAAAAATTTGGAATTCTCCAAGTTTGAAAATTTAACATTCACTAGAAAAAAAACTCAGAAATTTCCAAAAATTTGGACTTTTGAAACCCAGAAACTGATATTTCTAGAGAAAACATGGAGCTCCAAAAGTCAAAAATGGGCATGAAAAAAACTCAAATTATCTAGAAAAGAAAAATTGGAAATTAAAAACTTAAGATATTTTCTACAAAAAATTTGGAAATTTTTGAGTTTGAAAACTCAGAAATTTGCTAGGAAAAACTTTGGTCTTTTAAGATTAATTTCATAATTACTCTAGAAAAACATTTAAATTTTGAGATTGTCAGAAATTTGAAACTTCTGAAACTCAGGAAAAAATATTTTTTTTATGGAGCTTCAAGTCAAAAATCTGTAAGAGAAAAAATCTCTAAAATCATCTAGAAAAAAAACTTAGAAATTACTGAACTCCAACAGTCCAGCATTTGATAGAAAAATACTCAGAAATCTTTCAGAAAAAACTTGAAAATGTTCAGATTTGAAAAGTCAAACATTTGGTAGAATTCAGATATTGTCAGACTTGGAAATGTTGAAAGTCAGAAAGTAATATTTCTAGAAAAAAATCAGTTTTTTTTTCTTTTCTGGAGCTTCAAAAGTTTAAAATTTACCCTAAAATGAGCTAAAAAAATATCTGAGCTCCAAAACTCCAAAATCTGCTAGAAAAAACTCAGAAATTTTGAGATTATTCTCAGAAATTTTCTTTAAAAAACTCTCGAGGCAAATTTCTCAAATTTTCTGACCTTTTCGCCAGAAATGTTCTCCTTTTTCCCACCTACAAGGTCCCAAATAATCCTCCGTCGCCGCTGCCGGTATGCAGCTGCTGAAATTAAATTACAGCATGCTGTTTGTGTCGCTGACATCCGTCTAGCTCCCCAAAGTAAATCCCATTCTGGGGATAAAGTGAACTTTCCATGTTGGAGGCTTTGCGTGGTGAAACACCGTGGCGGCAGAAGCTAAATGCATTTGAGCGAATGGAGTGTTGCAGAAAGACAGCGGCTCTCTCTCAAGGAGCTGGCGGCGCCAACTCTCACATTATAGAGCTGGCAGAGATTCGAGAGCCATGCTCCTGCTCGTGATTGGCGATTAGCAAATGTTTTGTCCCGACCAGAGATCCGGGTAATGGGACTATAGACTCCCCGGTTGGTGCTCAGGAGTTAATCACACAACAATGAGGCGCGGAGGTAAAGGATGGAAGTTACGGATGAAAAGGAAATGGGTTCAAACCTTGCAAGACGAGGCCCCAGAGTTTAATTGTGTTTGGATAATCTCATTGTCTGTACAGGTAAGTCTCTTCACTCTCCTTATTCTCTTCAGACGAAGTTGGTTAGAGTTCAACAGACTCTTGAAACAAACTTTAATGGGCAGCATTATATATTTTCAAGGCACATACAGACATAGAAAATAACTATTTTACCTTCAGTTGTTATAAAACATGTTAGAAAAACTCGACGTTGTTGCCTTTACAGGACGTTTTTACAATTAGGAGTTGGAAGACACACGTTTAGGCAAGAAGCTCTTATTTTGAAGTCTGCTGAAACAGGAAACGGTGATAAAACTGGATGTTTTTTGAGATATGCAGTAGGAAATAGCATGGCTGAATCCATTTAAAGCTGATGAATCAAAAGTGATTTAAAAATGTAAGTTTGAGCTGATTTCTTACTGAGACATAAAGTTGCTTTGTTGAAAAAATTCACTGCATAATTTTCTGAGTTTGCACCTTTTGCTACTCACTTAATGTCGATCTGTAAATCTTATTTCTGTAATATTTGTTTCATTCAAAGAAACTAAAGAAGCAAGCAGCCTCACATTCCTGACTCTTCATCAATATTAACAATTTGAAAGTATATCAGAGGAAATTTGATTTCGCAGTTTAACAACTTGAAATTAGGACTCTGTCCCTTTAAGAAGCTCCTGTTCCTTCCGAAACTCCGCCTTCATGACGTCATCACAACTTTTCTCCATTAACCTTTTAACGTCGTTCTTTATAGCATTGGAATAAGAAGTAATTCATATAAACTCAATGGACTCGCAGTTTGCCAATTGCTGCTGTTGCTAGTCTGAAGGAGATTTGTCTGGTTTCTACCACAAATATCTTAGTACGCTTGATATAAGACAAAACTAACTTACAAGTAACTTTTCAGCAAGAAATAAGAGCTTGTTTTAAGTCAGTAATTCCTTAATACTGATAAAAAGTACTAGTTCCACTGGCAGATGATTTAACTTATGGGAAAATGTCTTGTAATAAGTGAAATAATCTGTCAGGAAGCAACTGGTGAGAGTTATGGAATAAAACAATATAAAAAGCTCAGTGACCTAATTCCACATAAGTTCTGTATGTTTATATTTGTGCATTTGATTTATAAATTCCAATTAATGAAGTTTTACCATTTTCTGCACCGTTTGTTCACTGAAAGCATCAATGAATACCAATGAATTTGAAAATACCATCTACAGCTTAGTGACACAAATCACATTTCTTTATGCGGCTGGTGTCCAGAAGAAGCAAATTACAAATGGTGATGTTTGTGGGGCTGTAATTGCTGTGACACACAGTCTCAGTCATAGTTTCCTAAAAAAAAAACAATGTACGGATTAAAAATAAAATCCTAAATAAATGGAAAACACTTGACCAAATTATTGATTCTGAGCATCATTAATTAATATTCAAATGCAACATTTGAAGCCTAAAACTAACACATATGTAAACTTCTGACCAAATCTAAAACTTTTGACTTCAGAGTGTTTTTTCCCCGCTTTAGCTCGTGCTTTTACACCCATGTAGACACACTTCCAACCCACCAGACTGCACTGACAAACCCAGTTATTTACCTCCCAAACACTGCCGATGCATCTCTCTGGTTGCCTACAATTGTTCTGTTATGATGTGTTTATTCCAGACTTTAGTACGTCTTTCTTCCAAAGTGTCAACGTTGAGTGAGTAGCATTGGTTCTGCAAAGCTAAATTACTGTTTTTACCGTCGGAGTTCTGAGAGTTTGAAAAAGCACTTAAAGGAACTCCGTTTTGCAGATTTTTGAAAAATCTCTGAGGTACAACGGTAAAAGTTTTAAAATGTAAACATGTCAGGAACTATATGTGATTGTAGGCTTGCTAACGTAGTGTTTAGGGTTTATTCTTGCTTAGCACTCAGTACAGTCCACTTTACCGTCTTCTCCAAACTGAAACTACTACACCAGGGTTAGGTTAGGTTACTGGAAGCTACACAAGCCAAAAACTATTCAAAAGCATTTTTCTGGAAATAGCAGTCAAAGCAGTCTAGCAGAATGCGGTTTAACTGTATTTTCAATCTGGATTTTTTTTTTGTTGTACTGTTTAAATCTTCTACTATTTATACAAAGAAAAAAAGAAAAATATCTGCTCAGGCTGATTTCTTTTAGAGTACTTATGCTAAAAGCTATTCAGGCTAACAAGTACAGCTACAATAATGCCATTAATCCGACTAAGAGCTATTTAAAATCTACTTTTAGCAGCTACTCAAACTGGGAGACAACTAAATTACCCACTAAAGCGATTTAAGCTAACAGCTACACAAGCTAAAACAGTTATTCATGTTAACAGCTAATCAAGCTAAAGTTTTTAAACTAACAGCCACTGAATTGAGCATCTATGCTTACTTAAAGCTACCGAAGTCAACGGCTACTTGTGCTAACAACTGTTCAGGCTAACAGATGAAATGTTAGCTTTTGAATAGCTCCTAATCAGTGCAGGAGCTATGAAACAGCTAACATTTCATCTGTTAGCTTGAATAATTATTAGCACAAGTAGCTGCTGAATACTGTTAACAGTTAGTCAAATTAGTGGATAAATAACTACTAAAACAGAGTTAGTTATGCTAACAGTCACTCAAGCTAAAAGCTATTCAATTGAGCAACTATTAAAGCTACAAGCAAAATAAATAACGCTTACAATGAATATAGCTAAGAGCTACTTGTGGTAGCAGCTGACAGAAAGTTTGCAGCAGCTCAGGCTAACAGTTAGAGAAGATTACAGCTACTCAAATAGCGGTGCAAGCTGATTCGCTTTTATATTGGGGTCTAGAATTGCAACATTTGTTAAATTTTCAGTTGGTGCGGTTTCAAACTAAAACCCGTTCCCCTCCTCACCTGTGGTGGCGCTGCTCCAAAACCCCCAGGGGAAAATTACACGAAAATCTCTGAAATGGAAACAAAAATGGAGTGGCGTCAGATTTTAGCAGTTGTCTTTGGTAGAAGACTGAGACCTACTGCTAATGCTAATGGTTAGCGCTACGGCTAGACAAACATAATTAGTGTAATGGATAACAGATGCAGACTAGTTTCCTTTTTATGTAGACTTCAGTGCTTCTCTATCCTCCTGTCAAATCTCTCCCTAAAAACCTTTTGACTTTCACCTGCTGCCTTAAATTTTAAACCTGGAATCAGCCTTAAAAATGAAGAAAATGAAATATTATGTCCACATTCAGAAAGATCAACTACCTTCATTCTTTTTAAAATGAAAAATGTGACATTTCTGCTCCTTTAGTCACGCAACTGTCTGGTTGAGATCTAATCTAAGTACTATAAAGTATTCATACACTGAGCTAATATCATTTGTCAGCCTTCATCTTGGCTTTTACTCAGCCAGATTAAAAGTAATGTAATCCTCAGAGGAAACTAAGTGGATCATGGTTGTTTTACTTTAAAAATTAGTCATGCACCCTGATATACTTAGCATTTGCTCACATTAAAGCCACAGGCCTCAGGCCAACTGAAAGCTGTACGTAATATTCAATTAGAAACAAAAAAAAAAACATGTTTAGGTGTAAAATCAAAATGGAAATTATGCAGCTAATTTCTCCAAAATGTCTCAGTATTTTCTTTGCAGGTTGACGCTGCTTGTGCTCTTCCGCCAGAATCGATCGAACGTTTTGGACCTCAAGGTTTGACTATGGATTTATTGATTTGCAGTCTTTTTAAAATGGTGGAAAGTCCAACTGTAAACAGCTTAAATTGTGACATACTGCTAAAGTTCCAGATATTAGTTTTATAAAATGCTGCTGTTGGCTGTGTAAGTTTGGTTAAAGCAAAGTTAGCTTGTGTGCACATTCTGAAATATACTTTCTTTAAACGGTTGACCTATTATGCTTCCTTATACAGGTTAGGTTTATGGTCTATACAAAACATGTTTTTTAATTTTTTTGCACAATGTCATTCTTAGATAATGAGATGTTAGTTTTGAGCTGTTTTAGGGTTTAGGGCTTTTTGTCAATGTTTACATTCGTACTTGAAAATGGCTCCAAACAGATGTACATCTTTGAAAAGCAGAAGTGGAGCCTCCTGCACAACCAAAAAGAATGTCGAAAGTGGTTTCTGCACAGTAAGTCAACAACAAAACGCAGATTCAGTGGTAAAGCCAGTTGACCAAAAGTGTTGGAGCTCTGCTTGGGTTGCTAGGTAACCGGGCTGGGCTTTGCTGGGGTTGCTAGGTAACGACGCAGTGCCTGTGGAATGCAATTTAATCAAGAGGCTCATTTTCCAGACACAAAAAATACTAACTTAATGCCAGAAAAACATGAAGGGGTTTCTTTTTTAAGAGCTTGTGCTTTTTCAGAAGCAGTTGAGACCCGGATTGAAGTACAAAAATGTGCAAAAGGAATGTTCTCAAAACCGTACAAAGTTGTTCTGCTAATACATAGACAAGACTTGTGTTTCATGTCAGCTGTACTTATAATTATTACCTTTACCTTAGCTTGTGGCCTCCCAAGTGGCTCCAGAAAAGAGACATAAAGTCTAAAAATCTCCTTCGTCTTCACTTAAACATGCGAGTGGCCCACATCGCTGATTCGTTATAAAGAATTGAAGCTCTCGGTTGGAAGGAGCTGCCACCTGTAGACTTTCTTGAGATGTTATATTTGGTGATGTAAAATGTGTTCACGTCACATCCAGCCAGGCCCTAGTTGTACATCTCTACAGAATGTCTGGGGAAACTATCTTCCACAATCTGTCAAACGGTGCAGCATTGGTCTACCAATTACAGCTGTGAGAAGCGAGCAGCTGTCTTGGCTCTACAAACTTCTGTGCCACCATGTCTCATACTGCAGATTACACGTCTCCCATTGTGAAAATGTGATGGTTTTCACTGAGAAACAAGGGTGAAGTGGAGAGCAGTGATGGAAAGGGTGGTATGGCAGAGGGGTGTGGGGTTTTTTAGACCCGGTAATCAATAGTTGATTATAGACGGAGGTAAAAAGATCTTTGAGAAAGCGTTTCAGAATCGGTCCAAGACTGTAAGATAACTATATTCCTGCATTTCATACAGCTGGATTTAAAAGAAACCACTCAGCTGTGTGTGAAGTTGACGTGTTCAAGCAGAAAAGTGAAGAATAAAATCAGCGGGTGTCCGAAGTATTGAGTTCAGATCTCATAAGTGCAACTTTTATATATATATATATATATATATATATATATATATATATATATATATATATATGAAAGCAGCTTTTCAGATCATTGATTTTGTACAACTGAATACTAGAACTGGATTAAGAGAATTATGTTTTAATCATGAGAATAAAGTCTTAACATTATAAGAATATAATCATAATATTAGCAGAAAAAACATGCAATATTATGAGAAAAAGTTATTTTTAAGAGAAAAAAGCTTTGATAGTCTTCAAAATAGCACAAAGTCCTCCTACTGTTAATAATCTGATGCTATTAAAAGGTTAAGTAATTATTTATTTTTAAAAGATACCAAAGTATAACTTCACAAGATGCTCAACAATCCTCATTTTAATGCTGTAGTAAGACTAAAGCTGTTTCTTACAGGACTTGTCATAAAAGTTCTACTTTATCTTGGTAATTTTTCAGCGTTACTCTAAATTTCAAAAAACAAAATTCTCTTAGTCAGGCCCTGATATGTCCTTGTAATTTTGTTTTCATGGAAATAAATATTGAAAATATTTTTTCAATATTTGATATTAAAAAATAAATAGAAACCTTAAAAAAATATATACATTATATGTAATTTTTGAAGATTTCAAATTAGTTTTACCCATAACAGCGGTCTTGGAGAATTTTCAATTCAGTTTTCACTGTCGCAAAAAAGTGCAGGTTTTCTTTTGTTTTTGTTTTTATTTGTTCTTATCAGAGTTTGATTGATTCACACCTCCCCAAACGAACTATACTTTCATTTAACTAGATTTTGATTAAAGCGGACTAATCCCCATTAGTCCGCAGTAAAAAACAGCCTTTTTACTGTGAAAGGCTGTTTTATTAGCCTTTCACAGTAAAAAGGCTAATAAAACACAGTTTTGCCATTTGTTAAAACGAGTTAGCTCATTTGTAGCTCTCATGTTACATACTAGTAGCAGAAATAAACCAATAATATAGCGCTACATTATTTATAAGCTAATGCTAAAGGCTCAGCTTAAAGACAACAGTCGGGAGGCTAGCCCATTAGCATCAAATACTTGGTCACGTTAGAGCTCAAATTAGAAACATTAAATAAACAAGTTACAACAAAGCGTTAGCTAACATTAGCGCCAAAATACGGCCTCTCATTTACATATCGAAGTGATAATTAGCGATCATTAACGCAGTTATAACTCACCTTTGTCACAAACGCAGACACTTATCGGATAATTACCGCCAACAGCACAACGCATATATTCCTAAGGACCCTTAGGTGCCCAACAAGTTGCCTGATGTAAAAGTTCAGCCATGAACAAAACAATGAATAATCCCAGGCCATTTATAACCCCAAATGTCTGGAATCAAACCTTCTCGCTAAAGCAGTTACAATCTTTGATGCTCTGTCCAAATCTTGTTTGTCTAATTTATTTCTTCTAATTTCTGCAGCATCTTTGGTTTTCTTTTTTCTACCCTGTAGCATTTTAAACTATTTTTGTAAGAGGTTCTGTATTGTATGCAGGCCACATCTGCAGTAACCATGTCTTATATTTTGATCTAAATGACGCTGGTTTGTATCTGTTCTCTTCATTTTTTTAACCATGTTTTTAAAGATATTAATAAAAAGAATTTAAACTATACAAGAAAGGTTTTTTAGCAAAGCTTCAGCAAACTAAGAAGTGTTTTTTTTTAGGTTATATCGCTTCATCTGAACATGAAAAATTCTCTTGTCTAAAAATAAGTTTGCTTCCCTTTTTAGTTTTAAATTAATCCCACAGAGAGCAAAGCTTTGACAACAGGGACTGGTATTCACCACCTCATCAAGACCACGCAATGTCAGTGTTTAAACATGTTGAATTTCATGCTGTGATTATCCCAGGCTTGATTTTTATCACAGAGAAAACACATGAAATGCAGTCAGCAGGTTGGTGGTTGTATTCATTAACAAGGTTTCTACACCGCTATGTGAAAAGAGACGGTGTTGCTTCTGTTGTAAGGTTACAGAAAATGCATCCAATTTCTCTCTGCTTTGGAACAATTAGCCAATTCTCAAGCAAATTAGCATTTAGAAGCTAATTTACTGATACAGGTACAGAATAGTCAGCAGGGCTGTAACAAGATCCGCAAGGCAACCACATCTTGCTTGCAAGACTTATTTCAGGGGGAAAATCTCTTATTTTTAGTCCAACATGAAAGTTTACGTATTTTAAAGGAGAACTATTATGCAAAATTCACATTTTGCACATTTGAGTACTTCCCAACTGCTTCTAAAAACAGCCAGTTGTTTTTTCTTGGAAATAAATTGATGTTTTTTGGTGGGTTAAAAATGAGCCGTTTCAAAAAGATCACAATTGCTGAGTCACATTCAGCGCGCACTGCACATTTACCTAGCAACCCCAGCACAGTTCCGCCCGTTACCTAGAAACCCCAGCGTAGTTCTGCCCGTTACCTAGCAACCCCAGTGCAGTTCCGCCCGTTACCTAGCAACCCAAGCACAGTTCCGCCCGTTACCTAGCAACCCAAGCACAGTTCCGCCCGTTACCTAGCAACCCAAGTAAAGTTCCAGTATGTCGGGTTTTCCAATGGTTGCTGGAAAAGGCGAGTGTTTCGTTGTTGACTTACCCTCCAGAAACCACTTGCTAAATTCTTGTTGGTTGTGCAGGAGGCTCTACTTCTGCTTTTCAAAGATGTACGGTTGTATAATTTTGCATCTTTTTGCAGCCATTTTCAAGTGTGACTGTACTGATTGGACTATAATCTCATTATCTAAGAATAAAATTGAGCAACTGTTTTGTACAGTTCATAGACCTATTCTAACCTGTTCAAAGTCACCTTTAAGTCTGAGTTAATTTGGGAAGGCTGGGGAACAAAGAAGAGAAAACCTCCAATTTTATCATTTTCTTCCCTTACTGCCAGTAGTATCAAGATACAATTCATTTAAGAAGGTTCTGTGTCGTTCTCGTTTGGTATCGGCTGGTATTTTAGGGAAAAATGTCAGTTCAACATGATCGATTCATGTTCGGCCGTCATGCTGACGAAAATGAGAAATTGAAATTGATTTTTGAAGGATGCTATTAAGATCCAGGCTGTGACTTTTGCTTTCTTTTTCTTTTTTTTAAACGTAATCATGGGATTGTTATGGAGACAAAGACTGGGGCAAACATGGTAAAGCTAGAAAATAAACTCAAATATAAGCAACACACAGTACAACAACAGAGAAAAGGTGTTGTCATGAGTGAACACATGAAAAAAAACCCTTAAAATCTGAAACATGATTCTCACCACATTGTTGTCATGAATTATAAATGTCAGTTTATTCAGCCAGGAGTGGTGTTAGGTTTACATATGCATGGATTTGTTCTGCAGCTCTGTTGTCTTAACAGCATTACAGGTTAGTTGGCTGTGTAACTACAAGATGTTTTTCACCCTCCACTGCAGCCAGGAAAATATCTCACATTCTCAAGGAGGTTGTTACATGATCTTCTGAGTGAGTAATTCAGAGATCACATAACAACTTATCCATCAGTGCATGAAACCCGGCAGAAAATGGGCTCTCTGATAGCCCTGTTGCAGTAATCTTTGCAGAACTCGATCTGTCACGTTTTGGGAGCAAGGAATCAAACCAGAATGTGCAAAAGATGGAGGTGAAAATGTTCTTTTTATTAAATATTTTAAGATCAGACTTTGAAAAAATGTAACACCAAAAACATTTATAATTCTAGCACAGGTAACGTTATTTTTCCATTTTAGTGAAAGGTTTCATGGTATTTGACTTCTCTAGAGCCAGATGTTTCCTGACCTTTGACTGCAGATGAAAAAAGTGCACTTTCAGCAAAACTACTTGTCAAATAAACCTGCTGTTTTCTATTGTATTGTATTGTGTCTTTTTCTGTATCTTGTCCAGCAGTGTAGTGATCAGAGTTGTTGTTGTCCGAGTCCCAAAGTTCAATCGATCTAAAATGTTACAATCTGTTTGCATTCAAGTAGACGCAAATAATGTCAAATAAAACTCATAAATGTTACTTAGATCAAGTTATCCAGCTTAGTGCCTACTCTTACAACGTCATTACCATTAAACCATTTTTACTCTTTAACACAACAAATATTAACAGAATACTGAGAATCAACAAATAAATCCAAACAAAATGGCATAAAAGGTTTTATGAAACCAAGTAAATCTCCATCATTGTGACAAAGAACATAAGTTAGCTGTTCTTGTTATTGTAAATAAAGTAAAAACTAAACTTTGTTTACTTTTGTATAATATTCAAATAAACACAATATTTAAAACAGATTTAAACATTTATTAAAGTAAACCATATTAGCATGTCATCACCAGTTATGCTTGATTTAAACCACAAATCATAAAGCATATAGTTTACTCCATGAAAACTCTACAGCATTAAGCGCCACTGTGCAATCAACAAGAGTTAGCATTGAGCTAATTAGCTACTATAACCATTAGCATTTCCATTAGCTTAAAGCTAATTTGCCAAAATCCACATGCAGAACAAAAAAAATATCTCTCAAAAGTTTAAACATTCAACTCACCGCGTTGGTCCGTTTCCAAAGATCGTAAAGAAGAATTATCTTTAAAAGTAATTTGACTTTCTAAGGAGTTGACGGCCGATATAAAACCACTTCCGGTTCGCCGTGAAGTCACTTCCGGTCACTTGAACTAAACTGCGAAGCTCCTTACTGGAACGGGATGATTTAACAATCATGAAGGTTTCAGATTTAAAATATTCAAATCGTTTCATAGATTTTGATCACACTTTGTTTTCATTCCCTTTCAAAGTGTGTTATGTTTTATTCCACAGAAGTTTAACTTATACTTGGTGGTTTTAAGCTAAACTTTTTTCTTAACGTTTTTTAAAACAATTCCTGGATATTATTGGAAAATATTATTTTTTGCTCTGCATTTTGCTCAAATTTTAGTAATTCAGAAAATGTTAATCCTCCCATTTGTCTAATTAAAGTATTGGTGTGGCTGATTTTTCTACTTAAATGTTGATTCTTGTTTTCCCAGGATGACAAGTAAAGTTGTATAAATGCATTGTGTAAAGTATATAATGCATAAAAATTTAATAAACCATTTTTTTTGCAGTGTAAAGCAACATAGATTCTACTTTATGTCTTCATTGACTCAATAAACCTTTTAGATTAATCACATCCATTAACACATTAACGTTACTGAAATTATCAACATTTTCTACAACAACTACACTTTTTTATGTTTATTTAGTTTGTCTACGGTTCTAAATGACGTTCTTACAGGAACACAATTGCTTTACTGGTTGATATTACATTTATTTTACGTCTGAGACCAAAAAATACTTGAAACAGTTTTATCTTGGGTTCTTCCAACACTGTATTATCCCCTTTGTTCTGAGTGAACTCCGCCACTCACCTAAACATCAATCATCCCAACTCCCGAGTTAGTATTTCATGATTAGGCTGATGTTTTTTTCATATTTCTAAATTACATTGTCTTCTATTATATCAGTCAGGCTTTCAGGAATGAATGATGACTTGTATTTACTGTTGGTGGGGTTTTTTCTGTTTTTTTTATAACAAATGACTGCTATTCTCTCTTTCTTTCGCCACACAAAGCTTTCACCAAAATGAAAATCTGCACCTCCTGCGAGGGGCACAAAAAAAAAAACTAAATATAAATGCATCCCTGAAAGAAAAAAAAAAGCTTTTCTTTTGTTCCTAAGATCTCTCTTCCAGTGGCAAACTTTTCTGCAGAGCGTGTGTGTGTGTGTGATGCTGCAGACAATGAGTTGCTTTCCAATTGCCTCCTCTCCAGCCGCCACACATCTGCATACGAAACCATCCGGATGATATAAAGGCTAAAAAAAAATGGGCTGATAAAACAGAGGCAAGGGGTCATTAAGCAGCAGGTTTGGAGACAGCTTGGGAGACGCGAAGTCCCAACTTCATCAAGATTAATCACTGACATCTGGTGCCTTTGGAGGACCTAGTTAGTAACCCTCTGTTTTCCCCCCGGTGGGGCGTGAATCATCGATGGCAGCGAGGCAGAGACGCAGGAAGCTCAGCCCCGGACGCGTGTTGTGTCTTTTGTCTCGCTGCGTGACAGAAACTGATGACAAACGACACAAAGGAGCATAAATATGCATTTTCTTAAATGGTTCTGCTGCCATTAACTGTAGCGACGTAATTTATTTGAGCAAAACAAAAGCTATGATTATAAGAAAGACCTGAAATAGGGTGAAAGTATCTCATTGTATTTACTCACAGTGAAGCATGGTGGTGGCAACGTCATGCTATGGATGCAAATTCGTTTCTTGAGCTTCTTATTTTTCAACATAATTCAAGCTACTTCCGTCACAAAATATTCATCTATTATATCCAAGGTTTTATAATAAGTAGAACTATGTCTATCACAGACTTTTATTTTGCTGCATTAAAATCAACTTTTATCTGATTTATTAAATTTGGTTAAATGTAGCAAAGTTGTGAAAGGAAGACAGCCAAATCAAACTCTGGTCCGCCTTCAAATGTTGGTTTCTGTTCGGCTGAAGGGAACTCTGGTGCGGTTCGAATGGATATGTGAACACCAAGTGAAGCGGAAACTGCTCCAAAAGCAGGAAGTGGACTACACCACAGAGCATTCTGGGTAAATACAACCAAAACAAAAGCGCCAGGCTAGAGCTAGCTGGAGAAATTACTTCTGTTTTTCCCTAAAAATAAAGGAGGAATCCTCCAGCCGCTAAAACCAGACGCTACTCCATCTTTGTTTACATTTTGTGAAGGAGGAAGTTGCGCTCATTGTGTTTGTATAATTTACTACAACAGTGGTTCTTGGTGCAGCGCCCCCACAGGCCAGGAGGGGAACAAGTTTTTCATTTGACTCTGCAGTGTGAAAGCAAACCACAGAAGCTGAAAATGTAACAAATGTTGCAACACGGTGCAAGTCTATTTAGATACTATCCATGTACGGGTTCGTTATCTGGAAAATATTTTCTGTATGAAACGTGTGGCGTTTGCTAATCTCTACTGACACTTGAATGTTTTGGTCAGATGAGGTCAAGATTGAGATTTTTATCAACACAAAGTCCAGGAAGGAAAAACTACGAATGAATATCAAGAGAAGAGCGTTCTAACTTATGTAGGGCTGAAACGATTAAATTGACTTAATTTATTATAAAAATACTATATATACATCAAATATGATTGAAAAGAAAATTGATGTCATTTGACGCTGTGAACTTGGGCCTCTGTCTCTTTAAAAAACTCCTGCCGTTTCTGAAGCTCCGCCTTCAGGAAGTCATCACAACCTTTCACAACGTTTGTACCAGCATTTTAAAGTAGCTTCTAATATGAGCTCAACAGGAGTTTGCTAATTGCTGCTGGCTAGTCTGAAGGAGCTGAGTGGGGGAGCACTGCTCTGTGAGGTTGGAAATGCAGCTGTGAGGCGGAGCTTTGTCCTCGAAGGCGGAGCTAAGTCCACCCAGGTGTTTTGCATAGCTGAATGGTTGCCATGGAGATTAAAGGTTTTCTAAAACATGCATGAGAGTCAAAGCAACACAGTTATAACATGATGTAAAGCTAAAAAAATTCAATTTCACATTATATTTCCCCTTTAATGACCCAAAATATATTTAAATAAGATCCGAAATGGTTCCACACACAGAAAAATCAACAGACAAAATTTACCATCTATTTACTATCATTTAAACCTTTTAATCAGATGTTTCTTTGCCGTTTTTGAATGATAAATAAATCTACATGTAGTTATCTGTTCAGCGTCTCTTCGGCGTGACCTCAACAAATATTCCAAGAGCGTTGTCTCATTATTGATCACAGGAAAGTGAGGAGATATGGATATTACTGGGCCGAAGGCCACAAAGGTACCGGGGTTGATTCATGGGGCGTCTTCCTCATAACTCAGGCTCTAGACAAACAGCTCGGTCCCAGCAGCGCTGGCATTTGAAGGAATAAAGTTCTTGGCTTTACAGCAGGCCTGAGCTGGATCCCTTTCTCTTAAAGGTCCTTTCTTGAGTCTGGCGGCCATCTTTCAGGTTAAAGTTTTCCTCCAAAACCACAAACACTATCTCTTACCCCTTTGCCTTTCATTCCACTGTTAAATCCCTGATTTTTTTTTTCATGTCTTTGTGAAGCAGCTTGTGCTGATCTTTGAAATCGGCGCTATTTTCTGTCTTGCAGAGACAAACCCTTTTCATATTTCCTGACCGTGCCCTTTCCGGCGAGATCCTTCGAACACCCTCTGCTTTGTGTTTTTTTTTTTTCCCCCCTTTTCTCGTTTTTTAATACTACGGCTGTCACTTGTAGAGAGCCAATTAACATATTGTGTCTGAGGAAGTCACTCTCCCCAACAGTCCTCCCTCTGTTTTTGTCACTCTGCCGGCTATACCGGGCAGTCTCACACAAATTAGCGGCGTGGGCTTCGAGGCTCAATTACCTTTTAAAACGTTCGGAGGTGGTGTCAGCCCGTCTCAGAGCCTCTCTCCGGCGATAAGGGCACGAAGCGAGGAGGAGGAGGGAACAATCGGCGTGCAGGGGGCTGGGTTGGGTTTCTAACTGATCTAATTCCTCTGTCTGCAGGGCGCCTAACTGTTGGCATCCCAGTTTCCCCTGGAGACAAAGGCAGCTCTCTTCTTCTTCTTCTTCTTCTGCTTCTCATCAACGCACCTTTGTCCATTTGAATATGATGGCAGTGTCGGACTCCCAGGAGGAGTCGCGGCAGACCAAGCCTTGTTATCGTGTAATGGAGACAGGAAGGCTGAAATGGGAGAGACAGAATGGTAACAGGAAGTGGTGGGAGAGGCAGACATTTTATTAACGCCTCCAATTGCCAAAAAGAGAAATTTATAACAGAGTAGAGCACACAAACACCGTAGATAAAACTTTCTTTAAATGTCTTTTCCAGTGTAAGGTCTGGTTAAACCAACCTCTTACCTCAAACATTGATAGATTCTTGCTAGTTCTGGGTTGGGCATCCAGCTATGCTTCCTTAAACAGGCTAGGAGAGGTTTGAGAATATCTTTTGCACAACAATCATTCTTAAAAAGGTAGATTTTAGTCAGGATGAGCTCTTTTAGGGCGTCTTGTCACTTTAAATCCAACTAATCTGCTGCTGGCCGCGCCACCCAAAACTCAACGTTTACAAATGAAAATGGCTGCAGACCGAAGCTCAATTATACAAGTGAATATGTTTGAAAAGCAAAAGTGGAGCCTCCTTCACAACCAACAAAAATGCATGAAGTGGTTTGCTGATGGTAAATAAGTCAACAACAAAATGCTTGTCTTTTCCAGCAGCCATTGTACAGCGCATACAGCGGGAAAACTAGCTTGGGTTGCGAGGTAACGCCGTACTTCTTGTTGAAACCAAAAACATTTTGTCTAGGTGGGTTTTTTAATCACTTGAGCTGCTTTTAGAAGAATTTAAGACCCGAATGAAAGTACAAAAATATGCAAAATGTGTTTTTTGTACAGTAGGTCCCCCATTATCTCTGCCACATTCAGACCTGTTCACGGGAGCTCGTCATATTCCAGAAAACAGTTTGAGACGATGTGACACAGTGGCCTATTTCTTCCAGCGGCTGCAGATTCCCACCAGCACTCTGAGGCCCTGCAGCCTGAAACACTTTCTGTTTGTGAATGACTCAACGTCCAGTTTAAATGGGCAGAGGACATCCTGTCCAAGTTACAGCCGGACTCGGAGCAGTAAACAACCTGTCATCTGACAATTTAAGGCAGTTTGTGATTAGGATTAGAGTTTAGTCAGAGTTGGACTTTCAGCCATGAAAGTGAAAAGTTCACCAACTGGAAAAGGCCTGGGAGTTTCGGGGAAGGAGCTTTTATGCATCATAAATCCGGGACAAGCTTCCAGAAAACTGCAAAACGGCCGAAACACGGAGTTCCTTTAAATCAAGATTAAAATCCCAGCTGTTTAGAGCTGCTTTTAAACCATGATAAATGGAAAATTGTCCAATATATTTGATGTTTATTGATGATTTTGATGATGTCATTTGACAAAATGTAATGTTTGTTTCTGGTTTCACAACTGGTGACTTTTTATTCGTGTATTTTTATAATGTATAGCACTTTGAACTGCCCTGTTGAGAATGATGCTTGTTTACTTTTATAGTGATTTTTTTCATCTTTAATTTTGACTTTAAATATCACAATTTAAATTTTTTTTCAATAAAATGTAAATTTTTGGGCTTTTCTTTCAATTTTATACTCATTTTTGGACCCCCATTTTTTGAACACAGGATTTTTTCCCCTTTCTGAATAAAAGTACTCAATCATAGGTCGGACTTTTCCACGTTTTTCAGTGTGAAATTAAACTACTGCAAAGAGGTTTTTCATGCGGTGCCAATAAACGTGACCTGCTCTTCTTTTCTTTGACAATTTTTCAATGAACCGTCGCTCGCAGCCTCAGGTGAGCTCCAGCAAGAAAAGCATCAGCAGGAAGTCTCAGTCAGCAGTTAAACTCACACACTGCAGAGCGTGTCGCGCTTTGTGTCATTCATTGATACGGTCTCGTGTATTTATAGGCCCAAATCATGCATTACACATGCAGTTTTTAAACCTCTACATAACAAAACGGAGACGAGAGTTGAAATCCACGGTGAGAACAAGATTATTTTAATGCAGACATCATGTTGGATCAGAATGACTGAAGACTTGCAGCTTCTACTAGAAAAATCTGTCGATGTTTGAAGAAGAAAAGGAGAATTGTTAATTTTCTAAAAACGAAAGGACATCAGAGGCAGCTTGGCTTTGTTGATCCGCCACCAGGGGGCAGTGTTGTGCAGGCAGATTGATCTCACCTAACCCCATCCTGAGCAGATCACAGAGTCTCTGCTGCCTGTCCTCTCTGTGCAGCTCTGGAGTCACGATGCCTGTCGGTGTTTGCACAACTTCTTCATGTTGGTTTTTAAATGCACGTCTTTTCACTTATTGCTCCACACGATGAGAAGATGAAGCTCAATCAGAGACACAGACTGTTTTGTAGTTTGAGGTTTTTGATGAGCCGACTATTGAGTAGGTTAAAAATACACTGCAAAAACACAAAATCGAGTAAATTTTATTTAGTTTTTGGCATTAATATCTTGGTGGATGTGAAATAAGACAAAACTGACTTACAAGTAACTTTTCAGAAAAACATTGGAGTTTGTTTTAAATGAACAATTACTTAATGTTGTTTAAATATTTTGCCTATTACAAAACATTTTCCCAAGATATAAGTGAAAGATTTTTCTTGTAAATTTTATGTTTTTTAAGATCTGAAATTTCCAAGTTTTTTCTAGAAAATTTCTGAGATTGACGTCAAAATTTCTCCGTTTTTGACAGAAATTTACTTTTTCTTTCTTTTTTTACTACAATGTCCCAAATACACCACATAAACCTGCCAGTGGAAATAGTATTTTTTTCACCAATATTAAGGAATTATTGACTTAATCTCTCATACTGTATCTTGCTGAAAAGTCACTTTTTGTCTTATTTCAAGTGGACTAAGATATTTACACTGAAATATATAAAACCAGATTTCTAAGGGATCTGAAAGTTTGACTAGGCCATCATTTCTTGGTTGATTGCAGTTGGTGCTTTCTCCTTGTCAGCATAAACAGGATTTGTTTTGATAGCACTCATTGGATGGACCGAGACCTGGAACATTGTTAAAGTTCAAGGAGCTCATTGAATATCTGGGAAGGAGATTTACAGACTTACACAAGCTGGGAAAGTCTGTTGGTGATTATTGATTATTCAATGTAGTTTTAGAAAAAGTGTCTGTCTGAATAAAGTCACTGACATCTTGTATTTGGTCCTGTGGGCGAAACAATCCCGAGCAAAATGACTTTTTCTCTCTATTCCAAACTAAATCTCAGAGTCTCCAAAGGGGAAATCTTGGATTCATGCACTAATTGTAATTACTAAATAAATTCACTTAATGGAAACATGGCAAACTTTTTCAAGTCATGTGATCAACAAATGGATGTTACTACTGGCGGAAACGACAAAGAAGAATACGACAGGAAGTGGTAGGAGGAGGATGGTTTTAATAACTTATTGTGTGATTTTAGTTGGATTTATTTTAAAAAATCTGTTTTTTAAATATTAGTGGAACATCTACAAAGTTTTGTGCACATTTGCAATGGAAGCAGAGCTTTTCCCAAGAAAATGTTTTGTTCTTGTTTGTACAGTCACAAAATGATCAATAAAAACTGTTTACACGTGTTGCAGTCAGTTGTACTGATCCACGGATGGAAAGAGGAGGAAATAATTACGGTTAAAGGTTTTGGTAATTTTAAATGTCCATTACCTCCCATTGGTGGCGCCACTGAGGCTCAACTTTACTTTCCAAGCTGGAAGTACGCATGCATGGAATGAAACCAGATTAGCTTTAAACTGGATGCACCAGCAGCTGGAAGAGCAAACAGATGAAGGTGAAGCGAAGCTGTGGCCCGGAGGAAATGACAGCAGGAACCAGAGTTCGGGTCCACGTCGTTTCCTGACAGCCTGCAGCCCAGAACAGGAGACAAAGTGTCAAAACAAGCTGCTCACTGTGGACTCTGGCTCTGTTCTCCCATTGATCCGTCTGTCCTGCTTGTCCTGTCTACCTGCCACAGATCTATACCAAAGAAAGTTGGACTTTGATGAAGCAGCCCTGGAATTCAAAGTGAATTAAAATAATAATAATAAAAAAAGATCTGAACTACTTTTCTCTTTTTTCAAATTAAAACATTTTTGATGTTTTTGCAAACTAAAAACATTTTAAATTCTTTCTGGAGTGAAAAGGCGACGGAGGCGGAAGATTGTTTCCTGTTTTGGATTGAAGAAAAAAAAATCCATGTAATTCACAACAACAATAAGAATAAAAAGATAAAAATGTGACAAAAAAATAAGTGAAGAAAAAATGTTTAGGAGAGAAAATATACAAATACACTTAAATTAAATGCTAAATAAAAATATTTACTATTACTATAAAAAAATGTTTATAAATGCTTTGAAAAGACTAAATATGTAATGGAATAAGTAAAAAAAGTTAAACTTAAACATTTTTTCACCTGCTAATTAATTTTAGGTTATAGGAGAATATTTTCTCCTACTTGGGTTAGTTGTAGCACCAGGATGGCCGTGTTGTTCTACCGTACAGCAGCAGGTGTTAAACTCATTTTGGCCAAATTAAGATCATAAATGCTCTTAAAGGGACGGTTGCGCCAGAATGTATTGATAAAACCTGATCACAAACTGTTAAAATATCAATTAATTCTTTACATTAAATAATATTATTGAACATTTTCAGTACCTCCAGGATTTTGTGATACTTTTTGTGATTTTTTAAAAATAAAAAGCAAAGTGTGTCTGGTGCTAATTTGGAAATATTTTCAACATTAACTCTATGAGAATAAATGCGACTTTTGTCACTGCTCTATAGAACACAAACTATAATAAATTAAAGCTGAGGCAGCTGTTTAGTACAAGTAAGAAAGTTTTTGACAATTTTTGAGAAAAATCTGCAATAAACTTTCAATTATGTATCAGCACAAAAAAGTGCAGGGATTTGTTGAATTTGTGTGAATTTCCATAATTCTCAAGAAACTGGAGGGACCGATTGATATAATTTGGCAGTAAAGAGATAAAAACTGCATTGATTTGATTGAAAACATAATATTTAAGCCCACTTAGTGTTCAGAGGGCCACATAAAAAGCTATGGCGGGCCAGATTTGGCCCACGGGCCTCGAGTTTGACACAAAGCTTTTAAAACAAGTCAGGAAGTCTACAGCATATTGATGTTTCTGTGTGTATTTTAAAGTGTCTTTCCGTATCACGGTTTCTCTTCTGCTAACCATCCAGTCGTGTTAGCAGCGTTAGCTGAATTACTCCGTATCGCTGCAACATCTGCTTGCAATAATCTTTGCTTTACTTTAATTTCTGCCAATGAAAATACTAACTACAGCTGAAGCGATGCGAGCCGCTGCTGAACATGTATCTCTTGCTCTGTTTGACATTTAAAGTTTACAGCAGGAGTGACTAAACCCCAGTTTAATATTACCTAAATGTCAACTGATTCAGTCATGTCACCTCACAGTAATCGTATTACTGCACAGATCTGGATCTGCTGCACTCTCAGGTTACTTAAACACAAATTTATCTTTAAATTTGTTGATTTGAAAGAATAAATTTGTGTATTTAGAAAACCCTGCTGAGTTGTTGCACTTTAGGTCATTAAATTTTTATTTTCCTGTTCAAAAAGGGATAGAATTGTTTGTTCATTTGTCTTTTTATGTATTATTGATATTGTATAGAATAAACTTAAGTGGATAAATGAAAAACCTGCGAATGCAGCAAATTTTTTATCCAATTAACCATCAGAATAATCGATTACTAAACTAATCAAAGCTGTTCATTGTCATTTATCTATTTGACTTTCTAATCTTTTCCTTTTATCGTTCCAAAGTGCATCATGCCACTTTTTTCCTCTCCTAAGTGTTTTATTGTGCAGACATGCCTACAGCCAAAGTGGCATTTCTGAAAATCCAAAGACATGATTGAAGCCATCTGTGTGCCTGCATGCCCTACTAAAACTTTCTTTCCCACCAAAGGAACAAAAAAAGTATTTTTTCGATTAAAGCTGATCTGTTTCTCTCTGTGGGAACCTGCAACTAAAATAAAATCCAACATGACGGAGCTGCACTTGTCTGTAGTTTCTTTAAATGGGCAAACCATCTGTGCCAGGCAGCCTGAAGCCCTGCGCTCTAATTGTCCCGTCTGTGGTGTTTGATATGCATAATTAGACTTTTAATAATCTTTGCTGTGCAGGTGATGTTTGCCATGAGTGCCGACAGATTTGCGTGGCTCCAGCAGGCCGTTGTGATCTCTCTAATAACGAGTCGGGGTTCAAACTTTTTCATTAAAGTCTTTCATGTTGACCAGTTAAAACAATATGTGGCGGCTGAATGTAAAAGAGGAAACATTTATTTATGGAAAGCAACATTATGTTTTAACTAACCACTATTATAGTGATATAAGGTGATCTGTTGAAAACTTGAAACTCTCCCATGAAGGCCATTCAGTCATGAACTCTGACCTTTCACACCTGATAGTCTGGTAGACTCGGTTCAATTGGGGATCAAAGTTGCACCATCTGTTACATTTTCAGCTGCTGTGGTTTTCTTTCACCCTGTACTGACTCAAACAATCTGTAATAATTAAAAACCTGTTCTCCTCCTCGCCTGTGGGGGCGCTGCAGCAAAAACCTCTGAAGACACTGAGCGGAAACTTCCTTATTCGGGAAATGTAAACAATCCACGATCCGCTTCTCCTGCTAGCATTAACATTTTGCAGCCGGTTTGGTTGTATTTACCCAGAATGCACTGTGCTATAGTCCACTTCCTGCTTTTGGAGCGGTTTCTGGTCTGCTTGGCATTCACATACACATGCACCAGAGTTTTCTTCTACTGAACCAAGACCGAGGTTTGAAGGCAGAACAGAGTTTGATTTGGGTCAGGGAATTCTGGGTAAATACAACCAAAACAGATGTGCTAGGCTAACGCTAGCTGGAGAAATGGCTTGTGGTCTATTTCCAAAGACAAAAAAAGAAAACGTAACCACTATAATCTGATGCCACTCCATTTGGTGCCACTGAGAAAAAAGGAGTAAATTCTCCCCTTGGATTTTTTCCTCTGGACTTTTTCCAGGTAACAAAATTACATCTTTGAAAGCCACTTTTATTTCTTCTTCTGTGCTTCACATATTATAAAAAAAGAAAATCTGAACCGTTAAATGCAGCAGAAAAATGTCAAGCTCTTCCTTTTCATCGGCGAAGTTAACAATAAATATAAAAATGTTATTCTTTATTTAGAAGACACTTGTTAGAAGGTTGGACTTGAAGGATGCATTGACTGAATCTAAAGACCTGAACGCTTTGCATTTATTCCTTTATCTGTAATTGTGCTTGAAGAAAAAGGAAGAAATGAAAAGGACATATGGAAGTTCATAGTTCTCAACAAATACATTCAATATAAACTTTTGTAATATTTATTCTAACAAGTGAAGGCGGCAAATACCCTGAAGCTCATCTTATGACTGAAACAGAAACAATAAAAGCAGCAAAGCTGTAAAAAATAAACAGTTTTGTGTACATTAGTAAACAAAGGCGCATATATTCAGTGTTTTGCTTTAAAAATTATCCAGTTCTGTCTGGTTGGTGGGAATCAGTTACACTGCAAAACACAAGATATTACCAAGTATTTAGTTTATCTTAGTACACTTTAAATAAGACAAAACTAAATTTAAAAGACCAGTTCCACTGGAAGATTATTTGCCTTATAAGACGGGGAAAATGCCTTATTATATGTTAAATAATCTGCCAGTGAAACTAGTACTTTCTTCTCCAATATTAAGGGATCATTGACTTAAACTTCCTAAGTATTGCTGAAAAGTTACTTGCAAGTTAGTTTTGTCTTATTTCAAATATACTAAGATAAAAAAATATTAGATATTCATCATTTTCTTTGCAATTTGTTGTCTCAAAAAGGCCAAATTCTGCTTATAAAAGCATTGAATGGTGCCACATCCAAAGGGGAAATACTTTTTACAGGCTCTGTGTGAAACTCAGTCCACTTGAACGGTTCCTTGTTGGACCTCAGAACCGACTAAATTCTTGGTGCCATGGATATTTTGGTCCATATTGACATAAAAGCCTCATCTGGCTGCTCCACATGTGAAAGGTTCTCTGTTGGACTGAGATCTGGTGACTCTGGGTGTCACTGCAGTTCAGTGAACTCGTCGTCTGGATCAGAGTCCAGATTGAGACAACTGGAGCTTTTGTGCTTTACAGAACAAAGTCTGCAGTTACGTCCCGAAATGTATTCTGTAATAAAAGGTATTATTTTATGGCTCAGACGGCCTCCAAATATAAGAATTATTCAAATATTTTCTGATCCAAAAGGAGACCCATTATGCAAAATTCACATTTTCAATGTTTTTTTTTATATAAACTTTTCTGTTTCCTGAAATTCATTTTTTTTTTTTTTAGAAATAAGTCACTGTCTTTGGTGTCTGGAGAATGAGTTGACCGTTACCTAGCAACGGTAACGACACGACATTACCTTTGCTTTGATTTGTAATTGCTGCTAGTTTTGGCCATGTCTCTCTTGAAAAAGAGATTCTTAATCTCAATAAAACACACCTGGTGCATTGGGGTGGACTGGGCTTACCTAGCAACCCCAGGGGAGCCAAGCCCCGTTACCTAGCAACCATAACGGAATTCCAGTATGTCTGTTCAGCTGGTTTTACTGCTGGGGGTGCTGTACAATGGCTGCTGAAAAGGACAAGTGTTTTGTTGTTGATTTACCATCCAGAAACCATTTGCTGCTTTCTTGTTGGTTGTGCAGAAGGCTCCGCTTCTGCTTTTCAAAGACGTACAGTTGTATAATTGCGCATCTATTTGCAGCCATGTTCAGATACGAGTGTAAACGTTGAGTTGGTGGGAATGGCCAGTAGCAGCTTATTGAGATTTAAAGTGACAAGAGGTAGTGTTTCTAAGTCCATTTATCATAAACAACTTTGGAACTTATATTTTTTCTCTAAAGTGGGTTGAAATTAATAAGTTACGTTATTTTAGGGCTTGTTTTTGAACATGAAGTTACTTATTTGGGCTTGACTTTTTTTCCAAAAAACAATTATCTCCCAGCTTCCACAATAAAGCAAATCTCTAATGGTAGGTAGAGTTTGCAGAGGAGTATCATATGTGATACGCATTACACTTTAAAATCTCCTGCATATAACCATTTAAAATAAGCAGATAAACCAGTTTTACTTGTGTCAAAAGTTTTGGCAGGAAATGAACTCCATATAGCTGGTTATCCAGTGTATCAAACCCATTTTCCCATAATTTGTATGTGGTATCAAATAGGCGAAAACTGCATTTTTTGGTGTTAAAATAGAGTTTATATTTGCTTCTGCAGGCGTTTTTAACCAACGTTTCTCCTGCAGAAAGCTGGGCTGTCACATCAACATTTTCTACTTACCAAGACGGTAACTGTGATTAAAAGCAACTGCAAGTTCATTAGAGGAACTGTCTTTAAAAACGCAAATGGCAGGATCGAGCTGAAGAAGCATTACGAACTGCAGGCCTGACGTTTGACACGGCAGCATTACTCGCACGTCCAATGTAATATAAAACGATTTAATCTCGACGCGCCGCTGATGCGGTTTGATGGGCCGGCTCGGGTTTTTTTTTTCTTTTTTCTTCTTCTTTTTTCCTGCATCGTCTCTGTGAGTTTTGTTGTGCAAGAGGCCCAGGCACAATGGCGGTGTTGTGGCATTGCTGCTAATGCCTCCTGAATGTGGCAGTGGAGGTTTAAAGAGCGCACTCAAAGGGCTCTCTGATCAAAGGAGTGTTTCATCTGTGAGTTCTGCTGCAGTGTCGAATGCCAGAGACGTGTTATGACAGAGATCTGATGTGAGGAGAGAGACGGCTCCGTCTCTGATGACCCCTCTGCACAAAACAAGAGAGAATAAACCGAGAATCAGAGCGCTAACAGCTACTGGAAGGATTACAGTGAATCCACAACAAGCCAAATCACCGCTTCACGCACAGATGATTAACTCTTTACGTCGCTCTGATGAAAAACACTTAGAAATTACGTAAAAAACAAAAGCAAAAAATGTCTAAGATTGGAAAAAAATGGTTAAAATATTAAAATGATGTCTTAGACAATGAATGACAGGCTGTCAAATTCTTACAAAAACTCTTTAGATTTTGAATCTTTAGCGTAATACGATGGCTTGCAGAAGTATTCATACACCAACACAAAGTGCTATACAACGTGAAGATGATTCTAAACGTGTTTTACATATTATAAATTTGAAAAGTGCGGTGTGAAAAAGTATTCAGACCCTCTGAATTAATACTTTGTGGAACCGCCTTGTGTTGGTCTTTCACATAAAAGTCCAATGGTGTATTTTTATTTTATTTTTGTGGTTGTAATGTGACTAAATGTGGAAAAGTTCAATGGGTATGAATACGTTTGCAGCCCACTGTAGCTGGTTCATTGAATCCCAAAAAGTAAAACTTCATGCCCTGATATAAACACATTAAAGAACCTACAAAACACCCAAAGCCATTGAACTCTAGAGACACAAGGTCAAATGTTACATGTGTGGAACCACAAGGTTCGGTCCTTGGGCCTCTCCTATTTAGTATCTATATGTTCAGGCTACAACAAGCAACGAGACCAGCTGTAACTATGCAGATGACACACAGCTCTACGTTACGATGTCACCAGGAGACTTTGAACACTGAACAGATGACAAATCCACGCATGGAGGCGTCATAACTTTCTCCAGCTGGACAAAAACGAAAATGAAGATATTATTAGAGGCCTAAAACACGATTAATCATTAATCACGATTAATCCAACCAGCAAAGCTTTTAATTGCACCCAAATCTTCAAGTTGGTGCACCAACGAGTAGATGTGGTCCTAGTTACCATGACGAGAGAAGGAACCCAGATTATCACCTAGTTTTGGATGTTTTGTAAGTAAATTTCAATTTCATTTATTTTTCAATTATGGCTGCAAAAAAAAAAACAGTCCATGGGCCACAAATGGCCCAGGGACCCCACTTTGAACACCCTCCCTCATCCTCTAGAGCTTCTATCGTACTTTTTAAAACGGTCAAGCTTTTAAAATGCACCATTCTGATCCTTTCTGGTAAGTTTTAACAGATGAGCAGCAGGATTCACATTGTTTAACGTTTTCTGAAGCACCAATATATATATATTTTTTTAGGTTAACTGTCCATGAAGCCACACTGTTAATCTTTGCTGCTTCTGCTCAAAACCAGCAGATACAGAAAAAGAGATAACAGACTTCATTTAATCAGCTCAAATAAAACAAAATGGCCGTATGGTTCTTCCACATAACGTCTGAAATCGCTGAATATTTGTTTAAAACAGAAGCATATGAGGTGTAATCTTCTCAGAAGGAGCAATAAAATCTGAATTTTATCGTCACAAGCAGAGGCAATGTTGGTCTGTTTGGAACAAAAAATGCACCTTTGGTCACTTTAGCACAAAGCTGAGAGCCATCAATCAATCACTGCATCACAGGATAGTGTTGTAATTCATCCCTTTGTGTCAGGCTTTTCTCAGTCGGCTTCTTCTCCTTCTGTAGGTGATTTTCCACACCTTAAAAGGAGGTTATCTGTGCTGCTGTGTGGGAAGGCAGAGCAGCAGTGCAGAGAAAGAGACTTTCCAGGGGGAAAAAAGTGGTTCCCATCCCCCAACTCGCCACGTCCAAATTTCAACTTCTGCTGCAACAAACGCTTCATTTAAAGATGGAGTCAATGAAACTGACCCATTTTTACATGTTTCTATACAAACCAGCTGCTGCATTCTCAATTTTGGCACAAATTTTATGCTGAATATGAACTTTGAAGTCTTCAACTGAGCATCCACCTCACAGGGTGCTAGTCAGCTCCTCTAGACTAGCGGCAGCAGCCGTTAGCAAACACTTAGTGGAACTGTGAGTCTGCTGAGCTCCTTATACAAACTACTTTTCACTCCAAAGGTCCTAAGTACGTTTGTAAACAGCAAAATGAGAGGCATTGTTGTGATGACGCGATGAAGGCGAAGTGTCAGGAAAAAATTGGAGCTTCTTAAAGGAAACCTATGATGCAAAATTCACATTTCTTACTTCCATTTGAGTCTCTACTGCGTTTAAAAACAACCCAAGCGCTTAAAAAAATCCACACCGATGATTTTTGGTAATAAGAGTTCATGCTTTTTGGTGTTGCGAAAAAGAGCCGTTTTAAAAACCTTTGGAATGTAACGACACGAATCAGCACACAATCACCGTTACCTAGCAACGCCAGTGGAATTCCGTGCCGTTACCTAGCAACCCAGGCAAAGCTCTAGTATGTTTTATCAGCTGGTTTTACCAATGTATTTGCTGTATAATGGCTGCTGGAAAACACAAGTGTTTTGTTCTTGACTTCCTGTCCAGAAACCACTTTCTGCACCTTTGCTGGTTGCACAGGAGGCTCCACTTCTGCTTTTCAAAGACATAAAAAATGTATTAAAATTTCATTATCTAAGAATAATTTTGTGCAAAAATGTAAAGAATATATTTTTTTTATTACATAGACCTATCCTAAACTTTTTAAGCTTTTCCAGGAAGCACAATAGGTCAAATTAAATCTAACTTTATATCTTGTTTTGCAGTGAAAACATATTGTTTCACACACAAAGTAGTGAAAACAGAATACCTGTGTACCAGATTTCAGAGGGAAGAGCTGCTTTTAGTCGAACTGAGCCACGGATTGTTAGGATGTGTTTTTAACACTGACTATCAATTAAACAAAGCCGATTTCAAGATTCCTCTCATTAACTTCAAAGCAGAGATCTGTGTTCGGTCAGAAAGTCAAAATTCCCATAGGAGTCTCATGAAACAAAAGGAGAAGCTGCTCATTCGCAGAGATTAAAAAGTAAGATAATCAAACATGCGCAATAGTTTATGCTTTCAAACATTACTGAAGGTGAATTTGTCAGAATTTACATTTCAAACACAATTTAGCACAAAAAACAAGGATGACTGACATCTACAAAGCTGGAAGTCTTTCTATTATTTATCAAAGTAAGCAGTTAGCACATAATGAATTAATAAGGCAATTGTGTGTAAGTGAGAGTTTCCATTCAGCTTCTTTTTGAAATGTACATTTGACAAATATCACAGCCTTTTCTGCAGCCAGACTGCAAATATTCATGGACTCTTCTGAAAAATTAATGAACCAACACAAGAAAAAGTTACTTAAGATGCAGAAAACAATACAAATAAAACTAAAATCTAATTCGTCACTGGGCATCACTTGATTTATTTATGGTTAAACTCTATGGTTATAACCAAAATTAACCATATTTTATTAATTTCTCAACAAATTTAAGGACTTAAACTTTATACATTCCTGGACTGTTTTGTTTCAAGCAGATGGAAGTACAAATATGTGCACATTTTTTAATAAGAGGTCCCCTTTAAATGTGACAAAAAATAATAAATCTGTAAAGAAGAAAACTGCCTTTTCCAAATTTCTTCTGTTCTGTCTGCATATTTGTAAACAAAGCTGTTTAGGCCGCCTGCCCATTGAAATATGAACATTTCTTTGGGTAATTAGAGGAAATAGAATAAACTTTTCTGCATTACAGCTCCAGGATATTCTGACATGGAAAGCTGCACTGACAAAATAACCTTAATACTCATCTTTTTAGATTAGCGAAACAATGCCTGAGCTGGAAGGGGCGAAAAAAAAAAGAAAAGATGACTGCCGACCTGACAGGGAGCCAACCTGAAAATTGCTTTTGGATTAATATATTTAAAATATGCATTCACATATATCATTTACCTCAGATGATGGGCTGGCTGTAATTTTCTCTGTAAAACCAGACTTGGCCGAAATGAAAAAGGAGGTCACATTAATGTAAATGTATTTTCTGCATTCAGCTAAGGTTTTCATCCAATTTGGTTTCCAGTAAAAGAAGTCAGAGTCCACTTTCTGCTCAGGGGCTCAATTTAAGACACACATGCATACACACACACACACACACACACACACGGAGAGAAAATGAGTGGCAGAACAATGCTATTAGTTTTTACAACCATTCTGAGATTATAATGCAGTTCAATTCAAATTAAAAAATACAAAAAAATTAACATAATGCATTTTATAAGTTTCTTTAAAGAGTTGTGAAAGTAAGTATCTCCAGTAGCAGTCTGTATTCCAGCTACTCTGGTTAAACTACTGTCTGAAGACACTGTTGTTGTAAAACATGAAAACAGTGAAAATGCAGCTTTTATTTTGATAATCCATTTCTGGTTGTTGGCAAGTGAATTTTTATCCGAGTTCTAAGCTAAATGTTTAAATATAAGGTAAACATTTGTAAACTAACAATTTAGTTTGCTAACAAAATATTTAGCTCCAAACTAGAATAGAACATTTAATTTTTCTGAAAGAAATTAATCTTCAACACACCTATAAAGTATTCAAAAAAGACATAAAAACAAGGTAAAAATCATAAAGTTGTTTAAATACCGTTGCTGTTAAACGCTGTAATTGTGGTTATATTGAATGACTATAATATTTATCTTGCTAACTAAATGTGGAGCTACATATTGAGCTTATTTGTGAATTAAAGCAAGCTGGAGCTAATTTTAGCTTGATAACTAAATATTGAGCTAAATATTTAGCTTGCTAACTAAGCATGGAGCTAATTATTTAGTTTGTTAACTAAATACTGTACATAAATAAACATCTAGCTAACTTGCAAAAATATTTAGTTTAATAACTAAATATGGAGCTAAATATATGTGAAGCATTTAGCTTGCTAACTAAGTTAGCCGATTAAATATTTAGATAAATATCTAGCTTGCCAACTAAATATGGAGCTAAATATTTAGATTACATGCTAGATATTCAGTTTGCTAGCTAAATATATGCTAAATATTTGGATTTCTGGTTGAACATTTAGTTTGAAACTGTTAAGAGAATGGTGAAAATATGATTTTTTTTATGACAGGGTGTTAATTTTTCACTGTAATTTTACAAACAGCACCTCATATTCTTTTCATTTGTGAACAATAAATTTGTATTTATTGACTTTTAAGTAATTATTCTGAAGGCAGTTGGTTGGTTTGCTTTACATTTAGTGTTAGAAGAGAAAAGGGAGTTAAACACAAATTTTGGGGGGTAAAATATTTAAAATGCGTCATTTTACTTCAAGTCTGAATCCCTGTGTAGCTCTATAGTACATGCTATTAAAATAAATACATGGAAGTTTGTTATTGTTGTGTGGAAGAAAATGTTTTTCACGCTTTAAGAAGATTTGATGTATCTCCTTAAATGTTGTTGAGATGAACAAATGGACTAAGGAGGAAAATAGGGAAACGTTTCAATAATAAATAAGGGTATCTGGGACAGAGTCCAGCTATGGCCGCAGGGGGTTTGTGTCCCAATATTTCAGCCATAAAATGCATCTTTATCCCCACTTTTATTCCACAGAAACTCTCCCACCAGCACAGCAGGTTGGCTCTCTGGATCGTCTCCATGAAAAGTTGAAAAGCGAACAAACAAACACGAGTCGCCACCATGTCGTGGGAGTTGAAAGAGAAACAAAATGGCCGCGAGGTGGTGGTGTGTTTTTTTTTCTTCTCCAGACTCTTGGAGGTTGATTGAGCGCTTAGAAGATAAGCTCGGTGACATTAGATATCCCGGTGGGCGGGGGAAGGGAGGTTAATCTCATTCTCGGTGATGATGTATCCGAAGCGACTCTTTTAGCCGCTGGTGTCGTCTCTGAATACTCCTTGGGTTCCAAGGGCAGCGGGAAGTGTCCGCTGGAGCCGCTGCATTGATTGCTCCGCGATTTGATTAAACCCTCGGCTCTTCTCCAAATGTAAGACAATAGCATTGAGATAATCCCAACTTCCCTCCTCAGGTCAGGAGTAATGGGGTTTAACGACGTAGCTGTGCGCTCATGTAACACCTCTGGACACTTTTGAGTCATCCCAAACTTTTACAAACTGTTGGAAAAGAAAGAAATCGCACCACACTGCAAAAAGACAAACGGTAGTTTTCGTCTAGTTTCTATCACAAATATATTAGTACGCTTGAAATAAAACAAAACTAACTTACAGTTAGCTTTTCAGCTAGACATAGTAGCCTGTTTTAAGTCAGTAATTCATTAATATTGATGAAAAATAGTCCCAATGGCAGATCATTTGAAGTTTCTGCTCCCAGTGACCCGTTTTAAAACCGCCCAACTGTTAAGCGACGGCCCCGTTACCTAGCAACCCCAGCCAAGCCGTTTCCTAGCAACCACTGGGAAACCCAGTCCCGCTCTGCCCCTACATCTAGCTGAAAAGTTACTTTTGTAAAGTGCACTAAGATATTTGCACTGAAAACTTGACCAAAAATATTTGGTAAAATTCCCAGTGGATCCCAAATGGCTACAAAAACAATTAAGATCTAATATTTAGTAACAAATCTCGAGGTAGATAATAACTGCTTAGTACTGATGAAAAAGTACAATTTCTACTTGCAGATCATTTAATTTATAACAAGATTTTTCCCATATTATAAGTGAAATGGAACTATAACTTTTTAAATAAATATTAACAATTAGATTACTTAAAAAACCGCATCTATGTTGCTGAAAATTTACTTGTAAGTTACTTTTGCTTTAATCCAAAGATATTTGCACTAGAAACTCGACAAAAACACTTGGTAAGATTTTGTGTTTTTGCAGTGCAAGTACTTTATCTCTGGAAAGCCTGCGTTTTATTTGAGTTTACTTTAGCTGTACACTGGAAAAACATAAAATCTTACCAAGTACTTTTGTCTAGTTTTCAGTACACTTGAAATAAGACAAGATAAATTGATGGTATTTTTATTTAATTGTTAAACTTTATTGCGAATAGTTTAAGTGGCAAACCAAAAAGGCAACTGATTTTAGGAATTATAGGCTTACAACAAGCTCCTATATCATTTTGAAAAATTTGTTTTGTCTTACTTCGAGCGTACAAAGATTTTTGTACTAGAAACTAGACCAAAGATACTTGGTAATACTTTGTGTTTTTGCAGTGGAAGGAGAAAACTCGCTCCCGGATATACCAGCGTATCCCAAATGGCTGCAAAGATAATTAAGATCTAATATTTAGTGAGGAATCTCAAGGTAAACATCTCAACGGCCCGGCGGTCTCTAGTGGGTCATCTCATCCCAAAGGGCAAACTGTTAAATAGGATCCAAGTTCATCCTCTGAAGCCCGTGGCCAACATCTTTATTGGCCCTCATTAGCAGCCGTCCTATACAAAGTTATTCACTCACTGATTACAGAACCAAGCTCAGGGCAGGAAAACCGCAGCCCGGGAAATCATTAATTGATGATCCTGCGTTTCCAGTCCTGCTTAATGTGTTTCTCCAAGCAGGAAGTAGAAAGAGCAGACTCAAACCAACAGCTTTAGTTTCAAACGTCCTCCCCTCCATGAGGTCTTTTTTCCTGGCGTTTCTTCTGGAAATGACCTCATTGTAGATTATTCACTTATTAAGGCCCTTTTTGATATGAAAAAGGAGAAAAATTCCACCAAACTACTCGAATTTTTTTTTTTACTTTCTGAGTTCAAAAAGTGAAAAATTTTGAATAAAAAAATCTCAAATTTTGAGAAAACAATGTCTCTCCTTCGTTCCCTCCTTCTTCGCTTCCCCCAACCCCCACCTCTCTAACGACACGTCAGCCCCCCACCTTCTGTCCTTCTTCTTCTTCGAACCTCTTCTAGCCCCCCAGTCCGCCACCGTTCCGTCGGCCCCCCATTCTGACTCTTCGGTATACTCTACCCACCTTGCTCTGACTGTAACAGCGGATGACTAAAGGTTTCCTGTATTCTCAGATTGAAAACTTGTAAGCACTCTTAAGGCCATAATCATCCGCTCCGGTAGGTTGCAAAGTTCTGCTGAGGAAACGCATCCAGTTTTGACACTTCTGACAAGGTGGTGAGAAAAAATCCTGATAACACCATCAGGCATGAGTACTCAGAGGTCTGTCGTGAGTCGGAGACAGGTCCTTACTTGGAGATCTGTCCAGACTCGGAGACCGGTCCTTACTCTGAGATCTGTCCAGACTCGAGGCAGGTCCTGACTCTGAGATAGGTCCTGTCTCAGAGTCAGGACTTAACTCTGAGACAGGTCCTGACTTTGAGGCAGGTCTTGACTCTGAGACAGGTCCTGACTATGAGACAGGTCCTGACAAAGACATCTGTCCAGACTCTGAGACAGGTCCTGACTCAGACATCTGTCCAGACTCGAGGCAGGTCCTGACTCTGAGACAGGTACTGACTCAGACATCTGTCCAGACTCGAGGCAGGTCCTGACTCAGAGGCAGGTCCTGACTCTGAGACAGGTCTTGACTCTGAGACAGGTCCTGACTCTGAGACAGGTCCTGACTCTGAGACAGGTCTTGACTCTGAGACAGGTCCTGATTAAGACATCTGTCCAGACTTTGAGACAGGTCCTGAATCTGAGGCAGGTCCTGACTCTGAGGCAGGTCCTGACTCTGAGACAGGTACTGACTCAGAGACAGGTCTTGACTCTGAGATAGTTCCTGACTCAGACATCTGTCCAGACTCAAGGCAGGTCCTGACTCTGATATAGATCCTGACTGTGAGACAGGTCTTGACTCTGAGACAGATCCTGACTCTGAGGCAGGTCTTGACTCTGAGACAGATCCTGACTAAGACATCTGTCCAGACTCTGAGACAGGTCCTGACTCTGATGCAGGTCCCTTCGCAGAGTTCTGTCCTGACTCTGAGATGGGTCCCTACTCTGAGACAGGTCCTGACTCTGAGACGAGTCCTGACTCTGAGATGGGACCTGACTCTGAGACAGGTCCATGCCCAGCTAAGCGTGGACTAAACACAACGTTTGGTCCACTCTTGGTGGGTTCTTGCCTCTCTTCTTTGTCTGAATCATCTCCACAACAATTAGCCTTTTTGATGAGCCCCCATGTCTTTTAAAGAAAGGTGTCTCGGAGATTGATTTTTCATGGTCGTGCCAGGGTTCTTCTGAAGCACGCTACATCCTTGAAAATCACTATTGGGTTGTTGCTTTTTATCATCTTGAAGAGCAGTTCTCTAACTGCATCTTCATTGCCCCAGAGAAGTTGCAAGATATCTCGGCAGACTTTTTTTTTTTTCCATTTTCTCATAAAAGACTAAATCTATGTCTTTCCAGATTTTTGGAGCAAGCTTTCTCTGGACAGGTTCGGTGTGCTTCATTTTGTAAGCCCCATAGCTAATTCTGTAACTAGACTTGTAAATCAATCTCCAAAGAATGTTTTGCACCATAACTCTCCTTTCGTCTTCTGTTCCACGTCTGAAACCGAGAAAAAGTGCACTCGTCCTGAGAGCTACTTTTTTAAGATGCTATCATTCAAGATGATGGACAACAAGACCGACAACAAGAATTTCTAGCCTGATGTTTTTGCTGATTGGCGAATCGAACACAGTAGATATTATTTTTTCTTGCCCTTTTCTGTATGACACAGGGTAAGGTTTCAGAGCCCGGTCTCTTCTTTTTAGAGCAAACGTCCTCAGCCGAGGAAGTCTGCTCTTCACAGCAAGCTGCCCCAGCTGCCCGACATCTGTCCTGACTCTGAGACAGGTCGTGACTCAGACATCTGTCCTGACTCTGACATCTGTCCTGACTCTGAGACAGGTCCTGACTTTGAGGCAGGCCCTGACTAAGACATCTGTCCAGACTGAGACAGGTCCTGACTCTGAGACAGGTCCTGACTCAGACATCTGTCCTGACTCTGAGACAGGTCCTGACTCTGAGACAGGTCCTGACTCAGACATCTGTCCTGACTCTGAGGCAGGTCCTGACAAAGACATCTGTACCGATTCTGAGACAGGTCCTGACTCAGACATCTGTCCAGACACTGCGACAGGTCCAGACTCTGAGGCAGGTCCAGACTCTGAGGCACGTCCTGACTCAGACATCTGTCCTGACTCTGAGACAGGTCCTGACTCTGAGACAGGTCCTGACTCTTAGGCAGGTCCTGACTCAGACATCTGTCCTGACTCTGAGACACGTCCTGACTCAGACATCTGTCCTGACTCTGAGACAGGTCCTGACTCAGACATCTGTACCGACTCTGAGACAGGTCCTGACTCAGACATTTGTCCAGACACTGCGACAGGTCCAGACTCTGAGGCAGGTCCTGACTCTGAGGCAGGTCCTGACTAAGACATCTGTCCAGACTCTGAGACAGGTCCTGACTCAGACATCTGTCCAGACTCTGAGGCAGGTCCTGACTCTGAGGCAGGTCCTGACTCAGACATCTGCCAGACTCTGAGGCAGGTCCTGACTCTGAGACAGGTCCTGACTCTGAGACAGGTCCTGACTAAGACATCTGTCCAGACTCTGAGGCAGGTCCTGACTCTGAGGCAGGTCCTGACTCAGACATCTGTCCAGACTCTGAGGCAGGTCCTGACTCTGAGACAGGTCCTGACTAAGACATCTGTCCAGACTCTGAGGCAGGTCCAGACTCTGAGGCAGGACCCCAGCCGGGGCAGCTTGCTGTGAAGTTTGCTTCACAGTCGGGGAAGATTTGAAGAGGTACGCGTCGAACTTATCGTACTCATTCTCATCCTTGTAACTACTGATGTCAAAAGTGATCCCAGGAAGTATCTTGTTGAAAAGTTTTTTCACTCCTGTCGTGATCAAATAACCTGCCCCAAACATCAGGGGAAAAAACATGGTGGTGAATCCGATCTGTTGCATTGTCAAAACACTTGTCCAACACGGTGCATCAGAGAGATGCTTGGATATAACCTCCTGTTTTGAGATGACCTCATCATTGTCATTGTAGCTATGACATCATTGTAGCTATGACATGGTATGGAAACGGTCCATACCATGACCGTTTCCATAGTTTCATTGCTATGGAAACGGTCAAATCAATTCTGCATGACTCAAACTATTAACCCTTTGCAACTCCATCACTTAATCATTCGAGGCGCCATGACGGACTTCAGAAGGGTATATTTCAGGAGGCTAGGGATTAAAACCACGGATTTTAAAGGCTAAATATTAAGTTTAGATTGACAATGGTATATTAAAACAATTTAAGTAGGGTCTTTCATCATTCTATCAGGTTTAAAATTTTGAATCATACTTGACTTAAAAATATCTTGAAAGTAAAATTAAATGTAACTTACAAACATTTACTGCTGCTGCTGTTGTAAATTGTGACAAGAAATTTTGCAATTTTTTTTACTTTTGAGCTCCACAGTCAAATTTTGGAGAACAAAATTTCTAGAAAGCTTTTGAGATTTTTTTTGAAAATTTTCCACTTTTAAAACTCAGAAATTTCCTTGTTTTTCTATAAAGTTTCTGAGATTAAATATAACATTTCTGAGTATTTTTCTAGCAAATTTCTGACTTTTGGTGCTCAGAATTGTCCTTGTTTTTTCTAGAAAATTTAAGATTATTTTTCACTAACAAATTTTTGACATTTGGAGCTCAGGATTTATTTCTGAGATTAATCTCAAACTTTTTTAGCGGACACTTTCTCCTCCTTTTTTAAATTTCTTCCTATAATAGCTCCAAGTCGTCGTGGTAGCAGGTTTGGCGCCTGTAAGACAATAAAACCCTCCGCCTCCTGATAGGAGAGTGATTCCTCTGACAGGTTGGGTTTTGTGTTTCTGGGAGAGCGATCTAATTTAGATGCAGTAAAATCAGTGATCCTGCTGAGGTGAGACGCCTTCTTCTTCTGCTGAATCTTTTTTTGTCTCAGCTCCAGTTTTCCGCAGCTTTTCCCGTCATCGTAGCTCACTCCGTTAATTTCCTCGGAAGCGCCGCTGAATGCTCCCGTAATGACGACAATTAACCAGGAATCGCAGTAATATTAAAGACCAGAATCAGCGCGCATCAGCCAACTCTGAATGCTAATTGACTTGATTGTTATTAATTTTGACATTACATTCTAATTAAAGATGGTAAAACACTGATATTATTTTCTTTTCATTTTATGCTGGGAGATTAGGGAGGCCATTGATCACACCTGAATAACTCGGTGTGTGTGTGTGCATGTGTGTTGCTAATTAAAGACCGAGATTGCAATTAAGATAATGAGTCCAAGTTTTTAATTGAAGCACGCAAACATGTTTTTTTTAACCCTGTCAGTCAGAAAAGATTCACAAGAAGAGTTTAATACATGGAGACATCCTGAAATAAAAATAGAAACCCCAGTTTTTCTGTCTCTGCTGCTAAAATTGGTTATTTTGGGTGGAAAGTACTTTAAGCAGCAGTCCAATTTAAACACTCACGCCACCTCATATCGTCTGCCTGTCTTTTAAATAGTTTTGTTTTCCTTCATTGTCTCCCTATCTTGTGTTGCAGGCGCAGCATCTCCACCCGCCACTTACAACCCGTCTCCAGGGCAGAATCAGACAACCCACCTGCATAGCGCTCTTCCAGGATCCGCTCCATCCAACCAGCCTGCAACAAATCATTGCTCAAGCTGTTTAATCTCACCGAAGAGGCTGAGTCTTTTCCTGCTCTATTTCAAACACAAGTTGAATCCATTTTTCTTCACCAGAGCTTCGGCTCAGACTCTGAAAGAACATTTTAAATGAGACACATTAAGGAAAATTCACCTTTTGTAAGTTCTTTGTACTTCCATTTCGGTCTTTATTCATTCTAAAAGCAACCAATCAGCCATTTTTCACAATAAATTAATGTTTTCTGGTGTCTGGAAAATGGGCCGTTTCAAAAACCTTCGGATTGTAACATAACAAATCAGCAGGCACTGACCGTTGCCGAGCAACCCCAGCAGAGTTCCATCTGTTACCTAGCAACCCAAGCTGAGCTCCAGCACGTTTGGTCAGCTAGTTTTACTGCTCTATGTGTTTGTTTGTTTATTTAAGTCAAGTATACACTGCCAAAACACAAACTCCTACCAACCCTATTCGGCAAGGTTTTGTGTTTTTGCAGTGTCCACAACTACTTGCTAAATTAACTGAAGCTATATATCATAAAGTGAATTGTATTGATTTTAAACAGCAAACGCACAAAGTCTTACCAAGTATTTTTGTCTAGTTTCTAGTGCAAATACCTTCACATGAAAATAGATAAAAAATTATTAAAAAGCAACTTTTCAAATACAGGAGCTTGTTTTAAGTTAATAATTCCTTAATACTGATTTAAAAATAAGTTAAAATAAGTACAGATTATTTCACTTAAAACATGGGAAAAATGTCTTATTATAAATGAAATAATCTACCGGTGAAACTAGTACTTTTTTAAAATCAGTGTTAAGGAATTGCTGACTTAAATCCAGCTCCTATATTTGGCTGAAAAGTTACTGATAATTTAGTTTTGTCTTATTTTAAGTGTACTAAGATATTTGCACTAAAAACCACACAAAAATACCTTGTTAGATGCGTTTTTGCAGTGTAGTAGGTCACTTCTCCATTACAGCACAAGACCAATTATACTATCACACTAGGTTATTAAACTTGTTATATTAAGCCATTAATTATTCATTAAACTCATTGTTTTACTTGGTGATAATAGTGCAGTGTAACACAAGAGGAAATCTAAGTTTTTTAACATGTTAAACAGGTGTTATCATGACAAAACTCTAATAAAACTGTTGTGGTTTATTAATACAGTGGAACAGAAGGATGGAGTAATATTTGAAATATTTCAGAATTATTTATTGTTTTCCTGTTTTGCAGCTGAAGGGCAGAAAGCTGTTTATTAATAATTTGATCTGTTTCATTTTTGTTAGCAAAGTTAATGCACACCTCATCGACATCTGTCCAACCATGAACTAATTCAATCTTTTCAAATTATCAACATGTTTTTATTAGATTTTTCAGTCGAATATTGTTTTGTTCCTGCAACTAATGATTCATTATTTCCTTTGTTGCTTTAATGGAAACACTATGAATGTCTTTGAAGTACCTTGAGAAAACAACAGAGCTATGTTTGGGTGTTATTTCATATTTTTCGCCTTGGATCTCCTGCACATTCACAACCCGACCTGATTTTTTGCTAATGAATGAAAAGTTGGAGTCCATGCTGGTTCCAGACGTTTCTGCACCGTGACGTTGCGCCGCAGTTGGAAGGATTCGACCTAATTAAAGGGAACGTCCTGATGCAGCGGGGCATCCTGACGTTGTTCCTTTGATTGGAGTGGCAGTCAATTTATTACCGGATACGGCCGGCCAACATTTACCTCCGTACAGCGGGCCTCTCGCTTTCTGTGCCTCGTGCAGCAAATGTAATTTGTCATTCATTATGTATTATTTTTTTATTTTATGTTAGCCTCAGTGGGTCATCGTAGCTGAATCAGAGTTGATGTGAATGAAAATGTGACTCTGAATTTAGGTTAAAGATGTTCATGAAATGTAGTAATTTACTGCAAAACACAAAGTCTTAAGTATTTTTGTTTAGTTTCTTGCGGAAATATTTTAGATCATTTGAAAAAAGACAAAACTAACTCAGAAGTAACTTTTAAGCAAAAATAGCTTGCTTTAGGTTTTTAAAAAATTACTTAGTATTGACGAAAAAGTACTATCTCCAACAGGATTACGATTGCACAAAAAACAGAGCACATTGCTGCCAAAAAACTTAGAAATTTTTAGATAAATCTCACAAATTTTATTTTAAAAAAACTCAGAATTTTCTAAGTTTAAAGTGTAAAATTTATGAGAAACAAACTCAGAAATGTTGAGATTAATTTCACATATTTTATTTTAAAAAACTGTGACATTTTCTAAGCTCGAAGTGTAAAATTTGCAAGAAAAAAAAATCCTGAAATTTTGATCTTACAGGGAAACTAATAGTTATTTAATAAATATTGATCAGTTATTGACTTAAAACAATCTTGCTGAAAAGTTACCTGTAAGTTGGTTATTTTTGTCTCATTTGAAATGTACGAAGGCATTTGCAGTGGAAAGTAGATCAAAATACCTGGTAAGATTTTGTATTTTTACAGTGTAGCTGAATCATTGGCAGCTGCTATAAATTGCAGGTATTATAATATAGATGAAGGTTTATGACTATATTGCACCAGCCATTTTATTTGGACGTTGCATTTTTGGTTAGCTACCTAAAATATTTCCACTTAAAATGTAAAAGTTAAATAAAAAGACTATCAGTTTAACTCCTTTAAAGTCAGTTTTGTCTTATTTCAAGTGTACTAAGATATTTGCTTTAAAAACTAAACAAAAACCGGATTTTCTAGAAATTCAAGCTGGAGTTTGATTGAAGCGGACTAAATACAGAATCTGTGGCAGTGATAAGATTCAACTTTGATTTTCTTCTGCACATCTTCCGTCAACAATCTAATCTCTTACGGGATAACAATGCTGCAAGAATCCTTTATTAGTGCACTTCGGATCGTTATCCTGCCTCGGCGTAGAGGAACTCGGGACGTCTCTCCTCCGATGCTCAAACCTAAACAGAGTGGCATATTTATGGATATAAATATGTTATTTTTCTCTACTTGTCGTTGTTGAGCAAATGTGGGCAGCTGAGGCTCGGTGTAGAGGCTTTGATCCTCCGGTAGGAGAATGGGTGGTTCACCCTTCAGTCCTGTCAACTAAGAATAAAAATGCTGCATATGTAGAAAGCAAGATTTTTGGGTGAACACACACAAAAAAAAATGCTGTGAAAAAGCAGTTTGTAGAGGAAAAATAAGGAGAGAAAGGTGCCCTACAAGTGTGGGCTATTTTCAAAATGCAGACTGATCAGAACGGTGGGTGAAGGTATAACAGTAAAGGCAGCAATGCTTATGGTGGATGTGTTTCCTTATGTTATCATTGTTCAAAATTTCCTCATTTCTTCTTTAAAAGTTCATATAAATAAAAAGGTACCACACAAATTACAGCAATTCATTACACAAGGTTTGTCTTTCAGTAGTCATAGTAATCTAGTCCCTAACACATAATGTTACCAAGTACTTTTGTCTAGTTTCTAGTGCTAATATATTATTACACCTGAAATAAGGCAAAATTAACTCAGAAGTAACCTTTCAGTAATAGGTAGTCAATAATTCCTTACCATTGTTGAAAAATACTTGTTTCACCGGCAGATTATTTCACCTACATGCGGGAAAAATGTCTTATCTTCGTTCCTGCTGCCACCAACGGGCCGTTTTAAAAACGTGCTAATAGTTAAGTCACATTCGACGTGCCCTCCGCCGTTACCCAGCAACCTCCCCGAAGCCCAGGCCCGTTACCTAGCAACCTCCCCGAAGCCCAGGCCCGTTACCTAGCAACCTCAGCGAAGCCCTCTTTTTTTTCTCCAGAAACTTCCGTTCTATGCCAAAGCAGTTTGACTGTCAGAAAGATTAACGGCAATAACATTTCAGTAAATTATTTTAACATATTTTATAACAATGATTGGAAAACACATTAGATTTTATGATAAAATATTATTTAAAATTTATGATTAAAAAAATTTATTTGTCGATATTTTTATTTTTTTCCACTTTTTTCCTCATCTTCTCTCCAACCTGCAGCAAAATTCAGCATAGGTGTCTGTCTCTGTGTGATAAGAAACTTTAACTTTAATTTCACTGTCTTTTAAAAACGGTCCAACCAAGGACTAGGTTTGCAAATTAGCGTATGGATAGAAGTCCTGTAACAATGGTTACTCTGTTTTTGACATGTCACATTATTTAAAGTGCTACCCTTGATTAAATGAATTTGAATTGAAAACTCATGGATGCATACAATCAGTTTCAACTGCTTTGTAAATGACGTACCAACTCTTCACTTTAATAATAAGATTCTGGTGACTGGGAGAGTATTTGCTAGTTCGGCAGTAATTACTACAGTGAATATCACTGATCATTTTCTTACCAATTGCCTTCTTCTCAAAATTATTACAATACACTACTGGTGTCTGAACAAGTATTTACCTTTTAGAAGATAGCATAGCATATTGAAACTAACCACTGCAGAGATGTATTCAATTATGAACAGAAAAGACATTTAAAAAAATTATATGTACAAAAATATGTATACATTTTAACTGGAATAAAGGTAATCGGAGAGTTCAGCACTCAACTCCATTGTTTGAGATCCTGCCGAACCGTCTGCACAGTTGAAACATCTGTTCGTCCATCACGAAAGCTTTGTGCATTTAAATTAATATTTCACGTCACGCGTACTCAATTTTGCCTACCAAGATGGCCGTCAGCTACACAGTTCCACATGAGAACAATGTATTACGCTGATGGATCAATTCATGGGAAGCACAAAACTTTGTCCCAGCTTTCTTCTTCCTAAAATGTGAGGACAAAACAACCAAAAACAGCTAATTTACAATATGGTAGGCTACCAAGATGGCCGTCAGCTGGCGTTCTCATAAGTGTGACGCCACATGAAAACTGTGTATGGCGTTGAATGAAATTATTGGGAAGCCCAAAACTTTGTCCCGGATTTCTGCTTCCCAAAATTTGAGGACAAACCAACCAAAAAAAAGAAAAAGAAACTAAGTTACAAAATGGCAAACTGCCCAGATGGCGGTTTTGTTGAACTTCATTTCCAAACATTGCTTTGTGAACCTGTTTTTCACCAGATGACTTTTTCCGTGTCAAAAGAAAGAGGCCAACATGAATCTTTTTATAACGCTGTTGAAAACATGCATGCTGGTAAATTAGCTGGGTTTAAATTGTCACTCAATCAGACTGAAAATCTCCACCAAGCACGACCTGCATGTGTGAAATGAGTTTTATTTGAGGCCTGTATTTGTTTTTGATTGCTCCTAAGAGGACATTTTACACTCCTTGGCAGCTTGCAATTGTGCTGTAAAACCCAAGAGAAGCAAACCCACAAAATCTGTGTTGAATAAGAAAAGAGGGAAGAAACATTTCTGCTTCCTGATTGTTGGATTAATTTTCTTTTTTAAAGTAGGAGTGCATTATTTCCTAATTTGGTGTCTTTTGGGAAATATTTTTGCCTTTTTTGATCCTTTAATATTGAGAACTGGTACCACTTTTATCTTTTATGTCTTTATTAGACATATTCTTCCTTCATTCTTGTGGTTTTTGCTCAATAAATTGACATTTTTCTTCACGTTTGATCAAGAATGAGGATTATAAATGACTTCCTGCAGGTGCTCTGGAATGTAAATATGTCACATTTCTTCATGGGTGTCACATTGCTTTTGATTTCACAAGTTTTTCTCCGCGCAAGCTCTCATAATGACTCAATAAGTAAAAATAATTATCATTTCTCAGTGGTGTAAAAATAAAAAAAAGTAATTAGCACGGCTGAATTAATCAGACAGAAAAATTGCAATCATTTTGCTCTTATTAAGTGCCATTATTTCCCAGACCACCATGAAATTGTTTCTTTTGGTGCTGCATTTCTTTATGCGATTTATTATTAATAGTGGTATGTTCTTTTTCAAAATTAAGAAGCAGTGGGCTGCAATTTAACTTTTTCTCTCTTTTCGCATCTCAAGGCCAGTCCAACAGAAAATCTGCGCTGTGTTACAAAAAATAGAGCGAGAGGAAGGTTTAAATTTGACAAAAAAAAAAAAGCAGTTTTTATTAAGATGAATGGGCAAATCAGGCCCAGGTGTGTTCAGCAGCAAAACTCAGCCTTGGATAAATAAAGGCAGCTTTTTCAGGCTGTGAAGGACAAACCTGAATACCTCCATTCATCTGCAGTTCAAATGAACAATTCAGTTAATTTTAAAAAGTCTGCGATTTATAATGAAGTTGCAATATCAAAACTGACCGAAACATTAAAAGCGTAGGCAGCTTTTTATCATCCAATTTAGCCTCGGTTTAGAAGCAAAATGAAAAGCATTTCTAAGACGCTTTTCACTTCAACTGGGTTGAATTATGTGCTGCAGCCAGTTGGAGACGTGCTATTCAGCTGAGGAAGACTTTTAAAAAGCTTTAAGGGTGAAATGATGATGGATTCATCCTCACACGTGTAATATGACGTAGAGAAATGTTCTGGAGCTGCTGGAAGTGCAAAAGCAGAACCTTAAAGGCCATAATACGCCCGAGAACAGAGAGTTTTAACACTTCACAACAACTCTGGTGGAGTGTTCAGTTTCCTGCTACAGCAGCATTTGTTTACAACAGGTTCAGAAACCAGACCAAAAGAAAAAAATTACACACAAAAATATGTTGTGATTGAGTTGAAAGAATACAGAAGAGGATTAAAGGTGCTAAAAATAAACAACAATAAAAAATTCTGACTTTAATCTCAGAATTGTATTAAATTCATTAAGCAATGGTCTTAAATTTTGTTTTGGCAGGACTATTTAATTGCATATTCTGTTTTTTTTTTGCGTTGTTTTGTTTTGCCTCGCACTTATACATACATTGTGTATGACTAAATGGTTGGTTAATACAGTTGCTAGTTAGTTCCAGCTCACTAGCTAGTCACTTGGCTATTCAAACTGTAAGCTACAAGCTAATGGTTGATCAAGCTAACAGCTAGCTAGGCTAATACATGCTCAAGCTATGCCCAGTTAGGGTAGTCATACTAACAGCTAGTCAATTTAAGCTGTTCAAACTGCAAGCTATGTAGCATCATAGCAACCCAGGCTAAAGCATTCTCATGCAAGCATTCTGTGTGGCTTTACCTTCTGTTGACCCAAAGTGCAAAAGCCACTAAATGACTAAATGAGCCCACACTAATTAGTAGCCATGCAAGGGAACCACTACTTAGCTTTCTAGTTAAGTAGAGATTTAAGTAGAGAGTTAAGTAGAGTAGAGAGCTTTCTAGTTTCTCTAGAGATAGAGGTTTTAAATTTCATTTATTATGATCTTAAAAAGTCTTAAATTTTAGTTGGTGAAACACTAACTTCACTTTGTGTTAATCTATTTACATTTGAAAAAGATAAAAGTTTAGCAATACTTATGCAAGACACTCTCAAACTTCTTCCATTATCTTTGTTTAATGTGTAAAATTCCTGGTCAGTTTAAATTTCCGAGCCATGATCTGGGCTGACCTGCTGCCGATGTGTCTGTTAGCTATGCACACGCCGTGGGGTGTGCTGCAGACCCAAACCCGAGATCTCCCACTAAGCTAGTATGTCCATAATTAGTTTCACAGTGAGAAGAAATCCATTTTCACATGCCTAACAGCTTCCAGCTGTCAGCCACTGCCAATGGATATAGATGGACCTTATCCCACTAATTACCTAATAGCAAACTTGCCTTTTTTATCCTTCATAGCAAAAGTAGTGTCTTAAACCAGAGTTTAGGTAATTCTTCTTATGGTGAAGTTTACATACGACTTTTTCTGTAGAAAAGGCCCAAATTGGGTTATTTGTCAAACAATACGCATATTAGTTTTTCAAAAGCAAGTTTTATATATGTTGAATGAGGGCAACTCTGAAAAATTAAATATTTTTTGCATTTAAATACTGCTGTAGGACGAAACCTCTCTATTTCTGAAAGTGTTCTTATTTATGGACTTGACGATGTTTAGCATTACTTTGCTACATAGCAAGATGGCTGTTAGCTTAAGCAACAGCCAAACTGACTACTTGATAGCATGAGTAGCCTAACTTGGCATAGCTAGAGTATATATTAGCATGGGTAGCTATTAGCTTGAGGAACAATTAGCTTAAACTAAGCAGTTAGCTTCATTAGCTAGTAAGCTAGGTAGTAGCTAATTAGTCTGAACCTGTTTTGTCGCTAACTTATTGTTGTTATTGTGGCGTTTTTGCTTTATAATTTATAATACAAACTTTGTTTTGCTAAGAATAGCAGATGTGTTGTACATCAAATTAATGTTTTAAAAAATCTGAAGCAGCTGGACTTCATTTAGTGCTTTTTTTTAGTTGTTTGTCTTTTCACAGGAAAAAACTAAACATATTTCTGCAGAAAACAAAGCTGTTTTTAACCAAGGCCAGGAAAACAGATCTCATTTCTAAAAGACGTCTGATTTTTTTTTTGGGCTGTTTACAACTTTCATTTAAGATAAAATGAAAGCGTAAAAGTACGTCTTTTTAAAAAAGAAAGAAAATGTTTGTGGTAGAATAAAAGAGACTGGATAAATATATTTTGCATCTTAAGCATTAGGCTGCTTTAGCTTTACCTTCATGGTGCTGCATCATTTTTGAAGTCTGTGCCGAATCAAAACACTGACTGAAATATAAATGCTGCTGAAAGGATGCCTGCCTTTGCTGCCGAGCCTGCTGGGAGTCACCTGCAGGGCCTGTATAATGCTGCTGCAGCTGTGGCTGTCACTCTTTGGATGGATTAATGTCTTGTAATCATACTTAATTATTATCCCCACCTGCTTGTGGACTGCCTGAGACTGGGGGACCTTGTAAAACGCAGAGTCTGCGCCAAGAAAACCCCCTCCTGGGAGACGGTTGAATGTCACCACACAAGCCTTACCAGCCAAGGAACATTCAAGGCTGTCAGGTTGGCCTGGTGCTTTTTGGGCCCATATAAAAACAAAAAGGTCAAAGGTTCAATGGCGGCAGAAGGCAATCTGTTCTATGCAGCTCAGGAAGAAGAAATAATGATATTTGGACATGGAGGTAACATCTGCCCATGTGTTTGTTGTTAATGGAGAAAGACATGCCTCACTTTTTGCAATTTTCTAGAATAAAACTTCAGAAGTTTTTAGAATAATAATTTTGGAAATTTTTGAGTTTTTAAAGTAGAATATTTTCCAGAAAAAAACTTAAATTTTGAGACGTAGCTCATAAATTTGCAAGAAAATAAAAAATGTATTGCATTTTCATAAATTTTTTGAAGAATTTGAGACAAAACTGGGTCATTTCCATGTTACCTTGAAAAGTCAAAAATTTGTTAGACAAAAATCAGAAATTTTAATCTCAGAAAATTTCCAAAATTCTTCGTTCCTTTAATTCTTGTTCGACTTTTGAAACTTAGAAATTTCCACGTAATTTTTTTCTTTGAAAATTTCTGAAATTAATCTCCAAATTAATGTTTTTTAAGGCAATTTTTTGACTTTTCAAACCCAGACATTTTCCAGCATTTTCCAAAATTTCTGATTTATATAAAAATGTAAACTTTTCTTAGCAAATTTTTGTCTTTTCAAACTTAGAAATTTCCAAGTTTTTGTAAAAATAAATTCTGAAATTCATCTCAAAATTTGAGAAAATTTCAGAAATGTAAGTTTTTTAATTTTTTTTTATTTTTATTTTAAGATTCATCTCAAAATGTCTGAAATTTCCTCCTTTTTTTTTTTTTTTTTTTGCAAATGTTTGACTTTTTAAACAGAAATTTCACTTTTTTTCTAGAAAATTTTAGAGATTTTTTTTGTGGCTGAAATTTACTACTCATTTTTTTTAGTACGGTGACCGTAATACGTCGTCATCACTCACAGAGCTAACAACATGGGTCTTGTAGTTCCGGGACATATTTTCCATATATGGTAAAGCGAAGCATCTTTATGTTTTGTCTAGAAAATTTCTGAGATTAATCTCCACATTTATAAGTTTTTTTGGAGGAAAAGGGGCAATGCCGCTGTAGTGAGCAGAATGGAGAGGTTGTGATGTTTTTCTTCATTATCCATAAAAATATCTTTTACTTTGCTCGATTATTTATTATTAAGATGCGGTAACGTGATTTTCCGAGTCGTCCTTAAATGCACCAGGAGTGCAAACATGCCGGTGTTCTGTTTATCTGTGCTACCCGTAAATCCGCCCGTTACACCTGTGGATCTGAGAGTGGAGGCTCATATTCAGCCAGAACCAAAAGGCAAAAAACTTATTGTTTTCTTCCAAACAAACCGAATAAGTCGAGTAACGCTTCTCCATGCCGATAATGTTAGCTAACAGGTGACTAGCTAATCCATGTTATTATATTAAGCTAGTTAGCAAGAATACTAATGTTGTTTTCCGTATTTTACATCCCTTGCAGGTTAGTTAATGCCAGGAATAAACCAAATCCTCTTTAATTTTGCTGCAGAAGTTGTTCTCAGTGTTGCTCTCCACACAATTTCTGTGAAGAAATTATTCACAGATTAGAAAAAGTCAGGAAGGAAGGAGACATGCAGGTAAGGACAGATTAGAACTTAATGAGAAAAAGAAAACTGCAAAAACACAAACTTTCTGGTCTAGTTTCTAGTAAACTTTAAATAAGACAAAACTAACTTAAAGTATTTTTTACCAAGATAAAACAATCGGCCTATGGAACTAAAACTTTTTCACCATGATTAAGGAATCATGGTGAAAACAGCGTGTTTTATGTAAATAATTCCTTAATCATGGTGAAAAAGTTTTAGTTCCAAAGGCCGATTGTTTCACTTATAACAAGATATTTTCTCCATGTTATAAGTTAATTTATCTGCCATCAGAACTTTTCAACAATATTAAAGAATTATTTACTTAAAACTTTTATTTGTGCCAGAAACTAAACCAAAGTTAGTTGGTTTAGTTTCTAGCGCAAATAAAAATCGCACCAAATACAAAATCTGGCTGAGATTTGGTATTTTTGCAGTGAAGGAAAGAAAAGATTATGTGTAGAAATGCCAATTTTTTTGTAACATAATGTTATTTCAAATTAAAGCTTAAAAAATTCAAAACATAGTAAGTAATTGTAGGCTGCAACAGTCTTAAATTTAACTACCTTTTTATTAATTAAATGTTTACTTTTGTCTACAAACAAATATATTGTTAATAATATTACACTTGATCCTCTACAGGACTTTTAAATATGCATCAACAGTTTTCCTCTGATTAAATACTGCAGCTTGTTTCAGCAGCATTTACAGATAAATCTTATGATTTGTCCTAATACTTTTATTTCCTTTCCTCTGTTTCTTGGCGCAGAAGAGAAGCGAGTATCGAGCCAAACCTTTTATCCAGCCGAGGTCAAGTTTCGGCCAGATGTTGGTGCCGCTCTCCGCAGTCTGGACACACACTCGCTCCGCTCCGTCTTGGTTTCAGTCCTGCGTTCAGCAGGCGTTTTCTGTGCAGAGATAATTAGCATCTTTCCAGATTCGGGGCGTTTTGCAGACGCAGAGAAGGTAAATTTGCATCCGTTTCCAGTGATCAAAGGTGTGTGAGTTTTTTGTCTGCTTCTCTGTGAATTTATGTGGTTTCTCATTATAAGTTGTTTTGTTTATCTTATACAATAACGTAATTACTGCCTCCAGAAACAGATGCCTCCACACCTTTCATTATGAAAGGGTAAGCCTGTGAGATATGAGCCTCCTGCTGCACAGGAGAACACAGATTTCTCCTCGCGCGCAGAATAACAGCATCTTCATTAGATTAGTTGCAAAACAGCAGAAAACAAAGTGAAGGATAAACAGCAATTTCATTTAGTTTTCAGCAGAAATTTCTCAAAGAGACGATCTCTTTCTCTTAAAGTTGTCTCAAAGTGAGCAGCTTCGCTTTATATATTCACAGTGGGATGTGAGAACTTTCTGTTTTTAAAACTCCAGCTGGGCAGCTCTATAAGGCGGCTGAATAATAATTATCTTAGCAGTACTTCTCTCTTCTTTTTATGCTCAATGGGTCCTTAAAAAGCCAGCCCTGTTTCATGAAAAGCTGCAATTTCGTGTTGTTAAATAAAGACTGAAGCTTTTCAATCTGAAAGCAAACGTGTGATAATTTGAAACAAACTGGTCTAGTTTTGTATTCATAAAAAGGGAACATCAATACCTAATCAAGCAGATTTCTCCTAATCAATACACACTCAAATGTTTAATTCAATTTTTTTAATTCTTTAATAAATCAGAGTGAAATTAAATGTTGTGGAATTTCCTGCAATGGCAGGAAGGATCTCCTGCAGCAGTCTGTGTTACGTCACCTCAAAGGAAGCCTCTGACTAAAGTTGATACTGCCACCGCCATGCTTGGTGGTTAAACGGGTTTGAAAACCTCACCTTAATAAATTTAAATGTAAAAATATCTCAATCTCTGATTAATCTAAATGTAGTTGTGAACGTTTCCAAAATTGTGTAAATTGATCTTCACCAGGATTTCTGCAGGTTTCACAAACTCAAATTTAAGACTTTCTAAAACCATTCTGAATAAAATCTAAGACCTGCACTACAAAAACACAAAATCTTAACTAACTTACAAATAACTTTTCATCAACATATAGCAGCTTGTTTTAAATCAATAATTCCTTAATATTGATTACAAAATTCTAATTATATTGGTAGATTATTTCACTTATAACATGAGAAAAATGTCTTGTAAGTGAAATAATCTGCCAGTGGAGTTGGTATTTTTAGCTAGTTTACTAGCATCAAAGCTAGCTTACTAGCTAGCACCAAAGCTAGCTAATAAATTAGTGTATATTGGTAGCTACTGCTAGCTAAAACCAGCTATTTTATGACAATAACTTTTTTGGTGTCTGTAAAATGAGCCGTTTCAAATATCTCCCGAATAAGTCACAAATTAGCAGGTGCTGTCCCGTCGCCTAGCAACCCCAGCCTAGCACGTCACTTAGCAACCAGCAGCTTTTATCACTGTATGCGCTGTACAATGGCTGCTAGAAAACACAAGTATTTAGTTGTTGATTTACCATCCACAAACCACTTGTTGGATTCTTGTTGGTTGTGCAGGAGGCTCCATTTTCACTTTTCAATGATGTGTAGTTGTATATTTATGCATCGGTTTGGAGCCATTTTCACATGCGAGTGTAAATGTTGAGTAGGGGGGCGTGGCCAGCAGCAGCTTATTTGTAATTAAAGTGACAGTAGTTTTTAAAACGGCTCATTCTGACTCTCATTATCTGAAATAAAATGTAATTAAAATGTTTTGTCTATAAATTATTAGAAACTGTTCCAGTCACCTTTAGGGCTAACTGAAGACATTCATCTTGCTCTTTTGAGATCTTTTCCCCATGTTTCTGAGTCAATCCAAATGAAGCTGTAAGCGTTAGAGATGTTAATACTTTCTTTCTTTATTTCTTTTTTTAAATTCTTATTATCTGACCTGAGCCAACCTGTCTTCCCTTTTACTGGAAACGCAGATAAATCCCTCACGCCTTCTTAATTTCTGCTGATTTTTTACAACTCTTAACTTCCTCATCACTCCCTCTCCAGAAGACATTTTTTCGGGTCGTCGTGATTAGAACGTGTCTCCCTGTTTTACATAATGCTGTTAACACAGTTTTTCTTTGCTTTTTTTTCCGTCTTCCTGTCGTTTTCTGTCAAAACAAGTCATCTGGGTTAGCCCCGTTATCAGCTCCCCACTCAGCACTGCTGCAGATAAATCCCTCTCACTCTTTCACCAGGCTCCTTATCGCTTACAGTGCCATGATGTGGTCACAGCAAATACAGCAGAAAGGAGATAAATCTGCTTGTCTGCAGAAGTCGCTGCTACAGATATGCCAGAATTTTAAATTCACCTCAGGAGTAAGCTTATTTAAGCCTGTCAGCTATTAAAGTTTCCAAAACTGGAGAGCTGATATTCTTAGTCTCCCAGTTTGCATCTCTATGGTGCCTGGAAATACATTTCTACTGATATGACACAGAGATCTCTTTCGGAAAGATAACAACAACCATTTCTTAGTTGCGACATCTGTGCTGTTCAGGGATCTGTGCAGTACAAAAACACTGCAGCTTCACAAAAATCTTTAAATTGGATAAACTCTTGCAATGCAGTCAAAGGAGTTTCCTGATTTATTTCCCAAAAAGATGTAAAATCATCTTCACTGTTACTGATATTGAAAGAAAATCACATTTAAAAATCCCTGTAAGAGACTTTAGAGCAGAGGTGCTGAACTTATTTTGATTTTTGGAGACATCAAGATAACAAATGTACTTCAAACAGCCGCTTGTGGCAGAAAGTATTGATCAGACTGTCCATTAAAAACTGTTAAAATGTTAATATAACGTTAATATCTTTCTCTGCATTTGGTGAGTGCTTCTTGAAATTAAATATAACCATTTATGCTTCCTTGAACAGATTAGGACAGTTATTTTATGCACAAAATAATTCTTATATAATGAGATTTTAGTCAGAATGAGCTGTTTCAGGGCATCATGTCACTTAACAGACGCAAAATTATACAACCGTACATCTTTGAAAAGCAGAAGTAGAGCCTCCTGCTCAACCAACAAGAACACAGCGAGTGGTTTCAGGTGATAAGTTAACAACAAAACATTTGTCTTTTCCAGCAGCCATTGTACAGCAGTAAAACCAGCTGACCAAACATGGTGGAACTTAGATTGGGTTGCTAGGTAACGGGCTGGGCTTGGTTTGGGTTGCTAGGTAACGGGCTGGGCTTGGTTTGGGTTGCTAGGTAACGGGCTGGGCTTGGTTTGGGTTGCTAGGTAACGGGCTGGGCTTGGTTTGGGTTGCTAGGTAACGGGCTGGGCTTGGTTTGGGTTGCTAGGTGTCTTTGTGACGTTACATTTTTAAAACGGCTCATTTTCTAGACCAATAAATATTAACTTATTGCCAAAAAAATGGCTGGGTGTTTTTTTTTCAATGCTTGCGGTATTTTTAGAAGCAGTACAAACAGAATAGAAGAACAAAAATGAGCAAAGTGTGAATTTTGCATTAGAGGTCCCTTTAAATATTAAACATTTTTCATATTGATGTAATTTGTCATTATTCCGAATGAAATGGTTTTGATTAGTTTGATAAAATAACACTAAAGCACATAGTTGAAGATTCTATTTATGTGTTTATCTACATTAGCGGTGTCCAAATTGGTAAACTGGGTCACAAAATTCATGAAATTAAAAGTGCTAATATTAATATAGTCTGATTTTCTTGTTTTTCTTTTATCTCCTCAACAATAAACACAATGTTCTATGAACTATGTATATTATAAAAATACAATTGCAGTATTCAACCATTTGAAAAGTCAGCTAATCATACAGTCCCAAAATCCAGGCTCTTGAAAACACAAAACACAACACATAAAACATGACTGGAGTTAATTTTTTTGTTTTTTTCATTACAATAACCCAGTATAATTTGATTTAAAGAATTATTCTAAGTCATTTTTTGGTGTTTCACCATAAAAGTTGTGGTTTTCAAACTCAAACCACAACCATCTTCTGTATCTCTGCAGTGGAAATCTCAGCTGAAATTGTCTTGTCTTCTCCGAGCCCTTGGAAACTGCACCCAGCATGCTTCAGAGACTTTATTTTTCATTTATATGAGCTATCTAACCTTGTGACAATCACATTGCCACCCAAGTGTATAATAGTTGTTTTGACATCATTTCACAAAATGGAAGTTAATATACCCCAACATGTTGCTGTGCAGGCGATACAAGGTCATTCTTGTCAACGTACAGAGCTGAAATATATCTGCAGGACTGAAGCTTGATAGAAGAAAATAGTCAAAATGACTTTGCTTGTGCAGAACTGCTCTATATGGTATAGATGTTGTCACAAAGAAGAATGTTCTATGGTTTTCTAGGTCATATATCATCTTAAACTGGACTAAATCAACATGTAATATGTTCTTTTTATGTGTACTGTGTCTTTCATATGGATATATTTCAAGGGTTTATCACTGTGACTTTGTGGCTAACGGCTAATGAAAACCCAAACTCAGTTTCTCAGGTGATGTAAATATTACAAAACACCAATAAAACATTTTATTTTATAAAGAGCCATTGTTGTTTGTTGAGTGTCACACGTATTTTTGGTGTGGTTAATATTGTTTATTCAGTTAAATTTTGAAAATCGGGAAACCGGAAGTCACAGAGTTTGTACTTCCGGTTTAGCATTACTGTTCTAAGGACCGTTTGCAGCTGTTTATTCGGCGGAGCACAACATGTAAGTTCGTAAAAAAAGTATTATTTCACACGCAGGAGCATATATTTACAGTGTATAAATACTTAAAACACAACTATACTTTCAGTTGATCGAAATGTTGCATCTGAGCTGTTAGCATGTTTAGCATTTAAGCTAGCGGACACGTGCATTAGCTTCTCACGTCATTTCAGCTAACGGATGTGCTGCTTCTTTTTTTACTCTGATCAGTGGTGTTTTGAGTAAAGCTGGCAATCTGGTTTTATTGGCTAGATGTTATACTCAAACCAAATTTTAATTTTGTCTGTAGCACCGTACGCTTATTTGTGTAACAAACCTCTAATATTTGAGACAAACGTTTTGAATTTAATGAGAGAAATTAACAGTTAATATTTAAAAATTACAGAATTAGATGGATCAAAATATAAAACTGCAGGTGTCTGTGTCTGATGACTTTTTGGTTAAAATATCTTTTGTTTTTCATTCAGTGGGTAGAAAATCCTGAAATTTTTCTCAAGTAAAAGTAAATTTCAAAATATGCTGTATTTAAGCTGTGGCTTAAATATAGCATATATATATATTATGCTATATTTAATAGTTTATAATGTAAATGATTATATAAATAGTACTTAAAATAATTGTACATAGTTAAACATAATGAAAAATGGAAACAAGTTGTCTCTTGTTGATGTTCTGAAAGTTAATTAATAATACATCGACAAGTATGAAAGGGGCAGGATATTATAAGATGTATCTTCTACCTGCTCCTTTTGGAACAGAAAATATAAAATTGCATGTCACATGGGCAAAATAATTAGTTTTACATTTTATTTCTTAAGTTTGTCTCATTCTATTTTGTTTTCTTGTTCTTTTTTGACTGTTAATAAATGAAATGAAATGAAAAAGTACAGTGTAGTGAAAACGTTCCTAAAAGTAAATTTTTTCCAAAACGTTACAGAGGTAGATGTAATAGAGTAAATGTAACTGGTTCCCTCTGTCCGGCTCTGCCTGCGGGTTTCATTGAAGCATAAAGGTGGGTTATAAATTTAGCCTCCATCTTGGCCTTCCTCCCCCTTTGTTCTGACGTCCAAGGCCGGATCCCTGCTGATGCAGAGAGGGGTCGGCTCCGGCAGCAGGAACAAAGTGGACTTGACAAGTGTGAAAGATTTAGTGCTCGGCATTTAGAGTGATCATCTTTTCCCCTTTGTCAGCAGGTAGAGAAAACTCTCCACCCTTACTTCGTCCTTGGTTTTGAGTTTGATGGCGCAGGGGGAAATCCTGTCTCCCCTCCGCTGAGGTCGCCTGGGCGCATCGTTCCTGTAATGACTGTTATTCCTGTGAGTGGGATGATTATTATTACCGCAAAGCCTCACTTCTTATTTCCTGTATTTATGAGGCGCGTTTTTAGACTAATATTAACTGTGAATGTCTCCTTGAATTAAATTACCATTTTCTTCTTGTTTTACTTCAACTCTGTAACTTCATTTCACCAGAGAGTCAGAGAAGTTTCAAGGTGGGTATTTTTAAAGAGAGAAATTTAATATAGCAGCTTTATTTTTGCAAGGAATTTGATTAAACTTAAAAATCCTCCTGTGCTGCCTTGTAATGAGGTCATTAGTGGAAGCGTGATGCTTCATAATCGCAACCTGAGATCCATATCGCCGTCTTATCACTGCTCCAGATATTCTGCTTCTGTTTTTTTTTTCTGGTGGTATTTCATCTGGATGGAGCGGACAAACAATAACGAGTCACGAGTCGACCTGGCAAACTGTTTAATGTCGGGAAATAAAAGCAGAAAATGGGTTTAATCATAACTCACCAAACACTGTGAGGCTGTGAAAAAGCCTTAAATCTACTGGGGAGGATTTCCCACCGAGTTCAGGAGTTACTGGCCGTTTTTCCAGGAAAACGTTTCTGTCTTCACTTGACTTAGACTCGATCCTCAAAGACCTGAGACTTGACTTGAGGTACAAATCAAAGTAAAATTTTAAAACTTAATTCTCAAGTGTTTGAGGCGTAAGTCCAAGTCAAGTGTCAGGGTTTTGATAGCTGAGTCCATGTCAAGTCTCAAATATTCGAGCGACGAGTCCAAGGACTTGGGACCTGGCTTGGACTCGCCTCTCAAAGACTTGAGACTTAAGTTGGAGAAATTGACTTGGACTGCTCCCTTGAGTCTCGAGTGTCTTAGTTGTGGGTCCAAGTCAAGTCTTAAGTATTTGAGAGGCAAGTCTAAGACAAGTTTCAAGTCTCTATGAGGATCGAGTCCAAGTCAAGTGAAGACGGAAACGTTCTTCTGGACGAACGGCCAGTAACTCCTGAACTTGACGGAAATCCTCCCCAGTAAAGTCCCAAGTCTTGCCTGGACTTGGACTTTCCCCCCAAGAGTTCAGACTTTACTAGCCTTGGACAGACAATGCTTGACTTTGCAAGTCTTGTCTAAGTATCGACGTCAAAATCATTTGACTTGGACTTGCCTCTCAGACACTTGAGACTTGACTTGAGACTCGAAGGACGAGTCAAAGTCAGTTTTTCCAACTTAATGCTGAAGTCTTTGAGAGGTGAGACCAAGACAGGTCCCAAAAGAAGAGGGACAAGTCCAAGTCAACTCTTCGACTCGACTCTGAAAGGTTTAAGACTTGTCTTAAACTCGTCCCTCAAAGACTTGAGACTTGATTTGCCTTGAAAAGACGAGACTTGACTTTCAAAGTCTTGTCCAAGTGTCAATGTCACTTAACTTGGACTTATCCCTCCAAGATTTGACTTGGACTTACCCTCAGAGACTTGAGTTGAGCTCTCCACTCAGACACTTGAGTCTTGATTTGAGATATGAGGGACAAGTCAGTCAGTTTTTCCAACTTAAGTCTCAAGTCTTGAGAGGTGAGTCCAAGTCAAGTCCCAAGGAATAGTTTGCCAAGTTTTGACTCTCTGTTGATCTGAGTAATAAGTATTATGATCTAATTTAATATTTTGTCTTGTCAACAAATGATTGTGTTGCTGTTTTTTAGTGCGTTGTCTTTAAAATTGGCCAGATTCTTTGTATGTTTTACTTTTCTAGGCTATAATTTTAAAACCACTGGAGTGAATAAAGAATAAAAAGCGTTCAACACGCTGCATATTTCCATACATCCACACACTGAATCCCCCTCAGGGATCAATAAAGGGCTCCAGTTAAATGGCAACAAAAGCTGCATTTCATTTGATATTTGCACTTGATGAGCCATATCACTGAAAAAGAGAGGAAAAATGAAGCTTTGTCTGCAGATATTTCACATCTCACCAGCAAATGATGGAAATACAGTCCATCAAATTGAATTTTACAACACAAGCAAAGTTGGTAGTGAAAACTACGGAGCGTGTAATTTCTCCTTTACATTTTGTTGTCTTCCACAAAGCGCCTTCGTGGGTTTCTTTTCATGAAGGAACCCGCAGCGGAGGTCTTCCCGTTTTCCTCTGCGGACCTGCTGGCGCGGAGATTACCGGGCCGAGAGAAGCCAGAGAGCGGTGCTGAATAATGCAGCTCCTCCTGGGAAGCTGCTTTGTGGCCGACCAGGCCCACTGTAGATGACTGGTTAAACAGGTCGGCATTATATAGGTAACTGCAAGAGGGAGATAAAGGAATTCAATATTATCTGAGAATATAGCAGCGGAGAGAAAAGGGGGCAAAGGTTAATATTTACAATAGTCCGAAGAATAAAAGCGGTCCATCCTCGAGAGCTTCTAATAATTATGTACGTAAGTGCTGATATCTGTAATCATATTTGCGTGAAGAAGAGACGAAGACGAGGGAGTTCTAGTAATAACCCTTCAAGAGTGAATTAGACACCAGCTTCGTTTGTGTTCAAAGAAACCACTTCGAGTGTCTTTTTTAAGTGAATGAAATGTGAAAGACGCTGCAAAAACACAAGATTTTACCAAATATTTTTGTCTAGTTTCTACTAGAAATACCTTAGTACACTTAAAATAAGACAAAATTAGCTTACAAGTAATAATTCCTCAACACTGATTAAAAAATACGAGCTTCCACTGGCAGATTATTTCACTTACAAGACATTTTCCTATGCTAGCTTTATTGCAACCTAACTAGCTAAAAATGCTAGTTCTGCAGGCAGATTTTTCCATGTAGACAATTTCCCATGCCAGCTTTGTTGCTAGCTCAGTAGCTAAGATTTACTAGATCCACTTTCAGATTTTACACTTGTTACAAAACACTTTTTCCATTCTAGCATTGTTGTGACCTAAATAGCTACAAAATGCTAGTTCCATAGGCAGATTAACCATGTATTGCAAGATATTTTTCCATGCTAGCTTTGTTGCTAAGTAACTAGCTAAAAATACTAGCTCCACTGGCAGATTATTTCACTTATAGCATAGGGAAAATGTCTAATAATAAGTGAACTAATCTGCCAGTGTAGTTAATTAGCTAGCTACAAAGCTAACTAACTAGATTGCAACAAAGCTTGATAACTAACTTGCAACAGAGCTAGCTAACAAATTAGCAACAAAGCTAACAAGTTGTCTGTAAACTTGTTAGCTTTACAGACAATTCTTGTAATTTAGCCCACAATAATATATGAGATTAAATAATCCTGCCTTTAAAGAATTTATAGTATTTTTTTAGCTAGCTAGCTAGCTAGCTAGCTAGCAATAAAGCTAGCATGGGAAAATGTCTTGTAATAAGTGAAATAATCTGCCAGTGGAATTAAGCTCCAATATTGTGTTGAAAATTTACCTGAAAGTTTTGTCTTATTTCAAGTGTACGAAGATATTTTAAACAAAATTACTTGGTTAGATTTTGTGTTTTTGCAGTGCACTCTAAGTATATGGGAATATCTTTTCCTCCAGATTTGATTCAACACTGCTTAGAACAATAGAAAAAAGCAGAATCTTTTCACTTCAAACCGCATTTCAAATACAGCTTTAAAACTGCGGGGAAATAGTCATTATAAATAAGGGGAAACGCCATAAACCAACCTCAAAGGGAATTTTTATGAGTCTGGGATCTCTAATAAGAAACCAGTTTGGGATCCTGAAATAAGGCTGCTCTTTGTGAACTGGTGAAAACAGTTCGGAAAGCTCGCTTTGAATTCCTGTTTCTGAAAAGGCGCCTCGCGGTTCAAGCCCACGAAATGAAAGCAATCAGATAAAAGTCTGACTGTTGATAACGGCTGGAACGCCACCAAGGCAGGAAGCGGCCCCGTCTCATTTGGGCTCCGTCGGAACCGAGCGGACAGCGGGACGTGTTTACCGTTAAACGAATGAATGATGGAGAGAGTAGGGTGTCACATTTCAGGGGAAATGACGGGTTTAAAATGTAGTGATGTAATGCAGCGTGAAAACGCCGATTCAGCAGAAGAAAACAGGTGGGAGGTGGAGGGTAAACGGCTCCATATGGCTTTTTTTTTGGTGACCTGCATGAATGTTTTCCAATTTGATCCATCAATAAGGCAAGCCATTATGACATTTAATCCGAAAATTAAGATAAACATAATTCATGTGATTCTTTACAATTTATTTAAGTAGGATGACTTTGGTACTTATGAAAATTAATTTTAAGTATATTAACAGTTCTAATTAATAATTGCCCTGGAAGAAAATAAGTTTAAAAACCTTTTAAAAATGTAGGCAGCATTTATTAGCCTAGATGCTAATAGATGCTGCATCAATCATCTAGGTCAGTGTGCTGTTTGGATCCTTTTAACTTTGGTTGAAAATGTTAAAGAATAAACAAATTTTTAAAAATCTAAACAATAAATTGAATTGTCCTTATTTTTAATGGAATAATTGCAAGACATTTTCGCAACAAAATGACACTAACAGTACGAGATGCTTTTTTAGATCTTGTCTTTATGTTGGAAACTTTATAAATAAAATAATGTTTTGCTTTTTTTTTTATAGCAAAAATGTTCGTTTTTCAAAAATTATTGTCTTGCAGCAGGAAGTGGACTACAACGCAGGGCATTCTGGGTAAATACTACCAAAACAAACGTGTTAGCTTAGCGCTAGCAGCAGAAATGACTTGTAGTCTTTGCCAAATGCGTAAATTAAATCATACAACTGCAAAAAACTGACGTTACTCAATTTTTGTGACAGAGGAAGTTGCGTTTATCATTTTCTTCAGAGGTTTTTGTGTCGTTTCCTTCAGTTGTTTCTTGGTGCAGCGCCCCCACAGGCGAGGAGGGGAACAGATTGCAGTTAAAAATGTAACAAATCTTTCTATTTTGGTTTCAAATCAGACCAAATCTACCGGACTATCAGGGCATAAAGAATCCTAAAAAGCAACAAAAAGAAGCCTTGTACATTCAGTTTGGGTTTTTTGCTCCCTATAAGCCTTATTAGTCAGAAAATGAACAGAAATAAATCGATTACTCAGCTGTTTTGTGTTTAAATTAAAGAAACATTTTGTTAATATTCTAACACATCCAGCTGTATCGTCTACAGAAGATGAGATGAAATAAAAATCCACACTGTCCCTTTAAGAGAGAGCAAACAGAGGAGGACTTGTGGCCTGTTTAAAGGTGATGTAAACAGGCTTTGATGGATGAAGGACTCCCGTCCATCCATCATCCGTCCGTCCTGAAGAGCCTTAATCTTCCACAAACACAATCCTGCCACTGTGCCCCTCATCTCGTCTGCCTTGTCTCTCAAGTCCTTAATAATATCCCTTCGTTTGGGGACCTTGTTGCTGCCGTGTCCCTGACATGCACACTGCTGGAAAAGAAATGACACTCTCCACAGGTTCAAAGCCACATGAAACGCACCGGCGGAAGAAGCTTCTTGGTCCAAATGTGTCGAGAAATGAAGATGGACGGCTACCGGTTTTCTGTTTTAAAGTTGTAAAAGAAACCAGAAGCTTTTCTGATTTGATTCAGTTGCTTTTTCTTGTTCAGAAGCCTAACTTTCCCGCACCGTATTTCCTCTAAGACGCTGCGACATTAGTTTGACTTTCAAGTCGTTTAAAGGCATTACTGTAGTTGGGTTTTGTTGGCTGCCTGTCAGTTTCTCGGTGCCCCTCCTGTTAGCGCTGCTGCTGCCAAGCTACTGTCTCCGCCAAATAATGTCAGACTTCTGGGCCTGGCACAAGATCTTATAAATGCTTGCCCGGCTGGCCAGCAGACATCGCTGAGTTTCGGTTGCCAGGGTTATTACAGTGATTGAGGTATCGTGATGAGTTTACAATATGGGTGACGATGATAACATTTCAGCAGCAGCTACTCCATTTTTTTGTTCTTCTAACCTTTTAAGGACGTGCTGGAGTGTTTTCACATCACTAATTCAAAACTTTGGCTGTTGCACATTTGCTTTTCCCTTTAACCTTTTATAATTTGCAACTAACGATTATTTTAGTTATGGATTGGATTTAAAAAATCGTCACGTTCTGCAGATTTCATTTTGTATACAATATTAGAAATACATTAAAAACAAATAAACAAATTACTGCAGTGATGCTGCTGGTTTGATTCGAGACCAAATTCGCAACATGTTACATTTTCAGCTGCTGTGGTTTTCTTTCATGGTGCACCTGTTCCCCTCCTTGCCTGTGGGGGCGCTGCACCCAGAACCACTAAAGGAAACGACACAAAAACCTTTGAAGAAGACGCTAACTTCCTGTTTCACAAAAATGGAGTGGCGTCACATTTTAGCAGTTACAGGATTTCTCTTTTGCCTTTGGTACAAGACCAAGAGCAATTTCTCCTGCTAGCATAGCATGTTTGTAATGCTAACCTAAGGTTGCCTTCACACCAGTCCTGTTTAGTTCACTTTAATCAAACTCGAGTTTATTTGTCCAGAAAGTCTGGTTTGTTTGGGGAGTTGTGAATTCGTAATCTAAGTGTTCAAATGCGTGAACGCCAAATGGACCGGAGTCCGCTCCAAGAGCAGGAACTGGACTACAGCGCACTGCATTCTGGGTAAATACAATCAAAACAAACCCGCAATGCTAGCACTAGCAGAAGACCAACGACAAAAGAGAAATCTTACAACTGCTAAAATCTGACGCTACTCCATTTCTGTTTACATTTCATGAAACAGGAAGTTGTGCTCAGTGTCTTTTTTAGAGGGTTTGTGTCATTTCCTTCAGTGGTTATTGATGCAGCGCCCCCACAGGCGAGGAGAGGAACAATCTTTTCAAAAGGGTTTGGATTGTTTGACACAGTGCACTGAGAAAGATAACCACCACCACCACAGCGGCTGGAATTGTTTAAAATGTTGTAATTTTGGTCCCAAATCGAACCTAGTCTACCAAACTATCCGGTGGGAAAACACCCTAAAAGTAGCTTTTAGCAACTCAACTTTAGAAAATTATCTTAGAATTTTCTAGATTTTTACGATTTTTCTTAGAATTTGACCTTTACCTTGACAGAAATGGTTTCCAAAATTCACAATGTACCAAAAATATTTGTAAGCTTGACTAAATATTGAGACAACATTGAGGATACTGCAGGTTGTACACTGCAAAAACACAAAATCTTACCAAGTAATTTTGGTCTAGTTTCAAGAGAAAATATCTTAATACACTTGGAATAAGACAAAGCAAATAAAATGGGAAACATGTCTTTATTATAAGTTAAATAATCTGCCAATGGAACTAAAATGTTCTCATCAATATTAAGGAATTATTCTCTTAAAACAACCGGCTATATCTTGCTACAAAGTTACTTTTAAGTTAGTTTGTCTTATTTCAAGTGTATTAAGATTTCTAGACTAGAAACTAGGCCAAAATTACTTGGTGAGATTTTGTGTTTTTGCAGTGTAGTGCCAATCCCAGCTGCATTAACCAGTAAAGTTCAGTTCAATCCAGAGACATTATTTTAAGAAAATGTTTTCACACGTTTTCACCTTCCTGGTGTTTTATTGGAGATCTTTGGGAGTTTATTGTGAGAGATGTCTTGTTTCTCAAGATCAATGAGAAACTATTTAGAAATCACAGGAGAAAGAAAAAAGATATTTAATCTTTAGAAATCAGGAACGTCGTCACTGGCAGCTGATTCAAACTGAAACTTTAAGGAAACATCCAGTTAGATTGATGCACTAAGGGATTTCACAGAAGATCAGGTTTTCTTTTTGTATTGGACGTTCATTTGCAAACTAAGCTAGTTTGAAATTAGCATCTCCTACTGTCTTTTTTCAACTGCGTAAAAAAAAAATCCCTGCTGTTTGATAAAAGGTCAACTTTTCATTGAACTCCTTCTTGTTTAGAGTTTATTTGCTATTTTTACTCGTCCCCAAGTCATTTTCCACCCCCGTTAACCCGACCCAAGAACAAAAGCAAGGGCACACTTTCCTTTTCTCCTGAAACTCTCACCGGCGAAGCGAAGGAAATGCGTGTTATTTTCTGGTCCTTGGATGTCTTGAATCATAAACAAAGCAGAAACTGTTGAATGGAGAAAAGAAAAAAGGAAGAAGGAGAAGAAGCGATCAGCTGTGGAAGTTCAAGCCGAAAAGAAACGTCTGGAATAAAAACACACATCGAACAGTTAGAGGCAAAGCGATGGAAGGATGATTGTGCTTTATCTGCTGCAGATGAATGCAGAGGCTATTTATTGGCTCGTAACGCCGCATGTGGAGACGATCGGAGGGATGCACACGTTTACCGATGGAGAACGGCGTTTTAGCTGTTGTTATTGAACGCTCTCTGGAAGCATTAAAGCTGTGAAACACCGTAAACTCAGGCTATTCTTGTTCCCTTCCTGAAGTAGCATAGAGCCGTCTTCTGCAGACAACAAAGCAGCCCTGATTACCAGCAACTGCAAATATCCAGCCTCTTCAATAGGAGTCAGCGTGGAGGTATACCGCAGCTTCAGAAAGTTAGGAAACAACAAAAATGTTACATTTTGATTATTTTCTTTCCTATTTTTAAATGTGGGATGCCAAAGACGGTGCAGTGGGGTTGGTAGCTTCTTTTGCGTGATTAATTTCTGCGCTTCTTGTAGATTATAGACACTCAGCTGTGTTTTAGTTTAATCTACCAATGGAAAATCTGTTAAAGTCTGAGCTTATTTGTGCAGCACATTTCAGTAACAAGGCAGTTCAAAGTGCTTTACATCGTAAAAACATGCAGTGAACAATTATGAAGCAAGCAATGAGCCCTCCTGTTTGTCAAATGCAGTTATCAATCAGTTACACATAAAAAATGTTGATCAATGTTCCAGTTACAACTAATAAAATTCAACTTATTTTTTAGCTTTGATTCAAAGGAAGTCAATGTTTCGTCTGTTTTGCAGTTTTCTGGAAGTTTGTTCCAGATTTGTGCTGCATAGAAGCTGAATGCAGCAGATCTTTAATGCATTGTGGTTCAGTGATTTATTCTCTCGGTGTAGGGACTTTAGAACGATGTGCTATAGCTTCCTGGTTTTAGTCAGAACGCCAGCAGCAGCACTCTGGATCTGATCAATTATTTTTAGGCAGACCTGTGAAGACACTGTTGCAGAAATCAGTGCGACTAAAAGATAAACACATTGATGAGTTTCTCTAGATCTTGTTGAATCCTGGAGATGTTCTTCAGGTGATAGAAGGCCGACTTTGTGACTGTCTTTATGTGACTCTGAAGGTTCAGGTCAGAGTCCATCACTACAGTCAGATTTTGAACCTTACCGCTGGTTTCTAGTTGCATTAACTGAAGCTGTTCCTCTTTAGGTTGAGAGATAGTAACTTCAGTTTTGTTTCTATTCTACTGGAGAAAGTTGTGGGATTCTCCACTGATTGAAGTCTCAAAGCTTTCTATGACAAATGTGAGCAAACCTTTGTCGATATTGCACGAATGTAAAAAAAATACAAATTCACAAATGCAGTATTTCTATTAAAGTCACACACGGTAAGTCATTAAAGAACATATGTTGCCATTATTATTATTATAATAGATACTACTTCCTGTCGTCTTCTTCTTCGGCGTTTCCACCAGTAGCAACATCCGGTTGTTGTTGATGTGAAAAAAGTGTTTCCATTGCAGTTTTTGAAAAATACACAAGCAAACATGTTTTAAAATTCACCAGACACACACCTGCAGTTTTTATTACATTTTCATTAGATTTTTATTAAAAGAACCTGAGTTTACTTTTTACCAAATATTTTTTTTACTCTTAGTTGAATAATTTCTTAGATGGCTCCTTTTTACTACGTTTACTTGAACAAAATATTTGGGTTCCCCACCCACAGAAAAATTCCCACTCTTACAGACCAGTTCAATGAATTAGGATATTATCGAACAGCTAATTTGTTTTAGAAACTTTATCAGAAGTTAATTATGCACTTTGTGTGTTTTCCTTACAAATGTGTACAAAACTTTGTCAATATTCCGCTAATGTCGAAAAATACAATTTTGTAATTTCTGTTTCCATTAACTAAGAAATGCAGTTAAAATCACACATAAGTCATTAAAAAACATGCTATGCTATCCTCCTAATACCACTTCCTGTCGTCGTCTTCTGCGTTTCCACCAGTAGTAACATCCAGTTGTTGATCATGTGAAAAAAGGTGTTTCCATTGCAGTTTTAAATATGGTTGTGAAACCTTTTCTTCTTTGCACGAAAACCTTTTATCAAGTTAGTTTGAAATTATTACAAATTATTTTTGTAACTCCAATCGTACGGTCAATGGGAACCGAGCTATTATCTAGATGAGTTGGTTGCTTTTTGAGATTTTTTAGCCCACTTCGTGTTGTCAAACAGGAACAGCTTGAGGTTTTTCCTGATCCTACAGGTCTGTAAATTTGACCAAGAGATACTAAGGCTGTAAAAATGCAGACGGGTTTATTTTCCCATTGGACCAGGTTGGTTTGGATGCAAATTTCATTAGAAAACAACTTTTTGAAATCATAAAATAAATGTAATCTTCAATTTCTGTCTTCAATTTGAGCAGAATTATAGATAATTGTCCATCATCAGCCAGAAAACGTGAACCAGAAGCTCCAGGTCCTGATTATGGCTTGAAAAACTCCGACCATGAAGCAGCATTTCAGCCTCGCGCTGTACTTTTATTCACCGCAGGGATTTTTAGAACAAAATACGCTCTGGAAGAGGAAATTGCCTGAAGAGTTGCACATTGTGGGAGCTTTATTTGGCGAAAGAAAGACAGATGTATTTAGCAAGCAGGAGATGTGGAGTACTTTGGAGATATTTATTGCCTGTAAAGAGGCGTTTGCGGCGCAGCGCCGAGATCCTGTGAATATGCTCAGAGACAGCGATTCACTACGACTGATATTATGAAACGTCTTGTTTCTTTATTATTCTGCTGCTCGGCTTGAATTCAGCGCCGGAGAGATAAAAAGAAAGCCTGTACAACCTGTCATGCTGTTGTTGAAATATTAACTCGGAGACAAAATGAAATATGATAAGTGCTAAAGGAAAAAAAATCAATATGACATTTTTTTTTTTTTTTTTTGCTCTTCAGCTCGTCTGAGAAACCTTGAAAGGTTGAACTTTAATCTGATTTGCTGGAGGCAAAAGAAAACTTAGAGCAGGAGGAATGCATGGAGGTGTTGGGTTGACATTCATGAGGTCCAGAAAATCCATCAGATACATCAACCCACTTACAAACAGAGGCGTGGAAAAGTTTTCACCCCCTCAAACATCTTTCTGTTTTCACATTTTCTCACATAAATCAAATTGTCATTGCTTACCCTCATTTATTAAGAGTAAAAAACGCTCCGTTTCAAATCTACGCCTGGATATTTTTGCTTATTTTAATTGTACAAAGTTCTCTAAATGCCCTGTGAGTAAATAACTTTGCCAATTTCTCCAGAACAACTGGAACTTTCAATATCTAGCAGTTATGTACAATTTACCGTCTATTTAAAAGTTTCACCAGATTGAAATGAAGAAAAACCTGCTTCCTGCAACGGCGCGGGTGAAATTACCGTAATAACCCGATATTGGCTGGAAAGCGCAACATCTTGCCTTTCTTATTGTGGAAGCTAGCTGTGTAGCTAGCTTCCACAATAAGCTAGCTTATGTAGCTAGCTGTGTAGCTAGCTTCCACAATAAGCTAGCTTATGTAGCTAGCTGTGTAGCTAGCTACATAAGCTAGCTACATAAGCTAATGTAGCTATGTATAGCTACATGTATAGCTATGTAGCTACATAGCTATACATGTAGCTATACATAGCTACATATATAGCTTTATAGCTTTATGTATAAACGTCTTGTTTACATGTATAGCTATACATAGCTATGTATGTAGCTATACATAGCTATGTAGCTAGCTACATAGCTAGCTATGTAGCTAGCTTCCACAATATATGGCTATGCAAAGCATATTTATTAAATAAATCACGTATTTTCCACATCTTCACAAAATTATCTTGGTATTTTTGTGCATTTACATTAAAAATTGAAGGATCTATTCAGATATTTGGTCAAACGTGACCATTCATTCTGGCTTGAAGAGGTTGGGATTCTTCCGTGGGATAAACAAAACATGTTCATGACATTTTTTGCACATAATTATTCTTAGATAATGAGATTTTAGTCAGAAGGCCTTTTGTCACTTTAAATCCAAATAAGCTGCTGCTGGCCACACCCCCCCCAAGCTCAACGTTTATACTCGCGCATTGAAACGGCTGCAGATAGATGCGCAATCACGCAACCGTACGTCTCTGAAAAGCAGAAGTGGAGCCTCCCACACAACCAAAAATAATGCAACAAGTGGTTTCTGGATGGTAAACACTTGTCTTTTCCAGCAGCCATTGTACATCGTACACACGGATAGTTTTTCCTCATCATAAATACAGACACTAAAACTGATCTTTGTATTTACTCCAGTTATTTGAAACATTAAACATTTTCAAGAAGTAATAAATCTATTCGGGGGTAAATATTTATTTTTAACCATTCGTTGCTCTTCCTCGTGATTCTCTGATTTCTGTCCTGAAGCACACACCTTGTTTTTCATACTTTTCCGCTCTTCTCGCCGGTTTCCCGCCTGTGTAATCGGTGTTGTCATCATCGAGGCGTTTCCCTCCTGGGCGTGGCGTCCTCCCAGGGGGAAGTGATGCGTACCAGGCCTCAGACAGATACATGCGCCGCTTCATCTTCCTGTTAGCTTTGCAGCCAAATGAACTGTAGAAAAAAGCCTGAGAAAAATGCATCAGCAGCTGCAGCGCCGAAGATCCCCCCCGTCCTCCTCCTCTTTCTCCTTTAGGCTCCGAGTCAGCAACAAGTCTTGGGAATCCATGCAAAGCAAATACTATTAATAAACATGGCGCTCGCCTAGCCTCGCTGCTGAGATCTGTGGGTTTTAGAGAATTCAACAAAGTGGCAGAAAAATGGCTCCACAGATGGAGATTTAATCAGAAATGGCACCTTTTCTCTGCAGAGAAGGTGTGAAGCAAACAGTAAAAGCGCTTTATTTTATAGAAATTCATCTTGGTTGCTCATATGAAGTTTGTGTTTTCTCAACAGAACATGAATAATCTTGTCAAATCTCTAAATGAGACGCGTTTGATTGACTCAAGGGGGGAAAAAGTGGTAAGAAAACCCCAAATATTAAAAGCAAAACTGATTATTAAGTAAAAAAATATTATTTAAATATTTAAAGGGGGGAAATGACATATTAAAAGCATGAAATTACTTTTTAAATCAAAGCAAATGCTTTTTATCAAGTTGGTTAAAATGACCAACGTTTATTTTTTGTATTTTTCTCAAAAATAAAACAAATAAGAGAAAATAAATAAAGAAAATGAATGCTCCCATCCCTGCAAAAATAGAGAAAAGATAAATATATAAAGAAAAAATATTTAAATAAAATTACATAAATAAAAAAAACACAAATGAGCAATATCTAAAATGAAATTATACAAATACTATTAAAAATTAAATCAAAAAAGTAAATACATTTATTTAACTTAAAAAAATTAAGATTATATCTAAAACTTATTTACTAAAAATAATTATAAATTTAAAATGAAAAACATTTTCCACAGTGTGTGTTATTATTTCAGCGTCGCTGCTTGACGCATCCATTAACGTTAAGTTAAACGTTAAGTTTGTTTAGTGTCTTTTGTATAATTTGTGTTAAACGTTCTGGGTTTTCTGCCTCCAGCTTCCTGGTAAATGCTTTCAGAAGTTGCTTCAATATTATTTTCCTCGTCTTTCCAATCATCATTACAACTAAACATTTCACTTTTAGTTCAATCACAAAACAGGATTTGTCTCCAAAGATCTTTCTCTTTGTCTTTGACTTCGTTTTCAAACTAATTTGGCGTTTTGTGTTTCTGTTGGAGCGGCGGCTTCTTCCCCACCGAGCGACTTTTCAGCCCAGAACTCGGTTTATTTTCCCCACAGCAAAATTCAACCATTCGACTGGAAGTTTGGACTCATTTTGGAGACAAAATGATCCAAATCAACTACAAAGAGGGCAGTTTAAATCTGTTTTAATAATATCTTGTGATTTTATTCTATGCTGTACAGCAGGGGCAAACAAAATGCAATGTTTTGACATTTGAATGTATAAAACACCAGCCGACCTTTATTTAAATTACACAGATCAATAAATCATTGAGCCATCAGGATTATTAAATATTCAATAATTCAGCAAATAGAAACAATTTAACTGACCTAACAGAAGAAAAGTTAAATTTCAGACGGTGAGGAAAGAAAGTCTTGATTTAAGTGTAAATATCTGGTTTCAACTGTAACACAAACCCTGATTTAACTTATAACTGTAATTTAATCTGGCGCCAAAACAACGAGAATGAAAAACGTTCTGTGTCTTTCTGTAAATATCAGTAAATATCCGTGCGAACGGCGGTGATGGACGCGTTTCATCGAGCTGAACTCGGGCCTCTTCTCTCCCCAGCAATGTGAGTATTTAAATGGAAGGAGGGTGGAAGAGCAGACAGCGTCATTTATTTCACTTCCAGTTTCTATGGATTCATTTTTATCCATTCTTTTTTTGGTTATTTCCTTCTTGCCTGGAGGGACAACAGTGTAACTCGACTGGAGCTGCAGCTGGCGATGCCACTGCTGAACCCTGGAGTTCATAAACACCGAGCAGGAAGAATGTGGGAAAGTAATAGAATATGAAGAAGCAATAAAAACCTGCTGAAGAAACTGGATGTATATATATCTTATTTTAATGCGGCGTCTTTCAGCAAGCTGTTCCTGCTGCTGTTTTACCAGGAGGATAGAAATGAAAGATAAGGCCAGCGGAAACAAAAACACAAAAAGGGTTGAAACGAAAACACGGCCGTGATTATGTGGTGCGTTTCTCTGCAGATAAGCCTGCAGGTTTTTTATTTCTGCGTATGGATTTGTTCTGTTTTTGTCCAGCGTTTCAGATAAACCTCCAGACGCTCCAACCTGAAGGGGCGCTCCGAGTTTTCCACGGCCGCAGGCTGGAAGAGGCTTTAATGACCCACTTCAGAGGAACCCGCCGAACTGCAGACTTTTGATGAGGTTTATGCTGCTTTTAAACTCAATGCACACAAAACATCTACGAGGGCCAAACGTAAAACAGCAAATTTTCACCAAAAATCTGGTTTGTGTCCAAGAATTTTACCTAAAGTCACAATTTTGGAGATAAATGTGATGAATTTGTTTGATTGAAGACATAAATTTATGACATATGTTAGTTTATCGGCTTATTTTAAATATTACACTTAATAAAGACTGTACACCTTTTGAGCTGCGGCAAATAAAAGCTAAATTTTATGTCAACAATGGGAAAGAAGTATAAACTAATATTAAAGCTCGATATTCTCTGATATTATGTTAAAGGTTTGCTAAAAGCTAAAGTGAAGCAATGGCGTCAATTTATGTAGAAAACAATTATATAGGACTACATTTCTGCCAAAAACTTTCTAGAGGAAACAAATTTGAAAAGTCAAAAATTTGCTAGAAAAAAAACCGTAAGTTTGAGGCGAAGTTCAGAAATCGCCTAAAAAAACAACAGAAATTTACAAATTTTGTAGAAAATGAGTTTTGTTTAAAAATAAAAATTGATTTTTCAAATTAAAAAATTTTCATGTTTTTTTTTCCTCAAAATTTCAGATTTTTTCTTTTTTTTCTTTTTTTTTTTTTTTTATTATTATTCCCCTGAAAGATTTGCAGAACTTTTGAGATAAATCTCAAACATCTTTGAGGAAAAAACATGGAAATCTCTGAGATTGATCTCAAAAGTTCTGCGTTTCTTTCTTGCAAGTTTCTGACTTCAAATTCAGAAATTTACGTTTGTTTTTTATTTCTGAGATTAATCTCAAAATTTCTGAGCAAATGTTTGACTTTTCAAACTCAGAAATATTAGATTTTTTTGGTAAAAAATTAACTTCTTTTTTTAATCGGCAATGCGATAAACTCAAATCGGTATGTAGAGTTTAATCCTTTAAAAGTCTGTTATTCCCCAGTTGATCCAAATGTTAATGCATATCACTGTATATTGTCATATTTTTTGGTTTTTCGGTCTCAATCTTGTAAGAAACTTTAGATAGAGACATAACACCAGTTTTAAAGTCCCTCCTCTGGCTCCCTGTAGCTCAGAGAATAGACTTTAAAATACTGATGTTAGTTTATAAATCTCTGAACGGTTTAGCACCACAATACATTAAAGATCTGTTATTACTGTACCAACCGTCTAGACCCCTCAGATCTTCTGGTTCTGGTTCTGCTCTGCATCCCCAGAACCAGAACCAGACGAGGAGAAGCAGCATTCAGTTTCTATGCACCACAGATTTGGAACAAACTTCCAGAAAACTGTAAAACAGCTGAAACACTGAGAGCTTTTAAATCTCAACTTAAAACCCACCTGTTTAGAGTTGCTTATGGCTAAATTAGGGTTAGAGTGCCGGTTTTGATGTCTTCCATGTTTTTATGTCTTTAATGTTTTTAATTTTTTCTTCTTTCTTTTCGACGTTTTAATGATGTAAAGTTTTTTGTTTTTTGTTTTTATTTTTTAGTTTTTTTTTTTTTTTTTTTTAATCTCTTTCTCACTGATTATTTCTGTTTTTATTTTAATTATGTAAAGCACTTTGAAATGCCTTGCTGCTGAAATGTGCTATACAAATAAAATTTGATTGATTTATTTAAAATCAAAGAAACGGCGACATGAAAAACAATTTGGTTTTTGTACCAAGACAAAGCAGCTTTCACATTAAATCTCCCAACATTTCGACGCAGATGTCAAATTTAGGATTCAGAGTTCCCATTTGAAAAGCGGCGTCGCTCCACAGAAAACGGATGACGGGTCAAGTTTGAGCTGCGGCTCTTTCAAAGTGGAGCTCTTGGGTTATTTTTGTTTCTGCATCGTTTCAGGCAGTAACCTCTCCATTACAATAAAAACAATCTGAAAAACCTCGAGCTCTCTGAGCGACAGACACGTCTCTAAACACTCGGCCTGTCCTTGTGGACATTATTGACATTTTTCTTTTTTTTTCAAATTAGAAAGAAAACAAAACCCTCGTAACAATGAGCCTGAAATAACGATGACATCAAATGGGAGCTGGAGCAATTTAAAGGCAACTGCTCATTGCTTTATTTCATGGTAAAGTGTAGAGAGGGAGAATAAAAAGGAGATCTAGCTATAAATACACTGATAAAAATACTTGCAAACATTAAATTGTATTTAATCTTAACCCATTGTGTTTAATATGAGCCTTAAATCTTCTGGGAAGACTTGCATAGACTCTCCATGTTCACCTTATCAGTGGTGTAAATATACCTATAATCTGGTTTCCCTTGACATCTCTAACAATGGATTGGTTCTGTAACTCCCCATAGTTTTATCCAGGCTGGTTTTGATTTGGCCCTTAACCCCTTTAAATGCTCCGGACGATGGTTCATCGATGCTTTTTCAATTTAGAGAGAACAACACCAGTCAAACTGCAAGGAACCTGACTCTACAGCCCAACTTGGAGTCTTCTGTTCACCTGCCTTGTACTGGTAGGCCTGTGGTTCATGTAGCTCTACTGTTTTAGCTTCCAGAAATGCATCGGTGAATTACAATTCACCAAAGTCCGTCCCAAAATGGTTTGGTTTCCGGAGCTCTGAAAGCTCCAGAGTCATGGCTCAGCAATGCTTTTTGGGGATATCGGTTGACAAAACTTGCTTTAGATCACATGTGTCAAACTCAAGGCCCGGGGGCCAAATCTGGCCCGCCGTAGCTTTTTATGTGGCCCTCCAGACTCCAGATTACATCAATAAGTCCCTCCAGTTTTTCACAAATACACAAAATTCATACAAAATCAACAGATCCCCACATTCTTTCTGATTTTACTGACATTTTTTCTCAAAACTGGACAAAAACATTAATTTAACCTCACTTGATGTCAAGTTATATATGTGACTGATACAGCAATTAATAAAAAGTCACATTTAACATCATATATTAGCGCAAATATTGTAAAAATTCCTGACAAATATTCCTATCTTGTCACTACAAAATCTATGATTTTGATAGCAAAAAAACACAAAAACAATCACAAAGTCCTGGTTGGACTAATCAGTGTGAATTATCAATATAATTTCACTTTAAGAAACACTTATTAGATGCTGAAACATCTATTCATTAACATTTTAACAATTTAATGGTTTTTATCAATATATTCTGGAACAACCGGCCCTTTGAGAACATTCCGATTTTCGATACGGCCCAAAATGAAAATGAGTTCGACACCCCTGCTTTAGATCATACGTTACCTTCCCAGGAGTCTCTCTGAGGTCGCGTCTGTCTCCACTTTACCGGTTTGTTGGATTTATAGTGAAGCTGTGAGACTCTTCCACCGACAAACTGTGATTTGCAGGAACCTCTTTCTTTTTTGCTCCCCCATCCAAGAGAAAACTTTTTCAGTGCGTTTAGCAAATCTACAAACCATGAAAACCATACCAGCCGCAGACCAGAAAATCTTCAATGAAAGAACCAGCAAGTGGAGGAGAAATCCCGTATCGGTGCAAAGAGTGTAGGGAATGACTCAAGGTTTACTTGTTTCACAAAGCTGCCAGCAACAATCTGTCAGAAAGCTTCACTGTGTCTTATTCGAACGTTCACCAGTCTGAGGAGGAAAACCTTATCAAGGAGATGAGAGCAACTGTGATAAATCCGCTGCATCCAGCTGCATCGAGCTGATAAGAACAAAATTATATTCTCTCTACATGCCTGTTCTAATTAAAAACAGTCTCTCAGGTTCCAGCAAGTCACCATGTGACGTGTTTTAATCTTTGTTTAAAAAAATGATGCAAGAACCGCATCAAATTCTCAGATTAGGTTTCCCAGTTCTTGAGTTGATAAATAAATAATATCATCCCTGCGCCCTCTTCTTCTGGACCACCTGCTGCTTTCAGTCTGCGCGCCGAAGCCGGCGTCATCAGTATTCATCCGGATCCTTCCACCTCATGTCGCTCCCCGCAAAGCAGCCCTCGGGGCATTAATGGTGAACCTTTACCCACATGGGACCTGTTGGTCTCTCTGACACCTGTCTCCCTCAGGTTGACCCCAGTCACGCCTCGGATCACGCTACGATGCCTCCCAGTCTGGATCTGTCGGCACGGTCCGGCGTTGATGGGCAGCTCCAGAGAGCCGACATGCAGATGGGAGAAACTAAAGGAAATAATCCGGAGGAGGAAAATGTAAAAGTATGAGAAGAAAGATGATGTTTATTTGCACCAAAGCCTGGTCACTTGCACGCTCTGCTTGGCTATTGATTGTCAGGAGTTTATTAATCTAAAAAGTTTCCAAGAAAGACTTGGGGAAAGGCCACCGCTCATAAAAACAAAAACGAAACAATCTTGGCAGAGAAAAATCAATGCCTATTACCATACATAGGACTGAATGTGATGCTGAAAGCTTTATTTTCGCTTCCGTCTGAGAAAACATGCAAGAAATACCCAAGCATTAGTTTTACATGACCATAAAAAAGCAGATAAACCGAGAGTATTAATCTCCATATAAATCTGTTACTACAGTTTATATTTCTAATTTAAACTGTACATCTTGTTTTTGGGAGCTAATCGTTTGGTCACCATGTAATGCTAACAACGGCAAATCCACAAAATCTTAGTATTTTTGGTCTAGTTTCGAGGGTAAAAGTCTTACTAAACTTAAAATAGGACAAAATTAACTTATAAGTAAGTTATATTTTCAAGATATAGGAGCTTGTTTTAAGTGATCAGGTCATTTCTAGCTAGCTACTTTTTTCTCCTACCTCCATTGGTTCTGCAGAAACCAGAACCAATGCTAATAATGCTGCTAATATACCCGTTCTAGCTAGTAAGGGTATGTTAGCAGCTATTTACCATTAGCTGCAACGGCCTTGAGTTACAAAATGCAATGAAGCGATTCCACAAGAAAAAAACAACAGAAAACGAGATTAAATCGTTTGGCCACAACTAAATGTAAGAGCTATGATTAACTTATTTAAGGCCAGTATAATATTTTTAAAATTAATTTAAGACATTTTAAGGCTTTAAGATCTGTGTTTTACATATTTAAGACTAACTTGGCAATTTAAATATTAATTTAAGACATTTTAAGTCTTTAAGAACATTTAAGGCCAACGTAACTTTTTAAAATGAACTTAATGCATTTAAGGCCTTACAACCTGTATGTTAGCATATTTATGGCATTAAAATGGCCATAAATAAATATGGCCATTTTAAAGGCCATATTTATTTATGGCCGTATCGTACGATCCGATATTAAATAGTCCAGCCACATTTTAAGGCCTTTAAGATGCATTAATTTAAGACTTTTTAAGGATGTGCGGACATCCTACACTAAAGATTTGTGTTCAAATCGTGAGAAAACCTGCAAACGTTTGAGAAACTCTTTGATATAAACAATGAGTTTCCTGTGAATTTAATACAGCTGTTAAATCAATTAGTAAACAGATGATAATCAGAAACAGACGCCTGTTTTGCAACAAAACCACTGATGTAGACACATCCCCTACCACTTCACGCTGAATAAATATCTGTCAGAAGTCTCTTAAACATGTTTGGATGAATTATTTATCATCGAAGGCTCCTGCTTCCCATTCTTTCCACTCTTACCTGCAAAGTTGGACCTTTTTTCTTTTAGCTGACGCGGCAAACTGTTCACTTGTTCCACACAATTATCCATGAAAGTCACTCTGTGTTTTACATCCCAGCTGTTCAAAGTAAATTACCTCGCAGCAGCAAGAACCGCCTTAAAAAAGGCATCTGAGCAGAAGTACATCAGGCTGAAGGACATATTTACCCACTTACGTGGAAATATAAACAGAGAGGTGGTTTCCTTTTCGGCTAAGCTGCTTTGTCCATGTCGGTTTGCAAACCGGAGTCCTGGAAAACTTCTTGGAGAGAATGTCAAACAGCTTCCAAGCCAATTAGGGGATCTACTCCCTGCAGCAAGGCCTGGTTCTTCAACCCTGAGGACTTTAGCTAGCAGGTAGAGGCTGTTACAGCTCTACAGGGAAATGTCCAGGAGCCTGGAACCAGCGGAAAATGCTTCTGTCAATCTGTTTCCTGCTGTTCAGTCATAACGTACTTCTGCTATAAATAATTATATCTTCTCAGTTTATATCATAGAAGTCTTACCTGCTGCCTGCACCGTTTATTGTCACTCTGCCCTTTGAGGTTACAGCTGTTTCGACTCTTCTGGGAAAGCTTTTCATGAGCTTTAGGCGCTGATGTTGAACGAGAAGCTCCCTAAAATGCTCTATGCATAGTTACCACAAGTCTCAACTGGAAGTGATCCGCGCCATCTTGGTAGGCAAGACCGGACCCATGGCTTCGAGACCGACAAAAAGAAAATATGTAGACATTAAAGTGATACATGAACAAAATGGCTGCTGTTGGGATCAACTCGTATAAGACGGAGCAGTAAAATATGTGAGACGATGTGAACAAGCTGCCTCCGATCTCCTACTGGGACGACGTTTACTACTTGGTGATCACAAAGAGTTCGTACACAACGGAGGAGCTTCATGGCCTGAAACCTATCAGTGCACATAGTCGGTGTTTAAATGGATTTGTAAAAAACATTCTTTGTGTGAACACAAGGTTCTGGTGACTGGCAGAGTAAGTACATGTAGTAACAAACACGAAGGCTTCATGTCCGTCTCAGCTAGCAGATAAAAGCTACGTTAGCTAAGCTAAATTTAGTCTAGCGCTAGCAGGAGAAATGTTTTTTTTTACTTTTACCAAAGACGAGAGAAATCCTACAACCGCTAAAATCTGACGCTACTCCATTTTGTTCGTGAAGAAGGAAGTTACTGTCATCAAAACAATAAACTCTGGTCCACCTTCAAACCTCGGCCTCAGTTTGGTTAAACTGAACTCTGGTGCGGTTCGAATGCATATGTGAACGCCAAGCAAATCTGAGACAGCTCCAATAGAAGGAGGTGGACTACAGCAGGGAATTCTGGGTAAATAAAATCGAAACAAACGCTCAAGTCTAGCGCTACTGGGAGAAAAAGACAAAAGAGAAATCCAACAAACACTAAAATCTGACGTCGACATTTTTGTTTATATTTTGTGAAGGAGGTAGTTGGGCCCATTTTCTTCCTCAGAGGTTTTCGTGTTGTTTCCTTCAGAGGTTCTTGGTGCAGCGCCCCCACAGGCCAGGAGGGGAACAGGTTGCTCAGAAGTTTGGTTTGTTTGACACGGTTTAGTGTGAAAGTGAACAGCAGGCAATGAAAATTAACAAATGTTGTAACTCTGACCCCCAATCGAACTGAGTCTAGCAGACTATCAGGTGTGAAAACGCCCTTAACTTCATCCTTGGGCAAATAAAGCATTTTGTAACTGAACTGAACAGAAGACTTTAAAAAACTCCTTTAAATGTGAAAAGGAACAAAGTGAGGCGTTACATTTTTGGAGGATGGCCATTCCTCTGACTGGTCTATATTTTCCTCGTTTTCCTTTTCCAAATAGATAAAAGTCATTGAATTTGTTCCTCATCTGCTCAGGTTTGATATGTTGCTTTTTGAGCCATTCAGGCCTACTTCGTGTCATCTGACAGGTCCTGTGTAGATATCACCAGACAAACCGAGTCTAAAAACACTGAACACATAAGACTTAACGTATTTATTCCAGACTTCAGGGTTAGATAAGCTTCGTCCACTGCCGCCGTGTCACCAGGTAATGATGTCCTCTGCGTTTTATTGCCCTGACCGTCTCCCCAGCCGTTTGTCAGCGTCCTGCTTTCTGTGTACGGTGCGTCATATCGTGCTTACTTCCGCCGTTCGGCCCGCCGCTTGTCCCATGCTGCTGAGTCATTTGGTGGGGAATGACACTCCATTTGTTTCCCATCATGCTACCTGGGCAGTCACGTAAGATTAACGTGCCCCTGCTTACTGACCCGAATCCGGTCTCTTCTTTTTTTTCTCCTTCCTACCACCCTGCTTGGGTAGTCACAGCACACAGCCTGATTCCCTCACTGTGGATTCTACTGCCCAGTCCACATTTGGATGAAAACCCTCCTTTGTTGGTGTTTAAACATGCAACAGAATTTAGAAACATCTTCCAAAACTATCGGCGAAGATCTGTATGGATTTGCACCGTTTTTTGAGATTCAGCCCACAGGGGCAAAGGTTTCTGAACACAGCCGAGTACTTTCATCCTGAACGCTGCCGGTCCTGTTTTACACCAACTGAAGGTGAGTTAAACACAGACAGAAATTTAAATCCAGCGCTTGAAGCGAAAGCTTGGAGGTTGGAATGAAAAGTTGTTAAAAAAAGGAAAAGAAAATCATGCAAACTGGGTGTGAAATGTATTCTTGTTGCTTTTAAGGGAGGGAAATTGGAAAGACGGGACCACAGTGTGTGCCGGCGCAGAGGGAAAGACGAGATCTGTCTTCCACAGAGACCTTGTCTGTGAAAAAGAGATATGGAAGGGACATGCTCGGAGAGGCGTGGACCAAACATGACAAACACGCGCGCAGAACCCAAGAACTTCCCAAAATATCTCACCCAACTGGGGGAAACTCAAATACTCGAGAGGGAAAAGGGTTGATATAATGAAGAGAAGGACGGTGCAAATGTGGGGTTAGGGAATACAGAAAAAAAGTGAAGTAAAAGTAATTTTTCACATGAAAGCAAGTGTCCAAATCCATGACTAAAGCAGGCCAAGCCATCAGGGGATGAATAGTTGAAAGAAACCAGAGAGCAGGGTCTCCCAAAGCGTAAACTGCAGTGACAAGATGGTAAGATGACAAAATGGGGGAAAACACCAAAGTTTGACAAGAGGGGACACAAATATGTGGAAAACAGCAGCAGTTTGGTGGAAACGTATCAGTTCCCAAACACTGACTTTGAAGCTTGTGACTTTATGAACCAACAGAAACAAGTGGTGTGCATTTCAATACCCCTTCAAAAGTCACGTAAACACATTTACTCTCAGCATAAATCAGGGATTCACCGATTCAAATGTAAAACGTTTTAAGACCACCATGAATGAAATTTAAGACCTGCATCAGAAATATACAAAAGGAAAATGTCATGTTTTAGATACTATTATAGTAGTACAAAGATCGTATTTTTTTTGCTTGGGAACAGAAGTGACCCAGTGGAAACGAGAAGTATTCAAAAAGCTAGCTAGCAAGGCCACGCTAGCAGCCAGTTAGCAGTGAAGATGTCTGAACAAGACTCAAACATCAAATGTGCAATATAAAATAGTCCTGCCACCACAAAATTTAAGACCTGTTATTAATATATTTAAGGCCAACTTACATTTTGTTTCTAATGTATTCAAGACTTTTTACTGCCTCAATTTTAGATTTAGAAATTTAAGACTTTTTTTAAGACTTATGAATTAAATTTAAGACTTTTTATAAAACTTTTATGAAGGAAATGTAAGACTAGCATCACGAGAGAAATATACAAGAGAAAATTTCATGTTTTAGATAGTGTTATAGCAATACTGCAGAGCTTTTTTTGGTTTGGCAACATAAGTGACCCAGTGGTAAAGAAGTATACAAAAAACTAGCTAGGTAGCTAGCTAGCAAGGCCATGCTAGTGGGCAGAGAAGATGTCTGAACACGACTCAAACAACAAATGTACAACATAAAATAGTCCTGCCACCACAAAATTAAGACCTGTTATTATTGTATTTAAGGCCAACATACATTTTTCTGAGGTATTTAAGACATTTTAAGGCCTTAAAAGATAAAACAGCGACTAAAACTGGTTTCTGGATTTCTTTTTCTTTTTTGGGGGGGAGGGAACACCATAAACTGATTATTACTTAAGAATTAAAGTCTAAAATAATCATTGTAATTATTGGAAGCAGTAAAAATTTCTCACACAGTTTAAACTGAAACACAAAAAGTGAGCCACAGTTATTGTTTGTTTCTGAATTATGGTTGTTAAATACATTTAGTTGCTTTTTCTTTACACAGTTTACATGTTTAATGTTGAAGTACAGTTGCAGCATACACAGTAATACTTAATTTTTAAAAATAAAATGAGTATGTAAAGCACTGTGTAAATAACAAAAATGGGAGAAATATAAAAAAACTAGACAAACACGAATTAAAACAAAAAATGAAATGTTAAGTTATTCTGAGACAAAAATGAGAAATATCTATGTATTAATGCATTCATGAAAAAAAGTTAAAAGAAATTGATATTTCTTTCTAGCTTTCCTAAAAATCAACTACATTTCAGAATGCTCTGAATCCCTGCACTGTTTTTGAACCCCATCCGCGGCAGAAAAACGAAAGATTTTCCGAATGGAAGGTTAGCGAACCCAGAAGATCTTAAATCAGAGCTCTACAAGAAGATTAGAAAGAAAAAACAAACAGTCGGGAGCGACAGACTACATTTTCTCAGCTAGAAAACTGCAGTTCCTGGAAGCAGCGTCGGATAAAAATAAAAAAAAACATACAGCGCAATACATGAGAGACGAAGCAGGGCCTAATTTAAATTGTGCTTTATTTTAGAGGCACAATGGAGAAAGACCACAGAGGATTCACTCATCAAACAACCCAGGAAGCGTCTCCACGGGAAGCAGAAGAAAAAAGGAATAATAATTGTGTATACTCTGAAGGTCCAAGATTTGTCATTATAGAATGGAAGAACAGAGGGAGAAATAATAAGCAAGGGATTTCTGACGTTATTTAAAGAAGTTTTAATCATTAGTCGGCTGCGCGGCGTGGTCAGAGGAGCCACCGCGGCCTCCTCCTGCGAGGAGAACATGATCAAAGAGGAGGAAGGTTAAATGAGTTTAGTTGGTAGAAAGACAAGAAGGACTGACCGGGGTTTCTCACACGCTCGCTGAATGACAATGCAGCGCCACAAATCCTACAAATGGTGGACTCTCGGTTTCCCTCCAGACTGGAGCGACAGCAGAACCGACACAAAGAGCTGGAAATCTATTCAAATCTCCTCATGTGGCATAAAGTGAGAATCAACTGTTTGTTAGCTGCGACTCTCCAGCTGTCCCCGTGTTTGCCAGGCCTGAGCTCCCCACGTTCTCCTCAGTCTGCACGCAGCAGCGCCGGGCTTATCTCTGCTGATCTTCTGTCCTTAATAAACACTTACTTCACAACCAATTTGGGCTCCGGCTCACGCTGTGAATGCTACACGATGTTTTCGTGCCAGAGCCTTGCTCTTACTGCAGCCTGTGCTGTACTTGCAGCTAACTCACTGAGTCGAAGGTGATCTCCCTTTCAAAATAAACCTGAAAAATCATCATTGGTTGGATAAAATAATCAGATAAGGTGAAGGTCATTGATTCCTGAGAAACAAGATCAGAGAATGTACCTGAACCTTATAAAAATGGTGTTAATTGTGTAAAATATCAGTAAAATGTGTAATATTTTAGCAACAGAGTCCAATACACTGCAAAAACACAAAATCTCACTAAGTATATTAGTCTAGTTTCTAGTGCAAATAGTTTTGTCTTATTTCAAGTGTGCCAACCTACATGCAACTTTTCAGCAAGAAATAACCAAATAACTGTTGTACTATTGGTGAAAATGTGTTTGTTCCACTGGAAGACGTACAATGTGAAAAATGTCTTGCAATAAGTTAAATACACTGCCAGAGCAATTAGCAGTTTTTAATCTCGTTAGCTAGCAGCAAAGCTAGCTTGGAAAAAGTCTTAAGTGAAATAATTTGCCAGTGGAAAGGTTATTTAAAAAAAAAAACAATATTAAAACATTATTTATTTAAACAATGTTTAAGGTTAACAGGAAAATTGCAACATTTTTAGGCCAATATGTCCAACTAGTCGTGAACGCCTTCGGTATTGTGTCACTCGATGCTTCTTTGTCATGAAATGCATGAAAAATCAACTTCCAGTCACATTTACTCTGTTACTGTGCAGAAAGTTTCAAACCAAACATCATTTTCAAGCTGCAGTCAGTCGTCGTGTTTTCATTACCAATGTGGGCAAAACTTTGTTGATATTCCACTAATGTAAAAAACACCATACAGGTGTTTCTATTAATTAAACACAATTAAAATTACAATTTATACAATAAGTCATAAAAAACATGCCAAGTCGTCATCCTGTTACCACTTCCTGTCATCTTCTTTGTCGTTTCTGCCAGTAGTTACATCCTGTTGTTGATCATGTGACTCATGAGATGCGAACAAAGTGTTTCCATTGCAGTTTTGTAAAATTTGAATGAAATTTGTTTTCAATTTTGAAAAACACGTTTTGTTTTATTTTTTTCTAAATTGTTGTTTCCGGTAAGCAAATTTATTTTCGTAATTCCAATTTGCGCATTTTTACGCAGCTACTGTTTCCCATCTCACCATATATTTACTCGTTAAAAAGATACATAACCTTTTATTTCCACTCTAATTCAACTAATTATTCAAGCTGCCAGGTTTCTTCTTTTTGTTGTCACGTTTCCTCTCACGCTTCTTCGTGCAAATAAAATTTTAATGTTGGATTTTTTTGTTAGTTTGAAAAATTGACAGCAGATTCTGCCTCAACACTTTGCAGTCAAAGAGTAAAATATGCTTGGCCCCAATTCCAGACCTGGGTAAAGTTTCTTTGCAAACATTTCTGATTTATTTTACAAGTCAACACACCTACTGTGCTGAATTCTTATATTTCGCCTCATAAATTGCTTCCTCCCCTCCACCAGTTGGTAACATTCACAACAAATCCCTTTTTTTTTTTTTTTTTGGCCCAATTTTCCCGCCGCCCATCTGATTGATGGTAAAGCCGGGCCTCCGCAGTTGGAGCCGGCTGTTTACGCCGAGGTGAATTGGCTCCTGGGAGTTTTCAGCTGGACTTAGAAAAACAAACAATATTCGTGTCATGATCTTCTGCGGCTCTGTGAAATAAAACAACAGCTCTGGATTTATTGGGTTGTTTTCCTGAAACGATATTTGTTTGCAGGTTAAAGGAAACTTCGTCTCTTGGTTTGACTTTGAGTCTCCAGCAGATAGTGGCTCCTTTTCGTTTCCGGGACGTTTTGTGTTTTAATTATTATCCACGTAATAAAACCGAATGTGAACGTGTTGGAACAGCTGCTACAAGCTGTCGCACATTAAAAAGAAGCTCTAAAGCGGAGAATGAAGGAAACTGGCACAGACCAACACAAGCAACAAAAATGTCATCTGTCGTGGAAGATTTGGAAAGCTCCCATGAAGAGCCCTGAAATGATATTGCACGTATAACCGCAGACAAATAAATAAGTGCCGCTTTCTCAGTTTGAATTAAATCAGCGTCAGACATTGATTGGAACGAGGGTTTCATTGCATGTAATTGCCTCTGTGATTCTGATCATTGATCTAAATCTAAACAATTGTCTCAGAAACGCTGAGAAAATATTATTACTGCCGTCTACAACTGTATTTCGTTACGAGTGATTTCCATATCAATGCAGATTGATTTTGATCATTGAACACGTTGAAAGGAAGGGAACTCGAACCCCCAGGGAAGCTTTTCCAACAACAGGCTGTCCCCTGTGTTTATAATCATTATTTCAGTTAATTTTCACTTGGTAACGGAATGAAATGTAATTTCATAGTCTATAATGTGATAATATGGAAAAAATTCACTTGAGGAAGTCAAGAGGAGCTGACTTTTCTTCCTTTATTGCAGTTAAGGACAGTATCAGTCCGTTTGGGCCGATTTAATCCAACCTGCAGCCTGTTTTTCTGGAAAGTCCGGTTCGTTTGGGGAGGTGTGAACACGCAGTAAAACCAAAAACACAAACTCCGGTCCACCTACAAACCTCGGTCTCCGTTTGAATTGAACTCTGGTGCGGTTTGAATTCATATGAACGCCAAGCAGACCAGAAGCCGCTCCAAAAGCAGGAAGTGGACTACGGTCCAGGGCATTCTGGGTAAATACAACCAAAACAAAGAGGCTAGCTTAGCGGGAGAAATGACAGACGAGAAATCTTACTAAACTTTGACGCCACTCCGCTTTTGTTTACATTTCATGAAGAAGGAAGTTGCGTTCATGTCTTCTTCTGCGGTTTTTGTGTGGTTTCCTTCAGTGGGTCGTTGTGCAGCGCCCCCACAGGCGAGGAGGGGAACATGTTTTTCAAAGGCACTGATTACGTCAAACACCCCAAACATCTTTGTTTCGGACAGCAGCGATTAAAAATGCTGATTTTGTTTGTGATTGGTTGATTTAGGTTATTAGTATGTGCAATTTAATGCCCACCTGAGTTCCTCATTGCTCACCTGTGCTGCCTGGAGTCCTGTACTGTTTTGGATCATCCTCATTAAACCACCATTTCCACCTCAACGTGGGCCAACCGTGTCAATCCTCGCCATAATTCATGACAGAAATCTTTTATTTTGCCTCATGAATTGCTTTGAAACCCTCAAACAGTTGATAATATTCACAATAAGTTCCATTTTTTGATATTTGCTGCCATTTAAACCACACCAGCTGAAAACAGGAATGTTTCTCTGGAAGACTCTGGTTTGCCCCGAAGCACCAGATCCTAAAGTTTGAATTAATTTCAACATTTGCATAATGAAGAGATCCAGTCTTCCAACGTTGCACGCTCTTCAAATGTCGCAGTTCTGTTTGTGCTTTGTTTGGGCAACAGTGACGCCATTTGCAATCAGCTGAAAACGCAACAAATGTTGCAGTTCTGGTCCCCAATCGAACAGAGTCTGGAAGAAGGGGCACATCAAGTCAAAATGTCTCATCAAAACTGCTGCAGCAACAACAGCTGCTTGGTTACGAAAACTGCAGCAAAGCAAACGACGTCAAAACCGCTAATCTCATGCAGCGAGGCGGTGATCGCTGAAAACAAACTGCGCCTTCAGGGACATCTAAATATTCTCCATTAGGGCAGCAGCAATGCTTTTCCTCTGCCAGGCGTTTGACATTTGATGTGGAAAGAAGTGGCGTGAGTCAGAGCCGGGTCAGAATCTATATTTAGACCTGCCACAGCCGCAGCTAAATCTGTGGGCGAACATTGGCCATTTGTCGATTAAATATGAACGCTGACAGTTTACAGAAACCATAATGGATTTTCGAGCAACCTTATCAAGAATGTTCTTTGAAGAGCAGCTGTAGCCTGGAGGCTTTTTCACTAAATTCAAAGAGTAGATTCCCAGTAGGACTCGGTTTTTTCTCTCTACTACTAACAGGTGAGAGGGCACTGAGTCAGCTAATCGAGAGAGTTCGATTATTTTAGCGTCTCCAGGTCAGTTTGGTGCTCACATTAAATGTAATGTTGCCTCTGTGAGGAACATATGAACTCTGGACGCTTGCTAACCAGCCCCAAAGAGCTGGATACTCAAAATAAAGTTTGAATTAATTTTAACGTCTGCATAATAAAGAGATCCGAGCTAATTAAGTAAATTCTCTCTCTTTGAAAAATAGATAACACTGACCTCCCCAGTTGAATTTAAAACAAAGCCAAGAACACTAGAATATTCATTAAAAAGCAACGTTTATGTAACACTGAGAGGTTTTTATGACTTTGCTTCCCAAAGGAAGGGAACCAGAAGGCAAGGTTGAAATATATAGTTTTAGCTTCAAAGCATAATACTGTATATTAGGTTAATTAATTCTGGCGCCTAGGGGGTCTGAATGAAGCGTAGCAGCAATATATGCTTACATCAACTGGATATTTGCTTCAAGTTCAAGTCATTGCAGCTTTATTTTCTTTATCCGGTGTGAAAATGATTTCAGCAGGTGTGACAAGCCTTTTAAAAGCAGCAAATCTTGGCAGGAGTCTGTTGGTGGGTGTTGACACAACGCCAGGAGGAAAAGATACCAGCAATGACCTTAGAGAAGCAATCGTTGCTGCCTATCAATCTTGGACGGGTTAGAAGAGCTTTTCCAACTCTCTGAAGTCTATCACGGTGTTGAGACACAAGATTATGTAGTGGAAGGTGCCAATCTTTCCAGGAGTCAAATTAACCAATGGTCAAACTGTACAATACTCAAAGAAATTGCACAAAAAACCTGAGACTCTTCACAGTTCTTGACAAAACAATTAAAGCACAAACCACAAGACTTCTGGAACAATCGTCTATGGAGAAACGAGACTAAAGTAGAGATTTTATCCCTTGTACAGTGGATGGGATGTAATTAGGGCTGGATTTGGATTTGCAGTTGTTAAATTGACAAATGACTCTAGAAAACCAAAGTTTTCTTGAGTTGAACACGAGGCGGTCAGGCTTTGGCAGACAATCCTCGACAGAAACTTTACAACATGGCTGACGAAGGAAAAGACCTTGACTTGGTTAAACGGACTAAACTTAAAGGTTGTTTCTACTCTGTATTAGATATGCAGAGAATAATGTCTGTAAACCTCAGACCTTATTCTGTGGACCAGAATCCTTTTCTGCTCACGCCTGATGTGTTTCCATTGACTTTATAATTGCACAATAACATTGGAATTATGAAAATCAATATGGTTAATCTGAGCATGTCTATTTAAAAAACAAAAACTATTCGATTAAAGGTTTTTGCGATGGGATGAGGTTGTTTGTTGACTGTGTTGAAAACTAGAATGAAAACACTTTTTTGTCACACGAGTCACTTGATCAACAACCAGATGTTACTACAGGCGGAAACGGCAAAGAAGACAACAGGAAGTGAGAGGATAATTGTTTTTTTTAATGGCTTACCATGTAAACAGATGTGATGCTAATTTCTTTTCTTATTTAATTGAAACACTGCAATTGTGAAATTGAGTGTTTTCAACATTAGCTGAATATCAACAAAGTTTTGTGCACATTTCTAATAGAAACTCATCCGAATTGAACGGTTTTCATTGGCCGTAAAATTGTGCGAATTAGAATTTTGAAAATAAATTCACTTAATGGAAACACGGCAATTTTGAAAAAAAGTTCACCTTTTTATTGATAAAAAGTTTTTGCGATAGGATCAGGTGGTTTTTCGATCGCATTGAAATTGATTTATTTTGCAAAACTAATGGAAACAATTCTTTTGCATCACGAGTCACATGATCAACCGGATGTTACTACTGCCAGAAACGACAAAGAAGACAACAGGAAGTGGTAAGAGGATGACGTTTTTTAGTGATTTATCACGTGAACAAAGATAATTACTTGTGATTTTAATTACATTTATTTATTTTTTGTGTGTTTCAACACTTTTAGAAAATTGACAACGTTTTGTGCACATTTGTAATGGAGATGGATCTAACGGTAGCGGTGCTAAACCTGTTAGGTCGTCTGTGGAACGAATTTACAAATTAAATGGCTGATTAGAAAAAGCCAGATGGAGATAATTATACTTTATCTTTGTTTAATAAAATATTACAGAGTCCGTTGGATGTTCACGTACACTTTAAAATCATAAAATCGACGAGTAAAGCCCAGATTAATTTCATTTTGTCCTGAAATGGTAGAACTGAGTTGTTAAAGTTTGACACCGTCGGCCATTAAAGGACACATTGGTATGGCGTTTTGCTAATGGATGATAAGACACGGACAGGACGAATCATCAGTACCATGAAGAAGAATTTCATACAAAGGTGAGCCCAGTGTCATGTTGTTAATAGCAACAATTATCCATCAACCAGCAAATGAACCATCAGCGTTTACTGCCAGCTCTCCATCACACAAATCAGTCTTGATGGCTGCATGGAACAAGCTCACAGCCACCTTTAGATCTGCTCTAATGTCAGATCCCATTCCTTTAATCCCCCACATCCGCCATTAGCACAGTCGTTAACCATTTTTGTACCGGTACCTTTCTAAGCTTTAGCTGGAAGTTGCGTCACCTCCCTTTGGGCCACATTTGGAGCTTTTTGCAGTGGAGCGTGCTGAAATGGCTGGGCAAAATAAAGAAGCTCAGTAATATGTCAAATTAGGTGCCTAGCAAAGTCTAAAAATATCACACAGCACAGATATTTACGAGGAAGCCGTGTGTTGTATCTTTGCTTTGGAAACCATCTAATCTGTTTATGAAGTTGGAAAATAAGCTGGAAAACATCTACTAACTAATTAGAATAATTGGCATCAGCTTAACAGAATGACTGCGTATAAAAGGAGAAGGGGGTACTTAAGGAGACAAGGGGAGGAAGACCATGTGGGATAATTGTTTAGTAATTTCAGAATAACAATTCTGAGAGTTAAGTTTCAGAGCAGCGACGGGTTTCATTATTTATGTCTCAGAAACATTCAAAGAAATCTCTGAACATGATGTAACCTACCTAAAAATGATGGATGCTCTTTCAAACTTTGATGAAACTTTAGTTTATTTATGTGTAATAAGGTTTAACATTTAAACTGCTATTTACCCAGAATGCAGGGCATTCTGGGTAAATATAACCACAACATACAACAAATGGAGAGGCTAATGCTAACAGGAGAAACAGCTCGTCGTCTTTCACCAAAGACAAAAGAGAAATCCTACAACAGCTGAAATGGGACGCCACTCCATTTTTGTTTACCTTTAGTTTGTATCTTCTGAGCTTTTTGTGTAATTTCTTTCAGTAGTTCCTGATACAGCGCCCCCACAGGCCAGGAGGGGAACAGGTTTAGATCGTTTGGTACGGCACTGTATCAAACGATCCAAGAGAACCACAGCAGTTAAAATGTAACAAACGTTGCAACTTTGGTCCACAATCGAACTGGATATACCGGACTACAAGGTGTGAAAACCTAGCAACTTCAGCTCAGTCCGTTACCTAGCAACCCAAGAGGAGCTCCAGAACATTTGGTCCGCTGGTTTTGCTGCTGTAATGTACAATACAATGGCTGCTGGGAAAGACAAGTGTTTGTTGTTTACTTACCATCCAGAAACCACTTGTCGCATTCTCGTTGATTGTGCTGGAGGCTCCACTGCTGCTTTTCAAAGGCATAGAAGTAACAAAGGAACATCAACAAGCTTTAAAAACCTCTGACAAGCCTAAACTGATGAAGAACAACTGAAACCAGGGTCTGTACTGTTTTCCCACAGTAAAATTCAAGCATTTTCAAGATACGTTTTCAAACTTTTCCAGTACAAAGTAGTTGATTTCCTTTAGATCAGTGGTTCTTAACCTGGGTTCAGTCGAACCCCAGGGGTTCGATGAGTCGGTCTCAGGGGTTCGGCGGAGCCTCTGCCGACCGCGGAGGTAAAGACACACTTGTGTAAAGTCGTGATGACGCCCCGCTTTGCCATTACTTGCTGCAGAGGATCATGTTACATTGCTGAGCCAATCAGAGGATCACGTTACATTGCTTAGCCAATCAGAGGATCACGTTACATTGCTGAGCCAATCAGAGCTGCGGAGGAGCCCTGATTGAAGGAGCTCCACTCTCAGCATGGATTTGAACTTGTGTCTTTATTTACTTCAGCAAAACACAATTTTTACCACATTCTGTAGCTGTCGATATTCTTCTAAATCTGCTCCTAAGTCGCATCTTTTCGGGGTTGCTACTGCCTCTAGTGGCGTGGGGTGGTAACACAGCTAATATAATTACATTACTAAATCCAAATACCACAAAGTCTTTATTATTTATTATTAATTTTTCATTCTCTTAAGAATGTAGAGCTAATTAAATTATCTAAAGACCTTAAAGTGGTTCCAGTTTCTCTCGATGGCCAACCTGTTGAAACTGTGGGACATTTTAAATACCTTGGGTCGTTCCTGGACAGTCAGCTCAACTTTGCTGAAAACACTGAATATATTTTAAAGAACTGTTCTCAGAAACTCTACCTTTTAAGAAGACTTAGTGATCTTGGGGTGACCCAACTGGACTCTAGTTGGGTCACCCCTATGTCTTGAATTTGGGGGGAAAAAAATCATTTTATCACTACAGAAGGGTTCAGTGAATGCGCATATGAAACCTGTTGGGTTCGGTACCTCAAAAAAGGTTAAGAACCACTGCTTTAGAGATGCACTACAAAAACAAAATCTTACCAAGTATTTTTGGTCTAGTTTCTAGTACACTTGAAATAAGACCAAACAAACTTTGATGTAGGAGCTTGTTTTAAATGAAAGGTCTTAATTCAGAGAGTCTTTGTACTCGCTGACCTCTGGAACAATACACGACTTTGCCTTTCTCAAAACTGTTGAGTCTGTCCGACCAGCTTCCTGACCGCTACCTACATGTTCGTAATATTCAACGTACGTGTCACACTGGTTGCTTTTTTTGTCCTTAACTACATTCCTGACCGTATTTAAATATAAAACTTGTACCTCCCATACGACGAACCGTTGAACAAACCTCTGCAGTCTCTGGAGGTAGGATGTGAGGTTTTGATTTGGATCATTAAAGATGTCCTCCAGCAGAGCCGCTTTAATTCCTGGCAGTGGGAGCTATTCTTGCTGCTCTTTGTCACTCATGCGCTCCCACACAGTCACACTCAGCTCATTCTCCATTTGGTTACCATCACTGTCCAGTAAGCCTCTCAGCCATTATCTCCGGGAAGAATCCGCGGCTGATCTCTGCTCCTAAAAATGTATTGCTGTTCTGTCATAATGTCGTTCAGGCCGTCTGCGGCTTTCACTTCTTCCCCGTTGTCAGGAAGGGCTCGGCCTCCATCAACCGTCTGCTAACCCCGCCTTCAGCATCGACACCAGCGTTGAGACAACAAGGGCAGTTCAGAGTCATCCTGGTTTCCATTTGCAAAAATACTCTGACTTAAATTTGGGTCTCAACTGCTTCTAAAAACAACCCCCCCCCCCAAAAAAAACCCCACCAAGATGTTTTCATGGGAGGTTTGTTTTTTGTAGTTGTTGTCTTGAAAATAAGCAGTTTCAAACATAAGTCGCATTCCACGGGCAGTGAGTCGTTACCTAGCAACCCCGGTGGAGCCCAGCCCCGTTGCCTAGCAACCCAGGCTGAGTTCCATTTGAAATAAAACAAAACTAACTCACAAGTAACTTTTCAGCAAGATATAGGAGCTTGTCTCAAGTAAGTAATCCCTTAATTTTGAGAGATAAATTCACTTATCACATGGTAAGAATATTTTGTTACAATTTAAATAATCAGCCAGTGGAGCTAGCACTTTTTCATCAATATTAAGGAATTATTTACACAAAACAAGTCGATATATCATGCTGAAAAGTTACTTGTAAGTTGAATAAGACAATCTAAGATATTAGTACTAGAATGTAAACCAAAATGACTAAAGATTTTGTGTTTTTGCAGTGTACTTGATAACAGTTCTTTCTATTTGATAGATAATTTTCGATTTTGGTTGTGTGCTAACCTGGGACAAACAATCCCTCCTTTTGGGGGATCAATAAATTATTGTTATTATTATGTTCTTAATTTAAGTAAAGACTATTTAACATATAATGTAAATCTATTATAAAACTGTCAACTTTGACACAGTAAAGCTTCTATAAAGTGAGAAAAAACCTGCCTAAATGCATAAAGTAGCATGAATTTATTAGCAACCGATGGGCTTGTGGACTTTGCCGTTCTGTCAGCTTTGTTTACCCCTTTAATTCGCAGAAGAGTTGATCTGATCTCCATCCTTCCCTCACCATCTGTCTGTGTGGACTAAGACGTTCTCCTCGTTCTCGCCGTGGAGTGGTTCACGTCCCCGTTGACGAGAGATTTTCATTTGCATTTCATATCAAAGTACAAATTACTGGCTTGTTTATGAGCTGCGGTTTTACATCAGCAGGATCTTTTGGGCATTCTGAGGTTCATAAGAAGAATTAAAAGACTGTGTGTGTGTTTCTGTACATGCATGTTTTTGATTAATAAATGTTCCAGACAACAGGCCTGAGAGCTCTGTTTGCAGAGCAGAGTAGCTGAACCTCAGGTGTGAAGATCCCCGCAGAAATGTTCACCTTATTAACTTTTTAATCAACAAGAGGCCGAAATTAAAGCAGAGAAGATTACACAAAGTTCACGAGGTGTTCAATCATAAACAAAAACATTGAACAGCTTGGAAAATTAATCCGAAGAAAATTGCTAGATGTCATTAAGCTGGTCGTGTTGAATCCTACTTTTATTAGTTCAATTAAATCCATTTTTATGTAGTGTCATCTGAAGGCACTTAAAAAAAACATAAAATTAAGTCAATTGTAAATACGTAATGCATTACAATTGAATACTAAATAATGCAGTTAGGCTTAAATCATTAATCAAATTGGGAAAGAAAAAAAACCCATTTTGCTCTGAATCTGTGTTTTGATTGCAAATGTGCATCAAACTAGAGTTGAAAAAATGCAATTTCACAATCAAAGTGTTTACATTAAATATAGAACATAATTAAAATCATGTGAATAAGTTTGTTCACATAATAAGTCATTAAAAATCACCTTTATACAACTTCCTGTTGTCTTCTTTGTTGTTTCTGCCAGTAGCAACATCTGGTTGTTGATCAGATGCTGTAAAAAAAAGTGATTCCGGTGCATTTTATGAAATGCACAACATTTGATGCAGCTGAAAAAACACATCTTTCTAGTATAAAAACTTATTAATGGATAACTTTTTTTTTTTTTGTAAAATTGGTTTTTCCATTAAGCTAATTTATTTTCACAATTTCAATTTGTGCAATTTTGAGGTCAACAGGAATTCAGCTACTAGTTCTAGTAGCACATCCAACTTGTTTGAATTCCCATTATAAACGAGCTCAGAACTTTGTCAATATTTTGCTAACGTCATGGCGTCTTATCCGTTGTTTCTGGCAGTAGCAACATCCTGTTATTGACCACATGACTCGTTAGATGTGAAAAAAAGTGTCCATTGCAGTTTTTGTAGCACAAGTTTATTTTTTAATTGGCATGCCTCTATTAACCACATTTATTTTTGTAATTCACTTTTTCTTTTACGGTCAGTGGAAACACAACTAACTTTGTAGTTTCAGCACTGGTAAGTTTAACAATTGTCAATTCTTTTAACCATAAATGCAGTTGTTTGTCTTCAAAAGCTAAACCCAGTTGAGCTTTCCTGCTTTTACATTTCAGAGCCTAAAACATGCATTTAAATACGGGAAGAATGTGAAGTTTCTAATTTAATCCTAACACTTTCAGAGTTCGATCCTGACACCTCATTGTGTTTGTTTGTGTTTGCTCCAACAACTCCAGCCTTTCAGTTACTTTCTTGAAGGGTTTCTTCTGTTATAATCCTTCTCTGTGGTTTTAATTGACAGCTTTCTTGTTAGGACCCCTTTTCCTGTCAAGCATCCAGGTGCAACAGCTCATTAAGGCCCACAAGCCCACCCTTTACTATTCAGACTCATTTACATAATGATTCTGGCTACTTCTACCTGGAGGTGTAAATACAGCAACGTTAAATTCACATCCTCTGCCGTCGATGTGGGTTTGATGGAGTACCAAGCAGGTTTTATGTGTTTACCTGCTTTGATTTAATGAACCATGATGGAGTGCTATTTGTGTAACCTTTTTTAAAGCCGACACCCTTCGTTTATTTAATTAATGATCCAGTTATTACCAACGGTTGAGTCCGTGTACGTGGCTGACCCCATTAAAGATGTCTTAACCACACTGTAGGATAATTAACATCACTTGATCTGTCATATAGTTGGAAACAAACACTTTAATCAGCCTCTAAATCCAGAAGGCATCCATACCTTGGATGTGTAATGCCAGCACAAAAAGCTTAAAAAGTTTATGGAACCTTTTGCAATGTTACCAACATTGCTAGGAGTATCTTTTCTCAGATAATTGCGAAAAAAGTTGTTCTAACAATTGTTTCTCAGCCACTCACTAGCAGAATGGGATATTGCCGATTTATTTTAATTTGGTGTTTTATGATCTACTAGTCCTAGGAGAGATTATGGACTTCTGTGTTTGTTTTCTCTGAATACTTGCTTAAAATGTATCACTTAGTCTGCGTATTAGCTGGACAAGCTAATGAGTAGATTGTTAGGCATTAACAACAACTTTCCCACCTTAGACATGTTAATATGTATTTGTTGTTATCCTGGACTGTCTCATGTGTGTTGCAAAATAAGCAATCCTATGTCAAGGAGAGGTTAGCTGTAAGACATTTAACAAGCTAAAAGGTATTCGAGGCTTTCGAAGCTAACTTCCTGAAACATGTAGCTTACTTTACCATTCAGTTGCTTGGTCTCTAATTCATTGTTTCATAAACATTTTTAGAGTTTTGTTTTTGTTTTCTCTATCTAGCCCTAAAACAATATTGTCTCTCCAAATTAGCTATAAATGCTAACAGGTTAATATTTAGAAGCATTAACAAAGAAAAACTATTTTCTCACCTTAGACATTTTTACATACATAACATACATATATAATGTTTATTAGTTGTTTTTTTTATTACCTGTTGTCCTGGACTGTCTTATGTGTTTCCTATGCCAAAGAGTGGGTTAGCTGTGAGACATCCAAAGCTAACTAGCTAAAAATGTAACTTTACAATATTTTAAAAATTTTTTGTTGACTATTAACTAATTAATAACTATTGTATAGACTTCTGGGTTTTGTTTAAACCTAGCTTAACAAGATTACCACTGTGCTTCAGTTTAGCTAGATAAGCTAATGGATTAATATTAATATGTATTATTACCCCGACTGAATTTTAATCATTCTGACAAGAATAAATTTTTTTCTGCTTGTAAGTTTAAAACCAAATATGAAATATATATAAAATATTACTTAGTATTGATTCTTAGTTCTCAGTACAATGGACTATTATGAGTGTTACAATAATACTGATATTAGCAAGAAGGCATTTTAAGCTAACTTCCTGAACATGTACTTTACCATAAACCGTTATGTTAGTTGGTCTCTAATTTTTTATATTACATTTTTAGAGTTTTGTTTTCTTTCAAACCTAGCTCTAAAACAATAGCTCTATCAGCAGTTAGCTAGGTATGCTAACAGGTTAATAAACAGACAGATTAGCATTAGCTCTGCTGTTTAGGGAAAACTAACTTTCTATCTTTGGACATTTTAATTCAGAAATAATAGTTTAAACAAGATTCTTATTCAACCGGGTCCAAAGTATGTTCTTCAGCTGTTTATTTCAGTGATGCGCCACAGTCATTTAATCATCATTCCACTCAGACATCTTTATTGACTTCGTGTGTTTTCCTGAACCACAGCCACAGTCCCACTCCTCTCCTGCCGGGCTCGGCATGCCTCCACTCTTGACTAAATCTCAGACTCGTCTCTCACTGCGGCCCTTCTCGTTCTTGGCATCCATCCTGCTTTGAACCTGTGGATATTCCTCACTGAATCTAAACTGTACCACCCACAGTCGGCACCACTAGCGATATCGCTTCTGTAATAATTCAAGCATTTCCGCTGCAAGTAGCGAGACTTGATTTAGATGTTTGTGTGTTTTGCTCTCAGTTGTGTTGAAACAATCAAATTCCATTCGGAGCACTGAGGTACTATGCAAATATAAAAGTATATATTACATACACATTTTATTTTAACCTTTTCCAATATTCACATGTATGGAAAATACCCAATATTTTGTGGAACCATCTATGCCAACAATAATTCTCACAGTTTTCTTTATTAGTCTTCAACATTGGATTGGGAATTATGGCCCGTAAGTCATCAGCTCAAAAGAACCCAAAAAATATAATTAAAAAAAACTAAATTCACTAAAATTATTGTTTTTTTACCTACTCAGTAATAAACTATCCATAAACTGTTTTAACTAAACAAATAATCTAATTTTTTTTGTAGGAACAGGCTTATAGATCCAAAGCTAGCACTGTAGGACTTGTTAGACGTCTACCCAGAATGCATTGCAGCGTAAACAACGTAGTAAGGTATGTTTGACAATATATATATTTTAATATTAAAAACTAAACAGCCTACAGTATTTTACTGTTTTGTTTTTACATCAGAAATACATATTTCTCAAACAAAGTCTTGTTTTTTCATGTTTTCACTCGGATGTGAAAATGACTGCAAATAGATGCGCAACTTATACAACCGTACATACTTGAAAAGCAGAAGTGGATCCTCCTGCACAACCAACGAAGATGCAGCGTCTGGTTCCTGAATGGCCAGTCAACAACAAAACACGTCTGTTCCAGCAGCCATTGTACAACACATGTACAACCAGCTGACCAAAGTTATTAGAACTCTGCTTGGGTTGCTAGGTAACGGGGCGGAACTCAACTGGGGTTGCTAGGTAACGGGCAGTGCCTGCTGATTTGGAAGGTTTTTGAAACGTCTCACTTTCCAGACACCACAAAAACTTTAACTTATTGTGAAAATAAATTTTAAAAAAGCTATGTGTTTTGTTTTTTAAGCAGTTGGTCTGTTTTTAGAAGAAACCCAAATGCAAGTACAAAAACATGCAAAATGTGAATTTTGAATAACAGATCCCCTTTAAATCCAACGAAAGTAGCCGAGGTGGGCTTAAATTCAATCAGAGATCAAGTGTAGAGGTTAAAGCGGATCTTGTAAAGAATAATCCACACGGTCAGGCTTGAAATAAAACGACGTGTAGGAAAAGCGGTGCGCAGTGAAACGCGGCTCGCTGATGTGTTTTAACAGCATGTCTTTTGGCAGGAAGCGAGCCCATGGCTCAGAGCAGATACCTATTTCAGGCTTCAGCTAGATACTTGTTAGTGGGGAAAGTATTCTTGCCAAAAGACTGAAAAAGCCAGCTTGGGCTTTTTCCAGGATTATCGTGAACGTTGTGCTTTCCACACCTGCTGTATTTTATCCAAGAATATTGTGACAACGATTAATCACTGATGTCTCAGAGTAAAAAAACCGTGGAAATGCTGTGACAGACGCTGCCGGGGTTTCTGTTTCTCCACGCTGGCTCGGTGCTGCAACATTCGTGTAGGTTGCACAGAAAGGGAAGATGAGAAAGTCCTGCTGTCTGTGTTTGTTTGCAGAAAGTTTTTGCCCCAGTTTAGATGAGACGAAGTCCGGCGCCGAGGAGGGAAAGGTTCGCCTCGGGCGTCCGCAGCTGTGCGACTGTCTGCTGCTGGGAGTTTTCCACGGCCCCACTGGGACCAGAACAATCCTCTGGTCAGTTTCAAAGTGTGACCTGAAGTGTTCCCGGCTGGAGGACAGAAAAATCGGCTCAAAAACACCAAAGTCTCTCTCCTCTCCGAATCTTCTGGGCTGTTTTTTTTTTACGTCTTGCAGACTTGCAATTAATATTTGCGGCTCTCCAACATGACTCAGGGCTGATGTTCATTGGAAGATCGATGCTTGTTTTCTTCGGTATTGTTCCAATTTCCTGTTGAGTCACGGAGGCACTCAGAATGATGTAGCCTGGAATTAAACCTGTTGTTTTCACACATTATTTTCAGCTGCAGCTCCAGCCGTGTGTTCAGAATAACAATAAATAAGGGGCCCCATCAGGAGCGCTTTGTTGTGGCTGAAAAAGATGTCAGGACATCAATCTTAATCTTAATCAGCCGCTTGTATTCACCTCGCGCTGACCAGACCTGTGGATCAACAGATTATTATAAAAACACTCAATGAGAACCGCATAGGTAAAAATTACATCAAATTGCTCCCATGTGGTTTTATTATTTAAAGCTGAATATCCACTTGACATCGCTGTACAATGTTGAGGCCGACTGCATCAGCAGGTGGGTGTATCGACACTTCAACGGTACATTTTACCTCGAAAACAGTCGATGTTTATAACAAAATAAAATGCAGGATTTCCAGTTTTTCTGGTTTATTTCTAAAATAAATGTGTATTCTTCCAGCGGCTTCTTGATGGTTTTTATATTTAGGTGTTTACACACATAAATTACATATTTTGGTCACATATTTAAATTTAAGGTTCACAAACGAATCTATTTTTTATTTGTCGCACAACTTTATTCAGTTTAGATTGTTTTTGCCAGTAGTGCTTATCGGCTGTTGGTCACGTGACTCGTGTGATGTGAAAAAAGCGTTTCGATTCGGCCGTAAAGCAACAAAAATAAATAAATTCAAATTGGGGTTTTTTTCCATTAAGCAAATTTGTTTTGGTAATTTCAAGTTGCCCGCTTTTATAGAAACGCAGCCGGTGGCACTTTATTAACCAGATTCTGGTCTCAAAATGGAGGAACGAACGAAATGATTGCAAGAAGTTTTATTGAAATGTACAAGTTTTAAAACTTTTTTGACGCTCAGTTACAAGTAGGTCTTTCCTGCCGACAGCCATCAGTACCTGCTGTAACTCTTTAGAGTTTTAAAATAATATGAGTTACAAAAACATTTACTTTCCCCCTGGGATCAATAAAACATATTTGAATTTGAACTACTCTGAAAGAAGAGCCCCCAGGAGTTCCACTGTGGTTGCTAGGTGACGGGCTGGGCTTTGCTGTGGTTGCTAGGTGACGGGCTGGGCTTTGCTGTGGTTGCTAGGTGACGGGCAGCGCCTGCTGATTTGTTTTACATTCCGGAAGGTTTTTGAAACGGTTCATTTTCCAGTTACCAAAAACTTACCAAATATTTTTGTTCTAGTTTCAACTTCAACTAACTGAGTATAATTAAAATAAGGCAAAACTAATTTATAAGTAATTTTTCAGCTTGTTTTAAGTCATCCATCCATTTTCTTGCACCCTTGTCCCTCAGTGGGGTCAGGAGGTGCTGGTGCCCATCTCCAGCTAACGTACCGGGCGAGAGGCGGGGTCACCCTGGACAGGTCACCAGTCTGTCGCAGGGCAACACAGAGACACACAACCATGCACACACACACTCACACCTAGAGGCAATTTAGACAGACCAATTAACCTGACAGTCATGTTTTTGGACTGTGGGAGGAAACCGGAGTACCTGGAGAAAACCCACCATGCACAGGGAGAACATGGAGACTCCATGCAGAAAGACCGGGAATTGAACCCAGAACCTTCTTGCTGCAAGGCAACAGCTCTACCAACTGCACCACTGTGCAGCCCCTGTTTTATGTCAGTAGTTCCTTAATATTGATGAATAATTACTAGTTCCTGTGGTAGATTATTTCACCAAACCAACTTTATTTATAAAGCACTTTAAAACAACCACAGCTGATACAAAGTGCTGTACATTAAAACACAACATAATAAGAAAATAAAAACTTACAGTTAAAAAACAAACACATACAATTTAAAACTAGATCCCGTTGGTGTTGAAAGCCAAGTAAAATAAATGTGTTTTAAGACGAACTTTAAAAGTGGACAGTGATCTTACGTCTGTTCCAGCAGCCATTGTACAGCACATGTACAACCAGCTGACCAAAGTTATTAGAACTCTGCTTGGGTTGCTAGGTAACGGGGCGGAACTCAACTGGGGTTGCTAGGTAACGGGCAGTGCCTGCTGATTTGGAAGGTTTTTGAAACGTCTCACTTTCCAGACACCACAAAAACTTTAACTTATTGTGAAAATAAATTTACACAATAAGTGTAAATTTATTGTGTAAATTTACACAATAAATTGTGTAAATTGATCTTATTATTTCACTCTTATTATTTCACTTATAATAAGATCACTGTAAAGTATTTTATGATCAACATTGATTTAAAACTAGATCCTATAAGTTAGTTTTGTTGTATTTCCACTGTACTAAGACATTTGTACTAGAAACTACGCCAAAAAAACTTGGTCAGATTTTGTGTTTTTGTGGTGAAAACATGAACTTATTGCCAAAGAACTGCTCTGTTTTCTTTTTCAGCTTTAGAAAACCAACAGGAAGAACAAAATGTGAGATTTCGCTGCCCGTTGTGAAGCTAACTGCCCCCGTGAGCCGCCGCTGCCCCGGCAGTCAATCTGATGGCAAATCGCAGGACACAGTAAACATCGACAGAAGCATCCGTCTTCCCCCCAACCTGCCTCCGTTCATGGATTCATCCCGGTTCGGGAGCTCGCTGCCGTAAATATTAAGCTGCGGCGATCATTTGCCGGGCGCCGCGGATGGACTGCGTCGGTATTTAAAGCGCTCCGTGTCCACTCAGGGAAAATAGGCCTCCCACTCTGATTATAATGACAACGTAGGAAGAGATTAGCAATATAAATACTTGAAACACAATTACCAGAGCTGACTATTACTCTTTAACCACTACTTGGCCTCTGCTTCAGGCGTGAGGTGATTTCGTTTCTCTTTTGAATAAACTCCCGCTGTGTTATTTTCTGAGTTTGACTCGGATCAAACTTGGATAGTAATTACAGAGTCTCGAGATGATTATCGTAATAGAGCTAAATCTGCCACTTGATGGACTCATTAAAGGTATTTTAGAATTATATACTAAAACTTAAGCTGCAAAGTTGGGGAAAAACCAACTTAACTTAAAAATACTTTGCTACACAAACAGCTTTTGACATGAGGTTAATTAAAAGAGCGACCAACCAGCAGGAGGAATAAGAAAAACAGACGTATGCCTCTTTCTGTTTACTTTCTAATGTTTTGCATTTTAAGCTCTAATCCTCCTCTATTAATGACTTCTTAACAAAGCTAATTTACATGAATATTAATCTGAAAAACACAGAGAATAGAATATGTGGATGTTGTGTAACTGGCTGGGTTTATTTATTCATTCTGACACAGTTTGGGACGTCTTCACGCTCCCTTTTCTGCAAAGCTGGATTTTTTTATTTTATTTTTTTTTGTAGGATAAAGAGCAGATTTGTTTGACAGCAGCGGAAAATTAAAGTTTAACTTTTGTTTTGTTTTTTTCCCCCCACAGCAAGAGACGTTTTATTAAACTGGAGCTTTGTCTCGGTTCTGTGCTTTGGAGTAGAAATAAAAATGGCATTTGTCCATCAATTCAGCTGCTGCCAGGGAGATTTCCTGTTAAGTAGTTTTGCTATCAAACAGATAGTTGAGGAAAATAAACAAGTTTGTTGATTTAATGCTGAGTTTTATCACTTGGCCTCTATTTTGGACTTCCTACCCGTCCCTATAGAACTGAGCAGCCTCAAAAAGTTAAAAGAAAACAGCATTTAGTGTTAATTATTTATTTAAATGACAAATTGTTGAATAAAGAAACTTACCCAGGAAACCTGTTCCCCTCCTCGCCTGTGGGGGCGCTGCACCAAGAATCATTGAAGGAAATGACACGAAGAGACACTGAGCACAACTTCCTGTTTTACAAAAATGGTGTAAAATAAATAAAAATTGTTTAATTATTTAAAAACAATTATTTACGTTTTTAAAATTTAAATGTTTAAAACATAATTATTTAAATTATCTTTTAAATAATTAAAAGATAACTATTTATTCAATAAATAATTATCCTACAACTGATTTTAGCGCTAGGTTAGCATGTTTATTTTGGTTGTATTTACCCAGAATTCACTGCGCAGTAGCCCACTTCCTGCTTTTGGAGCGGTCTTTGGACCTTCTGGCGTTCACATTTGCATTCAAACCGCTCCAGAGTTCACTTCAACCAAACTGAGTTCACTTTTTCAGAGTTCGATTCATTCACACCTCCCCAAACGAACCAGACTTTTTTAGCCTAACGGACTGGAGGAGTTTGATTAAAGCGAACTCAACATGGCTGCCATGTTGTCCCATTTGAAATTATCATCATACTGACAGGCAAACATGACAGATGATGTGCTTCACATTTAACATTTCACTTTTTGGAGGTTTTTAAAGTTCAATCCAGTAAAATTTAAAATTACTTCATGTATCCCAGCACGAATTTAAATATTGTCCTAACTGACGTCATTCTTCATTGTGATTGAAACGCGGCGATTTCCAGGCAGCGGAGACGATATTCCACAGTAACATCCTGGATGACGCCGTCAGCTGTTGGGAAATCCACCTCATTTGCTTTTGCCACTTCTTTTTAAGTCTCTGTCTGGCTGCCGGGCAGAGAGATGTTAGAGTAGGGGATACAGGAAGGGAGTGACTGGTCAAACATGCAACCAAATGAAAATAAGAGAACAAATGGAAGCTAACACAACATGCTAGAGCCGTTAGCGACGCAATTCTAGTTTTTGGGTTTACTGAAAAAAACGACCAAACCTTTATTTAAAAAACAATTTAGTTTTGTTTTTAGACTTTTCCTTTTTGAAACATTGCCGTTGTCCTGACTTCTAGATCCTAATTACACATAACTGCTCACATTTACACCAAGTTGGTAAATAGTGAATTAAATTGGTGAAAAACAAAAGAATAAAGAATTTAACAAGTTGTCAGAAAACATAAAAGTCCATCCATTTTCTGAACACCCTTGTCCCTCAGTGGGGTCAGGAGGGTTGCTGGTTCCTCTCCAGCTAACGTTCCGGGCGAGAGGCGGGGTCACCCTGGACAGGTCGCCAGTCTGTCGCAGGGCAACACAGAGACACACAGGACACACAACCATGCACACACACACTCACACCTAGGGGCAATTTGGAGAGACCAATTAACCTGACAGTCATGTTTTTGGACTGTGGAAGGAAACCGGAGTACCTGGAGAAAACCCACCATGCACACGGAGAACATGGAGACTCCATGCAGAAAGACCTGGAATCGAACCCAGAACCTTCTTGCTGCAAGGCAACAGCTCTACCAACTGCACCACTGTGCAGCCCAACATAAAAGTCATTAAGTAAAATAAAGAGTTCACACACACCCTGATGGGCCAGACAGCTTTAGGCAGTGTGTGTGTTTCTGTCTATTTTTCCTCGTTTGACCAACATCTGTGATTATAACTAATTGTTTTATCTTTTCCCCTGAGTTTTCGCCAGACACAAAATGGCTTCAGGGACGAAAACCTGAGAGGCGTCGGGTTTTATTGAGAAACCTCCTCTGGTTTCCATTTTATGTCCCAAACGATTTTCTTTATTAAATACATGGAAAGTGAAATTTATTTATTGTTGTGGGATTTAAGAAATTGAATAGCCTCTCAGTCAACCGTAATAACATGCAGTATTAATCAATAACGGCGTTTCACCGTAAAGCTGAAGCATCTCCATACACCCACACAAATACAAAAAACTAAATTCACAGAAAGTCGAGGGCATGAAAGATAATACATGAAGGCTTCGCCGGGTCAAAGGTCACCAGTCATGCATGGAAAACTGTTTTATTTTCCACCAGTGCAACTACAGATTCATGTCTGCAAATGATTTCTTCCCAAAACATAAAGGTCACGTTTCGCCCCGTTCAGATCGACGGCTTCACCAAACGCTTTGGAGAAAACGATGATCACAAACACCTGAGCAGGAGATAAAACTGGTCACCACAATTAAAACTTTTTTTATTATTATTATTATTACTTATTTTTGGAAGTTTTCAGCAATTTGAGTAATTAAGACTGAACTCAGAAAAACATTTTAGGTCAACCAAGGTGTTTGTTTGTCTTAATTGTTTTTTATTAGTGTCGTGATGAGAATTCAGGTGTTTTATTTTGAATAAAAAGGCTAGTGAAATTACATAATTATTCAATATTATGCAGCTGCTGGAAAGCCTAAAACAGAACATGAGTCACTTTATTGATCCTCGATTTGAAATTAAAGCTAATTAGCTTTCTGTGGCCTCTCTTCTGTAAAACAAACAACTGATTAGACTACTTTTCTTTAATTGAAATGTTTGTTATTTACAACATGAAATATTCAAGTAACAATAACACTAAAATGGCAGCCTTTTTTTGAACTAGTAACACTAGGACATTAAATGAGTTCTTAGTTATTATCGGTTGTCTTCAGCCTTTTTCATGTATTTACGCCAGGGGGCATGTTTTTATTCCTAAAAACAGCAACATTTATCTTGAGTTTTAGAGTTAGCTAGCTGAAAGTAATTAGCTTGATTACTTGTTAGCTTAAATAGCTTTTAGACAGGAAAAAGTTGCCATCTGATCCACACTCCATACCAGTAGGTGGCGGTAATGCACACCATTAAGTTGCTTGCCAACCGCCATTAAAAAGAAGAAGTTACCATAAGCAAACGTGAGCTTTAGGTAGTTGTTGGTTTCATTTGTTGTAAACTGGAGTCATACTTTCCAGGGTGGCATTTAATTTGATCAACTGCTAGCATGAAAAGCCTAATTAGCTTTTAGTTTATGTAGCAGTTATTGTAAATAACAAGAGATTTACAATAAGTTGTAAAAGTGTACGTAATTCCTCACGGCCTCAGACAATTCTAGATTTCAACGTGAGTCCATATTTTTGATTAAAAATGTTAAGTAGCTTTTAGCTGGAGTAGTAGCTTGAGTAGATGTTAGCTTGAGGAGTGCTGAGCTTAAGTGATAACTTCATTGCAGTTGGTAGGTGGCATTTAGTTTAATAGTTAGATTTCCTAGCAGTGTCTTTGCCTGATTTGGAGCTAACTCGAGTAGCAGTTAGCCCATGTAGCTATTACTTCAAATGTTAGCTTAAGTATAAGTTATTTAATTATTGATCAGCAATTAGTCAAAGAAAATCTTAATCTAAGTAGTTTTTAACTTGAAAATAGCTATTTTAAGATAACTGCTTGAATAGCTAACTTAAATAGCCATTAGCTTACATATCAGTTAGATATTGGGCAGCAATTAGCCCAAGTAGTTTTTAATCTAAGTAGTTGTTAGCTTGAGGTTTAGGTCAGTAGTTTTTGGCTTCACTAGCAGTTATCTTGAGTAACAATTAGCATGATCAACTTTTATCTTAAATAACAGTTAGCCTAAGTAGCTTTTAGCTTGAGTTGCAGGTAGCATGAGTAGCTACTATCGTATTTAGCTTGAGTTATATTAGTTTGAGTAGTAGTTAGCTTGATTAGCTCTTAGCTTGATTATCTTGAAGGAAAGATATTATTTTCAATCTCCTGTTGCCAAGTTTTCAGCTCTTGAAAGTCACCTTGTTGGCAGTTTGTCTCTTTCTGAGCAGCTGCTGGCAACAACTTGCCTAATTATCCAATTTAAAAGTTGCTTCTTTGCTAAGTTTGTGTGTTGACAAAGCACTAGCTCGTCCCTTGAACGTAGCAGCCTTTCATGCGCCTGGGTGATTCACAGCCATTTAAACCAAACAAACATGTCTCTTTGAGTTAAAAAGCTTAAAAAGTGCAAAGGAAAACTCAGAAAAGACGTTTAGGAAGGCTCAAAACCTGCACATCTAAGTCTTCTGTTGCTCTAAGCGATTGGCCGCAATGCTATGATGTGCAAAGATCAAAAGTGTTTGTTTGAAAATAAATAAAAACAATATTGTAGATGGTTGATTAAAAATGTCTGATATCTTGTTTGTTGGGCTTTTGCGGGGATTACAGTGGTAATACAAGTCAAATAAAAAAACTTTAAAATGTGGATTTAGACATCGGTTGCCATGGTTACAGCCAAAGCTTCAAAGCTTTTGAAAGGGAAAAGTGAAATTATTAAAAAAAAAGAAGAAAGGAATCAAACTGAACAATTTTAGATTTGTCTCCTCATGTTAAACTAACCAGTCATGTTTCCAGGACTTAATAGAAATAAATGTTTTCGTCAGATCACTTCGCAGAAAGTTTCCGACCCATTTATTCCCAACTCTTTGGAGAAATCAAATCGAGCGAGCAAAATGAAAATGTGCGTCTTTGTGTGTCGAGGTCGTGATGTACGGCCGTTCAACCCTGATCTATCGCCCCGCAACGCCTGATTGCACAAGCGGAGCGAGAGGTAAGAAACGGAGAGAGCTGCAGCCCCTCTGGTGGGTTTGGCTCATTAAAACTGGTCTCATCGAGGGGGCGGAGCCACTGCGGCGCACATCACGTGGTGTCGGAGCCCCAACCCGCACCAGGAATCACACGGGTTGATGGGAGGGTGACGGAAAGACGAGTGGGATGTAGGTGATGGGAAGGTGTTTGAGTCACAGATGGAGGAAATGAAACTGTAACACAATCTGATTCACCCAACATCGCTCAGGTTGTTCCGCGGTTCGGCTAAGAGGCTCCACCGGGAGAGCGGCTCTCATTTTTTTCTTTCAATTGTACCTATCTTGCTTTCGGTTAAAGGGACCTTTTAAGCTAAATTCTAATTTTCTATATATTTGTACTTCCATTTGGGTCTCAACTGCTTCTAAAAACAGCCAAAGCGATTAAGACAACCACCAAGTCCTTTTCTTTTGGCAGCAAGTTCATGTTTTTTTGTTGTCTAGAAAATGAGCCGTTTCAAAAACTTCGGGAATGTAACGTCACAAATCAGTAGGCACTGTCCGTCACCTAGCAACCTCAGCAGAGTTCCGCCTGTTACCTAGCAACCTCAGCAGAGTTCCGCCCGTCACCTAGCAACCTCAGCAGAGTTCCGCCCGTCACCTAGCAACCTCAGCAGAGCTCCTCCCGTCACCTAGCAACCTCAGCAGAGTTCCGCCCGTCACCTAGCAACCTCAGCAGAGTTCTGCCCGTCACCTAGCAACCTCAGCAGAGTTCCGCCCGTTACCTAGCAACCTCAGCAGAGTTCCGCCTGTCACCTAGCAACCTCAGCAGAGTTCCGCCTGTTACCTAGCAACCTCAGCAGAGTTCCGCCTGTTACCTAGCAACCTCAGCAGAGTTCCGCCTGTTACCTAGCAACCTCAGCAGAGTTCCGCCTGTTACCTACCCAGTTTCTTTCTCATTATTTAAATGTTTTGTACGTATTTCTCTACTTCTATGGTTGCATTTGTGTTTCTGACCCCTTTGATTGTCTCAGTTGTTGTTGCTTCCAGCTGTTACCCGTTATTTACTTGTGAGTTTCAGGTTATTGTGGTATTGACACAAAGATTTAAGTTCCTTTAGTTCTTGTCACAATAAGTTTGGTTTTATATTTAAAACTAAACTGAAAGCTGCTTCATGTGTTCCTGTATTTGGGTTCAGTCTTTAAACCAAATTACCTCCTAAAAGGATATCAATAAACATTTACTCTAAAATGCAATGAGATTGTGCTGTACAACTTTACGGGACATCAAATGTTACGTCAAAACCTCCAGAGCTACAATTTATGTTCAAAATATTAACTGGAGATAGAAGAACATAGACCTTTAATCAGAATCAAAGAAAGGTTTTGCCTTGCAGATCTGTTTTTATTGTCTGGAATTAAATTAAAGGAAAAAGTAATTTTGGAAATACTTTTTTATTTAATCTATTAGGCTTAATATGTTTTTCCTCTAATTTCTAGGGAGTAAAAAGGTAATTTACCTTTGTTTTGCTTTCATATTTTGAAAGCCAGATTTCAGTAATTGGCCTATTTACTGTTTGAAGAAATTAGACAAATATAGTTGGGTAATGCATAAAACTTCTTAATATGGATATAGACATTGTTTTGTAAATTTCGTTTTTACTCAAACTTTATGCAGACTTTTAATACCTAACCGTAACTTAAAGTCATTAAAATCAACTGATTTGACCGTAACACAGAATTTAAGAAATATCTGCTGCTATAAAATTAATAATATCTGCTGCTTGTTGTTTGTAAATTTTTCTTACACCCATTACATTCATGTATTTGATTTTTACTAATGGCACTTATGGAGTTCCGTACAAACACTAGAACTAATTGTTGCGTTTTAAACATCTTGTTTAATTAGATAAAATCATAGGAGTAAATAAAAGCAGAAAGGGTTTTGAAGGACACAATGTCCTCCTCCTGTTTGCCTCTGCAGTTTTTCGCTCAGATTTAAAGAGAAAGTCACCAGCGATGATGCCACTGTATCGATTTTAATTATCCCATTACTGAGCCTGAGGGGTCTTATAAAAACAGATATGCTAAAGACCTCCGACTAATCAAATGCAGAGCCGCATCGTGCATTTGTTTCACCGTTGTTTGAAGTTCGATTTATGTTAAATAACGGCGTGATTCAAACACAAAACATATTAGCTTTGACAGGAAGTGGAGAGACGGAGACAGAGGTGGGTCAGAGAGGAGGAGGGAGGGAGAGCCGCTCTGCTCCGGCGTTTAACCCAAATATGGTTCAGTGTTACTGGCAGGAGACACTTCCTGGTCATAGTCCAGAGAGGCAAATTAACAATAAAACCAAGAAAATTATATGGATTCACAACTTTTGAGGGATTTTTACTGGATTTGTTCTGGTTTATCCCGAAAAGAAACTGGCTTTAGGGGAAAAAAACACGTATTTTTTTCAGTAAAATATAAGAAGAACCTGGAATCACTCAATGTTTCTTACCTAAATATTAAAATCCAAGATGGCCGCCTTTAGCATAATAGCAGGAATGAGTGGTTTAGCTGTACTTCTGACTGTTTGTGTCTCTTTAAATCCATCAGAGCCAAAGTACTAAACATAATCCGATCAATTTTAGTGTTTTAATGCATTGTGGAGAGGAAAAACTTTTCTGACTTTGGTCGTTTTTGAGATTTTCGTACCCTTTAGCTAAACATATGAGTATTCACACAGCAATTTATATATCAATTTTATTAAATTCATATTGTTTTTTACTTAATTTCTGTTCCAGTGGAAGTAGACAAACGAAAGACGAAGACATGAGAACGATAAGTCGGTGTTTAAACTGAACCTATTATCCAAAATTTATCATTTTTCACTTTTTTGCCCTTCAATTTTGGTCTTAATTGCTCCTATATGCAACCCAAGCTCTAAACAAAATGTGGAAATGTTGATAAGTTAATGTGTTTTGGTGTCTGGTAAAAAGCTCCCAGTTGTGACATCACAGAGGGCACTGAGCCGTTGCTTAGCAACCTCAACAGAGTTCCACCCGTTACCTAGCAACCCAAGCTGAGCTCCAGCACGTTTGGGCAACTGGTTTTACCGCTGTATAATGGCTGCTGGAACAGACAAGTGTTTTGTTGTTGACTTACCATCCAGAGACCACTTGCTGTATTTTTCTTGGCTGTGCAGGAGGCTCCACTTCTGCTTTTCAAAGATCTACTTGCAGACACTTTCATGTGCAAGTTTAAACAGCAGCTTTTTGGGATTTATTGTGACAAGGCGCCTTAAAAGAGCTAAAATCTCATTATGTTACAATGATTTTATGCAAAAACAGTTGTAAACATGTTTTGTATAGGCCGCAAGAAGCATAATGGGTCACCTTTAACTAAATATCTGAATAGATTGTTTCATGTAAAGCCACAAAAATTACCATTTCAATAAAGTGTTTCATTTAACGTGGGGCTTGTTAGGACAACCATTTCTTCTGAGCCACAAAAGCCAGTCACAAACTACAGCTGTTGTCGTTTACCTCATCCCATATTTTATTCCCCCCCCAGATGATTTGTATACAAAAAAATAAATTTAACATGGCAATCTGATGCAATGCAGCCGCAATCCCTTTCCATACATAGGCAGCCTTTTCAGGTTCATCCGGCTCACTGTGGATGTCAGAACGGCAGAAATGTAGAGAGAGGGAGAGGGAGAGAGAGAGAGGTGAAGAAATAGGAAGTAGCAGAGTGGAAAGGTGAGGGCGTGAAGCATGAATGCTCCAGCAGCACTGCCACCACAAACAGTGTTGACCTGGAAAGCCTCAGTGTGCCGGACATCAGCTTTAGAAAAGCCTTTTAGAGACCTCCTCTGGGGATTAATACTGTTTTGGTGTTTCTGTCTTTGGCTTTTTATTCCTCACTTTCTCGCTCTGTTTGTGTGCGAGTGTCGGCTCGACTTCGGGCGTCGGCACCAGAAACGCGCTTTTGGGCGTTTCTGGTGCTAAAATGGATAAAAGGCGGGAAACAAAAAGATACGGAGGTGGAGAGAAGAAGATGGATTTTTATTTATTTTTTTGTAATTCAGATGAGATGAAAAGGGAAGAAGTTATTTTATTAGTTGATATAAATTTCAGGGTAAAAGAAAGAGTAGGCGAAGGTTTTCTGAGGTTAGAGTCTCTGTTCAAAGTAAAATTAATAAAAAATGTCAGGAACATTTTTTATTTCCTTCACTGTTTTCAGACTCCAAAAAACGTCACTTATTAAGATTATAAATAACCAGAGTATGAAAACAACATTGAATAGTGAGTACACGATGATGATTGATAGCACTAAGACCCGCCTCCTGCCTCTGATTGGTTGCATTTCTTCAGACAGCAATAGCAGGAAGTGGAGTATATTAATCTTTTCCCAGATTAACTGTCTCATAACAAGCTGTCATAATACGGTGACGGTTTTACCAAATATGCAAAAAACATACATTTATTTTTAAAATGTTTTGCGTTTTGTCGAATTCAAACAACCAACGGAGTAAATGTGACCCAGTTGTTGCAGTAACCGTGAAACCCAAAATGAACTGGCGGAGCTAAAAGTCTCATCGTTGGATGAGACAGTTGGAGACGAGGAGATTAAAAAAGAAAGCCCTTCTCCTCTTATCAGCTCATCGGGCGAATGGACTTTGTCCGACGAAAAGCTAATCATGGCTGACAGCTAGCGTCGCATCAAACAGGTAGCATAGCTTCGCCTAGCACTGGACGCTGGATTGCTTTTGACAGAAAACATCCAAATAAAACATTAGCAGGGCTTACAGGGAGAAACCCACTGAGTAAATTATTCACACATTGACTTACTGACGGAATGAAAGCTTCTGTCTCCTCTCTAATCCCCAGCACAGCTTTTGGTAATAGCGCCGCGCTCAAGAGTTTCCTCTCACAAGGCTCTATTCATCAAACTTTCCAGCGTATGAAATCGCCGTCTGACAGGCTTTTGAAATCCTGCGGCTCCTGCATTATTATGGCGTTTAGCCTCAAACAGCCTCTCGCGATGGTGATTGCTTTGATTTTAATTGGGATCTTCTCGGCGTTGCTGCCGCCTCTAATCCAGCCGTCTCCCACCGGTTGGAAAAGGGTCGCTCGCGGTGAGGCCTGTTCGCTCCCAACGCCGGGTCGTCCTATTGAGTTTGGCGGCGGGGAAAGGCCGCGCGTCGCGGCGGGGCGGCTTGTATTTTTGCTGTAAAGTCACAGGTAATTGAGAGATGAAATATAGAAGCCATTTGATGTGGCTGGAAGTGTCAAACAGCCGCTGTCCTTGGTCTCCGGAGACGAGCTTATGGCATGGAAAAGCACCATTTAGCTCGTCCATCCTTGAAAGACTAAGCCATGACCCCACTGGGGAAAAATAAAACACATGGAAAGGCTTACCAGGTGCATGTCTCTCCAGACAACTGAGGAATCATGGCGCACCTTTGTTCTCCATGAAGCCGGACCACCTGCTGCTTTCTAAATGATCCTAAAAAATAATCCTTTATATACAACGGAGAGGTTTGCTGCTGCTGCTGCTGCTTAAACTCACAACACAATGGTTTCTAGGGAAGAACATAAAATGTTACCAGGCATTTTTGGTCTAGTTTTGAGTACAAATGTCTTATTACACACTAAATAAGACAAAGCTGATATAAAAGTAGCTTTTCAGCTAAATGTATGAGCTTGTGTTCAGTCAATAAGTCATTAATACTGATGGAAAAGTTTTCTATGCTAGCTTTGTTGCTAGCTAACTAGCTAACAAGACATGTTTCCCATGTGATTTTGTGTTTTTTTTTCAGTGCAACAAGGCAGTACAAATAAAAAAACAACTCAAAGTAACAGGTTATGAAACAACACTGCAAAAACACAAAATCTCACCAAGTGAATTTGGCCTAATTTCTTGTGCAAATATGTTATTAAGACAAAACTAACGTAGATGTAGCTTGGGTTGCTAGGTAACGGGTGGAACTTTGCTGGGGTTGCTAGGTAACGGGTGGAACTTCGCTGGGGTTGCTAGGTAACGGGTGGAACTTCGCTGATGTTGCTAGGTAACAGGCGGAACTTCACTGGGGTTGCTAGGTAACGGGTGGAACTTCTCTGATGTTACTATGTAATGGGTGGAACTTTGCTGGGGTTGCTAGGTAACAGGTGGAACTTCGCTGGGGTTGCTAGGTAACCGGGCAGTGCCTGCTGATTTGTGACATTACATTTCAAAGGTTTTTGAAAGCATTTTCCAGACACCAAAATACTTTAACTCATTACCGAAAAGAAGCTCGGTCTGTTTTTAGAAGCAAAAGAAACCCAAGTGGAAGTATAAAAACGTAGAAAATGCGAATTTTGGATAATCGCTCCCAGTTAAAAGGATCGTATCTTTATCTCTCAGCAGCCACGTTGTGTGTTTGTTGGAAGGTCAGGAAACCTCTCGGCTCCAGCGTGGAGGTCTGGAGAACAGAGAGAGGATTTTGGGGGTCTGTGCCACGGTGACTAATGGCGTCCCTAAAAAGTACGATTGGGGCATAAATTTCTTATCAGCTTTTTAAAATCTTGGTGATGAATGTCCTGCTCTTTTGGCATAATGAAATCCTGTCGCCTCTGGAGTCTCTCAGTAATTAGTCTCAAAGAGGGAAAAAATAAAATCACCTCATGGAGACAAAGTTTGCCAAAGTTTAATCTTCAACAAAAGGACTGCGCCATGTTGACCACAACTTCACATCCACGTCAGTTTGACGTCTGGATTAGAAAACAAATAAATAAATTCAAGTTTTTCCTCATAGATTCATTAAAAGGCTAAAATTAATGACTTCTGCTCTTGATGACCAATTATAGAGTCAATTTCTGCCAAAGAAAACAGAATGTTTTAGGAAGAATCAGGAGATTTCTGAGTTAAAAACAGATAACAAAAAACTAAAACAAAAACTCAGAAATGTGAAAAGTCAAGAATTTGCCAGAAGAAAGTCAGAAAATTTGAAATTAATTTCAGAAAATTTCCACAGAAAATGTGGAAATTTCTTGGTTTCAAAAGCAGAAAATTTGAAAGAAAGACCTCAGAAATTTCTGAGTTTCAAGTCAAAATTTTTCAATATTTGAAACTCAGAGATTTACATGTTTTTTCTAGAAAATTTCTGAAATTCATCTCTAAATGTTAGTTCTTTTCCATCAAATTTTTGGTTTTTGAAGCTAAAATTATCTGGAAAAACTAAAAAATTTCTGAGAATAATTTCAATTTATTTCCACTTTTCAAACTCAATCTCCAAGTTTTTCTTCATGAAATTTTTCTGAGATTTTTTTTTCTTGCAAATTTCCAACTTTTGGGTCTCAGAAATTTCCACATTTTTTTCTAAAAAATTTCGTACATTGATCTGAAAATCTCTGAGACGTTTGACAGAAGTTGACTCCTCCTCTGGTTCTCGCCGTCGTGTAAACCTCCGACTGCAGCTGGATGGGAACCAAAATGGCCGACGTCCCCTGACGGGAGGCCGCTCTCTCCCACGGCTGTGCGTTCGGGTTTCCGTCGTTGCCTCCATCCATCAGCAGCGGTTGCTGCGGTTAATCACACTGAGTGGAGAATGACTCGCGGAGGCAGGGGTTACCCCCAGCCAGAGCTCATTTCAGGGCCACACAGCAGCAGCAGCAGCAAACTCCAATCCATTTCCAGTTATCTCGCTGAGAAACTCTCTTTCTCATGCCTCCCCTTATTTTCTCCATTTTTGATAAATTTGAGGCACTTTTTCCCCCAGGTTTGCTGCCAGTCTTCCTCAAGAACCTTAAAATGTGAGGAATATCGTGAGTTACTTCTTCTTTCAGGGGAATAACACCCAGCATGCTGAAGAAACTGCTTACAAAATGCCGTTTTTATTTATCTTACACTCTTACAAAAAGTGCTAAAAGTTGACCAAAGTGCTTCAACACAAAGCCCAAAAATTAATTCAGGCATCAAATTAACCTGGAATGAGCTTGAACACATAAAACTGAGATAAATAAAACACATAAACTGGTGTAACCTTTCGGTGTTAATGAGAAAGCCTCACCTCCATTAACAGGAACTTTATGTGGTTGTTTATATGATGGAGGTCCTGCTCCTGTTTTCCTTCTTCTTCTTCAACTTGTTTTCATCATCATGACTTGTTCTCTGTGTTTTACACAATAATTCACATTCAATTTATTTCTTAAAAGTGATCTTTCAGGTTTTCAGAAGATCTTGTGAATGTTTTTTTTAATGTTTTTGATACTTTTTAATTTACTCATTTTCTAATCAGAAAGATCTGATGGAAATAAACAGGAGGAGGCAAAAGACATGATGAAGATGTCTTAAAAACATCATCAAATAACAAGATCATTGGATCTAAAGATACATTTATTGGTTCGTTTTTCTCTCTCTGTTGTGAAAATTCAACATTTTTAAAACTGTCAAAACCTGCATTTGTTAGTTTCTATATTCTGAAGAGAGTGCAGCTTCCAAAGCTGCACTCTCTTCAGAATATTTCAGTTATTCTCTATGAAAAAAATCAACAAATTTAAAGGGAATATATTCTACAACATTCACATTATGCATGTTATTTATTTATTTATTTTATTTCCATTTGGGTCTCAACTGCTTCTACAACCAAATCACTTAAAAACAAAATCACTGTTAATATTTTTTGGTGTCTGGAAAATGAGCCGTATCAGAAACTTCCTTATTAAGTCACATTCCAGGGGCTCTGCAGCGTTACCTAGCAACCTCAGCAGAGTTCCACGCGTTACCTAGCAACCTCAGCAGAGTTCCACGCGTTACCTAGCAACCTCAGCAGAGTTCCACGCGTTACCTAGCAACCTCAGCAGAGTTCCACGCGTTATCTAGCAACCTCAGCAGAGTTCCACCCGTAACCTAGCAACCTCAGCAGAGTTCCACGCGTTACCTAGCAATCTCAGCAGAGTTCCACGCGTTACCTAGCAACCTCAGCAGAGTCCCACGCATTACCTAGCAACCTCAGCAGAGTTCTGCCCATTACCTAGCAACCTCAGCAGAGCTCCACACGTTACCTAGCAACTTCAGCAGAGTTCCACCCGTAACCTAGCAACCAAACTGGAGCGCCGCCACATTTGGTCAGCTGGTTTTACTGCTGTACGCGCCGTACAATGGCTGCTGGAAGAGACAACTGTTTTGTTTTCGACTTACCATCCAGAAACCACTTGCTCTATTCTTGCTGGTTGTGCAGGAGGCTCCACTTCTGCTTTTCAAAGATGTATAATTCCGTGTCTGTCTGGAGTCACTTTCAGGTGTGAGTTGGGGGGCATGGCCAGCAGCAACTTATTTTGATTTAAAGTGATAAGACGCCTAAAACAACTCATTCTGAAAGTATATCAAACTAGGCAGAACTGATCGACATAAATCTAAGAATGAAAATATAATGAACATGGGGTTTTTTTAATAGATAATCTAGCCTGTTCAATAAAGCATAATAGGTCACCTTTAAAGAGATGTTTGACTTGACATCCAGATATAACTTGCTGCATTCTTTTTGGTTGTGCAGGAGGCGCCATGTCTGCTTTTCAAAGATATACAGTTGTATACTTATGCATCTGTTCGCAGCCATTTTGAGAGTGTAAACGTTGAGTTGAGTTAATCAAGGTGATATGAGAGATCACTCAGGAGATCCACGGATCAAATATGAGACTAAATGTTCAGAAATTTGAACGCTGCCCAAACGTTTAATGGGCAGCGTTTCTGCCCGTTTCAATAATCTCTCACTTCACCCACTTTTCTCGTTTTATAGTTTTTATGATCATCCCTCCTCTGAAACCGTTGTGCTTTTTTTTTTTTTTTTCTCCCCCGTCTGAACCGTTCCCGGCGGTGAAAAAATGCGAAGCGCCGGCATCCATCACCGGATGACAAGCCGACCTGCGAAGGCACGGCGAGACATTTACATTCTGTGGCCTTTCGTCGGTCCCTCTGCTCCGGCGGCCGGCCTCGCGAGGCTCAGACTGACATGCACTTTCCAGGTTTGTTGTGTTTCTACAAATAGACTTCTCCTCTGCATTTACCATCAATTTTTTAAAGAACAAAATGCAGAATTGTGTATATTTTAACAGGGAGGTTCTTGAAAACTCCCTCTCCTCTGGGCCCCCAAAGCGTTGCCCGAGGTGAAGACGTCTTTTACAGGCAACCGGTTTGAATCTGGTCGTGAAAAATGCGGCTTGCTTTTACAGCGTTTCTGCTAAACGTGGCAGAAAATTGCGAGTAACTGAATATCCGTCCTGGAGCCGCCGCATCTCCCGGATGGTTTAATGATGAACGACAAGGACATGAAGGAAAACGAAGCCCGGATGAAGGTGTGTCGGTAATTCCAGCCGTTTTATTAAGCGCCGTATAGTTGCCTATTAAGCTGCCATGCTGTAATTTGCGGCCTCACGGGCCGGCGGTGATCTAAGCAGTCAGTAACCTATTAGGAAGCTTTGTTATAAAAACAAGCCGCCTATTGTTGCAGAAGAAACCTTCTCTGACAGCAACGCTGTGTTTTCACCCGGGCTTAATTTGTACGTCTTCTCCTCAGGAAGATTAATTGAAAACAGAATCACCATAACTCACTCAAGGTTAATGCAACCTATGCTCAATTAGGTGTTTGAGAATGAGCAGCTGTACGGTACACTGTAAAAAAAACCAACTATAAAATTAAAGAAGTTTCCTGACCGTTGAATCACATTGACGCAATGGTTCGTTCCTAAATATGAGCATATGTCTTCTTGGCTAATCTTACAACCAGGAAGTGTGACGTCACACTTCCTGGAACTTTGTAGCTGGCAGCCATCTTGGTAGGTATCTGTTACAGTTGCTGTGGAGTTGCTATGACAACAGTAAACAAGTCACAAGCTGAGAATTTGGCCTCCCATCATTACTGCCAAACTAAATAATAGACATAGTTCTCATGTGACGTCACGCTTCCAGGAACTTTGTAGCTGGCAGCCATCTTGGTAGGTATCCGTAACAGTTGCTGTGGAGTTGCTATGACAACAGCAAACAAGTCACAAGCTGAGAATTTGGCCTCCCATCATTACTGCCAAACTAAATAATAGACATAGTTCTCATGTGACGTCACGCTTCCAGGAACTTTGTAGCTGGCAGCCATCTTGGTAGGTATCCGTAACAGTTGCTGTGGAGTTGCTATGACAACAGCAAACAAGTCACAAGCTGAGAATTTGGCCTCCCATCATTACTGCCAAACTAAATAATAGACATAGTTCTCATGTGACGTCACGCTTCCAGGAACTTTGTAGCTGGCAGCCATCTTGGTAGGCAGTCTCCGAATTCTGACTTTAATTTCATAATTCAGCTTTTTCGTACAATTATGACTTTTTTCGTATAACTCTGACTTTAATCTCAGTACTCTCATTTTTTTCCAGTACAATTCTGACTTTTTCGTCTTCAGAATTCAGATTTTATTCCTCCAAATGTGGGCTTCACTCTCATAATTCTGAGATTAAAGTCAGAATTGTGATGAAAAAGCCCAGTTGCCTGCAGAAACGCTGCTGGTTTCCTTGCTGTTTGACGATAAGCTCCTCGCCCCTTCAGTTATTTGTGTTTTTCTTGTCTCGGTGTTCAGCTGGCAGGGTGAATGTAAAGGGTGAACAGGCTTAGTGAATTTCAAAGTCACCCAGGCAGCTTAATGGCTTCCCTAAATGACTCAGCACATTATTTCCAGTTGTACAGTAGTCCATTACATGGTGCGTTGCCGTGCCCATACAGTGTTTGGTCTCACTCGCCTCCCGTCCTTCTGGCGCTCGCTCAACAAACCACTCGAGCCTGAATGCAAAATGCCGTCCCCCTGGCTGCAACATTAAGGACGGTTCAATCTCTTTAGTGCTTACCTCAGTCCTGCCGCCGACACCCTCCGCCCCACGGGCCCCGATGGCAAAGGTGATAGCTAAAAGTGTAGCTGCCAAAAGTACGTGGAGCAAAAGAGAGCAATTAGTAGTCCTCTGCACCATAATCCCCGGGAGACAAGCCCCATCAATCATGGTGCTAATCCTTTGTTTCTCAATAAAGATAACCATGCTGCAGGGAGTTAACATTTTCTTAATAAGTCATCCCACTCAGGTACAGCCGAAATGCCAGACTGGCCCAGAATCAGCCTTATCCTTTATGTGTGACATTGAGTTGATAAGAGGACACCAAGACAAGTGTGTTATTTTGACATTTCAATGGTAATGGGACCAGCAGAGGTGGTGCGGGTTGGGAAAGATTCATATTTTGATTGCATTAAACCTGTCTTACCCTGTGATGGATCGGCCCCGCCTCTCGGCCTCTGACTGAAGAGATAGACAGCACAAGGACAAAAAATGGATGGAGGGATAAACCAACTTGAACTAAATCTTTACTAGTGTTTCCTGTTTATTTATAAGCTACGATTAGCTTATAAATCCCTAGCTAGCTGCTACAGAAAAAAGTTGTTGCAGAGATGTACATTTTCATGAAGGATAAAATAAATGAAGAAATAAAACCAACATGTTAGCACAGTTGGCTGCAACACAAGGTCTAAAAATGCTGTTAGCCCTTGTAACAGAAATGTTGGTGCTGTACATTTTTATGAAGGACAAAATAAATTAAAAAATAAAACAACCAGCTCCCCACCTGTTTGTTTACAAGAATTTGCTAGCATGTTAGCATAACATGCTAACATGCTAGCATGCTGACAAGAATGCCAGCTGGCTAGCATGGAAAGAATGTGAATTTGTTACTCTAAAAAAATACCATTAGCCACTGCAAGGCTAACAGACATGTTGGTGCTTTACATTTTCATGAAGGATTAAATAAATGGGGGAAAAACATTTCTGAAACCAAATCTCCATCTGTTGTTTATTTACAAGCTTTTGCTAGCATGTTAGCACAGCTAGCTGCTACAGGAAGTTACAAAACTGGCCATTTAAAATTCAGAGGAGCTGCTTCATTAAAAAGTGAATCATTTATGATCCTAGTTTTGTCTTTAAAGGGTTAACTGGAGCTTTTTTATTTTTCTCGGATAAATTAAAATGTGTTTTTATGAATATTGCATCAAAAGTCAAATTATGATTGCTACCAATTCTTATTAATTCGAGAAGATATGTATATTTTTGGCTATCCTAATTTACATGGGTCACTATTGTCGACCCATTTAAAATCTCTAGTCACCAGTTTTACAGCTAAAATTGCTCCAATGACAAAATATCTTCCATTCTGAAGTAATTTAATTGCTAAAACATTAAATTAAAAGCAGAAATTGACACCCAGTGAAAAAACAGATTCCATGAACCATAAAAATCCGTATCAAATGTCAGAGCTGTTCATCAGAGTGTCACCCAAACAAAAAGCAGCATCATGGGTCGTTTGTGCAAGCTTTTATGTTTCGAAAGAGGTGACCTGTTGCAACCACGTGCAGAAGGACTGCAGAGACCCCAGGAGGAGGTTTGACCCGGACAAGCACGGAAACTGAGCTCTCTGCTGCACCGCAAATGTCACGACAAGTTACAGCCTGACCTGCGCCGTCCAGCTACCCAAACCCCCATTTATTAGTCTTACATTTGGCTTCTTTTTCCTACAGGCTTCTGACCTAAACGCTATAAACGACAAAATGGATGGAAAGTTCTTAGATATTCTGGTTATTGCAACAAAAGCAATGGATGATTGTGAAATCAGGCGGATCTGTGAAATGCTTGAGATTTTTAACTGAAGAAGCATTTTTTTTTAGGATAAAATGAATTTAAATGCTTCTTTGTGAATAAATAAATGTATTAATAACACCATTATTATATAAATAATCTTATTTTTAAAATCTACATTTAGTCTGCCTAATTTAAAAGTTCAGTGGTGCATTTATATTTTTATGAAGGATTAAATAAATTACTGAAACCAAATCTCCATCTGTAGTTTATTTACAAGCTTTTGCTAGCATGTTAGCACAGCTAGCTGCTACAGGAAGCCCAAATTAAACAGCCCAAAGTATTTTTACTGTACTGCTTTTACATCAGAAATATGTGTTTCCAAAAATAAAAGTATTGCTCTTTCACGTTTATGTAAAAATGGCTGCAAACAGATGAGCAACTATACAACCGTGCATCTTTGAAAAGCAGAAGTGTCGCGTCCAGCACAAACAACAAGGACGGAGCAGGCGCTTTCTGGATGGTAAGTCAACAACAAAACGCTACAGAAGTAAAATCAGCCGATCAAATATGCTACGACTCAGCCTGGGTTGCTAGGCAACGGGCGGAGTTCTGCTGCGGTTGCTAGGAAACGGCGCAGTGCCTGTAGAGGGTGACTTGGAAGGGAAGTTTTCAAAACGGCTCATTTTCTAGACACCAAAAATCATAAACTGTTTATAAAAACCATCTGGGTGGTTTTTATAAAGCGTTTGGTCGGTTGAGACCAAAACAAAAGTTAAAAAAAAAACTTGTATAAAATGTGAATTTGTAATAGATCCTTTTTTAAATTGGTTAATTTTTTTTCCCCCTAAAGAATATCTGAGATATTCCAAAGAATGCAGCGGTAAAACCAGCTGACCAAACGTGCTGGAGCTCCATTTGGGTTGCCAGGTAACGGGGGGCAGCACCTGCTGATTTGTGACGTTGCAGTCACCAAAACACATCAACTTATTGCCAGAAAACGGCTGGATGAGGGTTTTCAAAAGTATTTTGGGCCGTTTTTAGAAGCAGCCGAGTTCCAAATTCAAGTACAGAAACATGGAAAAAGTGAATTTTGCAGTGTAGGTCCCTTTTAAAACATTGTGGATGACGTTTAAGAGCCAAGGAACCAACCAGTTGCCAAGCAGAGCCCATGCCCCTAATGAGCAATCTTCATTGGGTTCAGGTGTTTTGTGAGGCTTTTCATCAAACCTTTGCGGATTTCCACGAACATTTCAGCACAAACACTCAGGATGCTGCAAACTTCCCCTGCGTGAAGGTAAATCATTGTTAAAGGCACTCAGATATCTAATCAAATAGGTTTGGGTTAGAGTGGAGCTCTAATTGCGAGCTGCAGCTTCAGGGCATTTCTCAGAAATTATACAGTAAAAAGAGTTAGCTCAGAAATTCATCACGACGGCCCAAAGGCATCGCTTTAAGAACGAGCCATTTTTCTGCGCCGCATAAAGGGATATCTGCTGGAAGGCAAATAAAATACCCTTCTTGGTTCTTCGACTCCAAACTAATCTTGCATATTTTCCCCTGGAATAACAGAAACCTTGTCTGCAGAGGAGCAGCAGAAGAAGAAGAAGAAGTGTGACCTTGAAGGCGTCTCCGTGTCCAATCTGCTGCGGCCGGATCCATCCATCATGTTTCTCTTGTTCACCTTTGTCTCGGTGAAAACATTTCGCACCTTGTTTCTCTCTCTCTCTCTCTCTCTCTCTTTTCTTTTCTTTTTTTGTTTCTCCCCGTCATCCCGCTGCTCCAGCGTCTCGGCGGGTCTCTGGGATGTGATGTCTGCAATGCTTCAAGGTCAAGAGTGCTTAGCTAGATATTAAAGAGACAGATGGGTGGAAGAAACCGAGTGGGATGGCAAAGCAATGCAATTATAACCCATGCCCACTGTCCACACACACACACACACACACACACACACACACACACACACACACACACACACACGAGAAGCGAGACAAACACAGAGCGAAAGTGGGTGAGAAATAGATAGACAAGAGATCAGTGCTATCTCGGAAACTCTGTGGAGACAATCTAATATCAGCATGAGTCCACAACAGTTAGAGCATGCACGCACTCATGTACAAGCAGCCGCGGCTGTGCACACACACGTGGCGCAGAGATCGTCTGATAGGAATCGTAATGGCTCATTAAAGCACCAAAGTGATCCCGCGGACGGCACCGGGAGGAGGAAAACAGAGTGAATGATTGATACAGTGAAACGGCGCGCGCTCCCTCCACCAGCCCATTAAGGGTGATTTACAGGGACTGTGGAGAAGCAGCCGGAGTGGGGAAGACGTTCCCTCTCCCTGCGTTTCGCTTGATTCCAGCCGCACTCGCCGGCTGATTGAGAGAGTGCGGGGAAATGAAAATGAAAATGTTTTGCACCACCCGGAGATCTCGCTGTCGAGGGAGTAATTGCTCAGGTAACAGCCAAAAAGACAGAAAAAAACTGAACCGACTCGGCTGAACCGGACTAATTGTGTTTCGGTGGTTTGTGTGATTGGTTGCTGTCACTCAGTTACTGTTACTTTTACGGGTTACATTTACTCAAATGCATTTAATTTGGTAACTTTTTTGAAAAAATTTACTTCTAAGAGTAATTTTACTGCGCTGTACTTTTTACTTTTACTTTTATTTTAAAGTATTTCTGCTCTAACAAGAGTAAAATTCCTGGATTTTCTTTAACAAACATGACACAGACAAACACCTGCAGCTTTTGTTAAAGTTTAATTAGTTTTATTTGGAAACAAACTGATTTAGGAAAAGTTTATTTTGTTGTTTTTGTCACTTATATGAATTATTGTCATTTTTGGCCTTAAAATACCAAAATTTCCATTTAACTTTATATTTTGTTCTGTCTGATGATGTAATTTTTAAATAATAAATGATTTTATCAGTCATTTAATTCTTAAAAATTACGTCATCAGACGGAACAAAATATAAAGTTAAATGGAAAATTTTGGTATTTTATGGATGAAAATAATTAACAGAATTACAAAATATCAAAATCGGGCAAAAATTATTTTTTTCCAAATCAGTTTCTTTCAATAAAAAACTTATAAAACTTTAACACAAACTGCAGGTGTGTGTCTGTCTGATGGGTTTTTGGTTAAAACATGTTTGTTTTTCATTCAGTGGGAAGAAAATCCAGACATTTTACTCAAGTAAGAGCAGAAATACTTCATAACAAAAGTAAAAGTAAAAAGTACAGCGCAGTAAAATTACTCTTAGAAGTAAATTTTTTCAAAAAAGTTACCAAATTAAATGTATTTGAGTAAATGTAACTGGTTACTACCCGGCTGCGGTTTTAACAAAACTCAGACCTGCAGGTTTTATACGTTTTATTTTGAAAGAAACTGATTTGGAAACATTTTATTTGGTCTCATTTTGTCATTTTTTAAAATTGTGTCATTCATATTAGTCCGTTCAGTCCTTAAAATACCAACATGTCCACTTAACTTTACATTTTGGATGAGCTAATGATGTAATTTTTAAACATCAAATGATTAATAATGTGATTAAACTTTTTACCAAATACTTTTTTACATTTTTTAAATAATAAACTGAACCTAATCCACTTCCAGTGTGTGCCATTAAACCGAACTACCGCCGAATAAACAAAGTACATTGAAATGAACTGAACAAGATGAAGTACTGATGGAAAAATATAACAAAAGCTAAACTTTTCTGCTCTTGGCCTAATCTCTCTGAAAGCCTTAAATCCTTTTTCAAAGTAATATTCCTTCTTGAAGGGACACAGCACACGATCAAGGCGTTATTTACACAGATTGGACATTCGGCACTAATAACGGTCACGCAGTGAGGAACATTCACTGGTTTCATTAGCTGCACATGAGTTGCTGCGGTTATAATAGCGCATGCATCTGCGTTAGCCTCTGATTGCTGTTCTCTGCTCTGCATCCAATTTCATGACGGACGTTACAGGCTAACAACCCACATTAGCTATAATCTGCTTTTGTTGGTTGCTCCTCGGTTTTAGTCAGGTGAAACTAGCAACTATTAAGAAGGTAGGTTATTTTTCAGAAAGGGTTTTTAGCAAATAAGAGAGATTGTGTGCCTGTAACATGAATGCTGTGGGCTAAAAATAAACTCTGTCACTTTTATCAAAGCTATAGAAGCACGCTGAATGTCAAAAAGTTTTTATTTTGCAATAAACCTCCAAGCTTACAGTCAGCACCTCAACAAGAGAGGAAAAAGCAAGGACATGGCACATGTAAAAGCAGATGACTGTGCACTAATAGGCCTCTAAAGCCTTGTTATAAATAGTAAAACGTTAAATAGCTGCAAGGCTCAAGAACTCACCCACACACGCGCTAGGCATAAGGACAAGAAATCGTTGCCCTTAAGTATTTTGCACTGTGACATGGAGCATAACCTCTGGATAATTAGCTATTTTAATCTGTTTCTAGAGCACAAACACCAGTGGTGTCAGCTGCAGGCAGCATGGACAACATATTCTCTAACCTAAAAAGATGGATTTGAAACTAAAATAGAGCCGTTAAGAAGCTAAAGAGCTTTCTTACTATTATCTATAATTTGACTGGGTAATGCTGAGTAGCATAAATACAAGATCTGGTATTGAAGTCAGGCTGTCATTATCTTACATATAGCACACATATTTGGAGAAAACACAGTTTTGAGAATAAAAGACGCTCAGGACTTTAAAGCTACTCAAACTTACAGATACACAAGTTAAGACAAACCCCAGCTACTAAAGCTAATAGCAGTTCTAGCTAAGCATTAGTACAAGCTAACAGTAACTCTGCCTAATGACTGCTCCATTTTCCATCTTCTCCATTTTGTCCACTAAAGATACAAGTGTATTAATACATGCTGGCTAAAGGTTTTACAAACTAACAGTGATATAAGTTAGCTGCTGCTCAGGCTAGCCTTGCTAGCTAAGTAAGCGACTACATTCCATTAGCTACACATTTTTGGAACGATCTGAGTTTTGGGAATAAAGGATGATCAGGATTTTAACATCAATTTAATGGCCACTGAATCTTAAAGCATGTCCAACTTACAGATATACAAGTTAAGACAAACAATAGCTACAAATGCTAATGGCTAACTCTAGCTAACAGTTACACAAGCTAGCAGTACAAACTGCAGAAACTCTGGATAATGGTTGCTCCGTTTTCCATCTATTCACTGTGTCCAGTTTAGAAACATAACATAAGAAACAAGTTAATAGATAAACATTAGCTAAATGTTTTAAAAACTAACAGTCATACAAGCTAGCTGCACCTCTGGCCAGCCTTGCTAGTTAAGCACAAGCCATTAGCTACACATTTTTGACACAATCTCTGTTTCGTAAATAAATCACACTCAGGAATTAACATGACTTTAATGGCCACTAAATGTTAAAGCTACAACTTACAGATACAGCAGGTCTAGCTAACGGTTACAGAAGCTAGCATTAGAACAATCTAACAGCTACTCTGGATAATGATCACTCCATTTTCATCTATTCACTGTGTTCATTTCATCCACTCAAGATACAAGTTAATGGATACATGCTAGCCAAAAGTTTGACAAGCTAACAGTCATACAAGCTAGCTGCTACTCAGGTTAGCTTTGTTATTTGGAGCAATCTCAGTTTTGGGAATAAGAGATGCTTGGGAATTTAATTTAAGTTGAATCCCCACTGAATCTAAAAGCTACTCCAACTCATAGATATACAAGTTAAGACAAAACCCACCTACTAAATCTAATAGTGGCATTGGCTAACAGTTACCCAAGCTAGCATTAGTATAAGCTAACAGCAACTCTAGCTAATGATTGCTCCATTTTCAAGTTTGTGGATACACGCTAGCCAAAAGTTCTTGCTAAGTATTTTTGTCTACTTTCTAGTGCAAACACTTGAAATAACTAACTTTTTAGTACTTTAAAAAATATATATATTAATGATTTATTAAATATGCTTCTTTTATCTCACAGAAAAGTAAATTCTAAGTTATTTCTTTCTTATTTCAACCAGAAACTAAACCAAAATTACTTTTAATATCTTCTCATATGGAGCAGTTAAAACATTTCTGTGTAAAAATACCCAATGATACCCATTCCAACCACAAAGTGGATAATTCTCAGTAATAATTGCTTTCATTTCAGTAATTGTCCTCAAACTTACTTTTACCTCCCAGTGAGCAAACTGAAATTGCATTTACGGCCTGATTGATAATTAATTAAACGAGGGCTGTCCGCATCAGGACGGTCACACTGCGACCCTGCGCCATTATTTACTCCTGACTATGGAGATGTCGGCAGTCCCATATGAGTCCACATGATTGCGGACAAGAGAAGAAGAAGAAGCAGCAGCGGCGGCGCTGTGAAACGGAGCCTGCCTCACGCTGAGGCAATTGAGTCAGGAAATGGAGGTCGGAGTGGGGTCATGGCATCCAAACTCAGCAATCTGAAGATTTTGTGTTTTTCACAATCCCCTTACCCAATCGCCCTCTCCCGCTGTCTCCCTCTCTCTCACAAACAACTGCAGCCCCGCCATGCCTCCCAGTCCTCCTGAGGTGAGAGTGTGATATCAACCAATCTGTTTCAGCCGCCCCCGTAACCCCGACAGTCGCGGCCACGCCGCCCCCAGCCTTCCTGTTCCTACCCAGTTTGCCACAGCGACACCAGAACCGACTGCTGGACTCCCAGAGGCTCCAGGGAGAGAAGGTGTTAAGTGAGCCGAGAAGGAAAGAAGCAGCAGAAAGAGAGTCCTTTACGACCCACGCCCGTTTTTTAACGTCTCTCTAAACCGAGTCACCGTATCGTCAACGGGATGAGGGTTGATGTAGATACAAAGAAAATTGGAGTAAATTTCCACCAAAATGACTTGGAAATTTTTAGATTTGTACCAGGAGTTTTGTAGTAGTAATTTGTACATCTCTGAGTTTGAAAAGCCAAACATTTGCTTGAAAATTTCACAAATTTTGAAAGTTATCTGAGATTTTCTAAGAAAAAATGTGGACATTTCTGAGTTTCAAGTTTAAAACTTTCTACAAAATCCATACAATTTTATATATAATCTAAAAAAAATTATAGAAAATCATGTAAGTTTATGAGTTTGAAATTTGCTAGGAAAAAAATCTGATATTTCTATTTGCTGGGAACTCTTCCCCTTCCGATTTTTTTATTTTTTTTTAGATTAATCTTAGAATTTTTGGAGAAACATTTATGAAAGTCAAAAATTTGCTTGAAAAAAATCAGAAGTTGAACACGGTCAACTTTTGGAAATATTCAAGCTTTTTCAATGTGGAAATTTCTGAGTTGCAAAAGTCAAAAATGAAAAATGTATGACTTCTGAAAATGTTCAAGTTGTTAGAGATTATTCTCAAATTTTAGCAAATTTTACACTCAGACATTTCCTGTCTTTTTTTTCTTGATAATTTCTGAGATTAATCTAAAAGTTGGAGTTTTTTCTAATTGATTTAGTGTTGTAGTTCGGCCTCCAGTCACCGGAGGGCGCTGCGGGTCATCGTTAAGCGGAGCCCCTGAGACAGGATTAAAGATGGCGGCGGGTACGTTCATCAACGGTAAAGAGAAACAGTGCGGTGCGGGATGCTAAACGCACTTTAAGCGGTTCTGTTTCAAAATATAAACACTCGAAACGTTTCTTAAGTTTCACCTCAATAAAGTTTTATCCATCCGAGCTAAGAAAGTGAGGATACGATGACAGAAAAGCAGGAAGATAACGGAGGAAACTCCGTTTTATGGGATAAAACACGATGCTAATAACCAAGATTGATATCAACGGCTGTCGCACTTCACGGATTAAAGTTTTATTCCTTCAAGACCAACAGACGGCGCTTCTGTATCAACATCTCTGTAAGTGTCTTAAATATTTTATTAATTTTATATTTTATTTTCCTATTAGCAGCTTAATAAGTTCTTGTTTTGCTACATTTCGTAAATATGTAACCTTAAGTTGAGAACCACAGTTTCTCAAGTTAAATCAACTGATAAAATAATGTTAAAATTTAATGTTTTAATTCAGCATATTATAACAAATGTATGTTGTGGAGAGTCGGCCTCATTCATACAGGAGAAAACTCAGGTTTTTAAGTAAATGGCTGCTTATCAATAAGGTCAGTCAATTAGATTCACTCATTAAAACCCCTAAAATATCAGATCTATTAAAATTTCAGCATTAGTCAGTTGGACTTGGTTTGGAGATGAAATTTGCAGTATTTGTTACTCTTTCACCTGCTGCTAAGGTTGTTTTCTTTTTAAATCTTACTACCAAAATGTCTATTTTTGAAAATTTGTGGCATTTTTCTGCTGTTTTTTTCAGTAAATTCCCTTTTTTTTGTTTTGTTTTTGTACTCCAAATAACAATCAATTACTAAATCAGTTGACAATTCTTCACAAATGATCCGATTAATCCTTTTAGCCCTAATTGAAATGAAAGGTTAGATGAAGGTACAGTTGAAAAGCAGACTCTAGTTGAAGGCTGGGCTACTGTGTGTGTTTTCAGGTTATCTTGGAGGAAATAAAAACGGCAGTGGCCAGCAGATGTGCTGGATAATATGTCAGAAACAGCAGTGGCCCCATCTCTTTCTGCTGCTTTCATTTCAAAGTGAAATGTGTGGAAACTCATCTGGCCAATGAGGCGAATTTTAAAGGCAAAAAGCTGCAGCTACTTAGACGGCAGGGCAGCCAGCGGGGCTAAAGAGGCATCCCATTCCTGCCGCTGTGAATTTCTACGAATTTTAACTTCACTATCGCTTTTCCATAAGATGAGCAATTTTATTCTTTCTCCAGCTGCTTATAGGTTTAACAGCAGAGAATGCATTGTTTTGCCTCTTCTTGTGTCAAGCACTCATTAAACAAAACAACCTACTTGCTGAACTGAAACACAGAGAAAGAGGCAAAGATCAAACATAACAATGTCTTGAAATAGAAAATTAAATATAATGAGTCTGCTATTTGCCACATAGCAGAGCATGTTTATGTTTTATAAAGCCATGTTGGCAATCATCTGCAGTTCTCAACCACGCAGGTTAGGCCACCTTCACTGTGGGACCCTGAAAGGCATCTTGAAATTTAAATGAACGCTGGAAACGTGACTGTTTATTAGCCTCTAATGTTTGGTGTTAACCAGGATGTAAAATGTTTTAAAGGCAGCTTAGAGTCTACAAAAAACACAAAGAAGACTTCACACTGCTTAGCCAGGGCGGTAAACACATTTCCACTACTTCTACAAACAGCTCAAACATGTATAACAACAACAAAAATAAAAAAAAAACCCCACTGAGATGTTGTTTTGGTAATTAATTAATGTTTTTTGGTGTCTGGAAAATGAGCCGTTTCCAATACCTCCTGATTTGTAATGTTACATTTTGTGGGCACTGCGCCGTTACCTAGCAACCCCAACAGAGTTTCCCCCGTTACCTAGCAACCCCAGCAGAGTTCCACCCGTTACCTAGCAACCCCAGCAGAGTTCCGCCCGTTACCTAGCAACCCCAGCAGAGTTCCGCCCGTTACCTAGCAACCCCAGCAGAGTTCCGCCCGTTACCTAGCAACCCCAGCAGAGTTTCCCCCGTTACCTAGCAACCCCAGCAGAGTTCCGCCCGTTACCTAGCAACCCCAGCAGAGTTCCGCCCGTTACCTAGCAACCCCAGCAGAGTTTCCCCCGTTACCTAGCAACCCCGGCAGAGTTCCGCCCGTTACCTAACAACCCCAGCAGAGTTCCGCCCGTTACCTAGCAACCCCAGCAGAGTTCCGCCCGTTACCTAACAACCCCAGCAGAGTTCCGCCCGTTACCTAACAACCGCAGCAGAGTTCCGCCCGTTACCTAACAACCCCAGCAGAGTTCCGCCCGTTACCTAACAACCCCAGCAGAGTTCCGCCCGTTACCTAACAACCCCAGCAGAGTTCCGCCCGTTACCTAGCAACCCCAGCAGAGTTTCCCCCGTTACCTAGCAACCCCGGCAGAGTTCCGCCCGTTACCTAACAACCCCAGCAGAGTTCCGCCCGTTACCTAGCAACCCCAGCAGAGTTCCGCCCGTTACCTAACAACCCCAGCAGAGTTCCGCCCGTTACCTAGCAACCCCAGCAGAGTTCCGCCCGTTACCTAACAACCCCAGCAGAGTTCCGCCCGTTACCTAACAACCGCAGCAGAGTTCCGCCCGTTACCTAACAACCCCAGCAGAGTTCCGCCCGTTACCTAACAACCCCAGCAGAGTTCCGCCCGTTACCCAGCAACCCCAGCAGAGTTCCGCCCGTTACCCAGCCTTCGGTGTGAGAAGTTTGGACACCCCTGACTTACTTCTTTCTTGTTGGTTGTGCAGGAGGCTCCACTTCTGCTTTTCATCTTTCCTCTTCTGTCAGTAAGTTTAAAACCCTTATTTTCTCAGACAGTGCTAATTATTTAAATGTAAAACACCGCTATAGCGTTGGACAGTTTGCAGCCTGTCTTATCTGCGGTGCGGGCTGAGAAAGAAGCCCAGAAAGAGAAACTCATGAGAAATCGGGACATTGTTTGGTTGCTCAGCAACATGAACAGGAAAGCAGCGTTAGAGATTCTTAGATTTTGGGTGAAAGTAAAAAATATTTAACTGATGGAGCCATTGTTCAGCATGCATAATTTATGTGGCTGAAACTGTAATACAGGGAAATAAATTTTATGGAAAAAAGTAAAGAAAATCCATTTGTCATCACTTCCTTCCATGAGGAAAATGTAAAATATTAATCCAAAATGTTGATGTATCTGACAATAAATAGCTGTTCAATCCTGTGGCTTATAAAGTGAAAATGTTGTTTATTGTTATTAAATTTGATTGTAACCAATAGAGATTTTAGGGATTCTGCATTTTGGTATTAAAGGTTTCAAATTGTAGAGTTTGTTCACGTTTTTATTTTCAGCTGATTCAAATAAGGCCAATTGCAACATTAGAACCTGCACTCCAAAAATTATTTGTTGGAAAATGTGCAAAGTGAAATTAGATAGAGCAATTATAATGTCATAACTTAATTAACCTGGTTCGGTTCAACAGAACCTTTTAGGGTTAATTTGATATTTTCACCGCGGCTGTTTCTGATTCATGTTTAATTGGTCTGGTCAAATTAATTATCTTTTTTGTACATGTTTCCAATAGTTACAACAATGACAGTTATGTTTGTTTGAATTAACACTTTCAACAAAATTAACCCTGTTGGAAGACGATTGATTGCCTTTTTGTGACTTCAGAGTTGCGAATCTGATTAATCCAGAGTTGCAAATCTAGACTATTTTGAAAAAGTCTAGGTCTGAACCACGTATCTGGACCATTTAAATAGATTTAAATGGTCTTTATGTCTTTGAAGGAAGACATAAAGAAACTGGACATGTTTGAATCAGTAAAAGGCAGCTTGGCCTCTTGTTTTCTCATTTCTTGAAAATGCTGTAAAAGCAGAGTAGGTGTTAAAAAGATGAAATCTGAAGGAGGTTTTTATTTTTACTTTCCTTTATAAAGTCGCTATAGTGTAAATATTCATATATTCACACAGTATGTTTACTGCATCCAAGAAAATACAGAATAAATAGAAATGTAAATGAATTTGCATAACACAAACGGTCTGAAATCAGCTACCAAATGGTAATAAAAATACTTAAACACACAAATTAAACTAACTGTTTCATTTAATTAGGTGGGTAGGTATGCACATTGGTTGATTGGTTGGTAGATTTGTAGGTAGGTAGACTGGTTGGTTGGTGGGAAAGGACATAGGCTGGTTGGTACGCAGATTGGTAGGTAGGTGAGTAAGTATGTAGATGGGTAAGTAGACTGGTTGGTAGATTGGTTGATTGGTAGGTAGGTGAGTAAGTATGTAGATGGGTAAGTAGACTGGTTGGTAGATTGTTTGATTGGTAGGTAGGTGAGTAAGTATGTAGACGGGTAAGTAGACTGGTTGGTAGATTGGTTGATTGGTAGGTAGGTGAGTAAGTATGTAGATGGGTAAGTAGACTGGTTGGTAGATTGGTAGGTAGGTGAGTAAGTATGTAGACGGGTAAGTAGACTGGTTGGTAGATTGGTTGATTGGTAGGTAGGTGAGTAAGTATGTAGATGGGTAAGTAGACTGGTTGGTAGATTGTTTGATTGGTAGGTAGGTGAGTAAGTATGTAGACGGGTAAGTAGACTGGTTGGTAGATTGGTTGATTGGTAGGTAGGTGAGTAAGTATGTAGATGGGTAAGTAGACTGGTTGGTAGATTGGTTGATTGGTAGGTAGGTGAGTAAGTATGTAGATGGGTAAGTAGACTGGTTGGTAGATTGGTAGGTAGGTGAGTAAGTATGTAGATGGGTAAGTAGACTGGTTGGTAGATTGTTGATTGGTAGGTAGGTGAGTAAGTATGTAGATGGGTAAGTAGACTGGTTGGTAGATTGTTTGATTGGTAGGTAGGTGAGTAAGTATGTAGACGGGTAAGTAGACTGGTTGGTAGATTGGTTGATTGGTAGGTAGGTGAGTAAGTATGTAGATGGGTAAGTAGACTGGTTGGTAGATTGGTAGGTAGGTGAGTAAGTATGTAGATGGGTAAGTAGACTAGTTGGTAGATTGTTTGATTGGTAGGTAGGTGAGTAAGTATGTAGATGGGTAAGTAGACTGGTTGGTAGATTGTTTGATTGGTAGGTAGGTGAGTAAGTATGTAGACGGGTAAGTAGACTGGTTGGTAGATTGGTTGATTGGTAGGTAGGTGAGTAAGTATGTAGATGGGTAAGTAGACTGGTTGGTAAATTGGTTGATTGGTAGGTAGGTGAGTAAGTATGTAGACGGGTAAGTAGACTGGTTGGTAGATTGGTTGATTGGTAGGTAGGTGAGTAAGTATGTAGATGGGTAAGTAGACTGGTTGGTAGATTGTTTGATTGGTAGGTAGGTGAGTAAGTATGTAGATGGGTAAGTAGACTGGTTGGTAGATTGTTTGATTGGTAGGTAGGTGAGTAAGTATGTAGACGGGTAAGTAGACTGGTTGGTAGATTGGTTGATTGGTAGGTAGGTGAGTAAGTATGTAGACAGGTAAGTAGACTGGTTGGTAGATTGGTTGATTGGTAGGTAGGTGAGTAAGTATGTAGACGGGTAAGTAGACTGGCTGGTAGATTGGTTGATTGGTAGGTAGGTGAGTAAGTATGTAGATGGGTAAGTAGACTGGTTGGTAGATTGGTTGATTGGTAGGTAGGTGAGTAAGTATGTAGACGGGTAAGTAGACTGGTTGGTAGATTGGTTGATTGGTAGGTAGGTGAGTAAGTATGTAGATGGGTAAGTAGACTGGTTGGTAGATTGGTTGATTGGTAGGTAGGTGAGTAAGTATGTAGATGGGTAAGTAGACTGGTTGGTACATTGGTTGATTGGTAGGTCTGTCTGTCACATGATGAATTTCACCTTCTTGTTCATTTGGTTAGTATCACGCTGTTTGCCATTGATGGGTGGACTGTGCAGTGTTTTTTTACCGGTATTATCATGAATGTTGCGATGTGGCCCAGCAAGCTGACCTGTATCTGGCCTCTCATCTGATCTCTGTCTGTACGATCTGTCGCATTTTAACAGTTTTGTACATCACAATTCTGCTCAAGAAAAAGCCAGATGCTGCAAATCTGGATGTAAACAATGGCTGAAAATTATGATTATGAATTTATGAAAGAAGTGTCACTGAAGCGCGTCACGTCAAAATCCCACCACGTTTAGTTTTGACCACAGATCCAAACTTTCCTACAGAACCAGCAGTCAATGCACCATAAAAAGCTGTTGGTATTAGTTGTTTTTATTAGCTTCCTTTGTCTAATGATTCTTGTGACGATAGTGTTGGCACCCGTAGCTGAATAAACTTTGAATCTGATCCCTGGGCGTCGACGTTGTTCTTTACCCTGATTGTTGTCTGATTTAAGCAAGTATGCCTTTTTTATTTCCCATTCAAGAAATCTTATCAGTTGTGTCTGCTAGTGGAATCTCCAACACCAAGCAATCAATTTAAAACCTTTTTTTAATTAGTCGCATCAGTGCCTCTGATAAAAATATTCGTTTCTGTGGTCCAGTAATCTGCACACTTCACTATGACGCTTCCAGTCTGTGTTAATGGCACCATTGATCTATCTCCCACTCAATCCTAGCTGTCACGAACAAGAAGACATTAAGATACTTTAACTCCTCCACTTTAGTCAGAGAGTGACCTCTGACCCCGGGGGAAACCAACCTCCATTTTCCGGTTCAGAAGCTGACCTCAGACTCAAAGGAGTCGGCTTTCATACCATCTGCCTCACGGTGCTGAAAATCTTCTCCCAAACGAACTTTTTCAAAAGACGCATCCACTCAAAACAAAGATCTTTCTGTTCCTGACTGAGCTTTGATGTTTATTGATAAGTTAACACTTAAACGCAAGCGGTGATCGATCAGTTAATTTAAACACCTGCTGATCTGTCAGGGAGTTGGTGTCTGGGTTGCCTTATTTTTGTGTTAACTGAACAAAAACAAACCAAATTCTGCAGCACATCTGCATGTTAAGGTTGTCAGAGTCAAGCTAGCATAGCAGAACTACTATGTTTTTTAAATTTACACTTGGACCTTGTTGCCTACCTGTTGTAGTGTCGATAATTAATAGCAGAACATTGCATTCCTTCGTCAGATTTTTGCATAATTTTTGTAACTTTTCTGACTCAGTGGTGCATATGTGGCTCCATAAGTCACTTTATGTCCAATCCAGTATGTTGCAATAAGCAGTAAATCGTTTAATCACATAAATTCAGACAAGCTCAATAATTTCCATTTGCATGATTTATAATGTTTCTCTTTTCTCTCTTCTTACCAAAAACTGATTGATTAAGGTCTTTGGTTTGGTGCTTTGGTCTCAGCTAGCCTGTTTTTATAAGGACAGTTTTGTTTATTTATTTTGGATATTTAAAGTGTCTTCCATTTGTAATGATAAATGTACACTAGAATTTAAAGTTTACTGATCTTATTACCATTATATTACTTCGAAATGGTCTCTAAGCCAATATGGCTGATCCTTCAGGTTTTGTATCGTTTGTTCAGATAATATTCTATCATCAAAACACCAATTTAGTCTCAATCTTCCTGCCTGTGAGAACGTTGGGAAGAAAAACAGAGTGGGTAGTGTCGGGGCGAGAGGGGCCAACTATGAAGGCGATGAAGCAGAGCTCAATTTGGACATCAAACACAGGAGGAGAGATGTGAAGGCAGTGGCATGTGGGCCTGCGATGTCAGGAAGGAGCTCTGTCCCGACTCCATTTCCAGCCCTCCCGTGGGAATCCCACGCATGTTGCAACAATGTGGCAACACACTTCATCCCATTACCCCCGAGGCTCTTTACCCTCAATCTGCTCTCGTCTCAAAAACTGACAACTTGACTGTATTGAACTTGTTCAAAGGCTTTCTTGGTTCTTGGAAAGGCGGCGAGGATGAGAAATTAATCATTTCTGTGCCTTTGAAACTTTGAGGGATTGAACAAAAGACGTGGATGAGCGAGAAAACGGCAGCGAGTTGCTCGTCGTACGAGTGAAATGTATCAACTAAAAGCGACAAGCAGCTGAAAAACCACACCGATCTGTGGGGGGCAAAATCAAATTGATCAAATCAATAATTCGCTAATATTGATGAAAACTTACTAGGTTGGAAAATAAAGCATTTTTCTCACAAGTAAAACAATTTGCTAGTGGATATTAAGGAGTTTTTTATATACCCTGTTGAAAAGTTAATTATAAGTTAGTTTTTAAGCGTACTAAGATATTTGCACAACAAACCAGACCAAAAATACTTCGTCACAGTTTGTGTCTTCGTAAGTACTGGTACTATTCAGAATATCACTGAATAGTTAGTGAAAGCATAATTCTGCCCATTTGGTGCAGGCTTGAAAAATTGCACCAAAAATGGGCGGAGCCAAGATATTCTGAGGGGCGTGGCCTAATTTGGGGCCAGGATGAGAACAAGCGCACACAACTAAACAAACTTGCATAAAAATGTCAAAATGTTCACAGGAACATAAAATTTGCCTCCAAAATAACACATTTAGACAGTTTAGTGGCAAAAAAGTTTATTTTTGGGATTAGTTACTCTTTAAGTTAGACATTTTTCAAGGTACTTGAACTTTTACGCCCCTATTTCTTTTGCAAGTGGCAGTTAGAAATGTTCTCATTTCCTCCTGTGCGATGTTGTGCTGACAAAAACGCGAAAACCTTCGATTTCAGAGTGAACTGGTTGCTGAATAAAACATGAATTTTGTCACTTTAATACCGTAAAGAGATGCTATGACCATTAAAGAAAATCAACTGATCAATTAATGACGGCTAGATGTGCTGTACTCAGTCAGTCTTGTGCTGAAATACAACTCATTAATATTTGAAACTCGTAAACAACACCTCAGTAATGCATTTGGAAAACTGTAAGGAGAGCAGCAATTATGAGTAGCTGCATGAAAAATGAAGACGACTCCAGGATGGCAGATCTATAAGCTTGTCAATGATTGGTAAGTCATGGTTTCCGGATCGGTTTGAACATGGGCAGGATCCGTATCTGCCAAGGTCACCGCCGTTCTTCTCTTCCCCTCCCGGGCCGCCAAGCGTTTCGGCGAAGGTGCAAACGACACGTCCCTCTCCGCAAAATGTGACACGAGTCGTATCGTTTATCATCGTTTTTCAAGAGGTAATTAACAGTAAATGAGAAGATGGCTGCTGCCCTTCAGGATCCTGCAGTCTGTTCATCGTTGCAACAAATGGAGAAGTAATGGTGCTTTCGCTCAGTCGCACAAACGCTGTTGATGGAAAACGGTTCAGGAAACTAAAATCACAAACTTCCCAGTTGGTATCTGAACGCCCCTGTCCTAAGTTACACTGCAAAAAAACACAAAATCTCACCAATTATTTTGGTCTAGTCTCCATTGAAAATATCTTAATACACTTGAAATAAAATGAAACTAACTTGGAAGAAGCTTTTCAGCACTGCGGTGGTAGATTAGCTAATGTAAACGCCTCCTCTGTTGATGATCTGTTGGTGTTTAGGTTGCCTTTTTTATTTACTTTTTTGACAGAACTGAAACGCATCACATTCCACAGCACACCTGCATGTTGAAGTTGTCATAGTCAAGCTAGCATAACTGACCTACTTCCCTTTCCCTCGCTTTTTCTTCTAGTTAAAACCTTTTCCTTGTTTTCCTGTTGTCGTGTTGACAATTGGTCGCAAAGCACTGCATCTTTCTCTTTTATTTATCAAGCATAGATTTGAGATTTAATGCATTATGTTGATATCTTGATGCTAAAACCAATGCTAACAGGCGGCGGGCTCTACAGACTGTATTGTTTTCTGATCGTACGCTGACGTTTGAGCTCGTGTGTGTATAATTTAGAGAGAGTCCAGAGTTAATGAATGAGTAGGGTTATCTCTGGGGTTGTATGTTTACACACCAGCCTTTATGAATGACAGAATCTGTCAGTGATTGATTTTGGGACCGTCTGAATCCTGTGACCAGGCGGCCGCAGCGATTGAGTGATATCCCTCCTGATGAACATATCACCGCGGCGACTGACAGGCTCCGCCGCTGTCACCGTTCACGTGTCGCTCACCTGATTTACCGTGGCGATCGCGCCGCTTTGTCCTCATCATTTTTTAAAAGCTCCTGAAGTGTCATTTCCTGTGCTATGCTTGACTTGAATCTGAGGAAATGAAGCCTGAGTGAGGTGAATTATTACCCACGGTGACTTTTAGACTAATTGAGACCATTACGCTATGCAGCACAGGAAAATAGAGAGCCGACTCTGGTGGCAAACAGACTCCCAGCGCGCAGGCGGGCGGGTGGGCTCACCCCCACCACACCAGACCAAATCATAAAAACAGCGCCCTAATTTGTCAGTTAACCTTAAATGTCAAGGTGAAACGCAAAGGTTGAATGTAAATTAGTGGCGTGAAAAACATGCTCCCATGACCCCAATCTGCACAGTTCATGGTCTTTGTTTAGATTTGCTTTTTAAATGGGTTATCCCTAATTAGAAGTGACCCTTGGGCTGAACTGCTTGGTTAGTTCATTGTGTTAACAGCCCACCATGCAAGGATAGGTGTCTAATCAAATGTCACAGTTCAGTTGCGAAGTTAGTGACCTGCATCGTTGTGGTTTACGACGGGAGGGGACTGCGCGAGCTCTCAAATGGGATCCATGTTTTCTCACCGCCAGATAATACAGAAAGGCTGTAAAGAAGATTTCATCCCTCTGAGTGCGACTGGAAGAGGAAAAAAAGGAAGCGCAGAGCAAAATGGTACTAGTTAATCCTTTTGTTAGCTAAAATACCAGCAACAGGTAGTTAGGCTAACTAAAACGGTTAGGCTAGCTTGGCTAACATCTACTTAAACAGGGAGTCTAACAGCTGATCAAGCACTCAAATAGCTACTTTACTTGACATTTAAATAAACTAACTTCTTCCTAAGCTAACAACTGCTTATACTAATAACTGTACTGCCAACAACTTGAGCTCAAATGTGCTAAAGCTAGCAGTTATTCTATCTAATAACCATAAGCAAATAAAGTTAAAATTTACTCAAGCCTTTTACCATTTTGTACCTTTCCAGCTAGACACATTCTTGTTTAAAATCACTGCCTGCGGATCCGTGTCGTCTCACTATCAGACAATCATCTGTCTTAGTGTGACTGGAAGACGAAAAAAGGAGCAAATTGAATGAAACGCAGAGCAAAATGGCAGCTAGTTAATCCTTTTGCTAGTTAAAATAACTTCTACTAAAACAGGTAGTTATCAACTATTACTAGTGGTTAGTTAAGCTAGCGAGTACGTAAGCCTGTTACTAGCTAGGCTAACGGCTACTCAAACTACCTGCTACATAAACTGCTGCTCTAGTTAAACCAAAAGCTAAACACTCACACAGCTACTTTAGCCAACACTAGTATAGACTTACTTCTACTTAAGTCAACAGCTACGTAAAGTAATAGCTATACTACCAGAAACTTGAGCTGCTAGGTGCTAAAGCTAACATTTACTCTATCCAACAACAATTTAGAGTCGGAGCTAATCAAGCTAAAATGTACTCAAGCTTTTTTACTAGCTTGTATCTTACCAGATACAACACAGATTTGTGTTTAAAATTACTTCTAGCTATACATCTGATCCATGTAGTCTCTCTACCAGGTGGTACATAAAGACGTAAAGAGTTCATTCCTCAGAGTGACTAGAAAACAAGGAAGACACAGAACGAACTACTGAGCCTTTTGTTGGTTAAAATAGCTACTTCTAAAGCAAAGAGTAGATTTACTAACATTTATCAAGCTAACCACAGCTAAAACTAATAGTTAGATAAGCTAACTAAGCTTAAGCCTGTTGCTAGCTTAGCTAACATCCAGACAAACAAGTAGTTAGGCTAACAGTTACTCAAGCTAACCGCTTTATAAACTACCTACTATTCAAATTAAAAACGTACAGCTAAACATTCATACATCTACTTTAGCTAGCATAGAAATAGGTTGGCTTTCTCCTAAGCTAACAGCTGCGTAAACTTATGCTACCAGTGACTTGTCGCAAAGATGCTAAAGCTAACAGTTATTCTGTCCAATAACCATTTAATGTAGCAGCTAATTGAGCTAAAATTTACTTAAGTATTTTACCGTCTTGTATTTGCCAAACGAGACAGAATCTTTTTAAAAATAACTTCAGTTTTTATTCCTATGCTGTCCATAGAGATTTACAGCTCAGCTCTGATAAAATATAGCATTTATGTTTGGGAAGAAAGGTGCCAATGTCGGCAGTATTGATTATCCCTAATTGGAAGTGACCCTTGGGCTGAACTGCTCGGTTAGTTCATTGTGTTAACAGCTCACCACGCGCGGATAGGTGTCTAATCAAATGTCACAGTTCAGTTGCGAAGTTGGTGACCTGCATCGTTGTGGTTTACGACGGGAGGGTACTGCGCGAGCTCTCAAATGGGATCCATGTATTCTCACCGCCAGATAATACAGAAAGGCTGTAAAGAAGATTTCATCCCTCTGAGTGCGACTGGAAGAGGAAAAAAAAGGAGGGAACAGAATGAAGCGCAGAGCAAAATGGAACCCAAATCCCCCCGAGAATAATATGGAGATCTGCCTAACATAAGATCCTTGTGGTAATGCAATTTAAGTTGGAAGGAAAAAATGTCAGGGTAATCTCATCAGTCCGTCAGAGAGAGGGATGTCAGACATAGCCTGTGGCGAGCCTCCAGCAGGGCCGCTTCTATCCTTCACAGAGCACCGCTCTGTCTCCTCTCCTCTGCTTTTTCTTTCCATCACGGAGCCGAACCACCACTGCATTGTGATACGGTCCTCACTGTCGATTCATGTAGCCGAGCAGAATGTGCAAATAGACCCAAATCCGGAGAAGCACTGCGCAGCGTTGGAGACAAAAGGCTAAATAAACAAAGATCTGCATGGGTTGTTTCTATACTGTGTCAGAAACGGACAGATTCTGCCTAGGGTACCATATGCATGATGTCGGAAGGTCATCCCTAAAAGAATGTAATGAGGGGAAGGTGAAACGACATGCAAGAAATCATCCTGTCGGTCATATGGAGATAGGATCTCTAAATCAGTGGACCCTGTAAGCTCCAGGGTAAAGAGAGGCGCAGAAACCTCCTGGGACAGAGCAGCTTAAAAGAATAAAAGCGCAACAGGAAGTAGGTAATAAACTGTAAATATAAGAGAGAGGCTATTTATTCATCTGTTTGTGCTAGGATGAGCTTTTGTGTTGTTGATATTCATCAAATATCAAATAATAGTTTCTCAAACTATCAGCTAGTTAAGCTAGCAGCTACTCCAAATATTACTGCTACTTGAGCCTGTTGATAGTCAAACTGATGGCCACTTGAGAATCACTTTACAACAGGTAGTTAGGCTAATATCTATTCAAGCTAACATTAACTCAAACTAATAGTCAGGTAATATAGCAGACTCAAGCTAACTGCTAATCCAGCATATAGCTAATTAAGACAGTAGCTCTTTAAACTAAGAACCACAGTAGTTAGGCTACTACCTATTCAAGCTAACATCAATTCAAACTAATAGTTGGTCCATATAGGAGGTACTCAAGATGACTATTAATCCAGCTTCTAGCCAAGACTACTGCTAGTTAAACTGTCATTTAGCAACAGGTACTTAGGATGATATTGATTCAAGCTAGCATAAACTCAAACTAATAACTAGACAATATAACAGGTATTCAAGATAATTGCTAATCCAGCTTGTAGCTAATTAAGACTGTTGCTGGTTAAACAAATAACCACCTGAGCAACAGGTAAGAAGGCTAATATCTATTCGGCTAACAAATCAACTAGCTAAGATAGCAGGCACTCAAGCTAACCAGTATGCCCTTTAGTTAAGCCTGTTGCTAGCTAAGATAGCTACTACTCAAGTAAGTTAGTTAGGCCAACATTTACTCAAGCTAACAACAACTTATACAAATAGCTAGTTAAGCTAGCAGGTACTTAACCCTATTGCTAGTTTGGCTAACAACCAGTCAAACAACAAGTAGTTTGGTTAATAGCTACTCAAGCTAGCCACTATATAAACTAAATTCTTTTCAATCAAAAAGCAAACAGCTAAACACTGGTACAGCTTTTCTAGCTAACATCTAAATGAAGTAACTTCCACCTAAGCTAATGGCTACTCTAGCCAACAGCTACTGCCAGCATCTTGAGCTCAAAGATGCTAAAGCTAACAATTATTCCGTCTAATAACCATTAGTTAATCGAGTTAAAATTCACTTAAACTTTTTATTTTATATCTTACCAACTAGCCAGATTCTTGTTTTAAATCACTTATAAACACTCTCATACTAGCAAGTAGTAATTATGAAAATCACTTTATTTTTGTTGTTTTTTTTTGTATTCAATTCTTGTCGTATGAAACAATCAACACAACCAGAATCCTGGGGATAAGAACCGTGAAACGCCGGAGATGAAAGGCCACATAAACAAACCTCTGTGTGAAAGCACGCTTTCCCAGGTCAGAACCTGTCAGATTCTGCCTGGAGTGCCATCTGCATAATGTTGTAAGGTCATCCCTGAAAGATTATAACGAAGAGAAGGTGACACTACAAGGAAGAAATCATCCCGTCGGTCATGTGGAGATAGGATCACTAACTCTGGAGTCTGCACGCTGCAGGGTAAAAAAACGACGAGTGTACCCAAAGTTGATTAAAAGTTTATTATTTCCACAAACTGAACATGAAGAAATGTGATCGAGTATCCAAATTTCATACCATTTTCTTTTAACGCTGATTAAGTAGAGTGACTCTGGAATTATTGACGAAACGTTTGCAATCCATAACTGCCATCAGGAATTTCAAACGGAGCGCCTGAGGACATTGGAGGGGTGTGGAAAAGTGGCAGTGCGCCATATCAGAGTGGGAGATAAGGCCAGATTGTGGGGTATTGATTCCAGATAAACATCTCCTCTCAAACACAAGCTGCCGGTCTGTTTCTGACCATCGGAGAAGACCTGATAGGTCTGGATGTGCATGTTTCCCCGTTTTGATCCGATCTGTTATTTCAGTGTCTGGTAGCAGCAGTTTACGTCGGTCCGTCTCAAATTAGCTGAGCACAGAAACTCAGCGGCTGAATAAGTCGGACTGCCATCCTGCAATGCGTTCAACAGTTAGGGAGTGTGTCGAATAAAGCTAAGAAAAGAGAAATTTCAAATATTGAAAGCTCTGCTCACTTAGAACGTACTCGCTACTCATTAAATTTAATATTTTAAACTCAAGAAATTTAAATTTTTTAGATGTTTCAGTCCATGATTTGAATCCCATCCATTGGTTTTCTTGAGTTTCCATCCATCCATCCATTTTCTTGCACCCTTTTTCCCTCAGTGGGGTTGGGGGGGTTGCTGGTGCCCATCTCCAGCCAACGTTTCGGGCGAGAGGCGGGGTCACCCTGGACAGGTCGCCAGTCTGTCGCAGGGCAACACAGAGACACACAGGACACACAACCATGCACACACACACTCACACCTAGGGGCAATTTGGAGAGGCCAATTAACCTGACAGTCATGTTTTTGGACTGTGGGAGGAAACCGGAGAACCCGGAGAAAACCCACACATGCACAGGGAGAACATGGAGACTCCATGCAGAAAGACCGGGGCCGGGAATCGAACCCAGAACCTTCTTGCTGCAAGGCAACAGCTCTACCAACTGCGCCACTGTGCAGCCCTTTCTTGAGTTTCCCAACCTTTAATACTCAAATACTTGAGACTCCCTCTCAAAACGCTTACAACTGCCGATGCTAACATATTAGCAATACCAGATGTTGCTAATATGTGCTGTGGAAGCCATCTTTGCACAGCTGTTGTTTTATTTCTGTTTTCCTGTTTGGTTTGGTTTGTTTCTCACATTGCAGTGAGAAAGAGAACCACAGCAGCCAAAAACGTAACAAATGTCGCAGTTTTGATCCCCAATCGAACAGAGTCGGGGGTCGGCTGCACGTCTCTTTCATCGCCTTGAAGGAATTTTGACTGGAAATGTTTTATCTCAGCATCATTGGAGGTTGTTTTGAGTGTAAACAACCTGTTTAATAAAAATATCTCAATCAGATTCAAGTCTTTTTGTATTTAAAAGAACAGCTGAGTTAGTTTATGGAGCAGGATGTGGACTTTCCCAATCGTTCCACTTTCCTGTCATCTTTCACAGCCGTTGGAGATCATGGATCTTACCAAGCGCCGCCCAGAAACGCCCCTAGAAAGTCCCACGTGACTTCATGTCTTACATTAACAGCTTAGCTCCAACGTCTAAACATGGCGTTTTTCGTTCTCAAAAATATCAGCCACGACAATGGACAAGGGAACCAACAAGTTTATGTCGTCTTTTTTGGACGACATCCAGATGTTTTAGTCACGCAATGCCTCCAAGATTGTGCGCGTCACAGCTAAATGCTACCAGTCGATGAGGAAAAGAGCAGATCCTCAGACCCTCAGCATAAATATAGCTGTGGACAAGATCACTGATGCCTGTTGTTCTTGCAAGGCTGGGTAAGTCGGACATTCATGGTTTTGAGAGTTCTAATGTGCCTAGGATTTATACACGGTACTCTGTGCTAGCGTGGCTAACACAATTACAGTTTAGTAAAAGCTAGCGTGGCTAACACGATTACAATTTAGTAAAAGCTAGCGTGGCTAACACGATTACAGTTTAGTAAAAGCTAGCGTGGCTAACACGATTACAGTTTAGTAAAAGCTAGCGTGGCTAACACGATTACAGTTTAGTAAAAGCTAGCGTGGCTAACACGATTACAGTTTAGTAAAAGCTAGCGTGGCTAACACGATTACAGTTTAGTAAAAGCTAGCGTGGCTAACACGATTACAGTTAGCAAAAGCTAGCGTGGCTAACACGATTACAGTTTAGTAAAAACTAGCGTGGCTAACACGATTACAGTTTAGTAAAAGCTAGCGTGGCTAACACGATTACAGTTTAGTAAAAGCTAGCGTGGCTAACACGATTACAGTTTAGTAAAAGCTAGCGTGGCTAACACGATTACAGTTTAGTAAAAGCTAGCGTGGCTAACACGATTACAGATTAGTAAAAGCTAGCGTGGCTAACACGATTACAGTTTAGTAAAAGCTAGCGTGGCTAACACGATTACAGTTTAGTAAAAAGCCTTTTCAGGTGAAATAAAATCTTTAATGTATGTCAGATATGACACACATTGCATATTGATCTGTTCAGCTAACGTCAGGCTGTAACAGACAGGCTTCAGGATGTAGAAGTTGTATCGGTACTGCCATTATGCTGTACTTGGCTAAAAGGTTTTCATAATGGATGTTTATTATTGACTTTATTTTTTTCATTCACTAAACACAAAGAAAGCAAAGCAATAATACTTACGCCAGCAGACACTTTGTTCTTATTGATCCTACGAAGGTTGAGCTGCAAATGCGGTCGTGCACAAGCTTTGATCCAAGCAAGACTTTCCGTTTCAGATTTTGGAAATCTGTGAATTTTAGTTCCACAAACACGATCAGGATACCTGACATCGCCTGTACAGATACCCCACTGACGGAAAACCACTTTTTTTTCGAGTCCTGACGCAAAAACTTTCTGCCAGTCTGCTAGTCCACAATGTACATTAGCATGAGTTTGTGAGCCGGTAACCCACGTGGTAGCTGCGCTGTGACGTAAAATGGGCATTAGCCAATGAAATGCTGTGGTAAGGTCCGTTAGACGTTTTTGGGCAGGTGTAAGTCAGACCTTCGTGTCTTTTCTGGTCAGCTGCCTTTCTCCTTGGAAATCTGTGCTGGTTGCAGTTTTTGCTCTTTCTCCTTCGTGTTTGTTGTAAATATCTTTTCACACCTCTGTAAATTGGTCAAATAAAAGTTTTACAGGTTAAATCGAAGCAGGAAGTAATAAAAGGACAATTCAACACAAACTGGCAAACGGCAAATGGATTTAAAATGTTCACACAATACTTAACGCCAGTTAAATTTGAAAAACTAATTGTAGCTCTGAGCAAAACATTAATCCAAATGGCATTAAGCATAAAACCAGTCAGTGATATTCTGGTTTACTGCAAAAACGATAAACGAATCTCTTTTTAATAATGTAAATAAATCCTCCTGGTAAATTGTGATTTGTGGGAACAGGCTCAAAAGACGAAACAAAAGAAAATGCAGAATATCAGGAACACACAAAGTTTTTACAGCCATTGATGTGTCTTTACTTCACCATAGAAGTAAATAAATAAATAAAAAAGGTTGCTGACTGACAAAATGAAAAGACTTTGTAAGGATGTCACGGAGATCACTGCACCATTGTAAGCTGCTATAAATTAAAAGACGCATAAGAGAGGAAAACGTGGGCCTGCAAGAGGATTACAGCTGCCTCTTTGTCGCCTCGCTGCCTGGGGTACACGCGTTTTAACTTGTTTGTTATGATCATCTTTTGCTTTATGCTCAATGTACTGATGTGTTTTTTTGCTGAATAGGAAACTGCATGGAAACATGAAGATTTGCCTGAATGAGGGCTCCATTAGCGGCTAATGCATGGGAGAAGCTTCTGGATGTAAATAAAGACGAAGCCTTCGCTTTGAGCTACAGATCGTTTTTAAACGAGGTGGATTCTGTTCACCGTTATCGCCAATGTTTCAACACAAACTCTGAAAACTAGGAAATCCACTCACTACAGTAATCAAGGGTCAAAATGGCTGAAACGAGGTGCTCGAAACTGGCTAACATGTCGATGCTAGCTTGTGTGTGAAAGCAACTAGAAGTTTTTTCTCTGAGACGGCTAAAGCTAACAAAATGTTGTTAGCTTCAAAATATTTCTACTGTTTGGAAATGCTGCCATCTGAAGCAGTTAGCTTGTCTGCATTAGCTTGTACTTAAAAAGCAACAATAAGTGGATGTGTTGTTTTTTTGTCTAAAATAAAACTTTTCTAAATTATTCTCACTTTTAATGAGTTTTTCTTTCTTGTTCGTCTTTATGGTTTTCAGCGCTTCAACTGATTTCTGAAATTCATATATAAAAACAATCAGCTTGTTCTGGAAACTTTGTTATATCTTTTTGGTAATTTCAGCTTTTATAATTTTAGAAATATTTAAACTTTTATGCAAATTTTAGCTTATTCGAAAACCGTCAGATTTCCACAAAATCCAGACAGTTTTGTGGTCTTTGCCAGCTCACCACTTCTGATTACTCCAGCCTAGAAACTCTGTTCAACATCCAAACGAGTCACAAGATGTTAGGCTAACTTCAGTTAAATCCACTTTTTGATATCACTCACGGTTTTTCTAAAACGGCGATTTATGTGCTTTTTTCCCGTGTTCTGGTTTTATAATGTAATCCAATGACGGAATTCTTTAACTGCCAGAGTGCGCCACTCTAGTAACCGACGCTCGACTGATTTTTCGCAAACAAAATGCTGCTGTTCGGACATATTTCACCTCAGAGAAATAATTGATGCATCAAAACGTAGCTCCAGGGGTCTGCTTTCGGAGAACATACGAATCATTGCTGTAGGTTTTATGGTTTTCTTTAAAACACTTTCTAAGCACCAACATGTCATCCCCTTCCTCCATTGAGCTCCATATAAAAAAACAATATTTTCCACTGGCAGATTATTTAACTTATTACAACACATTTTCACATTTTATAAGTGAAAGAATCTCCCAACTGTTATGTTTTATCAGTATTAAGAAATAAAACAAGCTCCAGCATCTTGATGGAAGTTACTTGTTAGTGTTATTTAAATTGTACTGTAAGATGTTTGGACTGGAAACTAGATCAAAAATAGTTGGTAAGATTTTGTGTTTTTGCAGTGCGTTGTATCTGGATAATTGCAGATTTGCTTTTAGACTTGTTACTTCTCATCATTTTTGTTCTGAATTTGACCTTCAGGCAAATGATGGAGCCATAAAACCGTTCCAACTTACAGGCATTCCTCTTTAAATTACTTAAATTGTTTTTGCTTTTGGATCCTAACTTTCAGTTTTAAGTGTTAAAAAGTTGTTTTTTTTTTACCTCCTTTAGGATTTATTTTAATCATAGCAGTGTTGGAATAATATTTCACTGCTGATGTTTTACAGCATTGGTTTGCTAATGTGTTTCTGTTTCACTTTAGCTCCTACAAAATGAGTTGCCTATATCAGGATAGCACTATATAACCCACAAAGCATTACCCAGTGGGGACAGTAAAGTGTGTTTGATTTGATTTAACTTCAACAGCAGCTCTAGCAGGCTCACTCACAACATAACCAGAGTGCTGTGGTTAAGAAACGGTGGTTTTGTTGTTCCCTGACCCTCTTTCTCTTTTCCTCATTTATCCAAAGTCGTAAAGCAGCAGCAGCACCAGCAGTCTGCTGCCATCAATCTCAATCGGCCTGCACTTCCTGCGCCGCTCTGATTGGACGTAATGATCTCCGGCTGTCACTTCACACACTGATATGTTTCTCCCCGTGACCCATCTGCTTCCCTATTCTGCCACAAGCCGCCGGGGTGTTTACCACGGACACTCGCAAGCAGGGTCCTCCCACGCGCCATTCACTCCACGCTACCTAACAATCCCCCACGATCATCATGTGCTTCCCCTCGCATATTCTCTCTGCCTGCTCCCACTTTTGTGGAGCATCATTATCACTTACATATGCAACATAAAAGGAGTGTTTTTCTGCAGATATGTATGTGAAAACTGTTCGTTTTGAATAACAAACCTTAAGGGGAAGGAGCCAATTACGAGGCTCGTGCAGAATGTTGAACATTTTACAATCCTAAAAACTTTAATCACAAAACAGAAAAACTTACTTCCTGACACCATATGACTCTTTAATTAGACCCATTTTCTTCAGGCACAGTAGCCTCATCCTCAAATTACACAATGAAAACCCCTCAGCTGTCGGGTTGTCTGCCAAGCAAAGCAAACCCTGCATAAGTCTGGCTAAAAGGTTTTCGCAGAGGATCAGATAGCAGCCATGTTCCTGAGATTAGGAGTGGAGGAAACGACTTGGTTAAGAGGCCAAATCTGTGTAAACGAAACCCCAAAGAACACACATTAAGACGGCGAGGAATTAGAGGAACAACAGCGCCGGGATCACGATAAGGACGCCGCTCAGTCGGGCGATGCCAGTCTGAGTTTCCACTTGACATGGACGAGTCGTATCAATAACAAGAAGAAGCCATCAGCGCTGACATCCATCTGAGGCAGAGGTAGTAACAGGAAAAGATGCTTTTGGGCGTGAATTTATGAAGCCTCTTCAATTTCCTGTCTTCAGTAGAAAGTGCTGAATTAGGAAAAAAACGCTGTAGGACTTTAGAGTGTGAAGTTTGTGTTCTTGAAAGCAGGTTTAATGTAACACGAGCTGCGTTTCGATTGCGCAAGTCGGAATTAAAGTAAATTTGCTTAATTGAAATGCATAATTCTGAAAAATCTTAAGTTGGGATGAGATGTTTATTTGGCTCACAAAATTGCAATAGAAACACTATTTTTTTTTTTTTTACATCAGATTAGTCGTGTGATAAACAACCGGATGTTACTACTGGCAGAAACTACAAAGAAGACGACAGGAAGTGGTAGGAGGACAATGGTACAATGCGTTTTTTTTAATGACTTAAATAGAAACAGCCAATTGCAAAATTGTGTTTTTTCAGTGTTAGTGGAATATCAATGAAGTTTTTCACACATTTGTAAAGGAAACGCAGGTATACTGTACCTACAGAGCTGGGAAAAGTATTTGCTTTGGCTTTTCCTTGTTTTTATAAAGAGAATAATCATCCAAACCAACCTTCCTTTAAACCATGAATAAACTGTGATTATGCAGATTCTTTTGGACCTAGTCAGTGTTTCAGCAGTTTTGCAGTAAGTTTGTTCCAGATTAGAGGAGAATAAAAACTGAATGCTTCTCCACGTGAACTACAAGGAACTGGTGGTTATTTAATCCTAAAAATGTACTTCAGTGATAAAAGACTGACTTTGTAATTGTCTTTATGTGTTTCTGAAGGTTCAGCGTCGAGCTAAATTAAAATTTTAAATTAAAATTTCTCAACAGTGATGTTAAAAATGTTTCGGTTATCATAAATAATTAATAGCAGACGTTTGATTAGCTAAAACAATTAGGTCTGGCAAACAACCGTAAGCAGATGGAAATTTTGGAAAGGGGGTAAATACTTTTCTGAGCATTTTCATGAGTGTTGGGATGAATACAGGAATTGCAGAGTGGCAGATAGTTTCTATAGAAATCTAGGTTGTCTAGATGGAACAGCTGTTCTTTCCAAAGGTCGGCTGCAAAATGTTTCAGTTTCTTTCATAATAGCAGATTATAATTGGGTAATTTTCCGGCTGTGATTCAAAAATATTTCTTTTCCAATTAAATGTGCCAACATTTCTTCCTTTGAAATCACTCTTGTGGCAAGTCATAACTAGTTAAAACACCTCTGGAGATCTTTGAAATTTCAGCAAACATGATTCAGTTTTATGATTAGGAATGATGATGATGATGATGATGTTTTTTTTTTTATTTCTCTGCCTAAAAATAGTAGTAATGGTGCATAATTCTTGTAATTTTAGCTCTGTTTGTATTTACTTGTCTGTGCTACAGTTAGGGTGGTGATGAGCCAGAAATTTTTAATTGAAGGAGGGAATTTAATGGGACCTATTATGCAAAATTCACACTTGGCATATTTTTTTGTACTTCCATTTGGGTCTCAACTGCTTAGCTGAGCAGTTTACATTTCACAGGCGCTAACTACACTGTTACCTAGCAACCCCAGCAGAGTTCCGCCCGTTACCCAGCAACCCAAGCAGAGTTCCGCCCGTTACCCAGCAACCCCAGCAGAGTTCCGCCCGTTACCTAGCAACTCAAGCAGAGCTCCAGCACCATTGGTCCTCTGGTTTTGCTACTCAATGTGTTGTATAATGGCTGTTGGAAATTTGGAAATTTCATTTCTTATTTAATGGAAACACTGCAATTGTGAAATATTTTTTAGTTTTTTGACTTTAGTGGAAGCTTCTGAGATGGTACAGATTTAGAGCAAGTGATAATGTAGTAAGTGAACAGAGGGTGGAAAGTTTTAATCACCGCATAACAAAGAATTTTGGATTATTTGAATTTTTATAATACAACTAACTCTTTTCAAATTAGCATAATGAAAAACAGTGCAGGGCATTCTGGGTAAATTCGACCAACACAAGCACTCACTTGGTGCTAGCGGGAGAAATGATTTTTGTTCTTTTACAAAAGATAAATCCTACAACTGCTAAAATCTGATGCCACTCCATTTTTTTCCCATTTTGTGAAGGAGGAAGTTGCGCTTGGTGTTTTCAGAGGTTTTTGCGGCGTTTCCTTCAGTGTTTCTTGGTGAAGCGCCCCCACAGGTGAGGAGGGGAACCGGTTTTTTCAAACGGTTTGGTTTGTTTGACGCATTGCGATGTGAAAGAGAACCACATCAGCTGAAAATGTAGCAAATGTTGCAGTTGTGATCCGAACTGAAACCAATATGCTAGGATTAACATTCATCGTCATGTCTCAGGTTTACAGAGGCCAACAAAGAGAAACTATCAAGTAAGAGTGGACAATACTGTATTGTTGATGTCAGCGTGAAATGGACATACTGGAGTGAAATAATAGAAAAGCAATAGAAAGTAGGATGTCATGAATACCAGCTCTGAACAAACAATACATTGGACTTTGGAGCAGATGGCCGCGAACAGCAGGACGCCACTTCTGTCAGCTAACAACAAGAAACTGAGGATACGATTCACAGTTTCAGCAAAATTGGGCAATAACAGATTGGAAAACTGTTGTACGGTTTGACAAGTTTCAATTTCAGCTGCAACATCATGTCAGTTTGGTCAGAATTTAATATAAACAATAGCAAGACGTTGATTCAGCTTACTTATTGCAAGACAGTTTCCATTGTTTTAAGTAAAATAATCAGTGGAACTAGTATTTTTCATCAATATTAAGTAATTACAGATTTAAAACAAGCTCATGTTTCTTGCTATTTTCAAAGTGAGCTAAGATATTTGCACTAAAAAGAACAAAAATACTTGGTATGGTTTTGTGTTTGTCGGTAATGACGTTGGTAGGTAATGATAGCTGGTGAACTTTGAACAAGAATTAGTTCATTTTAACCTGTTTGAACTGAAATTAGAACTGGTCCATGTTAAAGATCAATGAGCCTCTTGCTAAGAAACATTTAAGAAAATATTACTTTGTATGCATACAGCAAGCCTGCATCTCTGCAACTAAAAATAAAACGGCTATATTTACTGAACCTTCAAGGGGCAGTGTTGTGGTTTCCAGGCACTTAGTGCAAATTTATGAACAATCAAGAAACTACATTTCCTGACTCTGACATCCAACGTCTTGAAATTGGGCCTCTGTGTCTTTAAAGACTCAAACAGGTGTTTGCTAATTGATACTGGCTAGTTTGAAGGAGCCTAATAGGGGGAGGGCTGTTTGTGAGACAGAAGCTTGGAAACTGCAGCTCAGAGGAGGAGCTTTGTCCTAGGAGGCGGAGCTAAGTCCACCCAGGTGTTTTGGACAGCTGAACGGTTGCCATGGAGACTAAATGATTTCTCAAACATGCATAGACAAATGCAGGCAACACTCCAGATATGTTTTTGATAAGGAAATAACGCTACAATGTGATGTAAAGTTAAGAAAAGTATATTTTACAAGATACGGCAGCTTTTGAAATGATTTTTTTCTGGGCCTTTTTGTGCGTTAAAGGCTGAGGGCTCATGCTTTGTGTGCGTCTGACGATCAAAGCCTGGAAAAGTTTGAGCTCAGCAGGTGGGAGGGGTTTGAAGGAAGCGTGCTTCACTTTGTATACACACACACGCTGAAATTATACAACCATATGGACTTCACTGAACTAAAGGCAAGGAGAAAAACAAGAAAGGGAGCAAAGCAAACAAGCCAGAGGCGCGCATCTGAAGAACGTCCCCTGTGTGGTTTTATTAGTGCGAACAAACACCAGCATGGGTCCGTTTGTGTGAGCAAGAAATGTTGTTCAGGGTACGGAGAAAAGTCCCAGGACGGCCTTCCCTGGCGACGGCGGACAAAGGTGGACGAAGAGCGAACATGTTGCGTTCAATAAAGGACGCGGCCTGACACGACCGTTTCATTATTCATCAGATCTCAGCCGAGAAATGAAACAGCAGTCGCTGTCAGGAGCGTTTAATCCGCGTATGGCGTGAGTGAAGATGTCAACAATCTGTCAGCTCCGCTTGACGCCCGGCTCGTCACGCGCCGTGCCAAACACCTGCGCGGCGGCGAACAGAGGAGGTGTTGAGTTTCTATTTTAGACGCGGTGCTTTTTACTGTCACTGCCTCAGGTGGGTTTTACCGTTACCCTTCACAATCACCCCATTTCCTCCAAATGAAATTCAGGGATCAGGTTCGCTGACTTTTTCCGCTCACAAGTGAAATATGAACTCCCTCCTAAAGAGCGCTCTGTCCGCAGAGAGAAGCAATGAGCCGCGGTGGATAATTTGCCTCCTGGTCCCTTTGCAATCAGCTGACAGGAAGGGATCGCTGGCCTGCAGCTCGCTGACATCACACACACACAAAAAATATAGGGCGACCTGACAAGGGCGGCAAAAACTTATTGGGGAGCATTTTAAAAGAAGCGCAATATTTTCTTTTTTACATATTGAAATTGCCATGACATAATGAAACTTCTAGCTTTTCTGTTTTTAACCAATCAGAGCAAGGAGGCGGGTCTTAGCGCTGTCAATCACCCTCTCTCTTTCTCTGTGATGCACTACACCTAACATAACCTGTCCTGAATGCTAAGTCTAGTTAGCATAGCCACTAATGACAGCGGATTAAAGGTTTTCCTGTAAATTTAAGCTGTTTGTCTGCCAGTAGCACATTTAGCGCATTTACAAGGGTGATTGACAGCGCTAAGACCCGCCTCCTGGCTCTGATTGGTTGACTTTGGTGCATTTCTTAAGATGGCCTCATAACATGTAGACATGTTTTTTTTATAAAAATTACAAACCGCAGCTTTAATATATTAATTAATTTGTTAATATTTTACATTTAGTGGGTTTTATTTATGCGTTTATTGAAGATTTCATGAATATTGTGTTACAGTTTTCTAAATATCCCAACACGTTTCCCATCAGGATTTTCTGTTAGAGAGTTGAATTCAAGTTTCCCTTCTCTTCCTCTCCTGGTTTTTCCTCTGGCTGCTGATGTACAGTTGCCTGTATATTTACTTAGCTGCATCCTAATAAATGTCCATCATGTTTGCTCGGTGCAGCGCTGCGGCTGTCTCTGGTGTCTGCTTTGATAGCCTCGCTCCCTCAAGAGGCCGTGTGTTTTCCAGGCTGCAGTTGTTAAAAACAAATTCAGTTCAACTCAGAAATACTTTATTTATCCCAAAGGGAAATTAAATGTTTCCCTGAAAAGCACCAGACCCGCAGCTTTCTCCGCAGCTCAGCTCTCCAAACAGATTCACACCTTTCCAGGTGTGATTAATGTCCTGTTTTAGGTTTTTAAGTGTTTTTATAAATTTTGCTCAATGAACTTAAGGTTTCTGTTTGTATCGGGTTTATGATCCTTCCCATTAGAATCGATCTTCTGCAGCCAACAAGGTTCTGAAAATTAGCTTAAAGGTCTATTACTATAAAATGTGAACAAAATTCCCAAACTATGGAACAATTTATTCCTTGGCTTACTTCCGTTTTTGCGTTTAATTTTTTTTCTTTTGTCATTTCCATATTTTGAATGTTAATTGAGTTTTATCGGTAGAACTTTTTGTCACAGCTGTTATTTCAAAGTGCTCAGTAACTACAGTAACTACAGTATTGGTAGTAAATGTTTGCATGTTTTAGCAGATCAGAGCAGAACTTACAAAAAGAAAGTGCACACATGTTAAATAATTGAATAATTTGCTAAAATATTCATATTTATTTAATTTGGAAACAAAGAATTAAGATTTTAAAAAATCTACATAATTAATTAAAGGTAATTTTTTCATTAACTTTGATTAGTTTTTGTGGCTTTGATTAGAAATATTAAGTTTATTTTTTATTAACTTTTTTCAGATTGTAATTAGTAGGTTACATAGCCTAACATTTTTTTTGTTGTTGTTTTTATCAGATTGTAAATTTAGACAAATAATGCCTAAAGTGAATTTTGATATCTGAAACAAATAAAAATTAAATCAGATTATATATAATTTATCAGCAGTCTGATTTCTAAAGGTGAAACTTTTGATAAATTGTCATTAATGTAACATTTATTTTTTTAAGCTCTACTTCCAAAAAGGCTAAGCAGCAGATTTCAAGAAATAAATAAGAAATACTTCACAATTTTAATTTTTGTACTCAATTAAGAAACAGTGAACACAACAGGAAATAAATCATTAAATTCACACAGACTTTAAAAAAGGGAAGGAAGAAGAAAAGCCGACTCAAACAATAAATAGTTGAACTTTCTGCAGACGATAACAGCATGTTTGCACAGTAAAAAAAACACATAACTGCCAAAGTGTTTCAAGAGGATGGAAGTGATTTTCAATCTTTTTTTATAGCTGAGAATGAGTGGTTTTACCCTTTAACCTCAAGTGTCCATGCTTAGTTTCTATGCCAACCACAGACTAATCTCTCTGCTCTGACAGGCTGCCATCTGTTTGTGCTTCTCCGTTTGTTGCTGCACAACTATAACATGCTGCTTTAATGTATTTCACACCATTATGCCCAATGAGCAAAACAACGAGCTGTTGTATGAATTGCTGCAGGAGATCCAAAAGTGTAATTTTAGAGGGGAAAACATCTCTGGGTTTTATGCAAGTCAGTAAAATAATTTTATATCTAACTGGGGATTTGTTTCTCTAACCTGCATTGGCATATGGATAACCATTTGATTGAAAACTCATGTTAGTACATCTTATTGGTTTCACCGCAGCCTGAGAACGTGAGCTGTGAGTTCAGCGAGTCGGATCTGTGATCTATACAGCCACAAATTATTGTTAGGGATGAAAAACCCTCCAAATGATGCATTAGAGCCTCTGCCACAAGTTTAAAACCTTTAACTTTGGGTCTCAAACAAATTCCTTTCACTTGAGGTTGGACATTGTTTCTGTTTTCACCTCTCGTACCCTGAAGTCTTTTTAAGAAGAAAATAGTTCTTTCACATCACAGTTGCTGTCAGTTTCCTGCTGGTCTTTTTGTGCTTTTAGCTTTAAATTATGAAATAGTTAGGATCCCTGCTGTTGTACCTTCCCATCTAATGCCAGGAGCCGGCAACACCGCAGCAGTAACATTTTGCAGCCATCACAGGAGCAGTAATGTAGTGGCAACAGTCGCAGTCATAGCAAAGGTCTAGCAGTGTAACAGTAGTACAGTAGCAGTCGTTTAAGAGTGACAGTGTTTCAATAGTTGTAATAAATTACCAGCAGAAGTTAGAAGTAGAAGCAACAGAGTAGCAAAAACAGTAAGTGTTGCAAATACAGTACAAGTATAGTGATATTAATAGTTTACTATCAGTTATACATCAATAACTGTAGCAGAAACAGTGAAGCAAAAACTGGAACAATGTAGGAAAGCTGTAGTGTTGTAGCAAAAACAGTAGCCATGTTGCAAAATTAGTAACGGTGTAGTAAAAAGCGCAACAATTTATCGAAACACCTAATAACAGTGTTGCAAAAACTGACATTGTAGCAAAAAACAGCAATATTTTACCGAATACTATTAGTTTAGTAGTATCAGAAACACTTACTGTGAAAGAAACTAACTGTGAAGGAAACCAGCCACAATATAGCAACAGAAACAATGTAGCAAAAACGGTAATAGTGTAGTAAAGTGGGAACAATATAACAAAAATTATTGAGTAGGGAAAAAAGTAACAATGTTGCAGAAACTGTAATGATGTTGCAGAAAGTGTAACGGAGTACCACAAATGGTAACAGTGTCGCAAAAATGGTGATATTGTATCAAAAACAGAAACATTGCACCAAATGCAGTAAAGACTAAAGAGGCAAAAGTAACATTGGAGCAGTAATGCTAACCGTGTAGCAGTTGCACTGTAATAAATAATTGTACCTATCAGTTACAGTAGCGCTGTGGCTGTAAGAGTGTACTTAAAATAAACAGCCTTATTAAATAAATGAACCACAAACACATTATTTTCTCTGCCACTGCATGTACTGACAGAGTTGTTGTAACTTCCATACAAAATATAGATGAGGACATGCAAACAATCTATCCAGGATGGAGCCTGCAGGCTGGTTGAGTGCCTGGGTGAAGCTGTTAGATGTTATTGGGTTAAGCTTTGCCATAGATGCAGCTTTTTGATGATACCTACATAAAGATGTTTCTAGGTAAATAGAAAGAAATCCCACTGGTTACCACTCAGACTGAAGTAGCTCTGTGAGCCCAACCATGGTGGAAAACACCAAGCCTCTTATCTGAAGCAGCTTCAGGGCTCCAGTGAATGTGGCTGAATGGATGGACTGATTGATGGACTGATTGATGGATGGATGGATGGATGAGGCACATTTCCACTTGATGCCCACGGGCTCAAAGTAGATGGAGGCTTTGATTCTTTTTGACACTACTGTGTGGTGTTAAGTGGTGGACAGTATATTCACTTGAGTACTGAACTTAAAGATGACCTATTATGTTTTCTTGAACATGTTAAGAAAGGTCTATACGCTGAACAAAACAGATTCAAAATCATTCCTACATAATGAGATTTTAGTATGAATGAGCTTTTTAAGGCATTTTGTCACACGTCTTTTCCAGCAGCCATTGTAAAGCGCATACAGGGATAAAACCAGTTGACCAAACATGCTGGAACCCAGCTTGGGTTCCAGCATGCTGGGGTTGCTAGGTAACAGGCGGAACTCTGTTGCTGGGGTTGCTAGGTAACGGTGCGGTCGCCGTCAAAAGTGACAACAGTTGGCAGGTTTTTGAAACGACTCATTTCTCAGACACCAAAAAACATTAGTTTACTGTAAAAATAAAAAAATAACAGGTGGTTGAGGTTTTCTTTAGGCGATTAATTGTTTTTAGAAGTTGAGATGGAAATGAATGTATAGAAATGTTCAAAAAGAGAATATTTTGTTATATGTCCCCTTTAAATGGTTTGGAAAGGACCCGATTACACTGGTGGTTCTTGGTTCAGCAGCAGCTGGTTCGATCATTTCTGATGTTTTTACTTCTCTAGTTTTGTGACAGAGTGAAATCTTTGGTGTTATGTAAAACATTTTATATCCTGGTTAAGACCAGACCACTTAAAAATTACATCCAACTCAAGTACTTACTTCAAAAGTAAGTACTTGAGTAAACTGATAACCGAGCAACTTTTACTTGTAGTTTTGTAATATTTAATGGGTATCACTACTTTTACTCAATTAGAGCTGACTACTGTTTCCACTACTGGTTTTTAATGTGTTGTACATGAGTTCCTTGATGGTTTATTCAGATTTATTGACGGTTTCATGACCTCTCCAAATCTACGTGTCTTTGCTCTTGACATTATGGTGTTTAGACAGATGTCTACAGTAGTTGAGCATGTCGGTTGTGACCGGGTTTGCGATTGTCAAAGCGCCGCCAAACAACTTCGACAGCTTCTTAAAGACTCTTTCTTTCATAATGAGCTATTTGTTAAGCTTAAAGCTTTTTAATTGTAGCAAATTAGCATAGTGAAAGTATATAATTGTCAGAGTTAGACTCCAATTACCTGTCAAACATGTTGTTGTGAGGCACAGATGGCTTGATATGCTATTACGGTTATGCTTTGTTTGAAGTGTTGCATTGTATTGTGTCTTGTAAGCCCAGAGAGCTGAAGCTGAACCACAGCTGAGCAGCATTTAACCGGTCTCCTGAATTGGGTAATGGGTTCCCAGATTGCAAAGAAAATTGGGTTCACTGTCAAAAGATGGTAAGCTTACAGCTAGATCTACAAGTCGTGATAAGATGGATATTTATTCATGAAAACAAGAGGGAGCTTTGTGCTTTATAGGCCTTTCTTGGATGGTTGGAAGGTTAAATAAGTGAGAAACCAAGTGAGGAATGGCGATGATTGCAGTTTTACTTGTACTTTAGCAATTTCTTTAATAAGATGAACAGTAGAGTATATATTACTGTAGAGTTTAAGTTCAAGGATCCCCATATTCCACCTTACAGTGTCGTCTCTGACTTGATAGTTGAGCTAATGGTTACTAAAATAAACCATTTTTACACGTTTACTCTCAGTCAGTTACTCTGACAGGGTGCTATCACCAGAAGCAGTTTCATATGTGTGAATTTAAATGTCCCTAAATGCATTTCTTTTGTGCTAATTACTATTTATGAAAAAATATCTCCCAGACTGTCGTGTGTGCTCCATCATGCCGGTACAGCTGCATGAAATAAAGCCTTGAGCCTTTTGACAAGCCTCCAAACACTGGAGTTTGATGGACATGTTTTGATGACTTTACAACACTTTTATTCTTTATGAAGCCAAGAAAGTTTAAAGAAAATTTTAACTTTTAAACCTGGGTATAGTGTTTCGATCTAGAGTAAAAAGAGACACAGCTGTTCCCACCAGTCCTGTTTAGTCCACTTTAATCCAACTCCAGTCTAGAAAGTCCAGTTCGTTTGGGGAGGTGTGAATGTGATGTGGACCAAGAAAAGGAAACTCTGGTTCACCTACAAACCTTAGTCTTGGTTCAGGCTGGTGGGGTTTGAATGCATATGTGAACACCAAACAGTCTGGAGACCGCCCCGAAGGCTACAGCGCAGGGCATTATGGGTAAATACAACTAAAACAAACATGTTAGCTTAGCGCTAGCAGGAGAAACGCCTCCTTGTTTTTGCCAAAGACAAAAGAGAAATCCTACTACCGCTAAAATCTAACGCTACTCCATTTTGTGAAGAAGGAAGTTGATGTTCATGTTGTCTTTGGAGGTATTTGTGTTGTTTCCTTCAGTGGTTCTTGGTGCAGCGCCCCCACAGGCCAGGAGGGGAACAGGTTTTTCAATTAGTTTGGTTTGTTTGATTCAATACTGTGTGAAAGAGAATCACAGCAGCTGAAAATGCAACAAATGTTGCAACTTTGGTCCCAAATTGAACCAAGTCTACTGGACTACCAGGTGGAAAAACACACCAAATGCATGGATACTTTTATTTATTTATTTATTTTTACTTTAATGTACCATCTCGTTAGATATCTTTCACTGTTTTAGACTACTGTGTTTATGAATGCAGCAGGTTGGTATAATCTTTTACCTTAGCTTTCTCTTTCTCTGGTAAATTATTGGTTTGTAAAATAGCATTTTATTTTGTTTCCTCTTTTGTAAAGTTGTAAATTTACCAAAAATAAAGCTAATCAGAGTATCAGTAGTTCTAATTTCAACTTGCTACCTACTGCAGGTCATAATGTCTCTGCTGAACCCCAAATAAAAATAATAATTTGGTCAAACTGCCACAGACACACCAGTATTTAACCTAGAAAAACAGCAACTACTGGCCTGTTTTCTGCTTCAAACCCAGAGTAAGAAAAACCCTGCATACCTTTGACAACCAGCGAGGTCATGGTGAAACATTTTGATCACGGCCCAGTTTAATAGTTTCACACTCCAATATAGCTGTATGTGCCTTAATGGCCACCAAGAAAAAGTGTGCCACTTAACAAATGGACTGCTGTGCTCGATATGCAATTAACCTATATCAGAGAATGGAAGTTTTCAGTCCTGCGCCGAGAGATTTGACAGAGTAAATATCTAAAAATGGCAGTACGCTGTGCAGAAATCAATCCCCCTTTTCTCTCCATTGATTCCATTAAAAGCCTTTTTGGAGATTGATTACACTGAAAGCCTCCCTCCGCTTTGGATTACAGTTGCACAGTCCCAATCTCATTTTTTACAGTCCAAAGATATGGGCATTTATTCCATTACACTGTGAGGTGCAAAGCCGGCACATCAGAGACCACCCTTTCTTTTTTTTTTTTCTCCTCTTATAAGAAAATACTTTGTTCAGATAGTAGAGCATCCGTTTGAGTATTGGGTATTGCCCCGCTTTCCCCAGATAAGTGTTATCGTGCTTGTTGTTCACTTCTCGAGATCAGTTTTCCTCCCCATCAACATCAACATTCGTGTTTCCTGAAATCAGGAAACGGCTCCTCTGAGTAAAAACTATCTACCCGGCTGCTTCCAGCCCCCTGATAAGACACACACTTATTGGTTTTTATTGTTTTTGTGCAGTGGGCACAGGGTGGACTGTGACATGTAGAATTAGAGCCACCCTAAGAAAAGATTAAACTGAGATTTACATGACCGTAACATTCTAATATCACAAGAATACAGTCATAAAATTACCAGAATAAACTTGTCATATTACGAGAATAAAGTTTTTAAAGTACGAGAGTAAAGTCAAAATAAAACATGGGCCATATTTCAAGATTAAAGTGATATTTTCAGAATAGTCATAACAGTCAAAATGTTACGAGAATGTTCGTTTGACAGTCGTACAAGAATAAAGTAAAACAAATTAGAATAAAGTCAAAATAATGAGAATAAAGTTGTAATATTACAAGAATCAAAAGTATTTTGAGAATAAAGTTGTATTATGACTTTATTCTTGTTGTTTCAACTTTATTCTCTGAATCTTATATTTTATTGTCTTAGCGGGGCCCTGACACTCAATCGCATTGTTTTTATTTAACATTTTATTTAAATACGAAGGAAAAAAATCAGCAATGTATAGGAAATGAATTGCATATAAATTCCCCAGCCTGCTGTGGTTTTCTTTACTGCAGCCTTATCTCTGTAATGGATTATTTATCTGCAAAGAGAAGCAAGAAAAGGAAAAAAAAATGTTTCCAATAGCAACTGAATGCATTAAACATTTTACTTTTTCCTGGTGTTCCTATATCAACGAATAAACGATCCAGATTATTAAAGGTTGGGGGTTGGAGGCGATTCTTACTCAGCAGCTTGCAGGAGCAGCCATGTTTGGGTGAACTCGGGGACGCTGTCCTTGCCGGGCCTTTTTATGATTCATTTATCTGTCAGTTTTTCTGCTGAGCGTACCACTATAAGCTGCTGGGATGTTTATGAATACATCCGCAAAATGGTATGAGAGCAATAACAACTCACAGGACCCAGGTTATTTCCCGCGGAAATCGATCAGCTGTGCATTAGAAAATGCATTTCTCCCACCACTGATGGCGTGATCCTGCATGTATCTCGCAGGAGTGCAGCTGCCGGTGTGTGTGTGTGTGTGGTTTTGCATACGACCGTGCGTGACCTTTTCCCCCGCTCGGCGCAGTATTTTGGCAGATTTAAGTGTTGTTGCTGAATAGATAAGCGCTCATCCTGAAACGGATCCATGTGAAGTCTGGCTTCTTTGCTCTGCGCTTGCTTGCATTTTAAAAGGTTAGTGGAGGATGCCAAGTTGTGACTCCGCTCCGCCGGAGGCGACGACTCCGCCGCCCCACCCCCGCCGCCCCTCCACTTTGCTGTAGTTCAGGAGGGTGACGTCGGGCCACGGCGGGAGGTTTATGGGTCTCGCCTCGACTGCCAAGCTGAACCGAAGAACGGGAAGTAAAACCGGGGCCTACAGTTACTGGACCTCGGCCCAGAAACATTTATGACTCCAGAACAGCCTTTAAATATCATTTCCTATGATTGCATCAAGTTGAAACAATGACTTTGGATCATTTACATCCATTCTCAGCAGATTTTTCTCTACCAGTGCATTTTTTTTATCATTGCATAATCCAGACCGTAGTCCCCTGACTCCTACAGGTTGCTTTCCAAGCCTGCAGATTAACCATTTCTGTACTGGATCAGGAAAACACCGAAAGTATAAAATTCTGCTTCTTCAGGGTTTTTTCCCACCTGATTGTCCAGTAGACTCAGTTCAAATTGGGACCAAAATTGCAACATTTGTTACATTTTCAGCTTCTGCGGTTGTCTTTCACACCACACTGAGTCAAACTAACCAACCTAGTTCGAAATCCTGTTCCCCTCCTCGCCTGTGGGGGCGCTGCACCAAGAACAACTGAAGGAAACGACTGGAAAACCAATGAAGACGACACAGAAAATGTGAACAAAAAGGAGTGGCGATTGTAGGATTTCTTTTTCTCTTTGGCTAAAGATCATGAGCCATTTCTCCTTTCAGCGCTAGACTCCCATGTTTGTTTTGGTTGTATTTACCCAGAATGCCCTGCACTGTAGTCCGCTGCCTGCATGTGCATTCGAACCACACAGAGTTAACTTAAACCAAACTGAGACCAAGTTTGGTTCACATTTTTGATCCGCATTAGAGTTTGCATTCACACTTCCCCAAGCGAACCAGACTTTCTAGGTAAATAAATGAGTTGGACTAAAGTAGACTAAACACGGCTGATGAGGATTCGCCCTTAGACTTATACTGAAACTAAAATAATGTTCATAGCAGTGAAGGAAAGTTACATAACTTCTTCCAGACCAGAACTTCACATATCGAGCTTAACCCCTTTTGAAGACCTGAAACGTCTTTGGCTTCAAACTGAAAAATGCTTCTCATTATAAATCGGCGTGAACACAAAGAAGCCATTAAAGCCATTCTTTACATCCTTTATGTTAACGCAACACTATTTTAACTGCTTTGATGATTGACCAGATTACAGATTTGCAATTATCTCATTTATCGTGGAACAAAAAGAAACTTCATAAGACTTTTTGTCACCCTGTCATGATCATGACTGACTTTATGCAGAGATAATTCAGTGAAAATACTTTTTATCGTCACTTTGATCGTCCTCATAACAAATAACATATAAGCGTGAGTGATAAAATGTCAACACCAGCGGAGTGACTTCTTTTAGATACCCTATTGGGTCCAGGATGTTGCCCCATATGGGAACGCACTGGTAGTAAAACATACTCCTAAAAGTTATTTTTTTCAAAGATGTTACTCAAGTAAATGTAACTAGTTACTAACCAGAAGCTATGAGAAGCTGATCTTACAGTTTTGGGTCACTAACGGCAAAGTCTTTGGGTATTTATTGCACTTTTTTAGAAAAGTGAATATTCACAAGTTCATGGAAAGTTAGAATTAAGTAACCAGTAAGTTCTAGTGAAGCTCTCAGTACTGGGATTATTTGTTTGTAAACACGGCGGATGAGACGGCAAAAACTCACTGCAATAAGATCGTCACCAGTTGCCATGGTTACCTGTGATTATCCTGCGTCTTTAACGATAGCTAGCATGTTGTCACCGTGCTCCAACAGCGTGATAAAATACGTGATGCTACCAGATTGACATTAGTGACCAAGACGCGTCTTAGTGACCTAAACGTGTTGGATTAAGGTGAGTGGATATAAAAATACCCCAAACATCAGTGGCCAGGCCTCACTCGTTACAAATATTAAAGTAGTTTTGCTCACGGTAAGAAAATAAGACAAACGTATCCAACGAGCGCCAAAATAAGGTTTTCTGAACCTGTAAATTTCTACAAATGAAATTCATATGTGTGTATTAAATGAGGTAATTTCCACCTATTTTGTTTTCAGTTGGCAGTGATTTTGACTGCAGGTCCTTTTGTGCTGCTTTAGCTGATTTTGTCTGACCAGATGAAACAGAAACTAGTTTTCAATGAGTATTTCCATCAGTGTTTGGTCACCATTACAGAAAAAATACCATGAATTTCACATTTCACACTTGCAAAAACCTTGTCCCACATGAAAAATGAGTATGAGGCTGCAGTTTAAGTTCAGGCTTTGTTGGTATGTGCTGTGAAAGTTGGCAGGCTTGGAAACCTGCAAGCCTGCCAATGTTGGAAAGTACGTTTTGAACATGTGCATTGTAAGATCTTAAAGTACCAATGAGTTCTTGGAAGAAAAATGGAAAATATCTTGCAAGTTGAGGCAAGATATGAAAAAAAAACACAGAGTTTTTGAAATGTGCCATGTGAGATTGGAGAAAGATCCATTTAAGATTAGCTCAGTTATTTTAATCTGTAGGTTTCAGACAGATGTAGTGTATTTACTGCTTTCAAGAACAGAAAGGACGAAAGCATCATTCACATTTTCCCCTTTTATTCGGCCATGCATATCTGGGTTTTGCTTGATTAGAACAAATTGCACGTCTTAAACAGTAGAACAACACATTTTAAACTTTAAAGCACCGTTTCAAGAGCTTACGCAGACACCCGTGTTAAAAAGTTTCCTGTTTTTGTGTTACATGAAGTGCTGCATGTTGCCTTCGTTACCTACAAAACAAGCCCCTCTATCTTTTGTGCAGTCCTCGTGTTGTCACTTGGTTTCATTTTCCTCCCTTAATTGGAACTTGTGCCACACAGCAGACTGAAAAGCTGACAGTTCACCGGCATTTTTTAGTTATGCCTGAGTCCATCTTGCCGCTAACTAGATGTTCTCTGTGCTGTCTTCGGCTGGATGCAGTGAAGGTGTGATCATCCATTTGTTCTCCAGAGTTTCAAAGAAATCCTAAAAGGAAAAAAAATATATAAAAAAGGGGGTTAGTGGGGACATTTTCTTTAACAAGAGCTGGAAATTAAACGTCTTTCAGGCACCAAAATGAGCTGGTTTTATTCTATTTCCACACTTTACATTTAATTTAATTTGAGCAACAATATGTGGGATGTCGTTTGTAAAATTACAGTCAAAAATTAACAGCAGTATTCTGGATTATTCAGTTCATCAAAACATAAATTTTTCAACGTCATATTTTCAACATGTTTATCATTTGTCAGTTTTCAAACTAATTATTTAGTTAGCAAGCTAGATATTTAATTAACCAACTTAGATATTTAGTCCCAAACGAAATATTTAGTGTGTAAGCTAAATATTTAACTTAAAAGAAAAACTTTTATTTTGATTGTCCACTTACGCAAACTAAAATTTGACTACTTTAGAACTAAATGGTTAGCTTGGATTTATATATATATAAAAAAATTAAAGTAATGACCCATTAACTAGAAAACACGTCTCTCACCTCAGGATGCTGGATGCTTGAACTTAAAGTGAAACTGACCACATGATCTACTTTCTGTTTATCGTGGTTAATAAATATATGTCACAAAGCATTTCAGTCGAAGGTAGTTTAATCGTTTTTTAAGACAAATGACATTGTGTCACCAGAATAGTAACCTCCTACCTGGTCACGATGCGACGAACACTGTGAATGCCAAACCTTTGACCTCAACGCGCCGCACTATTCAGAACATGAGGGCATGAAAAGTGACAAAAACAACACGGAACGTATGTTTTATAAATCTGATTCATTTGTTCACATTTAAACCCACTTAATGGCCTGATTGTCATTTTATGAGGTTTTAGAAACATACATTTATTTTTACACATTTATTGTGTAGAAATTAAGTTTATATTTTAATTTGTACAAACGTTTAGTTGAATATAGTTAAAAAATAAATCAACAATGGAATTACACCCCCAGAAATATTTAATTTACTTTCTTAACTACTTGACAGCAGAATCTGAATCTAGCTTTCCTTAAGATGCCAGTTTTTATTGACTGCATTTTTTAACGGAGTTTAGCTTTTACATCTTCATTTGTATTCCACAAATACAAGTGGAAATTTATAAGGAACACAACCGACGTTGGTAATGAAACGCATAAAACTGCCAGAAAGCACTAATTGAAACTAAAATGCAGCTTCATAAGTTTGAATGTCTGAGAGCTTTTTAATTGAAATATTAGTGATCAGAAAAAACTTTCTGTTCAGTTGAGAGCTAAAAAGGAAAAGAAATGTAAGAAAGGTGAAGACATATAAAGTGTTTATTTTGTTTTGGCAGCAATAAAACAGTCTTAGTGTCATTGTGACCTCAAGATGGGTATAGAAAGCAGGACAAAACTCACCACAGTCGCAAAATTAATTAATTCCTAGTCGGCCATCAACTTTTACTACAGGAGTTATGTCATTCCTGCTTTACACAAACATCTGTTGGGCATATGGATGTAATTTTATTATTAAAAATATCACCATTAAACCTATTTCCTATGATTTTCAGCCTGGAAAACAAATGTTTTGTCTAATCATGTGATGAATTGACATTTAACCCTTAATTATTTAATTAAAAGGCTTTTGTTGTCATTGTTGGAGAATCTTTTTAAAAACTTGGTGTTTGGCGGTGTGTGTGTGTCACCTGATGATGGCACAAAGAAAACAAAAACATTGTAAACACATTTGACATGACGAGGAATATTATTCAACCCGATTATGAAAACAGACAGCATATTCAGAATTTATGTCAAAACATTTCAGTAATTGGCTCATGGTGCTTGACATTTATCAGATCATTTTTTAAATAAATCCTGGTAATACTCAGCTTTTCTGAAAACCATTTTAATTTGTAAGGCAAAACAGATTGTTAGGAAATCTGTCAGTCATACCAGGTTTAGATAGAAGACAAAGCGTTCATTGTTAACCATTGTGTTTCTTTTAAATATTTTTGCACGTTTTTATATTATCTGGGGCTCAACTGCTTCTGAAGCTCAAGTGCTTAAAAAAACGCATCTTTTTGGCAATAAATTAATGTTTTTTGTTGTCTGGAGAATGAGCCGTTTCAAAAGAATTCAGAATGTAAGATCACAATCAGCAGGCACTGACCGTTACCTAGCAACCCCAGCAGAGTTCCGCTTGTTACCTAGCGACCCCAGCAGAGTTCCGCCTAGTGACCCCAGCAGAGTTCCGCCTAGTGACCCCAGCAGAGTTCCGCCTAGTGACCCCAGCAGAGTTCCGCCTAGTGACCCCAGCAGAGTTCCGCCTAGTGACCCCAGCAGAGTTCCGCCTAGTGACCCCAGCAGAGTTCCGCCAAGTGACCCCAGCAGAGTTCCGCCTAGTGACCCCAGCAGAGTTCCGCCTAGTGACCCCAGCAGAGTTCCGCCAAGTGACCCTAGCAGAGTTCCGCCAAGTGACCCTAGCAGAGTTCCGCCAAGTGACCCTAGCAGAGTTCCGCCAAGTGACCCTAGCAGAGTTCCGCCAAGTGACCCTAGCAGAGTTCCGCCAAGTGACCCTAGCAGAGTTCCGCCTAGCGACCCCAGCAGAGTTCCGCCTAGCGACCCCAGCAGAGTTCCGCCTAACGACCCCAGCAGAGTTCCGCCTAACGACCCCAGCAGAGTTCCGCCTAACGACCCCAGCAGAGTTCCGCCTAGCGACCCCAGCAGAGTTCCGCCTAGCGACCCCAACAGAGTTCTGTCCGTTACCTAGCGACCCCAGCAGAGTTCCGCCTAGTGACCCCAGCAGAGTTCCGCCTAGTGACCCCAGCAGAGTTCCGCCTAGTGACCCCAGCAGAGTTCCGCCTAGTGACCCCAGCAGAGTTCCGCCAAGTGACCCTAGCAGAGTTCCGCCAAGTGACCCTAGCAGAGTTCCGCCAAGTGACCCTAGCAGAGTTCCGCCAAGTGACCCTAGCAGAGTTCCGCCTAGCGACCCCAGCAGAGTTCCGCCTAGCGACCCCAACAGAGTTCCGTCCGTTACCTAGCGACCCCAGCAGAGTTCCGCCTAGTGACCCCAGCAGAGTTCCGCCTAGTGACCCCAGCAGAGTTCCGCCTAGTGACCCCAGCAGAGTTCCGCCTAGTGACCCCAGCAGAGTTCCGCCTAGTGACCCCAGCAGAGTTCCGCCTAGTGACCCCAGCAGAGTTCCGCCTAGTGACCCCAGCAGAGTTCCGCCTAGTGACCCCAGCAGAGTTCCGCCAAGTGACCCTAGCAGAGTTCCGCCAAGTGACCCTAGCAGAGTTCCGCCAAGTGACCCTAGCAGAGTTCCGCCAAGTGACCCTAGCAGAGTTCCGCCTAGCGACCCCAGCAGAGTTCCGCCTAGCGACCCCAACAGAGTTCCGTCCGTTACCTAGCGACCCCAGCAGAGTTCCGCCTAGTGACCCCAGCAGAGTTCCGCCTAGCGACCCCAGCAGAGTTCCGCCTAGTGACCCCAGTAGAGTTCCGCCTAGCGACCCCAGCAGAGTTCCGCCTAGCGACCCCAGCAGAGTTCCGCCTAGCGACCCCAGCAGAGTTCCGCCTAGCGACCCCAGCAGAGTTCCGCCTAGCGACCCCAGCAGAGTTCCGCCTAGCGACCCCAGCAGAGTTCCGCCTAGCGACCCCAGCAGAGTTCCGTCCGTTACCTAGCGACCCCAGCAGAGTTCCGCCCGTTACCTAGCGACCCCATCAGAGTTCCGCCCGTTACTTTGCGACCCAAGTTGATCTCCAGCACATTTAGACGGTTTGTTTTACCGCTGTGTGTGCCGTAGAATCGCTGCTGGAAAAGACGAGTGTTTTGTTTGTTTTTTTGTTACTCTGACTTAATCACACTCAATAAATAAAATTAAATGAGCGAAATACAGTTAAGGGCTTGCTGAGACAGTTCTCATTCTGTTGCTGGGAATAAACAAAAATGCATATCTTGAAACTGTACAACTTTGAGAAAACTTTTTAAATTATAAAATATATTAATTAAGTGGGTAAAACGAACAATAAAATTAGCATTTTTTACTGGAAAAAAACTTGTAATGAATAAATGAGGGCTACAAAATGTAGTTTTCCTTCACAAGTTTTGAATTCAGTTGTTAAAGTCACAAAACATGTTATTAGTTTGATCTCCTGTATTTAAGCAGATAAATCCGATTCAGAAGGAAAAGTGCCAAGATTCTCTTTCGCAGGCTGGCAACCAGCGATTCTCACATGTTGGTGTCAAGAAACACAAGCAGTGAAGTGAAGCCCACTGGTCTCTCGCCAGGTTCAGGTGAGAAAATAAAGAATATTCAGTGTTAGGCTTTGTGTTTCTCACATTAGTTTGAGAGAACTGATGCTAAAGGCGCATCATTGCGTTTCGTTAATGTTGTTTATGAATATATTTCCATTTCTGCTTAGTGATTTAAGTGGCTTGCAGTAGTTTATAGGTCAAGGTTGACGTTAGACGCAGCCATGTTTAATAGCATTAAGGAAGAAGACACAAACAAACGCAGAGCCATGACTAAGTCTGCTATATTACCTCTGTTCCTTTTGGCTGTTGGCTGTGCGGTTGGGAACATGGGAGCCTGTCCTGTGTGACTGGTTTGCCGGTTCTGCTGTGTCCTGGGGCGGCCCGAGTCACAAGCTTAGCTGCTGCTGCTGCTGCTGCTGGTGCCACTGACCGCAGCCATCTGAACTCCTTTCCTATTCTGACTGCAGGCGGCACACAGTCTGCTGCTTCATTAGGTCACTCCACCACCTCTAGCTAGGGGGGAATTTCAAGGCAGGTCCAACCTCCATTACCATATGGCCCCTCTTGGTCATGCTGTCATAAAATATGAATCCGACACAAAGGGCTACTGGTCATAATGTGCTCAAAAGTGCTGCATGCCTCGGCGTGTTGCAAGGATTTCATCAGGCATGAAAGTTTCAGAGTCCAAGAGTCGACATTGTTTACATCAGCTCAGTGTCAACGGGCGTTATGTTTGGAAATAAAGACATTTTAGGAATCACACCATCTGCTTTCATGGAAAAGGTGTAATTCAGTGGTAACGGTGTGTACATCAGGATAGAAAAACAGTTTCCAGGAACTCTGTGCTTTGTTCAGTGACCGCAAACAGGAATAATAGAAATAAAGTGTAAGAACAGCCTCCAAATTTCCTACAAGCCGATTTATTTGACTTGTACAATTTAATGAAAAGTGAATGATGCGTCTGTAATTCAGAGCTGAGATTTTTAACCTTGATAAAGATTTTATAAGAACATTTTTGAGTAAAGGTAAACAAAAAAACTTTCACTTGACTGTGAATAAAGTCACAATAAAAAACTAAGGCTACGTTCTCTCAGCGAGTCTTGATGCTCAATTCAGATTTTATTTTTATGTTTTATGCTAACAATTAAATGCAACCACAATCAGACTTCTGTGTGACCGGTTTACGACCCCAAAGCAGAAGAACGTTGACAAAACAAAGCAGCACATCATTTACAGAAGCAATGCTGATCGGATCTGTCTATAGATGAAGTTTTTGCAGCAATGGGAGCGACATAACAAAACAAAGCTAATAAAAAAGCACAGATTTTTAGTGGAGCATTGATGGCAGTTTCTGTAGAGAAATCAGTTTGGATTCGTGGTCAGAGCTCAGAGTGGTGGGATTGTGATGTGATGCGGTTTGCTAGCTGCGTTTCCACTTTGTGTCCTGCTAATGTTGTAAAAACACAATTGCAGTGTTTCTATTACATAAGTAATTGAATTAAAATCACACTTATATAAGCTTATCCATGTGATAAGTAATTAAAAACCATCAACAGTTAAAAGAAATACATTCATTATTCAGCCGTGACGCTAGCACCAATCAGAGGAGACATTGGTGTGTTCATCAGGCGCTGGCGCGATAAGCCCCGCCTACTTGGGAGTGGCTACAGCTGCAGCGTTTTGATCAAATTGTCATTGGGTATTTTACAGAAGACCTATGGATACAAAATGTTGGAATGACACAACTTGTTCGAAATAAACAAAAACAAACCATCATCCTCCAACTACTTCCTGTCGTCTTCTTTGGCGTTTCTGCCAGTGGAAACTTTGAAAACAATCAGATCCAAATTTGTTCCATATATCAAAAGAGGATCAAATCAGATTTTTTTAATTTCTGGTGAAAATGTCGTAATTGGGCCCTTAAAAAAATGGATAAAAGACGCAGCAGGAGAATAAATACACTATCGACTAATTTTAGCTTTTATTCTGACAATTCAGTGAGTTTGCAGATAGAAATGTATAATGATGGACTTCCAACATTTGAGACGTTTCCTGTATTACCCTTCCCAGATTGATGGGAACCAATATTGCTGCTGATGTTTCCCCTTGAAATTGTACAAAAGAAGAAGCAGAGGAGAGAAAAGGAGAAAGGTGTCAGAGATGGTTATTGCAGCATTTCAAAGCTCAAACAAACAGACTGTCGGCTAAGAGTCAGCAACATACAGATTAGCATATGACTCATCAGTGTCAAGGCTGTAATTTAATTTTAGCGTAACATCTGCTGCTAGCGCTGAAATGACAGTCGAATGAGATCTCAGATTTTGTTTTCTGTAAAAACACAGTAAATGCTGTATCCAGGCATAAATGACAAAAAATTGTGCTTTATTCCTTACAAATCTATTAATTTTTCAACCTGGCTATGATTTTTTAAATTCTTGATACTTTTGGTAAATTGGCTTACAATGCTTTAACTTCCTTTCTTTTGTGAAGTAGGTCTAATACTCCAAAAGGTGAACTCTGGTCCGCCTACAAACCTCTATTTCAGTTCTGTTGAAGTGAACTCTGGTGCAATTTGAGTTCATATGTGAACCGGAGACCGCTCCAAAAGCAGGAAGTGGACTGTAACACATTGCATTCTGGGTAAATACAACCAAAACAAATGCGCTAGCTTAGCGCTAATGTGCAAAATGACTTTAGAAACCTCTACAAATTGACGCTACTCCATTTCTGTTTACATTTTGTGCAGGAAGAAGTTGTGCTTATTGTCGTCTTCTGAGGTTTTTGTGTTTCATTTAGTGGTTCTTGATGCAGCGCCCCCACAGGTGAGGAGGGGAACAGGTTTTTCAAAGAGTCTAAATCAGGGGTGTCAAACTCCAGTCCTCGAGGGCCGGTGTCCTGCAACTTTTAGATGTGCCTCTGCTGCACCACACCTGAATAGAATAATTAGGTCATTAGCAAGGCTCTGGAGAACTGATTTACACAAGAAGGAGGTAATTAAGCCATTTGATTCAGGTGTTTTGTACCTGTGGCACATCAAAAAACTGCAGGACAGCGGCCCTTCAGGACTGGAGTTTGACACCCCTGGTCTAAATTGTTTGAATCAGTTCAGGGTGAAAGAGAACCACAACAGCTGAAAATGTAACAAATGTTGCAACAAATGAACTAATCTACCAGATTATCAGGTGTGAAAACTCTTAGTGTGTAATGACAACTTTTGTTTTTTCTCAAGTTTTCAACGTCTAAAAAGAAGCAAAAACACAAGTTAACTTATTTGCTAATTCATGCCATAGTAAACAAACTGCCCTAAAATAAATTCTACACCTTGTCAGACCTGGGTAAGATGTTTTTTAGCCTGTAAATATGAAAATGTGGATTTTTCGACACATTGTTAAATACTTGCAGTTAAACAGGTTTGGTGTTATGAAGCAGCGTCTCTCCTGGACCCGATTGCCATTTCTGACAGGTGTTGACCCTGCGTAAGAAATACAATATCTCCACTCGCAGGCGGAGCCCAGGGACAACCTTTGGGTGTTGAATGTCACCATCTGTTGAGGACCTGCTCAGTAGGAGTCACTGCAGCACATATTGCAGCTCTCTTGGGAAGATTCACAGATTTCACAGAAACTCAGGTGGGCCTGATCAGATTTCTAACGTTGGACTGGAAATCACTGGGTCCATTTTGGATAGTTTTATTAAATGACCCCACCAAAAACGGCACATTTGTACTAATGAAACTCGGAGATAATATATATTGCACAAACTTTCTGTCGCATTATGAATTAGTTTCAGTAATTTTGTAACATTTCAACTTTTTATGCGCGCAAAGTAACATTTTTGCTTTGCGCGGAAATGAATTCCCATCATACTTTAACTGGATTTTAAACTATTTTGAATAAATTTTAAAAAGCTTCCTTCACCCATATGTAGCATATAGTGGTTCTGCCCCTCCTCCACCTGTTGCTGCAAACAGTAAGGTAAGCAGCCGAATGCAGACTTGCTCATTGACTAGAAATACCATCATTATTAACACAAAAACATACAACATGATTGCTTTTGTTTAAAATAAATATATATATATTCTGTTGCTGTTTCAAAACTAATATTTTATTAACAATCCACATTTATTTTACCGTATACACAAACATGGAAAGTAAGAAAAGTTGTGTATGTTTCCAATCATGGCGTTTAAAATCAGATTCTAGTTTTAGAAATAAAGACAAGGTTAAATTAAAACCACAAGCAGAGTCGAACGGCCTTCGTAGTTTTCTCCTGTTGAAGGACTGAAGGACTGCTGCATTTTTAAACGTCAACTGGATTTCAATAAATTACATTAAAGGAGATCTATTATGCTAAGTTCATATTTTGCACATTTTTGTCCTTCCTCTTGGGATTCTGCTGTTTCTAAAAACATGCTCAAGTGTTTAAAAAAAAACCCACCTCGCCATTTACTGGCAATAATTGATGTTTTTTTGGTGTCTGGAAAATGAACAGTTTCAAAAATCTATGGAATATAACTTGATGTTACCTAGCAACCCAAGCTGAGCTCCAGCATGTTTGTTCAGCTACTTTTACTGCTCTATTTACTGTACAATGGCTGCTGGAAAAGTTTTGTTGTTGACTTGCCACCCAGTAACCACTTGCTGCATTCTTGTTGGTTGTGCAGGAGGCTCCACTTCTGCTTTTCAAAGATGAATGTCTGTATAATTGCGCGTCTGTTTGCTGCGAGTGTAAACGTTGAGTTGGGGGGGCGTGGCCAGCAGCAGTTTCTTTGGATTTGAATTGAAAAGTCGTCCTAAAGCGGCTCATTCTGACTACAATCTCAATGTCTAAGAATGTTTTGTATGGTTCATAGGTCTATCCTGACCTGTGCACGGAAGCATAGTAGGAAAACCTTTAAAAATATTCTGAGAAAATGCTTAAAATGCTCTGCTTTAAGCTGGAGCCTCAGCAGTGGGACTCCACCTGCTCAGACTGAGACAGCAGCTGTGATTAAGTTCTGCTGTGCAAATATGCAATAAGCGTAAGCGACATGTTGGCCACCCTTCCTGATGAGATGCCCATGCGTGACTCGGGTCCAGAGCTTAGAGATGCAGCACAATTAGTTCCAGCAGTCTTCCCCCTTAAATGGAGTTTGATTAAGTTTTCAGGCGCCGCCGCAGGACGCTCCGGCTCTCATTCTTCTCCTCGGGTCGCCGTCACACCTCGGCCACGAGTGAGACCGCCGAGCGCAGCCAAACTTATCTCTGAGCAGATAATTCTGCACCGTCGAAGGTATTATGCTCCCCAGAATCAACTCGGAGCCATAGAATCTCGGCTGATGCGCCTCTCAGGTGGCCATCATATTGCCTGAATGGATTTCAGGCAATGATGTGGAACATTTCCTCCGAGAGAGGTGCCCATTCAAATGAAGATAAAGTCATTAAAGCGCCGCAGCTGTCCTTGGATCTTTGCTTCTTCCTCAATTACCTGTGCTGAAAATGTGCGCCGCATATGTTTCAAGGATAAGGCACTCCAGAGGAGGGTGTTCATTTGCAGCACACTGGAACAGTAGAGCTTTAAGACCATCATTTGTCTTTTTGTTGTTGTTGTTGTAAACAATTATGTCAGTGTAATTGTTGGATCCAAAGAGGTTCTGCACACAGTTTCAGCACTTCAAAAACACAAAATCTTACCAATGTTTTGGTATATTTTCTAATGTAAACATCTTATTACACTTGAAATAAGACAAAATTGACTTAAAGGTAACTTTTCAGCTTGTTTTAAGTGCTTAAAGGGGACCTATTACGCTTCCTTCAACAGGTCAGGATAGGTCTACGGTCTATACAAAACATGTTCATCACATTTTCTGCACAAAATCATTCTTGGATAATGAGATTTTAGTCGAAATGAACTGTTGTGGAGCCTATTGTAACTTTAAATCCAAGACACGCCCTCCAAATCAACGCTTACAGTGGCACGTCAAAATGGCTGCTAACAGATGCACAATTATACAACCGTGCATGTTTGAAAAGTGGAGCCTTCTGCCAACAACCAGCAAGAATACAGGAAGTGGTTTATGGATAAGTCAAAAAAAAAAAAAAACACTTTTCCAGCAGCCATTGTACAGCTCATTGAGCGGGAAAAAGAAGCTGAATAAAAAGTGCTGGACTTCAGTTCGGGTTGCTAGGCAACGGACGGAACTCGGCCGGGGTTGCTAGGCAACGGCACCGCCTGCTGATTTGTGACGTTACATTCTGGAGGTTTTTGAGACGCCTCGTCTTCCAGACACACAAAGAAACAAAAACCGCGACCTTGCTGCCAAAAACCAGCTAGGAGGGTTTTTAAAGCGCTTAGGCCGTTTTTAGAACCAAATGAAAGCATAAAAATGTGAAATATGTGAATTTTTCACGTCACCTTTAATACTGATGGAAAAGTACTGCCGTAGTTCCACTGAACATGTAATATGGAAAAATGAAAGTGAAATAATCTTGTACTTTTTCATCAGCATTAAGGGACCATTGTCTTAAAACAAACTGAAAAGTTACTTGTAAGTTCGTTTGGTTTTATTTCAAGTGCACTGGGACATTTGCGGCAGAAGCTGGACCAAAAATTCTTGGTAAGACTCGGTGCTTCTGCGGCGAGCAGCTTGCTGGAGCTCCCAGCTCTGCAGAACTTCATCCAGCTTCCTGTTGAGGGGATGATTTTGCTCCCACCTCGTCTCGTCTCAGGAATGTCCGCCTGCTGCTCTGGCAGTCTAGTGATTTGCTACCAGCTGACACTTTTCTGCGGCTCCTGGGTGAAACCCTTTCAGCCTCTCGCCTGGCTGTACCTGCTGCAGCTCCCCAGGCAGGATGGCGACATCACAGGATGGAGCAACGTAATATTCCACTTGGCAAAAGGGTTTATTTTAGCAAAATGACACAGAAACCACGAGCTTATAGTACGGTTTTAGAGTATCTTTTACCTGGATGTGATGGAGCAACACAGAGTGGAGCGTAAGGAGGATTCCTCTACACTTTTACTGGGAAATGCTGCTTTTTACAGCTACAGCTCTTTGCACACACACACAGACCAAACGTTTTAGTTTAAGCTGGACAATTAATCCATAAAATTGATTTTGCAAGTTTTTGGTTTATGACGATTTAATTTTTGGAGTTTCATATTTCAGAGTGACATCATCATCTTTATTTATCTGGACTTTGAATTCAACAAACTCTAATTACATTTTTTTTTTTAAATTGCGTGGATGAAGTAATAAACATTAAAAATGATAAAATGAGAAACGTTGAGCATCTTCTGAGTTTGGTGCAACTTTTACAGATAATAGAAATAATTTGTTTTATTATCATGAAATTATCAGGAGGATGATTGAAATGAAAACCAGTTTTTGAAAATATTTTCCCTCATTTCTAATTTATTTCTTTAGAAAATAATTTTTAAAATAAAATTAGGGAAATATTCACATTTAAAAAATTTTATATTTATTTTAGATTCTATTCTTTTTAATTTTCTTTAATAAAAACATTATCAGTGCTATATATATATATGTATATAATTTAAATGTGCATTCTTTATGAAAATATTTTTGCACTTTTATAATTTTTTTTTTTTTAAGAAAAGAAAGCAAGAAGAAACTATTTAAATTAGAAAGTCTGAATTATTCACCCTTTAAATGTGAATATTTATTGGGTTCCATTTTATTTTCCTCATATTGACAGTAAAAAATTATCAAAACTGGAAAATCGAATTTTCTAAACATTAAAACCGTTTTTTAGATTCTACTCCATTTGACTTTCTATTTAAGTATCAATATTATCATTACTATATTTTGGTTTTTCTTTTATTTATATGTGCATTCTGTTTATTATTAACATGTTTGTACTTTTTCCAAATTTTCTATTTCATTACATCTTGATATTTGTGTTTCAAAGAGCTCTTAAAGTCATCTTCCAATTTAAAATAATAGTTTATTATAATTAATAACACAAGGTACTCGCATTTATTTCTTTGGCTGCATTTCCTTTTTATTACAAGCTGGTTTTTGTCTTTCAAAGCGCTCTTGAAGTCCTATTTCTAAAATGAATTTAGTCTGTTTCCATCCTGCTGTTTCTTTTGTATTCATCACTGAGCTGAACTGAAAAGCTACTTAAGAGGTTATCACAATCACTGTTGAGTTTGAGTTTGTCGAGTCTCTTTTCAAGCACCGTAAGGGCTCTACAAACCAAAAGGTTGCTAACGCTGCATCCTGTTACCAGGATACTAAAGTTAGGGAACCTGAAATTCAATTTTTAAGAAATTTCACTCAGCAGGAAAAGCTTTCCGACCGCTGAGGCACAATAAATCAACAAAATGTTAATCCAGTGAAAATCTAGATAAATAAAGTATTACCACAGTCTGATTTGTCCGTGACGCCGACGATGAGGGGAACAGATGATGAAACTCAGAATCTGACGTATTGTCATGCCTGCTGTGTCGATCACTCATCTGCAGTGAAAGCTATCTCTGAGTTTTCTCTCATTTTGCCCTTGAAGATGTTTACCTCAGAGTCCTGAGGGATGCTGGCACCGTGGATATCAGTCAATCGATGCCTCTTTATTGGACAAGATTCTTATTTTTAAAACCTAAACAAAACTAGAAATAAAAAAAAAAGCCTTGAGGCATAAGAAACCTTCAGTGGTAGGAATGACATCAGTTTAAAGCGAACACAAGTTGTGGCAGTTTGGTGGCTAATTATATTTTGAAACTTATATCCTCATATGGCTTTTATTTCTCTTTTTATTGTGTTTATTTTTTTTATTTATATTTGTGTTCCAGTCAGTGTGACTCCGCCGGAGAAGGAAACATGATTCTGATTGGCTGTTAGCTTAAATAGAACCTAGCTTGACTCTGAGTAGCTGTTAGCTGACATAATATTTAGCCTTACTCTGAGTAGCTTTTAGCTTCTTAGAGGTAAGCTTGACTTTCAGTAATCAAACTTGATTTTGAGTTGACATAAGCTTGGATAACACTTAGCTTGAGCCTGTGTAGCCATTAGCTTGATTAATGGCTACAAATTAAGCTGTGTAACTGTGCATAGTATTTAACCTGACAGAGTAGCTGTTAGCTTGTGTAGCATTTAGCTTGACTATGAGTAGCTCTTAACTTTCCTAAAAATTATCTTCACCTTAAGTAGTGAAGCTAATTACTAATGCTAATGCTTACTAATGGCCTGCAGTAAGCATTAGTTTGATTATAAAGAGATAATAAGTTGGATAGCATCTAGCTTGACCCTTCGTAGCCATTAGCTTGACTACGGGTAGCTGTTAACTAGCATATACGTTATCTTGACTGACTGAGTGTTAGCTTGCATAACCCTTAGCTTCACTATGAGTAGCGATTAGCTTTCTCAGAAATTAGCTTCACCTTCAGTAACCATTAGCTTGATTATAAGTAGCTGTTAGCTTGCATAGCACTTAGCTTGACTAAGAGTACTTGTTAGCTTTTTTAGAAATTACCTTGATCTTCAGTTGCCATTTGCGTGACTATTGAGTAGTTGGCTTGCATAATATTTAACCTGACAGAGTAGTTGTTAGCTTGCATAGCACTTAGCTTGACTATGAGTAGCTGTTAGCTTTGATTGTAGCTGTGAGTATTTAGTTTGACTGGCATTTGTCACTCTGAGATGGCGTTCACTCAGTTTTATTGCTAATCGCTGCTACGTTCTGATATTCCTTGTATTTATTTGATGCTCACGCTTAAAAATTTTATCCCAAAATCACACCTTTCTTTTCTTGTCACGTGTGCTCGACACATCATATGTGCAGAAAGTTTTCTTGGCGTCTGGCGACCTTTATATTCAAATTTCTCCCTGACTCTCCAAGCCTACATCCCACTAACTGCTGTCCACTGCAGATAAGATGCTGATTCAGGGCTACTTCACTTAATCCAACTTCAATAAGTCAAATTTTCCCCTAAAGACATGGTTAGTTTAAAAGTTCACTTTTTTACCTGAATGTTGCTTTTATGTTTTTCAACTATTTCATCTTTTAGATGCTTTGAACTGAAACATGACCATATAAATCAGTTGGGATGCAAATGAAGATCTTGAGTTTCAATGTTTTATTAGCTGACATTCATTAAATCCTTCACCTCTGTTCAACTAAAAATCCAAATATTTTTATATATAGGATATTCTCAAAACTCCTTTACATGTTAAAATATCTTGGGTGTCATTTCTTTAGTATGTGCATTTCTATGTGTATTGAACTCACACCTCTCCACTTGCTTTACAGCTTGATGTCTGTTCCTCTTCTAACCTGAGAAATCATGAAGTTATGGCTAATTTAGTGTGACAGCAGTGAGAACACATCAGAGTTTAGTTAATCTGTCAAGACTTGGACTTGAGAAGGTACATTTGATTTAAGGAACATAACTTTAAACTCAAACGGTGCCTCTGATCTCAACCCACTGGTGATCAAAACTAAGTGGTCATACACGGTTCAAACGCATCAACTGGGCACTTTTCTCCTTAAGCATTTACAGTCCAGCTCGCCATTATTGGCATCCCTTCATGATCTGCATAGCTGAGTGAATATCTTCAGAAATAAATGGAAATGTTCAAGACTTATATCGGCAGGATCTTTCAATTTGAGGTCCAAAGTAATTTAACAAAGACAATTACCATTTCAACGTAAATATTTTAATTCCAAAGAACAAAACAGAAAACCAGCATGTGCACTAATATTGACACCCTCTTTAATATTTGGTTGCGCAGCATTTGGCCTCCAAACGTTTCTTATATTCATCTATAAGCTTCTTGTACGTCTCAGGTGGCATTTTCTCCCACACTTCTTTTGCAATATGCTCAAGCTCTTGTACATTTGCAGGGTTCCTTTCTCCAATGGTAGATTTCAACTCCACCCAAAGATTTTCAACTGGATTGAGATCAGGACTCATTGCTGGCCATTTTAAAACGGTCCATTTGTCCCCTTTCAACCAGGCCTGTGGGCTTTGGGTTGTTGTCTTGCTGGAGGACCCAGGATCTTCGCCGCAAACCAAGTTTCCTTACACTGAGCAAAACATTTCGCTCTAGAATTGCTTGATAATCTTCTGATTTCATGATGCCTGTGATACGGTCAAGGCCTCCAGTACCAGACCCCACAAAGCAGCCTCACAGCATTATGGATCCTCTACCATGCTCGACTGTTGGTATGGTGTTCTTTTCTTTAAAGGCTTCAGTGCGCCGTCTGTAAACATTCTGTTTGTGTGATTTACCGAAAAGCTCCACTTTTGTTTCATCTGTCCATAAAACGTTGTCCCACAAGGATTGAGGTTTGTCCAGGTTCTCTTTTGCGACAATCAAACGTTCTTTTTTATGTCTTCAGCAATGGGGTCTTCCTTGGCCTCCGCCCATAAAGCCCCACTTTGTTTTGTGTACGGCGTGTGATACTTGTTGAAACAATCACACCAGACGGATCCAGGTTGGTCTTTAGATGTTAGACGTGGTGTTTTTTTCCACAATTCGCACCAACCGTCGAAGACTTCTGTCATCAATTTTTCTCTTCCCCCCACATCCAGGGAGGTTCTTGACCGTTCCATGCCTGGAAAACTTCTTAACAACATTACGCACCGTTGAAACGGGGATACCAAGGTCTTTGGAGATGGCTTTATACTCTTTGGAGGTCTTCTGCTTGCAAATAATAGCATTTCTGATGTCCTCAGACAGCTCCTTGTCTTTACCGTTGTCACATGTGGAGATGAACTAACAGGTGGCTTTTAAAGCACCAACATGATCATTCATTGGTTAATTCATGTCACATGTGTGGATCCATCACAAGTGATCTTTATGTGTGATTTGCAACAGGTGAGCCAAATTGGGTTTTCATATTGATTTGCAGAAAAGGGTGCCAATACCATTGGCATGGTAAAAATTATGTTTTTCTTTGTTCTCCTCATAATGTTTATCTTTTTAAATGTTTTTTTTATCATTTGCTGTTTTGATCAAGCACAAGCTATCAGCAGTAAAATGTTTCACTTGATGAATTTCCTTCAGCAAATATTCCATTATATGTACTTAAACTTCATGGGTGCCAATAATGGTGAGCAGGACTGTGTAGTGGTAACGGATTATTTTATGTATTGCTAGAGGAAGTATTGATCTTTTTATATACAGGATAAAGTAATTACTTGAGTCTTACAGCTCCAGTTTGCATACTCTCTTCACAGCCTTTGTTTTTCATTCCTAAATTCAACCAGTACTTTTGTAGTGAAGTTGAAAAGTTAACCTTCACTATTTCATCTACTTTGTGCAACAAAAACCTTTGTGAAAGATCAGACCCTAAGAATGATGCACGTACAGTTATACACCAATGGAGAAATCAGTGTAAAGTTCAGGTTTACCTTCCTTTGACTTGTTGGATTATCCAATTCTGCCCCAGATCAAACTTTTTAACCAAAACTGTCACCTTCAAAGAGAAACAACCCAGAAACCACCAAGGCCCAGTCTACTACTGACTAGAAATGGGTAGAAAACCAGCAGCAACCCAGAAACCACCAAGGCCCAGTCTACTACTGACTAGAAATGGGTAGAAAACCAGCACCAACCCAGAAACCACCAAGGCCCAGTCTACTACTGACTAGAAATGGGTAGAAAACCAGCAGCAACAGAGAAACCACCAAGGCCCAGTCTACTACTGACTAGAAATGGGTAGAAAACCAGCAGCAACAGAGAAACCACCAAGGCCCAGTCTACTACTGACTAGAAATGGGTAGAAACCAGCACCAACCCAGAAACCACCAAGGCCCCGTCTACTACTGACTGGAAATGGGTAGAAAACCAGCACCAACCCAGAAACCACCAAGGCCCAGTCTACCACTTACTGGAAATGGGTAGAAAACCAGCACCAACCCAGAAACCACCAAGGCCCAGTCTACTACTGACTAGAAATGGGTAGAAAACCAGCAGCAACAGAGAAACCACCAAGGCCCAGTCTACTACTGACTAGAAATGGGTAGAAACCAGCACCAACCCAGAAACCACCAAGGCCCAGTCTACTACTGACTAGAAATGGGTAGAAAACCAGCAGCAACCCAGAAACCACCAAGGCCCAGTCTACTACTGACTAGAAATGGGTAGAAAACCAGCACCAACCCAGAAACCACCAAGGCCCAGTCTACTACTGACTAGAAATGGGTAGAAAACCAGCAGCAACAGAGAAACCACCAAGGCCCAGTCTACTACTGACTAGAAATGGGTAGAAAACCAGCAGCAACAGAGAAACCACCAAGGCCCAGTCTACTACTGACTAGAAATGGGTAGAAAACCAGCAGCAACAGAGAAACCACCAAGGCCCAGTCTACTACTGACTGGAAATGGGTAGAAAACCAGCAGCAACAGAGAAACCACCAAGGCCCAGTCTACTACTGACTGGAAATGGGTAGAAAACCAGCAGCAACCTAGAAACCACCAAGGCCCAGTCTACTACTGACTAGAAATGGGTAGAAAACCAGCAGCAACAGAGAAACCACCAAGGCCCAGTCTACTACTGACTGGAAATGGGTAGAAAACCAGCACCAACCCAGAAACCACCAAGGCCCAAGTCAACTACCAACTGGAAATGGGTAGAAAACCAGTACCAACCTAGAAACCACCAAGGCCCAAGTCTACTACTGACTGGAAATGGGTAGAAACCAGCACCAACCCAGAAACCACCAAGGCCCAAGTCAACTACCAACTGGAAATGGGTAGAAAACCAGTACCAACCTAGAAACCACCAAGGCCCAGTCTACTACTGACTGGGAGTTTGTTCCAGAAAACTCCCAGAAGCTGAATGTTGCTGCTCCATGTTTGGTTCTCCACCAACCAGAAGAGCTGGGAGGTCTTCAAGGTTGATACAACATGAAGTCTTTAATGTATTTTGATGCCAAACCTTTCAGTGATTTATAGACAGATGAATTTTAAAGTTGAGGATTTTCTGTATTGGTGGTCAGTTTGCCTTCAACATAACATGCTGAGCTCACGTCTATATTTGAGCCGATTAGATTGGGGAAAATCTGCAGTAAACGCAAACTTTCCAAATGATTGAAGCCCAAATTGACATTCATAGTGGGAGGTGAAAGTTTGAGCCCCTGTTGGACGACTGAACCTTCCTGGAAGTGGAAGCGTCTTCCTGCTGGTGTAACCCGGTTACAGCAGCAGCCGCCCACTGAAGCGCAGGATCTAATCTCAGGGACTTGAATAAGAGCGAGTCTTTATTGATTGTGAGCGGAGAGAGCAACAATGGGCCGCTTTACCCCTCTAATGTGATTGTGTTCTTTGTCTGAACACCGGCGTACACCTCTGACACGACTTTTTTTCATTTGCAATCAAACAAACTGAGCAACACGGGAAGTTAGCCGTTCTAATGTTACCGAACCCCGGAGCGACGCTCGATTGCCGCCGCCGCGCTACGCTAAAATTAAATCTTTTCTAATTTCACCGCCTCTTGTCGAGAACGCTGTCTCTGATTTTTTTTTATTTTTTTCAGATTGCTTTCTTGATTGTTTTGTCCCTGAGCGGCTCACGTTGCCTTCGGTAGTAATGTGTCACTTTCTCTTGTATTATTTTATTGAAGTTTGATGAAATGCTCGGCGAGAGACAGTGGCTGGATTACATTAAAAAAGCCCCTTGGCTGAGTTCATTATTCATTTCTTTCTTTTCCGTTTTTCTTGTCCCAAGAAGCCTCAGAGATTTGTATGCCTGATTGTATCCCTGATGATGGGGAGAAGGAGGAATCTGAGGCTTTCAGGAGGATTATTACTCCATTGTGTTGCTTTTTATTTCAAGCCAAATAGTGTTTTAGGCTGAATTGGTAATCAATAGAAAAATCCTTGTCCTTTTTTTGCCGGAGCGAAGTAATCAGTCGTCTTTTATCTCGACGTTATCGTACCTCTATCACCTTCTGGATTTATTATCCGTTGTTTTAAAATTCAGTTCTTCTCTTTTCTAGATCGACTCATAAAAACGTCCAGGTTACAGGAGGATTTTGTCCAATTAAAAATGATTAAATTATTGTTCAAAACCTAATTAAACAATGGATTTAGTGGTTAATGGAGAGCTTTATCCTGTTCTAATCAGTTAATGTTTGTGTTAATTATCCTGGCCTGTAAGGTGGATTTAATCCACTGTTTATGTAATTATATCAAGCAATCAGATTTTATTATTTATGTCCACAGGACGGGTTTTAGATGTGGATTTAAATCAAAGCTTTTTCTCCCATTAAAACTTCAACACATTTTATTGGGTTATAAAATATAATCCAGTATTTTCTCCACATTTATCAGTCTAATAATTTCATTTTGATTCTTCCTCTTAAACTAATATCATATCATCAGTCGTATTTAATAAACTCAGTTCACCAAGTCAAACATTGTGTAGATAAATTGCACACAGATTGATGCGAAGTTTTTATTTCTGTTAATTTTGATGATTATGAGCCAATCAGATTGTTTTTAAACGATGTTTCATGTAAAGCTTTTCTAGGCTCAGATTCAGTTTTCAGTTCATTTGATGATATTTTTGAAAGTGAAAAAATTAAATCTGTAGCAGAAAAACAGTAAAGAAAAAGATCAAAGTTTAAATATGGAAGCTGCAAGAAAACCGACCTGAAGATAAGATGGATGAACGGATGGATGGATGAATGAACAGATTGATGAGTGGTTGGATAAACAGTTGGATGGCAGTTAGATGAACAGATGGATGGCTGGATGAAAGGATGGATGAATGGACAGATGGATGATTGGATGAAAGGATGGATGAACAGTTGGATGAACAGTTGGATGGATGAATGAACAGATTGATGAATGGTTGGATAAACAGTTGGATGGCAGTTAGATGAACAGATGGATGGCTGGATGAAAGGATGGATGAATGGACAGATTGAATGGTTGGATAAACAGTTGGATGGCAGTTAGATGAACAGATGGATGAATGGTTGGATGAACGTATTATTGTTGGTAATTACAGTAAATTTTAATTTTTCCCTTCAGTCACCAGAAACTAAACTCTTTCCAGTCAAAGCCAAACTATTCCCAGTCGAAACGGATTTAAATTTTTCCAAACTCGCTCCCCTGGCAGCATGCCTAGGTGGGCCCCATGTGGGTAAAAGGAGGGCTGATATACGGGTCCCATATGGGTTTGTCCACGGTTTCCACGATGGCCCCACATGGGTTTGCCCATGTAGGGCCACAGCCCACATGGGCCCTACATGGGCCCACATGGGTTTGTCCATTTAGGGCCCATGTAGGGCCACAGCCCACATCGTCCCTACATGGGCCCACATGGGTTTGTCCATTTAGGGCCCATGTAGGGCCACAGCCCACATCGTCCCTACGTGGGCCCTACATGGTGGTGGGCCCACATGGGTTTGTCCATTTAGGGCCCATGTAGGGCCACAGCCCACATCGTCCCTACGTGGGCCCTACATGGTGGTGGGCCCACATGGGTTTGTCCATTTAGGGCCCATGTAGGGCCACAGCCCACATGGGCCCTACATGGTGGTGGGCCCACATGGGTTTGTCCATTTAGGGCCCATGTTAGGGCCGCAGCCCACATGGGCCCTACATGGGCCCTACATGGTGGTGGTCCCATGTGGGTTTATCTATTTAGGGCCCATGTAGGGCCACTGTGGAACCCCGTGGACAAACCCATATGGGACCCATATATCAGCCCTCCTTTCCCCCACATGGGGCCCACCTAGGCATGCTGGCAGGGCCATGTCCCGTTTTTTTACTTTTCTTGCTGTGCATTTGTAAATTTTCCCAGAATGCAGCGGAAACGCTTCGGGACGCGCAGCAGACCAGCGAACTCCGTTAACTGGGAAAAGGTTTTAATGGTCCCAGTCTCTCATTTCCTCCGTCAGCCGGAACAAAAACTGAATTTTCCCTCCACTCAGACGAGTCGATCTCACACAGCCATGCAGTATTTTCATATTTTCGCTCCCTTTCTTTTATCCACCATTTGAAAAAAAAGAGAAGGGAAATCTTTGATGTGAATCTACAAGGGAGAGCCGGCGAACGCCATCATCATCATGAGCATAATTCCAGCCTGAACATTACTTTTCAGGGAAAAGCTGCACAATAAGTGAAACTGACAATTTTCAAGAAGAGATGGAAAACAGATGGAGGCAGAGACTAAATGAATAGTTCCCAGCTTAAGAGGAACGGGGGGAGATAGCCGAGATGTCTGCTTTAAATTAGATTTTCCTGGAGTCCTTGTTATTTTTCTTTTTAACTGTCTTCGCCGTTAGTTTGTTTTAATGTTGGCTGCTCTGTATTTAGCGAGCATATCAGCCTCTAATTAAAGTTTTCACAGCAAACTATTGTTTGTTTTTCAAAAAAAGCTACAGAAGTGTCCATGGCCCCTTGGTGTTTCTCATGTTTTGTCACGTTGCAGCCTCACATTTCCATGGATCTCATTGGGAATTAAAATTTAAAGTGATTTAAAATAACCCAAACTATAAATGTGTGTATAATTTTGCTGGATTGTAAATTGTCCCAGAAGTTACTGCAATAAATGATAATATTGTTTTGTTTTAGCCCATTTTCAAGATATATATTGGCATAATAATGCAATAAACGCATTCTTAAAGTTCAATAAACATTGAATTATAACAAACACTAAACATTGGAGCTGCAGAAAGTAAACAAAACAACAAATACAACAAATCTCAAGTTTGTGTAATCAAAAGTGTCCTTCAAAAAGTGACTAGTTAAGACCAAAACGCCAGTTTTCTGGTAGAAAGAGAAAAACGATAAGTCCTACAAATGGAAATTATGGAGATTTTGTTTTTTGCTTTTTGTAAAATAAGTTTTCACTCCTGTAAAATCTATCAAATTTTACTTGTATAGCACATTTCAGCAGTAAGGCATTTCAAAGTGCTTTACATAATTAAAATAAAAACAGCATGTGATTTTTTTAAAAAGAAAAAGAAAAAAGATAAAAAAAGTTAAAAACATTTAAACTCGCACCCCTTGTAGGACTTCAGTTAAACGTCTCACACCTCAGAGTTTTAGTTAAACGCCATTTAACAAGGATTCTCACACCTCAGAGTTTTAGTTAAAACGCCATTTAACAAGGATTCTCACACCCCTAGATATTGATTCGTTTAACTGAGACGTTTTCCGGGGGGCTTTATATAGACAGTGATAGACAGTGTGAAAGAGAAATAAAAAGAAGTTAATAACTAGATGAAAAGTAAAGATAAAAACATCGAATACATCAAAACCCAACACTAACCCTAATTTAGCCATAAGCAACTCTAAACAGGTGGGTTTTAATTCACCAAAAATAGTAGACAGCCTATAATGTCACGTTTATTTAGTTGTTTTTACTTTAAAAAGGGTCGTAATGTGCTGCACCTACAGGCAAGAACACGATCCGAACCTTTTACCATAAACCTTTTGTGGACATATGGCTGGATTTTGTTCAATTCAACAATGTTGCAATTTTTCCATAAAATACAGATTAATTGGTAAATCTTCAGGAAATTATTATTAGTAATTCATTGGTAATTTCCTAGTGTAGTTTTTGGAAAACCATCACTGTTGTGGTTCAAAATATTGGTTTCCCTTAAAGTCCCGTTAAATAAACATTTGTTTGTGTTTGTAACATGACAAAATGGCGGAGAAGGCTTTGAAAACAGAACGATTCCTGAGCATCAGTGTGAAAAGCAAAACAAATCCATCCCCTGGTTTCCATCAAAACATGTTTGTTTGACCTTTATTAAAATCGAAATCTCATTTAGTGAGATTCTGTTGAAAATGGCAACACGGTTACCGGACCAGAACCGCAGGAACGAAGACGAGAGCAATGAAACGCACGCGAACGCAGCGCATAAAAACCGAGAGGTGACTTGTTCTTTTTAGCTCCGGACCAGACGTGCTTTGTGAACATCCGCAGCCGGGTTTGATCTTTATTGTGCAGGCGGGTCCTGTCTGCTGTCTGAGCATCGCTGCAAGGCAGTGATAACTTCAGACAGACACCAACTACTTTGTTTTATGTCCACACAGAGAGAGAACCATTAGAAAAAACCTCACACTTCAGTAGCACCTTCAAAGTGTCGGAAACCTCAAGCCGGGGTTTGAATCTTGTTTTCTTCTGCTTCCGTCCATCTAGAGCTGTAGGAAGAAAACACGCGAGTCAACTGGGTCACAGCTTTGTTGGGTTATCGAGCCGTCTGTCTTCTCCTCAAATGGACTTTCAAATAGTTGTTTGTGTGACTCTGAGTATGGTTTTCTTTTTCTGAGTGCGTATATGGGAGGGAAATGTGACGGCTTTGCATCCGTTCTCTATCTGTAATTTTCTCCACAGCAGCGATGGTCGAGGCGAAGGAAAGCTCGGAGGTTCTTAAATGTAAAGTTTGGCTTTTGGTAATAACTGTATAAATATGACAAACTATTTTCATAAACGAATGAAGTTTTTAGAAAAACTCGGAATATCGACCATTATTCCGTTGTGCCTTTTTGTTTGCCTTTTGTTTGTTTGTTCCCTAGTTTTAGTTATGAATTAAATGTTTTGCCATAGTTTAGTTTTTATAGTGGTAGTTTTGTTTTTTTCATATTTTGGTGCAGAAAAGGTCAACGTTTTTTTATCATGGATATGTATTAATGTTTCTTTTAAATGTGATCAGTTATTGCTGAACAACCAACTGATGGACTAGCGTAGCGTAGCCGCCAGGATTACTACGTAGTGCCGTAATTTCCCGATACCTGATGTAACTTCACGTTAGTTCAAAAACACGAAAACGAAGACTATTACATCTGCACTTTCAGTTTTAATTAACTTTATAACCATGCAACATAGATCCAGTTATAGTTTTGCCACTTTAATTACCATTTTTATTCATTTCCGTTAATGAAAATGTTTCTGAATTTCACTTTACTTGATTTCTACCATGATGTTGTTTTAGACATTTAGTTTGTTTTTTTTGCATGAGGGCAAAAAGACGAATCTGATTAGCTAATCTAGTTGGTGTGTGTCGCCTTTTTTAAATTAAACTGAAACTGAAAATTCTGCAGCACATCTGCATGTTAAAATTGTCAAAGTCAAGCTAGCATAACTGAGCTACTTCCCTCTTCCTTGCTTTTTTTTATTTAAACATTTTTCCTACTTATCATAGCAGTTAGTACTAAAGCACTGCGTCCATTTTTCTTTTATGCATCACTAATACATTAAAGATTTAGCGCGTTATGTTGACAACTGTACAGCTGAAACTAGTGGTAGCCATCACTAGGGAGAAGCCTTTTGATGCTACAACACGTCTATAGTTTTCATCTGCATGATGACATCACAGTGGGCGGGGCTGTGTTGTAGGAAGTCAAGAACAGGAAACAGTAAGGGATCAAATAACAGTTATCAAATTGTAGAGAAGAAAAACTTGGGATTTTTTCTCAATTTTTCACTAGGATTTTGTAAGAAAAAACAGGAAAAACAATATTTTCAGCATTTTCTTTTTTTTTTTTTAACTCGGGAAGTTTGGAGGAAACCAATCTGGATAAAATGTGAGATGGAAAAAAAGAGCACAAACCTGTAAAATTACCTCAGATGTGTATATTTAATCCCCAGAGAAAGTGGTAAAATTCTCATCCCAAAGCAAAATAAAAAGAAGAAATTACACAAAGACCTAAATTTAACATAATCTGCCTGCAAATGGTAATAAAACCAAAACCCCACCGGTCAGATTCCAGTCGTTTTCAAGGCAGCAGCCATCAAACCCATTTATGTAATGGAAATGTGAGCTGTGAACATGTTTTCTTCCTGAAACCAACCTCCTGTCACCCAACGACCTCGCCGCCACCAACACCCCTGTTTTCAGCTCCAGTAAACAGGTTTACGTGTGACTGTGTGGGCATGGTCACTGCCAAAACGAATGAACACATGTCCAGTGATTCATAAAATGTCAAACAATTTTATCCTTCTGTGGTTTTTAAATCCCAGCATTGATGTCAAAATGCAGGATTTGACTCAAAAATACTGATTCTTCAAACAAGAGGAATTATTTACATCCAATTCACATCTTGTTTTTTTCTGTCTTAAATGATCTGCTGTTTTTAAGAGAAATTATCAACAGGACCTTTCAGAGTAAGGGGGTTTTCCCTCTTGCTAGTCCTGTAAATTTGGTTCGATTTGTTACATTTTTAGCTGCTGCGGTTTTCTTTCACATTGCACCGAGTCAAACAAACCAAACTTTTGAAAAACCTGTTCCCCTCCTCGCCTGTAGGAGCGCTACACCAAGAACTAGTGAAGGAAACGACACAGAAGCCTCTAAAAAAGACACAGAGCTCAACTTCCTTCTTCATGAAATGTAAATAAAAATGGAGGAGTGTCAGATTTGAGTGGTTCTAGGATTAATTTTTTGTGTCTTTGGTAAAAGACAACAAGCCATTTCTCCAACTAGTGCGAGTTTAGCTTGTTTGTTTTGGTTGCATTTACCCAGAATACCCTGCACTGTAGTCCACTTCCTGCTTTTGGAGCGGTTTCTGGTCCACTTGGCGTTCACATATAATCCGAACCGCACCTGAGTTCACTTCAACCGAACAGAAACCGAAGTTCGTAGGTAGACCAGAGTTTGCGAACCGGAGTTTTTAGAAAATCGTACTGGATTAAATGAAACAGGACTGGTGTGAATGAAAAGACTAATATCATGTTAACTGTTTCTGTAATTGTTTTTTATGATGTGGACCACAGGAAGAGAAGCCATCGTTATGGAAATGGCTAATGGGGATCCAAACAAAACAACCCTTGGTGAAATACATAAAACATGTCCAAACTACATCATATCGGATTTCTCTATTATTTAGCCTCAAATATTGTATCACCATTTATAAGACACGCTGTACAAAGTCCATTAATCACAAAAAGCTGAAAACCACAAGAAGTTGAGGGTCTCTGCCTTTCAGATTAGAGTTGAAGTGCCAATTATTTCACTTTTTTATGAAAGTATTAACTTGTAACAGCTTTTTTTGCTGAAAAGTTGCTTGTAAGTTAGTTTTGTCTTATTTCAAGTCTACTAAGATATTTTCACTAGAAACTAGACCACAAATACTTGGTAATAGTTTGTGTTTTTGCAGTCCAGAACTGATCTGAGGCTCTTAACCACCGAACTGCGTTTCTGCACCATATGGCGATTAAAAGCCACCTATTAATCATAGGGATGATTTCACTCAAGCTTCTTAGTTACAGTGTTGCTTCAGACTAATTTTATTACGCCGACTGTTTGCTTCTCCCAATAAATCAATTAATATAAATCTGCGTCAGCCGTGTGCAGATGCTGCGCGTCGCCGTTTGGACCGGCGCTGCCTCCAAACGGAGCCTGATGCTTTCGGCGGCAGCCTCCGGTCACATATGGCGTCGTGCAGATGGACAATCTGTTTTCAGGCTTCAAAGTTAGAAGGCAAAGTTCATTAACGCGGCATGAGCTTTGGGCCCGCGATTAGAAAATAATTTAATCATCCTCCTAATTATGTTCAGACATTTCTAAACTTTAGCTTGCCGTGCCAATCAACTTTAAGTAAACAGCCGCCTCGTGGAGATCATGTTCCACTCTGAGTCACTTCATCTGCTGCGGGAAAATGAAGCGGCGTTGGTTTGCCTCAACAGGAAGGCACATCAACACTCATTAGGAAGAAGCTCGACTCCTTCGCTTCGGCTGGACAGAATAAGATACACAAACACGTTTTCAGATGCCAAAATAAAGAGCATGTGACGTGTTTAATCTGCAGACTGTGGATTAAACTTGATCTGGAGATATGAAGATCGTATATCATCACTATCTACTCTCCTGCTGTAGTGCTACTATTTTATTTTTATTGTCAAAGATGATGTTGCAAACTTAGGTGTGAACGCTTAACTTTACTTATTGTATCTCCAGTTAGGAGGAAACATTCAGCAAAATATGTTACCACTTTGTGCCTTTAGGTATTAATGATTTGCTCCAATTCTGACCAGCATTGTCACAACTGTTACCAGATGAGCTTTAGTGAGCTACGCTAGTGTTATGTAAGGCATTAGTGAATGGAAGCAGCTAAAAGTCTCATCAGTCCTTCTGTTTTGTACAATGGAGTATTAGGGCAACACTAAGAGATTAAAACGAGAAAAATACGAGAGAAAAAAATCGAAATTTTATGAGTGTTGAAATATTACCAGAATAAAGCTGTAGTATTATGTAATACATATGTAATATTTGTTGTTTCTGTTTAAAATGCCTTCCGTTAATTAAAATTTAAAGTTTATTTATCTTTGAGAATGTTTTCTAACATTATTATACCAATAATATAGTTACTAGAAAATGGTCTGAAAACAACAATATTGTTGTTTATCGTAATACTGACATTTTATTGCAGAATAAAATTTGCGATAAAAATTAAAATTTTAAAAATATTTTTTGTATTAAATTTTAACATTAATTTTTTTAATTATTTTTCTTTTCTTTTATATTTATTTTTTTAATGTAAATAAATTACATTTGAAAAAAACCCCATTTAAAAACATTTTATTTTAAAAAATGTTTTAAAAATGTAAAAAAAATAACTAAATAAATATATATATATATATATGAAATTTTTGTCGCCTAGTTTTAGGACGTGTAAGTGCATCTTAACACTAATGGTAACAGAAATGCTGTTCTGGAAGCTAAATGTAGCATCGAAGCTTCTTAATACTAAAGTTAAGTGAATAAAATGAAATAAAATAGTTTTCATTCACGCCAAGGAGCCAAACTATCTTAAACAGGGTGAAATAAACTGACATTTTCAAATAACTGAAAAGGAAAAATATAGTTCTTTTATTGAATAATTTCCCAAAGAAAACCACGACCTGCAAACTGAAAGAGGCAGAAAGGAGCCAAACAGGCTGACGTGATTCAAGGCTTTTCTGTCTTTGTGATAATTTCTTTTTTCCTCTTTACAATCATGTTCTGTCTCGCTTGTTTCCATCCTGTTCCTGAAGTGTTAACCCCGCTTTGAGTGCTTTTCAATCATTGTTTACTTGTGGTCCTTTTACACCTTTTTGTAACCATTTCTGTCCCTTTTTGTAGTAATTTCACACCAGATTTGCAGTATATATTCATGTCATCCCAGCCATTTCATGCATAACTGGGGTCAGAATATATTTACAGGAAAACAAAGAAGCTGCACAGATACGATTTGTTCTGTGTTGTATCAACACTTTAAGAGATTTAGTTTTTTCTCCTGATCGTATTAGGTGTTGTTATAGTATATATATTTGTTTTTCCACTTTTATTAGATAAAAAGCATTTATTGGCTGCTTTGTAGGCATTTTATCTTCTTCAGTATTTTACTACTTCTTGTTTCACAACTCTTCCAGAGATTTTAGTGACATTTAAAAGAATTCAAACCTATTTTTTTTATTCAAAAATGTTCGATTTTGGTCCATATACAAATAAAGGATTTTATTCAACTTTTGGAACCTGCGCTATACCTGCTAATATGCTAATAGTGGAGCTAATTTTTCACCTAGCGTTTCTGCACTTAGCTTATCTTCTCACTAAGTTACCTGACTGTTCTGTAAACTTTAAGAATAATAAATAAATACAACTTTTAAGACTGTTAAAAAACCTGTAAATTATAATCACAATGTATCTTGAATTGAAGTTAGCATGTTAGCATTAGCTTTAGCATATGTTTTTTGCTAATTTACTTAACCTGCAAACTTTCAGATGAATAAAGTTTGACATTTTTGTTAAAGTTTTGGTTGTCAACTGTTAACTCAAAATATTAATGCTCTTATTTTTGAAAGTGGTGAAAACTGTATGCATTTTTTCAGTTTCCTCTCAGGTTCTCTGTTTTTTTACCCCAAAACATTTAAAAACCATTTAAAAATAAAACCGTAAAGAACGATATAAACAAAAGACTAAGAATTAAGGTCATTGAAGAAAATCTAAATTATAATGTCAGTATACTCTGAATTGAAGCCGGTGCATTAGCATTAGCGTTAGCTTCCAATAAATAGTGAGTTGGTTTGGGGTATGGGATTTTGCTGTTTGCGTAGCTAATGTTTATGATCAACTTGTGGAAAAGTTGGTAAATTTGTTTTGTCTTATTTCAGATTTGCGCTTGAGAAGTCACTAAAACACTTGGTAAATTATGTGTTTTGTATATTTCTGGTAGTTTTTCCAGTGGGTTCCCTTAGAAAGCCTTCTCGATTTAATGTCGCTTGTATTTTTTTGTTTTGGAGACAGTAGATGGTTTAATTTTGCTTTTTTCTCACTGAGTCTCCCCTCCATCCACACCTGTATCAGATGTGGTGGAGGAGAGAGAAAAGGCCTCTCTGAGAGCGCGGGGACATCATCCAGGGAGAATCAGAAAATAGCTGCCTCTCCTGGGCCGCATTAGTCTGAAGGTCACCGAAGGGGAAAATGACCCCGGTTCCTCCCTCTCCTCGTCCCTCTCCCCCCTGTAATTGAGTGTGGTGCCTGGTCAGGGAGCCCGTGCTCATTGGCAGCCCCGAACATGGTAGTTAGTTACACACGTTTTCACCGTAATTACCAGGCAGACTCTCGCTGTCTCCAGATCTTTTCAAGGTCGCATCAATTTCACAGCCATGCACGCCGTCCACCCGCACGCCGTCCGCCGTCATTACAGGCTTTCAGAACCCCAACTTCCTCCTCCTCCTCCCTTAAAAGCATATCGAAATCAAAATGGCAATTATTAGCTGATCATCCGAAGGCTCTTCCCTGGGACCGTCGCTGCGATGGGAGGAGCGCCGTGATATCCTTCGAGGCTGAGAGTGACTCATCTCTGGCTGTAAATGTTATTACTGACTCACTGTCATGCAGATTTACGGCAGCATGACGGCTAACCACCATTAAATGCAGCTCGATTGCCTCCGAGGGAAGAGGTCAATGACTTTTGGCAAAACATTGGACTGCGATTCCGTCCCAACGAAGGCCAAAGATACTAAGCAGTTCTGCAGCGCTAGCGCCCCCTGTTCCCCTCGTTTCAGCTGCTTTGCATCTCCATCAACACGTCTGTCAGACCAGTAAGGAAGTCGGAGTCCTCCTGCAGAGACCCATCGGACTTACTGGTTTCAGTCAAGACTCTTGGACTTTTAGTGATTCATTTGAACCTTTTGTGTCATAAATCAAGGGTTGTGTGCAGAAATTTCAGTTTGTCGTAGGTTTTCTTTAATCCACGGAGGGTTTAGTCCGCCTTAATCCAACTTCAGGCCGTTTTCCTGGAAAGTCCAGTTCCGTTGGGGAGATGTGAACGCACGATCGACCAAAATAGGGAAGTCTGGTTTACCTACAAACATCGGTCTCGGTTCAGATGAAGTGAACTCTGGTGCAGTTCGAATGCATATGTGAACACCAAGCAGACCGGAGACTGCTCCAAAAGCAGGAAGCAGACTACAGCGCATGGCATTCTGGGTAAATGCAACCGAAATAACGTCTCTAGTGCAGGGGTGTCAAACTCCAGTCCTAGAGGGCTGCTGTCCTGCAACTTTTAGATGTGCCTCTGCTGCACCACCTGAATAGAATAGTTAGGACATTAGCAAGGTTCTGGAGAACAGATCTACACGAGGAGTTAAATAAGCCGTTTCATTCCAGCGTTTTGTACCTGTGGCACATCTAACAACTGGAGGACTGGAGTTTGACACCTGTGCTCTAGTGTTGGCAGATTCTTGCTAACACTTGCTTTTTCTTGCTAATTTGCTTTCACATTTTGTCAAAACTCGGTTCTGAAAAGACAAAAAAATTTATTTGAGTTGTATTTTATAATTTCCTGTGTAAGAAAATTGTTAATTTTAAAAGTCTCCACCTGCATCTATGGGCCAAATTTGTATAATTTTTAATTGCCCCCTCACTTTGGACACCCCTTCATTAGTGGGTGTATATGTACATTTTTGACTGCTGATGAGAGATAATCTTAATAAATTCCTGTTTTTTAAACTGATTTAAGTTGTAGGCTGTATAATCATTCCACTCTGGGGAAAAAGATGCTTAAATACATCCTGAAGAGGCCAAAGTTAATGACATTCATGGCCATGATGAGTGTATGTAAACTTCTCACCAGAACCGCTCTCCAGTAGGCTTTAACAGCATAAGCACCACTCAAATCAAGGCGCAGCACAGCAGAACATCTGTTTCGTCATTTTATTCCATTTGGTGCCGCGTGTGTTGGCAAATGGCCGACAGAGCCACCTGTTCACCGCCGTCGCTGCACAATCCAATCCCTCCTCTCCCACCCGGACGCGGTCTCAATTTTGGTATCTCGCACAAGATGTCCGCTGAGTGCTGCTGAAATGATCGCTCCGCTAAGTGGTTGTGATTTGTTTATGTTTCCTGTTAAACTAATAAGTCCTCATATCACTGTCAAGGCCTGACATTGGGAAACGGAGGCGGATGATTCTTGCTCTGATTACATGGCACTCTGATGGCGCAGATTAGTGAGAGTGCCGCTTCATGGATCCTCGTCCTAGAAGAAAAAAAGGAGGCCGGCCGGGTGGGAGGGAGGCTGATTGTGTCGACGTTTGATTCAGTCACAACGTGTCAGGACTATCTGCCCGTACCATCTGCACGTGTCCCGCATCCTCTGAGTTGAATTGATTGAGATTTATTGCGCAGGATGATTAAAGCCATGGCAGCCGCTGTCGATATGAGGGAACACGCATCAACTTCCTGTTCACTGACAAAGGAGGGCTGACGGCTGACTGAGTCACTAGAGGAGCTTCCAAAGTCTGGTCAGGGAGATTCAAGCTTTAGCACGAGGCAGAGGGACTTGCAAGCCAAAAACAATAAGGGAGGAAAAGAAAAAGTCACATTTTTGCGTGTTTTTGTACTTGTATTTGGGTTTTAACTGCAATCCAAGCGCTTACCAAACCCTTATTTATTTATTTATTTAGTTTAAGCTTTTTGGTGTCTGGAAAATGAGGGCGCTGCCCTGTTGCCTAGCAACCATAACAGAGTTCCGTTGTAACCTAGCAACCCAACCGGATCTCCAGCACATTTGGTCAGCTGGCTTTTATGCGCTGTACAATGGCTGCTGGAAGAGACAAGTGTTTTGTTGTTGACTTGCCATCCAGAAACCACTTCCTGCATTCTTGTTGGTTGTGCAGGAGGCTCTACTAATGCTTTTCAGGGACATGCAGTTGTGCATCTGTCGGCATCCATTTTCTGAGCAGGCTAAAATGTCATTATGTAAGAATTATTTAGTGCAGAAAATGTAATGAGCATGTTCTGTGAAGTCCATAGATCTATCCTAAACTTAAAGGAAGCACCACAGGTCACCTTCAGATGAGTATTTTTTGTTGGAGGGCTTTTTATTCTAGATCCACATTGTAAAGAGTTTTGCAGGGTTGCATCGTTAAAAGGAAGCAGTCCACTTTTTCACATTTTCAAAGGTCTCGACTGCAAATTTGTCAAATCTGAGCAATAAAAGCAAGATTTAGGTCAGTTCTACTGAAAAGTGCAGAGCCAATTGTAAGACTTTAATTTTTGTCTGATAATTTTGCCCTGATTACATCTAAAAATAAAAAGACTGGCTGGTTGTATCATTGTGGGGCTTCACTTTGGACGCCCCTGGTTTGCCCAGATCCCAGCAGGGTCGGCTGCGCCTGGGGACCGCGGGACTCGGCCTAACGCGTCTCTAAGCTGTCCTTGACTGGTTCTGGATCCTTTGTGCCAATACCGGGATGATTAATTGCCCGGCTGGTCTCATCTGTTGGTCCAGGAAAGGCTCCGAACCCCTGAGGAACAAACAAACCTACTTAACCATTTAGTGCTTTCTCTGCCTCCGGTTACCACTCAATCCATCCACCTGGAAACGCTCCGACAGCCGCGGTCGCCGGGGAGCCGCGGCGTCTCCGCCGCCGCACTTTTAATCATTCTGCATCTCCGCACAGATGCACAGAAACAGAAATCATCTCCAGACGGCAGCTTTAAGGAAATCCAATTAATCACTTCCTGCCGTTGGTAAGCTGAATGTACGCAGGTGTGAGCTCACCTACCGCACTGCAAAAACAAAAAACCACTAAAATCTGCTCCATGAAATGAACACTTTGAGCTTCTACGCACCACAAATCTGGAACAAACTTCCAGAAAAGTGAAAAACAGCCGAAACACTGAGTTCCTTTAAATCTACACCTGTTTAGAGTTGATTTATAATCATAAGTGAAACAGTGACCAACAAATTTGACTTTTAGTTACAAAATGTAAAGTTTACTAGTCCGTATCTTTGAATCATATGTATTTAAATCACCTCTAGAAAATGGAATAATTATTTTCTAAAAACCATAAAGTCTTAAAATACTTCATGAAGGCTTGGAAATCAAATCTGTCATCCTAAATTTTACAACTGAATTATTTAAATTTATTAAGTAACAAGCATTATATCACCACCTTATTTTATATTTTTATTTTTTTGTGCCTAAATTGTCTTTTGGAAACAAAAGATATTTTTTTTTTTTTTTTTTTGAAAAACCACCAGTTTTAAGCCTGATTTTCTTTTTTTTTTTCAAAACTTTTCCAGTAATGTCAATAATAATGCAAGAACATATTCTCTAAGATCAGTAAAGTTTAAATTCTAATGAATATTTAACATCGGAAAATAAACAAACACAACAAATCAGTAAATAAAGTTATTTATAAAGTCACTGTAAACAAAAACGATAAATCATTCAAATGGAAATTGGTGAGCTTCTGATTAATTATTTTTGCTTATTCCGTCAGGAATACCCACAAACTTAACTGCATTAACTCTAATTAAAGCTGAAGCCTGTTTTTGCAGTGTGCTCTTGCGGAGATGAGTGTGCAGAATCGCCGCCGGTGCGGCGGGTGAACCCGTCCTGATGCAGAGCCAATCCCTCCGAGCGCAAACTGAAAAACCGAGTTCTGTCTGCGGCGATAAGGAGGTCACAGCCGCGACACGCGGGGAGATTGGCGGACTTCTCACGGTCAGCAACCTTCTCCTCCTAATGCAGCCACCTGAGCTGACCCAGATTCCTCAACGCCTCCCAATTGGTCCTTAAGGAGCTCATAGCAGATGGCCGTCATACACCAAAGGCTGCAGATAACAGCCATTTATCAAAGCATTAGAGGACTGCCATGGAATAAGGCCACCGGACATGCATCGGCCCACTCACAAATCCTCAAATGCACCTTTCAGAAACGTTGCTCATGAATAATTCAGTGGCCGTCGGCGTCTCTAAACCTGTGTTTTCAGGGACTTTGTCTGTATTCTGCTAATGTGGAAAAGCACAGCTTCTGTTGAATAATAAATTAGATAAAATCACATGTGAGTAAGTTTGTTCAGCCATGGCAGTGGGTCTGTCTTTGCAGGACGAGCCGCTAAAGTTTACACCAGGGGTTCCCAAACTTTTTCCTGCGAGGGCCACATAACTTTTCCCTTCTCTGGTGGGGGGCCGGCGTCAGTTTGTCACAGAAAAAGTGTTACAAACTGGGGGTTAAAGGTTGAAGTTGAAACTGTTCAGCGAGGGGGGCGTTTCTCGATTGTTTTTTACCCAGAAAGCACATGGGCAAAAACCGTTAGTGAAACGGTCACTGGGACTGACTAGTATATATTCCATTTAGGGAAACCTGGAATGCGGCGTTCATAACAAACACGTGTGTTCATCTGCTCTACCGCTAGTAAACAACCGTACTGATTAAATAACATGAAAGTCAAGCAGTTCCCTAAAAGTCCAACAGATGGCAGCAATGCGCCATGCAAAACAAAACACCCACAGTTTACAGGACACACTTCCTGCTAAAGAGCCCCCTGGTGGTTGAAGAAAAATCCACATATAAACCGGAAAATACAATATATGAAAAAAAATCTGAATGCTCTCTGATATTGTTCAGGGGGCCGGACCAAATGTGGCGGCGGGCCGGTTCCGGCCCGCGGGCCGTAGCTTGGGGACCACTGGTCCACTGGCTTACACAGCAACCATTGTTTGTTTTTCTGCAAAAGTTACTAATGTATTCATACCGCTTCACGTTTTTCACATTTTGTCATCATAGCCTCACATTTCAGTGGGTTTTACTGGGAGTTGAAGTGACAAACACAAAGCGACGAATAATAATGTTTTCCTGCAAATGTTTAATTTAAAATAACCCAATTAGGTCTGTAAACATAATATAGGCCTGTCACAATTACTGATTTTGCTGGACAATAAATTATCGCAATAAACGATAATATTGTTGTTTTGAGGCCATTTTCAGGTAATATAATGGTAATAATGAAAGAAACTTTAAATTCGAATGAACGTTCAACACTGTAATGTGAAAATTAATAAAACAACAAAAACAATAAATAAAATTAACTATGGAGTCTCTGTAACCAAAATAATTTTTACAAAAGCAACAGACTGAAGACTTTTAAATCCACATTTCAGTAAAAACAGAGAAAAAATTTGAGAAAAGTCAAAATATTATCAAAATAAGTCTGACTTTATTCAGAATTTATTCTCAGTTTTATTTATTTGTATAATTTTTTTTAGCGCGGCCCTAATTCTCCATCATATTCTCCACTTGTAGCGGTTAAACTTTTGTCTTCTGACTAAAAATCTCTTCACAAGAAGAAACTCTTCGTCGTCAAAGCTGCACCAACAGTTATTAAAACTTGTCCAAAGTCTCGCTGTCCAGCAAAAGCGCTGATTATAATTTAAGTGTCTTATTGTGCGCCTTCGTCTGAGCCACATCCGTGACACAGTCGGTTCTCTTTAGACTCTTAATTTGAAGCAATCAACAACTTGGCGTGAACTCCTGATTGCTGGTGACTTCCTGTGCCACGCAGGAAACCAGGCGGCGGCGGCGATGGCGGCGGCTCCGCCTGCCACGACGGGAGGCGATTTCTGGACGTTTGATTGGATATTTGTGGCGCGGTAATTCCTAAATAGGAGGCATTAGTGATCTGGGTCAGAACCCAGTGGTAGGAGTAGGGCCGTCACTGACCACAGTTCAGTTAGACATATTTCTTAATTAGCCTCTCTGTCTGCTCTCCTCAAAGTAATTAACTTGATCAGAAAAGACCTTGCCTGAAGTCGGAGCAGAGTCGCAAAAAAATAAAAAAAAACATTTATGGCAATGACTAACTGTGTTAAAAAAAAGTGAAATCATATGTTTATCCCAGGCTGTCTGCAATTAGTATGCACAGAGAGCAGCCTAATTTCAAATCCTCGTAGATTACTCTCGGGGAAGTGATCTGGGAATGTGCTATCATAATTTATTTGGCTCAAGGTGTCGGTTTTTCCCTTTTTTTACGCTCTCATCTTGCAGAACATTTTTGCGCGCGTTTGTACTATAACAAGAAACAAATTAAAATTGAACATGACACTTTGACTTCTGCTTGTTTTTATTTGTTTTATGGCGCACATGCTCCCCGGGTCTGTTTTTTTGGACGTCTTGGAGAGATAGAGTTTGACCAGAATCCATGGAGACGGGAAGATAAAGCACAGAATGATTCACACTGTAATTGCATCAGAGACGACAAAGCGCACTGAAAAATCCTCTTTGTTTGTGCATCTTTCATTGTCTTGTCCTTACCTGCTTGGTGGAAGGAAACGAGTACGGAGACGTTGGTGTGTAATGTTAGCTTAATTGGGTATGTATGCTAATCTAGATGTAGCAGCTTAACCAACTCGGTTTTAGCTAATTAACTGAACATGATTGCTGAATTATTGCTGAAGAAGAAGAACATGTGACATTTAACAACTAAAACATTAACAAATGCTAATGTTGCTGCTGTTCTAGCTTCCAGCTAGCTATGCTACTTTGTGATTAAAAGACACCTGACAGAGCAGGACTACTTTTTGTCAAAGATGGTGTTCCTTAAGGCTCCCTTCTCAGCCCACTTTTATTAGTTTTTACTAACTCGGTACAAGATAACTTACCATAAATATTCTAACTTCCTGTTGCAGCCAGCTATGCTACTTTGTGATTAAAAGACGCCTGACGGAGCAGGACTACTTTTTGTCAAAGTAGTGATCTGTGTGTTAGCTAACAGGGTCTCTATAGTGACATTTGACCTTTCCATTGACCATGTAAACCACATAATGTAATTTTTTCTTTTTCTATTAAAGTTTCTGCTAAATGTAAATTGCCATGTCGCATGCTAACAGCTAAAGCTAACCGCTAATGATCAGAAATCCTGGCATTAAAACAACATTCCAGAATTGCCCATTGTGGGATATGATCTGCTTGGATGAACATGACACCTGCACTTCCCCTCCCCCACATGTTGCTGCTCTGTTTCTCAGCTCAGTTAGGCAACAATCACTTGTCATTGTTGGCTAAAAACATTATGAATCTCAACAGCACCAAAATGTAAACATAAAAAACACAAGCTCACTTTTCATTGAAAATGTAATCGACATAAAAAAGTGTTAAACCATTTTTTATGTTTTTCTTTTAAAATATATTTTAGGCTCTAAAATGCTAAAGCTAGCAGCACATAAAGAAATTTTACTGTTACCTTTTACTTTTCCTGTTTCTTTTTATGTCAGGTCCTATGTAACACTGTATGTCCATACACAACTTTATGAAAATTCATAAATATAGTCAGTCACAAAATAAAAGTATAATTAAAACTAAAACCAAAAAATCAACTGTAGTCATTAAAAATACAAAATTTTAACTATAATTTTAAATTAGACTATAGATTTTAGGAGGCAATTTTATGCAAATAAATGGTAAAATTTCACTGAGATTTTATGTCACCATGGAAACGTTTCTAGATTTTGGGTATTTAGAGGATTTTATAATGTTACTGCAAACATTGAGCTTCAGAAACACTAAAAAAAAAAAAAGTTTTTTGAATAAATTTTGTGTCTTGACTAAAAACATGGAAATTTCCCCCTCAGAATCCGTTGTTCTGATATAAAAACCTAAACAAATACATAATCTGAATGCCATGTGCTCTTAAATACATGGGATTATCAAGGCACATCAAATATACCAGCATGCTATTAATAGCCAAACAAGATATGAGCCTCAAATATCGATTGTATTTACAACCAGTTCAAAAAGCGAAAAGTAAATCTCTTCACCCTACACTGAACGTTTACAGCAAACGTGTCCAGATGCCTCCTCTTCCCCTTCCTCCTAATCCCGTCTATGGATCTGCAGGGCTTAAGGTCCATCTTTTCCAATTGGCTAATGATCTATTCCAACCAGTTGGAAAATATTTGTCTCAGTTAGTTCTGGTGTAGAAAAGTTTGAGAGATGGCGCTGAGGGGGAGTGCAAAATCAATAAACCTATCCGAGAACGGCGACATGATATATGCGGGCCGGGCGGCCTCTCGGCGCGAGCCGCAGAACTCGGCGGAGCCCAGAAAAGATGAATATGTGCTGCTTAAAACATCGTAAAGCGCGCGCGGTAAAAACAAAGCTCTATCAGTGGTTGTTTTAGACGGCCATTTGTTGCAAAAACTGCAAGATTTACTGTTGTTGGAAGCTCTAAATAAGGGACAGAGAGTAGATTTTTACCCCTAGAAAAGTTTACATCAACTGTCTGTCAGCAAATACAAATACACTGCAAAAACAGAAAATCCTACCAGGTAATTTTGGTTTAGTGTTGGAGCCTCTACACACTCTCCTTAGTGTGTCTCAATTCTTTAAGTCCTAATGATTGAACTAATTTGAATTTACATTAGCATTTTATTGTTGCTTTTAAAAATCTCATTTTTATGGCTCTGGACTACTTTCAGTACACTGCAAAAACACAAAATGTTACCAAATATTATTGTCTAGAGCAGTGGTTCTTAACCTTTTTTGAGGTACCAAACCCCCCAGTTGCATATGCGCATTCACCGAACCCTTCTTATTCCAACCCCCCACCCTCCCCCGACACACAAAATACTTTGCGGTTTTCCGATTTAGTAATGTAATTATATTAGCTGTGCTACCACCCCCACACCACTAGAGGCAGTGCCAACCCCGAAAAGATGCGACTAAGGAGCAGATTTAGACTACAGAATGTGGTAAAAACTGTGAGCTTTGGTGAAATAATTAAAGACACAAGTTAAAATTCATGCTGAGAGGAGCTCCTAAAATCAGGGCTCCTCCGCAGCTCTGATTGGCTAAGCAATGTAACGTGATCCTCTGATTGGCTAAGCAATGTAACATGATCCTCTGATTGGCTCAGCAATGTAACATGATCCTCTGATTGGCTCAGCAATGTAACATGATCCTCTGCAGCAAGTGATGGCAAAGCGGGGCGTCATCACGACTTTACACAAGTGAGTCTTTACCTCCGCGGTCGGCAGAGGCTCCGCCGAACCCGAGACGGACTCACCAAACCCCTGGGGTTCGACCGAACCCAGGTTAAGAACCACTGATCTAAGTCCTAGTGCAAATATTTTAGTACACTGGAAATAAGACAAAACTAACTTACAAATAATTTCAGCAGGAAAAGTACTAGCTCAGATTTCACTTATAACATGGGAAAATGTCTTGTTACAAGTTCAATAATGTGCCAATATTGAAATTATTGATTTAAAACAAGCTGGTATGTCTTGATGAAAAGTTACTTGTAAGTTAGTTTTTCCTTAATTAAAATGTACTGAGATATTTCCATTAAAATTAGATGAAAATACTTTTGTGTTTTTACAGTGTAGCAACAGAATATGAGTTTATCCTGAGTCAGCTTTACTTTTTTCCTTTTTTTTTTATTCTAACCCCGACTTTACCTGGAAAAACACAAAATGTCATCGCCGTAATCCGTGATTAATATCCACACTCGCAATTACAGCCCTAATCTGGGAGCGCGTTTTCTCCGCAGGAAGTTGGCGTTTTCATTCTTTCTCCGATCCGGGATTTTGGGTCGTCCTGGGATCCGCGGCGTTGTGTGAGCATGCACGGGTAAATGAAGAAATAGATTCTGTTAATGAAAAATGCAACAGATGGTGGCGGTAAACCCGGTCCCTGCAGAGCACGAACATTTCCTGCAGAATGACGGAGAGCGGATTAAGGTCATTTTTGTCTAGTTTTTCAATTTATAAATTCATGCTCAGAGGGAAGTGACAAAAAAAAACCAAAAAAAAAACCAGGAAAGCTGGCATCCTGCCTCGACTCACTCTGGGAAATCCAAATGTCAATGAGCACATCATGAAAATGTGCAAAGATTCAAACGGCCGGAGCGAAAACTGCCCCTCGGAAAGCCTTTTGTTTATCGGCATGACAACCAGGCTGCAGCCGATCAGCAGGAGGTCCTGCTGTTTAAAATACGACAACCAGAGTGAGACACGTTCAATTTGTTGTCAGTTTCATGCTCGTTTTCCATCGACTTATTATTATTTTTTGGGCCACGATGGAGTGGGGGGGGGGGAAGTCTGTATTCATGAGTTTTTCTGCTTTGTCCTTGCGCCGCCTGCAGATTCATACCAGAAGCCGTTTCAATGTCATGATTTGAATGGAACAATCTTCCTGGAGACAATGACCAATTTTCACTCTACAAATTGAATTTCTTTTCTCCTACAAGCTGAATAGATGTTTTCCTCTAAAGCAGGTGTCAAACTCGAGGGGCGTGGGCCAAATCTGGCCCACCAGAGCTGCTGACGTGGCCCTCGAGACTCATGAATACAACTTAGTGCTAAAATATACGTTTATTAGTCAAATCAAATCTGTTTCATTTTAGGAAGAAGTTCTCATGTGATACAGAGAAAGTTCTGATATTTCAGTCCAGTTTAAATAAAATTGGCAGTAAATTTTGTACATAAAACAGAAAATACAGCAGCGGATTAAATAAAACTCGTCTTTCTGTAGGTTTTGTATGTGTAATCAAATGTTTTATATTTTTAAAAAGCTAATTATCTGCTGAAGATTACTGACTTTTATTATATATAAACCTAGCTTAACCCGTCTTTGCTTTTACTGCTCCTGGTGTGTTAATTCTTTTAAAAATAAAACACTTTTAGCCTGGTACTATAAGCCTGGCAGCCCGCCAGGCTTATAATGTGTTGGTGTTTTAAGGACGAAAATTACAATAAAGGCCAAGAAACATGTTTTCAAATCAGTTTTTTTCAATATAAAACGTATGAAATTTTAACAAAAACATTACATTTACTTAAGCAAGTTTTTGGAAAAAAATACTTTTTACTTTTGCTTGAGTAATTTTATTATGAAGTATTTCTACTCAAGTAAAATTTCTGGATTTTCTGCCCACCTAATGAAAAACAAACCAAAAACTCACCAGACTCGGACCCACACCTGCAGTTTCTCTTAAAGTCACAGAAGTTTTTCATTGAAAGAAACTGATCTGGAAACATTTTCTTTTGGTTGATGTTTATGTTTTGTTGTCATTTTGGTCCTTAAAATACCCACATTTCCTCTTTTCTTTATATTTTGATCTGATTATGTAAATTTTTCACTCCCAATCCGTCGATGAACTGAGTAAACGTAGCCGCTAGACGACATTCATCATGTTTTTGTGAGTAAAACCGAGTTTGACTGCAAAGTATTTGCTGCTTCGCAGCACCAACCTGTCCAACCTCATGTTAGCATGACGGCGCAAAGCCAGGTGTAAACAAACGAGATGAAAACAGGGGGGGAAGTCGTGTCATAACGCGGCAGCGTTCGCACGGCAGATCTGGCAACCCGCTCAGATTGAACTCAAAGCACCCGCATGGCAACTCCCCACAGGAAACACGAGCTAGTGGCTGCGACAGATGCCTGGGATGCAGAGCAGTTGAGTGTCAAATATCTGCATATGCTCGTCGGCCTCGCTCTTAGCATCACGCATACATCACAGCGTTATGTGTGAAGAAGGTCAGCGATATGAAAACAAGCCGAGACTGCGGCGGAGTCACTTCAGCTCTTAGCGTCTCCCTCCCTAATTCCTCGGTGACAGAAAACAGCTAATGACCAGCAGATGGATGTGACAGAATGAGGATGATTTACTGAAAGTGTAAAAAACCGAGGCAAGATAACGAGTGTAAAGCAAATCAGGCAGATTAACTGAAGAAACCATGCTGCTATCACTCCTTAAAGGGACAGTTCTGGGTTTTCTTTCTTTCATTTTTTGAAGAAAAGATATGTGGAGATGTTGAAAGCAGTTATTATTTTTGCCTTGCAGCAGACAGCTGTCTGAGATCTCAGTTTGAAGAATCGGGGAGAAATTATCACGAAGGAATCGAGATAACAGCTTGTGAGAGGAGGTTCCCACCAGCTCTAGTTGGAGCAAACACACTATTAGGATTTTTTTAATTGCTCTGTTTTGGCAGTTGTTTCGTTGGCTGTGTTTTCTCAAATATAAACTGCTTATTTCTGGAATTGCACATGGTTAGCATAGCAATGCAAAGAGGCAAGTAGCAGCACTTTTAAAGCTATGAGTATTATTCCATTCACTAAAGCTGTCAGTCTTTGTAGCTGTTGCTTTACGTAGCTGTTAGCTTGGCACTTTGGGTTTTCATGGTGTCTAGATTAGCTCGCTATAAACTTGATTTGCTGTTAGCTAAGTAGCAGTTAGCTTAAAATGATCTGAGTAGCTCCTAGATTAGTTATTAGTTTTGCAGCTGTTAGATTTAAATGATTTTAGTCTGAATGCTGCTTAGATTAGCTATTAGCTAAGCAAGTATTAGCTTAATATACTTTATCTTGAGAAACTCATTGATTGGTTCTTTAAAAGGTCAAAGTAGTTTTTAGCTTGAGTGGCTGTTAGCTTTAGTTGCTATTAGATTACATTAGTAGTTAGCCTGATTATCAGTTGTTTTGAACATCAATAACCTTGGCTAGTTATTAGCTTGGATAGCTAACATGTTAGCTTTGTTTCAGCTGTATATAAACTGTGTAAAAAATAAATGTAACCACAAAGCAGCGTCTGGATGCAGCTTGAATATGTTATATTGACCAATAGCTAACGGTTAGCCGTGACGTATGAAAAGAGCAGAACTTCCAGTTTCTCTTTTACAAACATGATGTCTGACTTGGATAGGAAACCATAAAACAAAGCAGTGCAGGCCGTAAACCCGGGTTCACCCTGTGATTATGGGCCGGTTTGGAGAAAAGCTTTCTGGGGAGAAGAAATCTCTGCCTCTGAGATGATTTAGTCGTCTGTGGTCGTCTTGTGTGACAGAACCACTGACCTCTGAATAACTCATTTTCCAGCCAAAGACAACTTACACCGACTGTTTCCAGCCCGAAAACGAAGTAAAAACCACCCAACTCAGAGAAAAACAGCAAAAAATCTCAACCTCTAATGAAACTCATGTCTGGTGTCCCACATGCATTCAGACTTATGACATTTCACAACATTTTTGGTTTTATTTTATTAAATTTTGAAACAAATCCCAGGGGACTTAACTCAAGTGTCAAACTCGAGGCCCGTGGGCCAAATCCGGCCTGCTGTAGCTTTTTATGTGGCCCTCTAAACACTAAGTGAGCTTAAATATTGTTTTCAATCAAATCAGTGCAGTTTTTATCCGTTATGTCAATCAGTCCCTCCAGTTTCCTGAGAATTAAAATGGAAATTCACACAAAATCTACAAATCCCTGCACTTTTTGCATTTATAATTGGGAGTTTATTGCAGATTTTTCTCAAAAATGTTCAAAAACTTTCTTACTTGTACTAAACAGCTGTCAGATTATAGTCCTTAAAAAGTCGCATTTATCATCATAAATATTACAAATATTTCCAAATTAGAACCACAAACACTTTGATTTTTATTACAAAAGATCACAAAAAGAATCACAAAATCCTGGAGGGAATGAAAATGTTCGATAATAATATTTAATTTTAAGAATTAATCAATATTCTAACCGTTTGTGATCAGGTTTTATCAATACATTCTGGCCCAACCGGCTCTTTCAGAGCATTTATGATTTGGCCAAAACCAAAATTAGTTTTTGCCCCTAAATTAACTCTTGATGTCACATTTGACCAATTTGTAGATTTTAAAGTAAATTAACTAATAAGATGCTTAGATTTTATTAAAAGTTTTGTGCTTTCCAGCCAACCTGCCCAATCTGGTAACTCTTGATCTGCAACGTTTCTGTTTTGCCTCGTCGTCTTAAACATCGGATCCAGTCCTGGGTCGGCTGTAACGTCTCTTCTCGGTTCGTTCGGATTGTTTTCCTTTAACCTTCTCCAGCATCTTCTCATAAAATCCTCCAGCAGCCTAGACATCATCATCATCGCCACCATCCATCATCTTCACCACATTTTATAGATCCGTGCATCTGGTGCCAAACACATAAATATTCTGTCAAGGAAAAAGACGCAACCCAAGCATGATCCCAATCAGAGGCGCTGTAAACGATGCGCTCATTGTGACTGTAATTGGGAAAGAACCGCACGGCCTGCTGGGAGTAGGAAATCGTGACAAATGGCAGGCGTTGAAGACTTTGATGACAGCGTGGCAATAAAACAGAGGTTAGGAGATTAGGAGGGTGAAAGTGTTGCACAAAGCGATAAAGAGACGGATTTTCTCATTGAAATTCAGGGCAGACATACGGAGCACATCTCTGGGAAAAAAGGAAAAAGTAGAACAGTGAGTTGCTGTATCCTTTTTTATCGGAGCGAGAATGTCTAGAAATTTAAGACCACCATATTTTTAGAACCCCATCAACCTGGCCTTTATATAGCTCGATAAAATAGGCCTCTATGTTTCGTTGGAGATTGAGCTCGACTTATCCAACCATCTGAGCTGCTTTTGTGAATCCCGGCTCTCCTGGGGACGTCGGTGGGAATCTAGGCATCGTTGAGTCCCATTTAGATTGATGGAAGCCGCTCGCTCTGTCGGCATCGCGTGAGCGAAATGTTTCCCATTATTATGGAAAACAGGGCGACGCGTTTGCTTGTTTTCCACGAACATCAGGGGCAGATGTGAAATTACTCTGCAATATAAAACATGAGATAAAAGAAAGTTAAATGGGAATAAAGCTTATGAAAAAGTATGAAGGCATTCGCTTGCACGCCGACCCCCCGCTGGGTTTCTCCCCGGGGAGTTCGTTAATCACCCTCGTAGATCCGCCTGCCTGTGGGTGGGACCATTACCCTTCAATGCCAACTCTTTAGTTGCCCAAGACATTGCCGACATTCTGATCTTGCAAACACCTCTGTCTGTCTCTCTGATGCAAAACCAGCCTAATTGGAGAAGCAGGAGATAATAATGAATAAGTAAACAAATGACATGGAAAGCCAGCGAGGTTCATTAAGCGAACGTCGCCCGGTGTCGTGCTGCGTTCAGCACCAGGTGGGGGTCCTGCAGCTCACCTGGCTCCACGTGTGTCACACAGAGCTAGCCGTTAGCCGTTAGCTGTCGAGCATTTTCAGAAGTTTGGCAACAGGAGAGTAAAAGTTTGATTAGCAAAACTAAATGTGCGTCAAAAGAGGGGGCTGAGCTCTGAAATTAAAAACCATTGACGAGTTTTAAGGCGACTGATTACACACAAGTTCACATTGTGCACGTTTTTGGACTTGCGTTTGGGTTTCTACTACATCCAGCAGCAGCGCCAGTGCTTGGAAAAAGACACGCAGGAATCTTTGGCAATAAGTTAAAGTCTTTTGGTGTCTGAAAAATTTGTTTCAAAAATAAAAATCTTCCAAATGTAACGTCAGAAATTAGAAAGCCCAGCCCGTTACCTAGCAACCCCAAGCCGAGCTCCAGCAAGTTTGGTCAGCTGGTTTTACCATCCAGAAAACACTTGCTGCCTTTTTGTTGGTTGTGCAGAAGCCTCCACTTCTGCTTTTCAAAGATGTACGGTTGAATGATTGCTCATCTGTTTGCAGCCATTTTCACATGCGAGTGTAAACGTTGAGTTGGGCGTGCAAACAGGCGTGGAGTCATTTACACATAGTGCAACACAAAAAAATGAAAACATTTTTTAAATTACTAGCACAAAGACAAAAATATAACAAACTAAAAAAAAAATTCTAACTCTCAAACTAACAGCCATTCTAAGAAGTGCTCAAGCTAAAGGGTGGTTAGGCTAACAGCTATGCAAGCTAACTGCATCTTAAACCTGTATCTGCTTAGACCAGCTGCTACTTAAGGCTACTTAGGCTAACTGCTATTTAGCCCGTCTGTTCTCTATTTCGAAAAAATGCTGCTTATTCTAACTCAAATGAACAACTTTTACTTAACAGCTACTTACGTTTCTGTGACTCAAGCTAAAAGTCTTGCAATCTAAATGCTACTTAAGCTAAAAAGGCTAATGGCTAGTTAAACTGAGCTAAAGTTTCTTAAGCTATAGCCAACTTTAGCTTATTGGCGAGATAATTTGCATACTACCTTTTCATTCTTAACCTTAATAATGCTAAAATATTGAGCTTCCTAGCTAAATATTTATTTTTGAACCTGACTTTAAAAAATTAACCCTCATTATTAGAGCTAACAGGTAAAGATAAAATCAATATAACTTCCATTTTCTCTATTTGGTCAACGCAAAAACTTTACTGAAAACAAATAAACAGAAAGTTTAGCGTCTAAAGAAAACGAGAGTCTCATTTCAAGAGGAAGAGCTTAAAAAATCATAATTGTTTTTTAATTTGTGCATAGCACAACGAATAAAACAGCATGGCGGAAAGCAGACGGGGTTTCAAGTGGAGATGTTGTGTAACCACCCGCATGATGTGTGATTGTAATTAGTTGGAATTCGACAGGTTCTCATGAGTTGCAGGTTAGCAAATGAAAGCAAACAGTGAGGTAGCCTAATCGACCATCAGCAAATGGTCAATAAATAATGCGGTAATGCCAATTAGACTGTATCATGTGGGGTGCTTGTGGCAGAAGCCATCTGTTTGAGCTAAAGGTGTTTGACCTTGGTTTAAAACGGCTGTAAAAAGCCCATCATGGCTCTGTGAGCAAATCTGAAACTGCTTTGTTTCAGATTTAATTTGCTCTGCTAACTCTAGCTGCTTTCTCTTGTGCTAATGTACAGCATTCCTCTTGTTTTCCTAATTGCTGCAACCGACTCTGTTGTTGCCGTTCTTGATGGGTAACTTTCTGCGTGAAACGGAAAAACACGCCGCGGGTTTTAACTTTAATGATTTCTGAAATTTTCTCGTCTTAGAAAATGTTTCTACCTAAACTAATGACTTTTCGTTTAGTTTAGTTGACTTGCAATGACTGTTGAGTTCAGGGAGAATGTAAAACCCAAATTTCCCATGAAATTTAGATAATAATGGGGAAACAAGATGAGAGATAAGAGATTATTTTCAAAATAAAAGTCCCATCGTCAAATAAAAGCATTTTTGGCAATAGGGTTTTTGCCAAACCCTGAAAAATGAGTCATTCCACAAACCTTTCTGAATGTAACATCACAAATCAGCAAAGCGTAGCTCGTTACCTAGCAACCGCAGGAAAGCCTAACCCGTTACCTAGCAACCCCAACAGAGTTCCAACACATTTGGTCAGCTGGTTTTACCGCAGTATGTACAATGGGTGCTGGAAAAGACAAGTGTTTTGTTGTTGACTTACCATCCAGAAACCACTTGCTGCATTCCTGTTGGTTGTGCAGGAGGCTCTACTAATGCTTTTCAAAGTTGTGCAGTTGTAAAATAGGCAGAACTGACCAGGCTAAAATCTCAGTGAGGGATTTTGTGGGAAAAAAATGTAATGAACTTGTTTTTTTTTTTTTATTAAACTATAGCATTAATTTGTTTTTTGTTTTTTTTTGTTTTGCAGAGTGAAAGATATGTTTTTGACAAACTTAAAAATGAAATCACTAAATAAATTCTGGTCACACGTGCCTCGTTAAACCCGGCACTCGGTCTCATTCTCACATTGGCTCAGCTGGCAGGAAGGAGGTTTGTCAAATCAGAGGCGACAGCCTTTAATGCCGCGTGAGTCGCTTTGACACCAGGCAGATTCTCTGACTGACTTGTTGGTTGTTTACAGCTAGTTTTAGAAGAACTCGAGTCAACAGTCACACCTGCTGGGAGTGTTGACTCGCAGAAGTTGCTTAGCGATCACAAAAATGACTCCCAGTCTTTCAGATTTGGATAAGTGAGGCAGCTGTTACTGGCTGGAAGCATTTGAGTCACTTCAGAATATGCAGAATGATGATCCAGTTGCACATTTTATTAATTTAAATTATTCTTAAATGATTAGATTTTAGTCTTTTCATTTAGTTTTAGGGGCGTTTTGTCACTTTAAATCCAAATATGCTGCTGCTGGCCACGTGAAAATGGCTGCACACAGAGGCACAATCTTTGAAAAGCAGAAGTGGAGGCTCCTGCACAATCAACAAAGATGCAGCAAGTTGTTTCTGAATGGTAAGTTAACAGAGCAGTTCCCTCTTCTTTCTTTTCGACGTTTTAATGATGTAATGTTTTTTTGTTTTTTTATTTTTATTTTTTTTTATCTCTCTCTTTCTCACTGATTATTTCTGTTTTTATTTTAATTATGTAAAGCACTTTGAAATGCCTTGCTGCTGAAATGTGCTATACAAATAAAATTTGATTTGATTTGATTTGATTTGTCTGTTCCAGCAGCCATTGTACAGCGGTAAAACCAGCTGACCAAACTTATTGGAGCTCTGTTTGGGGTTGCTAGGTAACAGGGCTGGACTTTTGCTCTGCCCTGTTGAACCAAAGGGCTGAACAAAAGCAAATATCTTAGTACTCTAGAAATAAGACAAAATTAACTTACAATGACTTTTCAGCAAAAAATGAACTTAGTGTAACTATAACTTTTCACCAATATTAAGAATTATGACTTAAAACAAGACAGATTATTTCACTTATAAAATGGGAAAAATGTCCGATGGAAGTGTAACTTTTTAACGGTACTTGCAGATAGTTTTGACTCATTTCAAGTGAAACTAGACAAAAACAACTTTGTAATAGTTTTTGTTCTTGCTAAAAAATGTTCCTCACATCCTGAATTTACCAAAACAGCCAATCCAGGGTGTTTTTCCTTTTCACAGCTGAAACGTGTGACTAACTTTAGGAACGAGACTCGTCATGTTTCCAGACGCAGTGAAAGCCATCGAACGCGGCGCGTCCAGCGTGAATAACGATGCGATCCGACGGTGTTAAAAGCGCCTCAAAGTCGAGGAAGTGTTCGGTGAGCAATCACCGACGGCGAGCGCGACCGAAGGAAGTGGAGGGGAACAGGTGAACAGAGGGAGGTCACACTTAGTGAAGAGATGAGCAGAGTGAGAAAAACTCACAGATGCAAGCAGAACAAACGGATGGAGCCGTGGAACGCTGCAGATTAATTCAAAACGTCGCCTACAGGCCACGGTTTTGTTTCATTGGGACCTTTTGCTTGTCTAATTCAGTTAGTTTTTTAAAGTGTGTTTGCTAGTTTTTATTATTATTGGTTACACCAGGGGTCCCCAAACTTTTACCTGTGAGGGCCACATAACTTTTCCCTTCTGTGGTGGGGGCCCGGAGTCAGTTTGTAACAGAAAAAGTGTTACCGTTAGTGAAACGGTCACTGGGACTGACTAGTATATATACAATTGAGGGAAACCTGGAATGCGGCGTTCATAACAGACACGTGTGTTCATTTGCTCTACCGCTAAAAACAACCATACTGATTAAATAACATAAGAGTCGAGCAGTTCCCTAAAAGTCCAACAGATGGCAGCAATGAACCATGCAAGACAAAACACCCACAGTTTACAGGACACACTTCCTGCTAAAGAGCCCCCTGGTGGTTGAAGAAAAATCCACATATAAACCGGAAAATACAATATATGAAAAGAAATCTCAATGCTCTCTGGTATTGTTCAGGGGGCCGGACCAAATGTGGCGGCGGCCCGGATCCGGCCTGCGGTCCGTAGTTTGGGGACCACTGGGTTAAATATTGTTCAGTTTCGGTTTAGTTTGTGTTAGTTGTAGCAGTAGTTTTAACTTTTTTATACTTTGGTTCATTTTTTAGGTGCAGAATTCGAAAAGGTCCAAGAATTGTGTTGTGATGATGCTTAAATCGATCGGGAAACAAAAACTCAACAGAAGACACTTTTTCCAATGAACCAATCAAGATTATTAGTAAAGCACATTTCATCAATATGGCAGTTTAATCATAAAAACACAAAATCAAAACTCATATAAACTTAATTTAGTCACCAGTTGAGAAACCAGCAGCAGAGATTATATTTTATTATGTTCCATCGTCAAAATCAACTCATCAAATATGTTGGTTTCCATTTATTATGGAAAATAAATGGAAAACAACAAACGCATTCAGTTATTGTTGAACAACAGACTGACTGGAAAAACGGCCCCTCACCTAGCAACCCCACCGCGTTGCCTAGCAACCTCAGCGAAGTCCAGCCTCGTTGCCCAGCAACACAAGAACCTTCGCTCGGCTGGTTTTCGCTGCAGTTTGAAAGGCTGATAAATACTTTAATAAACACAAAAAAACAAATTTCAGTTAGTTTTATAAGTGCATAATACATGTGTTTCCCAATTGGTTATAGTATTTTCCTGCTAATTACTGCTAACAAAAATGTTTTCTCAATTTCAGTTTTTTTGTTATTTTGTTTGTTTTGTTAACTAGAATAGCCTAGCTGCTACACTCCCAACATGCTCTCAACTCACAAATGAAAGTTGCTCTTAGCTTTGTAAAAATATTCCTTTTGTTTATTCCTGCCTGGCTAATTTAATGTTGCTCGTTTTTTTTTTTTAAATGCAAAACTCTTGCATTTTTCATGTCCAAGCACTCGACTGTCCTGATCATAACTAATAACTTGAGTGGTGATACATTATTTTTAGTGCAACTTAAGGAAATCAAAGGGAGAAACAACAAACATGCTTTTTGTGCTAATAGTCACGTCTTTTCCAAAAGCCTCTTAGGCCTGGCAGTAATATTTCTGAGTTACCCTTGATTGGTAGTGCGGCTAATGCAGACAGACGGGGCTTGCTAGGTAAAATCAAGCCGGTCCGAAAGAGACTTGGACGCGCGCTCGTTGCCCAGGGGTCACCTGTCCGATCCTTTGACAACGGCATTTGATCACCAAGGAGGAACATGCAGAAAATACTGTAATGTTCAGACCGCGGGGTGCAGAAGAGTAATGCCCGAGCTGATGTGAGCAGACAAGACATCATATACCGCACATGTTCCATCAAATAATCTTTGTACATTCGGACTCAGTGGGGATATCATGCAAATGTGCTTTGAAATCAGGACCAGTCAGGGTCAGATTCCCCCGATGTCTTTACGTGGGTTTTGCACCGGGAGGGCGCTAAGTGGTCTAATGAGGAGGTGAGCAGAAATCTCTGCAAAACCACTTTATTTCAGTCCTGTCTGCATTTTTTTCTGCTTCCCTGCTATCAGATCATCTCAAACACACAGCGGCTCCTTGATAATAAAGCAAAGTGAAAGTCTGGTACTTTTCAAAAGGTGAGATTACAGCCATGATAGAGTGACTGAGACGTACCGGAGAGGCCACGATGGCTCCTTATCGAGGCTCGCTCTCCTTTTTATAACCTTATTATTTCAGCACCCATCATCCTTTGATGCCCTGCTACAGAACCGGCAATAATTGGAAAGAGAAGTCATGAGAAATAGACAAGAAAATACCAGCAAGATAAAACCTCACATGAATTGAATCTGTGTCGCCTACATGGGAAATCTAGCAAAAACGTTTAGGTTTCACGATTGAATATTAGGGCCAGGCTAAGAAAAAAAGAATTAAAATAGAAATAACGATAGTAAAGTTGTAATATCACAGGAATAAACTTTAGAATTTATTTATTTTTTATTTCTAAAGAAATAAATTCAATCTGCTTTCAGTAGATTGAATTGCAAACAAGTCTGAGTCTATTTTACTCATGAACTGGATTTTATTTGAAGATTTTAGAGTAAGTGGAGCAGAAAATAAATGCACGCCACACTTTTCAGATCATGAAACACGTTGTTTGGGTCGATAACAAATTTGACTTAAATAGATTAAAGTTTATGGTTGTATCTGAGGAGTGCTAAGTGTGGTAAGCATTTTCAAAGTTAGCTAAATGGCTAAACAAAAAAATTAGCTGTAACACTTTATTTGAAGGGGGTGAATAAGACTGACATAACACTGTCATAACATGACATAACACTGTCATTAACATGACATAACACTGTCATTAACATGACATAACACTGTCATTAACATGACATAACACTGTCATTAACATGACATAACACTGTCATTAACATGACATAACACTGTCATTAACATGACATAACACTGTCATTAACATGACATAACACTGTCATTAACATGACATGACACCTGATATAAATTTGTTATAAAAGTATTACTGATTGCACTTTAAAAATTAGGTAACTTTATATTATTAAAGGTAAAGTTTAAACAGTGATGATTTATTGGTTAATATCAAGTTGTCATAACAAAGACATTTTGAATATTGTCAACTTTGTATTAAAAGTGTCATAATTTACCGAATGACGCTTTATGACAACAGTCATAAATATTCACGAAGGCTTATTCATGTTCATGACAGTGTTAAATGTTTATGTCATGTTTATGTCATGTTTATGACAGGTGTTATGTCATGTTTATGACAGGTGTCATGTCATGTTTATGACAGGTGTCATGTCATGTTTATGACAGGTGTCATGTCATGTTTATGACAGGTGTCATGTCATGTTTATGACGGTGTCATGTCATGTTTATGACGGTGTCATGTTTATGACGGTGTCATGTTTATGACGGTGTCATGTCATGTTTATGACAGGTGTCATGTCATGTTTATGACGGTGTCATGTCATGTTTATGACGGTGTCATGTTTATGACGGTGTCATGTTTATGACGGTGTCATGTTTATGACGGTGTCATGTCATGTTTATGACGGTGTCATGTCATGTTTATGACGGTGTCATGTTTATGACGGTGTCATGTTTATGACGGTGTCATGTCATGTTTATGACAGGTGTCATGTCATGTTTATGACGGTGTCATGTCATGTTTATGACGGTGTCATGTCATGTTTATGACGGTGTCATGTTTATGACGGTGTCATGTTTATGACGGTGTCATGTCATGTTTATGACAGGTGTCATGTCATGTTTATGACGGTGTCATGTCATGTTTATGACGGTGTCATGTCATGTTTATGACGGTGTCATGTTTATGACAGGTGTCATGTCATGTTTATGACAGTGTTATGTCATGTTTATGACAGTGTTAAATGTTTATGTCATGTTTATGACAGTGTTATGTCATGTTTATGACAGGTGTCATGTCATGTTTATGACAGGTGTCATGTCATGTTTATGACAGGTGTCATGTCATGTTTATGACAGGTGTCATGTCATGTTTATGACAGTGTTATGTCATGTTTATGACAGTGTCATGTCATGTTTATGACAGTGTTATGTCATGTTTATGACAGTGTCATGTCATGTTTATGACAGTGTTATGTCATGTTTATGACAGTGTCATGTCATGTTTATGACAGTGTTATGTCATGTTTATGACAGTGTCATGTCATGTTTATGACAGTGTCATGTCATGTTTATGACAGTGTCATGTCATGTTTATGACAGTGTTATGTCATGTTTATGACAGTGTCATGTCATGTTTATGACAGTGTTATGTCATGTTTATGACAGGTGTCATGTCATGTTTATGACAGTGTCATGTCATGTTTATGACAGGTGTCATGTCATGTTTATGACAGTGTTATGTCATGTTTATGACATTATAACACAGATTTTCATCACACAGTGATAATTTCTGGTGTTCCACAGGGCTCACAGTTGGGACCCCGACTTATTCTGGGTTTAAGTGCTGTTTGCACTGCAAGTGGAAAATCTGCTGATGGTTATTCATAAACAATTTGAAATTCATCATTTCTCAGTAAGTTGCTCAACATTCCCAGGAGTGAACATCCTACCAAATGCATCTCAAGGTCAGAGAATTGAAGCGAACGTAACAATGTGAGAGACGGACAAAGTCAGGCTGCTCCCGTTTTCCTAATGAGCTTATAAATCCAGCCAGTTTCCAACGTCCAACACCCCCTAAAATACCTTCAATAGCTCGATCTTCCTCCCTGAAAAAGAAAAAACTTAACATTTCTCTAATTGAACAGGAAAAAGAAGCAGACTCCCCTGAAAAACCCGATCATCAGAGACGCTTGGAAGTCATCTGTTGATATGGCAAATTGCCGTTTCTCAGAACAAACTCTTAATTGCATCTCTGACACATATGGCATCTAAAATGTGATTGATTGCAGCTCCGAATTGCAGAAAAGAACCTTGATTTCAACATAACAGACTTCTCGAGAGTGGTTGGGAAAATTACTGCGGGGAGTGCTCTTTGAGACTCGCGTTCGACCTCACAACATCTGCCAACCGTGTTTCTCTGCGCACCAGTCAGACGGAGTTTAACTTAAGGGGGAAAAGCTGAAATGTAGAGGCGTAAATCTACTTACGGCTGAGAGAATACTGTATTTTAACATAATTATAATGTCAGAGAGGCTCCAGGTTTTATGGCACAATGCATTTTTGCTCCAAACAATCATTGTTGTGTTTGTATTGAGCAACGGGTCAAATTTGGTTGTTTTTCTGTGTTGCTGTTATAATCTAAATGTAAAAATGCTTAATCTGACAATCAGAAAACAAATTAATCTGTGCATATTCTGAACGAAGTCGCCATTAACTTCACCTTCTCAGCAAAACATGCATCAAGATATTTTTTAAAGGCATTAATTTAAATGGTTCCAACGCATTTTGGACTATGAACATTTGATGGTTGCATATATAAAAAAGTGTTATTGGCAAAATTTACATTTTGCACATTTCTGCACCTCCCTTTGGGGCCTATATGCTTAAAAGAACACCCAGCTGTTTTTAACAATAAGTTATTGTATTTTGGTGTCTGGAAAATTAGCTGTATCATAAACTTCCTGATTGTTGAGTCACAAATCAGCAGCACGTTGCCTAGCAACCCAAGTGGAGCTCCAGCATGTTTGGTCAGCTGGTTTTACTGTTATACAATGGCTGTCAGAAAAGACAAGTGTTTTGTTGTTGACTTTCCGTCCAGAAACCACTTGCTACGTTCTTGTTGGTTGCGCAGGAGGCTTCAATTCTGCTTTTCAAAGATGTATGGTTGTCTAATTGTGCGTCTGTGGCCAGCAGCAGCTCATTTGGATTTAAATTGACAAGAGACCATAAAACGGATAATTCTGATTAAAATCTCATTGTCTAAAAATTGCCTTCAAAGAATGTAATCCCGGACGAGCCCCCAAGTCTGGCTCTGGAACCATAACAAATGTAGGGAGACGATACATGGAATAGCTTTAAATTGTATTTATTTAGCAAAAATCATGACTGGCTGGAGAAAAGTGGAGAGCGACAGAAACAGAGAGAGAAAGTGCAGGTTGAGAGAGAGACAGTGGTGCATCTTAAGCTGGATCTCAGCTGCCTCCGTTTCCAATCAGCACCAATTAAGAGCTGAGAAGCAAAGATGCTAGAAATGCAAACATGTTTTGTGTGTTGAACATGATTAAACGTTGAATCAGTTAAACGTGTCATTCTGAATAGAGCATGTGCGTTGGGATCAAGCATGTGCATAACTACATAACGTTGTGAAAAATATATATTTTATGTGAAAACCATCACTGGTTCACCTTCTCCCACACCGTTTCAAAATGCCCCCCTGTCTGGAGGCGAGCGAAGAGGTCACCCGGAGCAGAAATGGAATAAAACCGAATAAATATGCAGGACATCAGTCAGATAAGGTGACGCCTCATTGTGGGCTGTTAGATGATATGGTGACGGCCCGGCTGGGGGGCAGCAGGGTCAGAACCGTCGACATGTGTCACAGAACCGTGATATTTAGAATCCTCTCTGCTACAAGCGCACAGGAAACCAAGAACAGCATGAAAACACACGACAGCGCGGCCTCTGGGGGGTTTCTGCTTCCTGTGCTTGTCTCCTGCTCACCTTGGACACCAGGTCGGTGTCAGCTGTCAGTGTCAGGTGGAGAGCAGGAATGCTAATGGACCCTTACCACATCGCATCGCTGTCCTCTCTGCTCTGCCCTGTCTCGCTCTCCGCTGCACGTCAGACGGGAAGCTTTGAGCAGCAGAGATGAGGCTGTCAGCAGCGCAGTGGCTCCCCTCCCGCTTCTTCTTTCCTCCTCCTGCTTGCATAAATGCTTACAGATACTGCAGAAAATCTCCGCTTTAAACCCTCAGCTGTCGCCGCACTTCGCCGTGGAAGAACCTGCGGTCACCGGAGCGCCTCCTTAGCGCGCCACCGAAGGCGTTTGCTAAGTAGTTCACTTTTGCCTACGTAATGAGAAAGCTCTGCATGCGGTTTCACTTATATCAGTAATTATTAATGATAGACACTCCTGAAGGAAAGCATAAAGGCGGGCAATTAGGAGCTTTTGGCATTAATTTTCATAACAATAAAGCATAAGGAGTCGGACTGTGATAAATAGCAGTAGTTTAGTTGGCAGAAGTAGGTACTGAGGGAACCTTTTGACTAATATCAACGGATAAAGGCTTAAATTAAGCCACTATGACGCAGTTTTTCTCATTTTCCTTTTTAAATGTATTTGCACTGCAAAAACACAAAAAGTATTTTTGGTTTAGTTTCTCTTTTGAAACTTGAAATAATACAAAACTAACTTGTTAGCAAGATATAGGAGTTTGTTTTAAGTCATGAATTCCTGAACATTAATAAAAATAAAAATAAAGTTTTTGTTCTACTTTTCACTTAAGTGAATAAATCTGCCAGTTGAACTAGTATCTTTTTAAAATAAGCTTATTGATGCTTCCGGAAAGCTCCTTGTTAGCTGGTTTTGTCTTATTTAAAATATACAAAATAGACCAAAAATACTTGATAGGGTTTTGTGTTTTTGCAGTGAAATCTACCAATCCAATCCAAATTTATTCATAATTTACTAACAAGATTCTTCAAGATTCCTAGACTCCGTCGAACATTTCCTTTTTAGATTCTATGTTTGTGCTTCAGAGTCAGAAAATGGCTTGTTTAACAATCCCAGTTTACAAATCACAACCAAAGCAGCTTCAGTTTATAGAGTGAAGATGCAGAAATGGCTGAATATCATCAGCATAGAAGGTTTCAACCAACGTATCCAAGGAAAAACAATTAGAGGGGGAAAAGGCCAACTACTGCACCCTGAGGGACGCCACATTTAATAAAGCAAAATCCTGTAAATGTATGCAAATACATAAAGGCTGATGTCACACAGTTATACTTTATTTTATGTAATAAACACTACTTCCATACTTACTACTGCTAATTATAGATAATTTCGTCTGAAAGGTTTATCTTGATGATGATTAAGTCAATAAAGTTCCAGTTCCAATGGCAGATTATTTCACTTATAACATGTAAATAATGTCCTTTTTTTCAAAATTAAGGAATTGTTTACTTAAAACAAGCTTCTGTATCTTGTAGAAAAGTTACTTGTAAGTTAATTTTGGCTTATTTCAAGTGTATTGAGATATTTGCACTGAAACTAAACCAAAATTTCTTGGTGAGATTTTGTAGTGTTGCAGTGCAAAGTAAAACTATTCAAGATTTCACACCCTAATATTTACAATTTAAAAAAAAACTTCCTCTTTGCTGCTTCTTTCAATTTGTAAAAAAAAATCCATCCAGTCCAGGTTTTGCTGGTTGCCTACAATGACTCACCTCAGCATGCTCCAAGCTTAAACGACAAAGTGAATTGCTTTAATGGTTAACTCAGTAATTTGTGGTTAATTTGTAATTAAATAATTTATCTTTAAATCACACAAACTACAATTAAATTTGATCCCTGAACACATAAGTACCAGAGTGTCTCCAGTACAAGAGTTGCTAAATTAATGTAAATCTCTAAATATCCTGATAGAGGATGGCTTAGATAGTAGAAACCAAAGGTATGCAGAGTTGGAAAACAGCTGCTTATTTGAAAAAGTATGTGATTTTTGTTGAAACCAGCAGAACACTGTGACCTGCTTTGTGAGGGGAAAACACAGAATCACTAACGGCATTAAATTAGCATATTAGCTTAACGGGAATAAGCTAATTCGCTGTAACAGTGACACCGAGAGCCGAGGCCAAATAAGCAGAAGTTTATGTCGTATCATTTTTTCCCTCTGTTGAGACGATTCTCGCTGTCTCTTGTAAAAAAAGAAGGTTTTAGCTTAGCTCTGTCAGTGCAGTCAAACTGACAGGAGTCCATTTTCTGCAGAGAACTAATCCCCTCTAAAGGCTGAAAATTGCTTTGAAGAGAAATTGACAGATAAATGATGCTTCATCGACAGAAATGTTGAGTTTCCCCAAAGAAAGCAGGTCAAAACCAGCAACGTTTGCATGAGGACGGTTATTGAAATTAACATTTCATGAACCCTTCATTAAAACCCGAAATGAAGAGATAGGTTTCATGGCCGAGTCTCGTTGAACTTTAATTTGAAAACAACAAGAAGATCGTATTTGTCTTCGTTCTGCCGGCGCAATTAATCAAAAAGCAATTACATTAGCGTGCCCCGGAGGTGGATTAAATGGTTTTTGAGTATTTCTGATGCGGCCTCGCCTTGTTTTGGCCGCTTTCTGAGAACCGGACCGACTGCAAAGACGGGAACATTTGGGATAATTAGTGGAGAAGACGAACAGAGGGGGGTCTATCCCGTCCCCTGGTGCTGTTTGTTACAGCTGACATGTATTAAGGCAAACGTCTGTTAAATCACAGTGTGCCACACACTCTCCATGCCTTATTAGACTATAAATGTGCTGAATGAAGGCTCACAGCCTAATTAGGGATGAGTTCTGAGCAACCCGTCTACTTTTCTCAACGTCATCCCCCTTTCCAAGACTTAAAAATTGCCTCAAACTTGGATTTGGAAGGGGGGATTGCACCCTAGGCCAATCCCCTTCCAGCCATCTCAGCCATTTTCTGCCTGGGGAACGCAGCCGGCGATGGATCGGAGGGGGGATCGTCTCAGGACTATCATTGGTGGAGGTGGGAGCGCAATATTGAATCTCAAAGAAAGCAACTTGAGAGGCTTCTGAAAGAGATTCAAAAAGGGGTCAGGAGGTATCAGCCCACACAAGGCTTTGGAATAAGCGATGATGGGAAGAAAGAAAGAAAGAAAGACAGAGTTGCCATCCAGCTTGAGTGCACTGGTTAATAGCCTCTGCAGTTGAACATAATAGGTGCCACAGAGCCGGAGATCCAGTCAAGGTCCCAGTGGTGGAATTAGGGTGAAGGACGACGTTGGAGACGCAAGGCGCTGCTGGGAAACTGCCATACCCGGCTTGACACTCATTTATTTATATAAGCCTCCTGGTTCGCTGAAAAGGTTGGTAATTACCATTAGCAATTACCACTGAGCAAGTACAGACACCTCTAGCTGCAGCCGGAGGTACCAGATGTGAACTCGGGGTCCCTGAAATACACCCGAGGGCAGCGTTCCAGATCCCTGATGCAACATCGCTCGCCTGAAGCACGTCTTTGACAACCCGAGTCGCATCAGACGGGCGCATTCTCGATTTTACGAGGCACAGAAAGTCTCCTCGAGATTGGTGCTATCATTATCTCCTCTGAATAAGGAGAGGAGGGCCGTGACATGCACAGCGACGGGGGGGAAAACAACGCTCAATGAGAGAGGGAGTTGCACAGAATAATGGGTCAAGCCAAGTAAACGCATCATTCTCTGTAGACGAGGTGAAATGGGGGCCTTTTTTGCAGGCATTAGCAGCGGGTTTTCAGGTAGCACAGGACTGGACACCCTCGTGTCCTCTGGGGACGCCACACTGTTCGGTGAAAGCACAGACACCCCACCATGCCGGTAATGAGACGAGCCCACCACCGCCGTACCAGAGGAGATAATTACACACAAATATACCTTCTCACTGCCACACGCATGCAGCAGCCTCAAATTATAGCTCACACTGGCTATTTATTCTCAAAGTTTGAAGCGCTGCTGTGACCTGCTGAATTTGTAAAGTGATTGTTTCTTGGCTGTGGTCTGGGTTTCTTGCTAAGCTTTGTAAAGGTTGAGCAAACAGAGTTTAGCTGCTGCTGGCTAAACTTCTGAATGCAGTCAGAGCAACTAACTTCTCTGCTCTCTCTTCAACCAGTAAAATGCATCAAAATAATACATTATTTGTATGGAAGGTCATAGCTATATGGCGTGGGAGAAAGTTTTAAACAAAAGCTGTTGCTAGCTTATTGGTGATAAAATCCTATTTCCTTTTGGTAAAACTGTTTTTCACAAGATCAATCCAGACACCATCTCTATCCTGCTAGTTAAGTAACATTTAGCCTAAATACCTTTTAGCTTGAATGATTGTTGTGTTTCTTCATAGCTAGCTTGAAGGGCAGCTAGCTTAAGCTAAGTACAGTTTCTTAGCTTAAGCTAAACTTTGTTAATCTCTTTCACAAGATCAAGCTGGAGACTCTACCTTGGTATTTAAGTAATATTTAGCCTAAATATCTTTTAACTTGAATGATTGTGTTATCTTTCTCATCAACTGGCTTGAAGTGCAGTTAATCAGTGTAGTGGTTAGCATAAGCTTTAGGTGATTGCATCACAGAAAAAAACATCGCACTGTCTCTGTCCTGCTACTTATTTAGCCTAAATGGATTTTAGGTTGAATGATTGTGTTGAATTTCTTAGTGGCTAGCTTGAGGATTGAGTTAATTAGCATAGCATTTAGCATAAGCTAATTTCTTTTGGTGAATAAATCCTAATCTTTTTCACAGAATCAAGCTTGTCACTATCTCTGTCCTGTAACATTTAGCCTAAATACCTTTTAGCTTGAATGATTGTTGCCCTTCTTAGTAGCTAGCTTGAGGGACAGTCAGTATAGCTGTCAGCATCAGCTTTCAGTGAAATTATGCTAACCATTTTCACAGAAACCATGTCTGACACCATGTCTATCCTGCTCTAAAAGTAATACTTAGACTAAATACCTTTTAGCTTGAATGATTGCGTCGCCTTTCTTACCAGCTACTAATTTAATAGCTAGGTTGAGAGACAGTTGGTCAGTGTAACGGTTAGCATAAGCTAAGCACAATTTCTTCCGATGAAACAGTGTTGATCTTTTTCATATAATCAACTCTGTCATTGTCTCTATTGTGCTAGTTAATTAGCTTCTATCCTAAATACTTTTTAGCTTGAATGGCTGTTTCTTTTCTCTAGCTAGCAACACAGCTAGCTAGAGAAGCAGTGTGTAGCAGTTAGCCCATGCTAACTAAATACCTTTTATTTAGTTAGCATGAGCTAACTAAATAAAAGTTAGCCCATGCTAATGGGCTAATAAAAGTTACCCCATGTTAATGGGCTAACTTTAGCAGTTAGCTAAAGTTAGCCCATTAGTTTACTGCTAACTGCAGTTAGCAGGGCTAACTGCTAACTGTTACACATTTAGCAGGGCTAAATGTGTTGAGGTCAGCCCTGCTACACATGGGCTAACTGTGTAGCAGTTAGCATGGGCTTAAATTGCAGTTAGCCTAAAAAGCTTTTAGCCCAACTATTTAATAAGCAGCAGTTAGCTTGAACAGAAGTTAGCCTTAGAAGTTTCAACCTTCAGTAGTTAGCTTGAGTGGCAATTAGCACAAGTAGTTTTTTTTATCTGATGTAGTAGCATATAGCTGCTTACATGAGTAGCTGTTAGCATGACTGTCATAGTTTGGAAAAATCTAATTTTTGCTGGTATTCCTGAGGGTCCTCAGGACTGTTGTCTGTGTCAGCAACATTTATATTTCTTGTTAGATTACAAAAAGTTGAGTTGTCTCTTTTTTTTGTCTTTATTACAAAGGTTTTCCTTGGAGAGTTGATGTTAATTACTGTGTATATTTGGGCCATCTGCACTGAGAGTACACAATAGGAGCTGACAATGGATCTGCCTGGCTTGTTTTTGTGGATGTAGCTGGGCTCAAAAATCAATTTAAATAAAGTGTCATTGTCTTCGCCAGCGAGGCCCAATAATCATCCAAAGTTCAAAATAATCACTTTTTTCTTCTTTTGTCACTTTCTGAGTGAGGCAGAAACACTTTTTAACCTCCTGTCTGGGTAATGAAGTCCTGTTTGGCCTCCAGTTCATCATAAAACGAGGCTTCCAGGAATCTCACCTTCAGAAATCCAAGGCTGTGCATCTCTCAAACTTACCTTCACCTTCACTGGCATCTGGCTACGATTTTTTCCCACCTTCAAATCCCTCCATGTCCGAGCTCCTTTACGCCCTTTCAACCTCTGTTACCTTTACACGCCTTCATGTCTTCACACCCAACTCCACTCCCAATCCCTAAAATGTAACATTTACTGCAAGATCACAGTAGAAACCAGATGTTTACTACAATAAATGCAGTTTCTCCTCAGTCTGGAGTTAAATCTGAACAAAATTCACTTGATTTTGGTTGAGAAAACATGGTGAGACCATTTTTTAGAGATTTGTTTTCAAATGTTTACATACATTTGGTCAATATTCTGCCTTTTCATATCTTCTCCATAAGATCAGGACTTTGTCTAGGCCATTCTAAAACTTTGACTTTTTCCTTTGGTTTGTAATCTGGAAGACCAATCTTACTTCCTGCTTCAATATTTCCACATAATGTTTGTTCCTCGTGATGCCATCTGTTTTATGAAGAGCACCAGTTCCTCCTGCAGCAGAACAGCCTCACAACATGATGCTGCCACCACCAAAAACCACATTTAGGATGGTACAACCGTCCCCAACAGTCATTATGGTCAAACAGTTCCACTCAAGTTTCATCAGACTACAAATCATGTTTGCAAAAACGAAGATCTTTGAACATTTGGAGAATCTAATCTGGCTTTTTTATGTTTCTTCTGAAGCGGCTTCTTCTTGCTGCGCGGCCATTCAGCCCGTGTGGATAATGACCTTTGAACTTGGTGCCTTCAAGTTCTGGTAAATTGTTCCCAAAGATGAACCAGACTTCAGTTCTCTTCCTGATTTTATTTGAATTTCCCATCGTGTCAAACGAGAAAGCAGTATAACCTTAAAATAAATCCTCAGGTGTGACTCAGACGTGTCTGTTTGTATCAGAGGTTTGTATAAAGTTTGACCAATTGGACTTGAATTCAAAGAAAGTTACAAAAAATCTCCAAAAGAAAAAATCTTTCTCACCAAGTTTTCTGGCATTTAACAAATGGAAATCTTTTTGGTAATTCTATATAACCTAAATCAAGATAATTTTGATCTGATTTATCTTCACATAGTGAGAACTAAATCTTTTTATTCAGTGTATGTAACCATCTGGTCTCATTGTACAGCCTTCAGATTGATAAGTATCTTTTCTGCAGCAAGAAGCCGAAATATTAAGATTTATGTCTTTCAGTCCTTGTTTGTAGAAGCAGCTGAATTACAAAACCCACCTTGAAGAGCAGCGTGTGAAGGAAAGAAAAGGAGAAAAAGGTCGTGGGCGGCGCAGTTGAACCCAAACAGCCACTCATTTGCAGCAGCGTGCTCACGTGTTCGCTCACGCGCCGCCACCGCGGCGGCCGCCCTGCGGTAAGGTTGAGGTCAGGCCGGCGTTCCTGTTCTGCTCTCTCCTTGTTCAGCCGGTCAGATAACCGTTAGCGCTCCACTCCGCAGTGCTGTGCCGTGTAATTATCGTTTGCTGGGATAATCAGCAGTGCTAAAAGGTGATGGATGACGGGGGAGCGCGTTGCAATAAACCAAGCAGGCAGTCCTCTGGTCTAATAAGCCGGAGCACTCAGCCGGGCGCTTCCACGTTCCTGGTTTATCTGACTTGTTTTATATCAAAACACGGTGCAATTAGAGGCTTTATCTACTGTTCAAATGGTTAAACATATGAGAGAGTAAAAAAATGAAATGGGGCTGAAATTTATTGTCGTAGATAATGAAAAGCTCTCAGCATTTTATTATATTAATTGCTACTTTTTGTGTGAATTTCGGTGCAATAAAGGGGAGAAAATAATCATTTTCTTTCAGATTCCACATCACTTGAACTTATTCATGTTTTATCACAACTTTCCTTAAACCAACATAAAGTGAAGCAGGATTATAAATGGCCTGGAAACTTTTTTTAGCATAAAAAATCTAAAAAGTTAGCATTTCTTTGCAATCAAACAAGCTTCGTTACTGTCACTGCTTCATGTTAGCGCTGTTAGCCTTCAAGAAGAAATCATACGCAATTCTGAAAACTCTTCTTTGATATTTACTTAGAGCTCTAAATACGACGTCGCTAAGGCTGTTTTCACACCTGATAGTCTGGTAGACTCGGTTCGATTGAGGACGAATGTTGCAACACTTACAAGCCAAGCTAAATGGAAAAAGCTGTTCCCCTCCTTGCCTGAGGGGGCGCTGCACTCAGAAGAAGACACTGAACGCAACTTCCTTCTTCAAAAATCTGTCAACATCAGATTTTAGCGGTTTCTCTTTTGTTGTTTATAAAACACCTCAAACCATTTCCCCTGCTACTGCTAGGCTAGCGTGTTCATTTTGATTGTTTTTACCCAGAATCCCCTGCGCTGTAGTCCACTTTCTGGTCTCTGGTCCACTTGGCGTTCACATATGCATTCAAACTGAACCAGAGTTCACTTCAACCAAATCCAGACGAAGGTTTTAGGCGGAACCTCCTGAAAATACCTTGTTACATTTGGAATAAGACAAACTAACTTAAAGTAACTTTCAGAAAGATACAGGAGTTTGTTTTAAGTCAATAATTCCTTAATATTGATGAAAAACTTCTAGTTCAACTGACACATTAATTCACATATAATGTGGTAAAAATGTCTTGTAATAAGTTAAAGGAATTATTGACTTTAAACAAGCTTGAAAAAAGTTAAGTTAGTTTTGCCTCATTTCAAATAAGATACTTGCACTGGAAAGTAAACCAGAATTTTGACATTTTGTGTTTTTGCAGTGTAAAAGTGTTAAGAAAAAGCCCTCCATATGCAACAATGTCGACAAGTTTTAAAACTTTTTTTTATTATTACACGTCGTTTCACACACCTGCCTGCGTTGTATCCAGCTCTGTATGATGACTTCCTTTCGCCCTGCAGAGAAATGTAGATCTGTGTAACATCACCGCGGCTCACGCTTTGATCTGGTTTCTCTTTTCTCGCTCCAAAGTCGAACGTCGCAGCTCTTGATGAAGAGCTGCGACGTTCAAAGCCCCAGCGTTGGATGTCTTCCATCGGTCAGGAGTAAAATGGATCCGCCTGAAGATCAGCAGAACATGGCGGCTGGTCCTGCTAAGTGTTTGGTTCTGTTTCTTCATCCTGGACCAGAAACGGCACCGCTTGCGTTCGGCGTCTCTCCCAGCGCCTGAATCCGACGTTAAATCTGCTCAGACCTGCTGACTCCTCTGGGCTCTTCCTGCGTTGAACAGTTGCTGAATCTGGGAATCATAGAACAAAGTATTGAAATATTTATCCGAGTGGTGTGACTTGAGTAAATGCTTTTAGCTCCACAGCTGCAGGTTCCCTTAAGGTGACGATTTCTGCAACAGACGCTGAAATCAGAAGATAATGTTCGCCCGGAGGTGAAGGAAAAACTCTGCTAATGCACATTTTGGGCCCGTTATTAGAGGTTTTATCACCTCAGACAGTATTTATTCTCTTTAAACCTTTTGTGATCTTGCAACCGCAAACCTAAATGTGACCAACCAAGGATATTTTAAAATTTCTTTTTTACGTTTTAATGCTCCCATTTGGCTCTCAGCCACTTTATAAAAAAAAAAAAAACACCCAGTTGGTTTTTGGTAATAACTTTTGTTTTTTTATTATCTGGAAAACAAGCTGTTTCAAAAATGTTTCTTTTTTCCCCTGGTCACTCTGTGCCGTTACCTAGCAACCTCAGCCGAGCCCAGCCCGTTGCCTAGCAACCAAAGTGAAACTGGCCTGGCCAGCTGCAGCTTATTTGGATTTAAAGTGACAAGACGCCCTAAAATAGCTCATTCAGAAACGTCAAAACTGATTATAATTGTCACATTAATGCAATATAATAACAGGTTTATTCAATATAATGATGTTTATGCATTTTAATTATTACATTCGTACAGTACTTCACATTTATACAAAATCTAGTTTGTACTATACAAATATCAGATTTACAATACAGTATTACTTTTATCATTTATACAAGTTTATTCAAAATAATATCACATTTATACAATATATTTGTGCAACATACATGTCATATTTATACAGCATAATAGCATGCAGTATGTGATTATGCAATATAATTATCACATTCGTACTATATTTTACATTTATACAATGTAATATCACATTTATCCAATTTAAGTATCGTGTCATAATGTGATAGTGCTCAAAATGTATTTCCCTTTGACAACAATATGCTTCCGTACAAATGGAAAGATTACTATTTTATATTTTTAAAGCAGTATAACATTTTTTTTTTGACTGATTGTTCATCGTGGCTCTAATTGAATGTGTAAAAACATAAATAAATCCACATCCTGAAGTGGCTCTTTCTGAGGTCAGTCCTTGTGATTTTGGTTCTGAACAACCCGTCCTACAGAACCAGGACCTGTGGCCCGCATGTGGACAGTCAAGGAGCTTGTTGTCCACGAGGGCCTGGAGAGAGGAGAGTTTCCTCACCAAGTGGACGTCAACAAGCAGCTAAAATGCCGTCCTCTGCTTCCCTGAAGGGGTTATTTTGTTTTATGACCTTTAACGATGGCAAAGTTAATAAGAGATTTTTATTTTTAAATGTATTTTGACAAATTCCAGTGTGAAATCCAATAGGAATGGAAGAGTAGCTGGTAATTTGGATGTGAATTTTTTTTTTTTTTGTTGTCGTTTCCAGTGTTTGTTATTATGCTTTAAAAAGTTTGCTCCTCCTCTCTGGTTTGTTATAAATCAACTTCTGGACCAAATTCTACCGATGGCGGCCATTGTTGCCTTCTTAACGCTCCCACAGAGGAGACTGAGCTGCTTTTCTGTGTCCAACCCTGTTGGAAATTAGTTTGAAAATCTCCCTTTGCCTCAACAAACATGCGCCCAAGTCGACCAGACAGCCGAACGTTTAATGGAAAGTTTTTCCCATTTTAGGACAAAACGTCAGCAGATCTGTCCCCTCCGTAACCCTGCGGTTCGTTGCACAGACGACGGACTCAAATGATCAGTTTGTAGCAGATGGTTGGCGTTTTTCATTCTAAAATAAGATGGGGAATGGTTCTGTAAACATGCTGTATTTACAATAGCATAATTCAGACAGAAGTTTATTAAAATCAAGCCGTTTGTTGTTGTGATAAGATTGGATGTTTGGTGTGGAATAGATCGACTTTGGAACAGTATTTTTGCCTGAAATGTCCATTTCTGGTTCTTATTTTACATGTGAGGAGTTTTCTAACCACAGACCCAAAACTTTTATGTTGCAGTCGGAGGAAATGGCGTTCCCGTGGCACATTCCCATGCTGTAGAAGTCCTTGTATTCATGGCGGCGTTCCTGGACAGAGTTATGGTGGAGCCCACTCCTTTGGATGGTAAGCAACCCCCACATATGCATTGGCTCAGGATGCATAATTTTTTGGAAACTACACAGGACTAATGGCAGCTCTGGCCATTTATTCCCAAAATGTTGCAACCACGAGATTTATCATAGAAAATAACCTTGTTCCTGTCTTTACTTCTTGAAGAATTTCAAGCTCTTCTTTGGACACCCTGTTGTTTTCAACAGGTTTTCCTGTTGGAGGCAGGGATCCTTTTGTCTTAACTTTATGTATCTATAAGGTTTTAAAATGTGAAGTTCATACATTTATGTGGTCTTAAATTCCATTCATAATGGTCTTAAAAAGTCTTGAGATGGTTGAGACCACTGGTGATTCACTGTTAACATACCCTTGCTAGCTAGCTTTTTTGCTAGGTTGTTATTTATAAGACCATCATGAATAAAGTTGGGTCTTTAACTTCATTCATAAAGGTCTTAAAAAGACTTAAATGTGTCGCCAGGAATGTTGGTGAAGTTTGCACATTTCTGTGGAGATAAAAGGTCTTAAATTCTATTCATTATGGTCTTAAAAAGTCTTAAATTTTAGCTTGTGAAACCTGCAGGAAAAGGAAAGTCGGCATCCAAACTCATGAAAACCATTTGGAAGTTAGAATTTGATCATTTTGTTGAGGCCAGGGAGCTGAACGGTTTGTGCTTGTGTTGCAGGACAGAAAAAACATCCCTCTGAAGTGAACAAAAATAAAAAGTTATAAAATAAAACTGAATGGTTCCGTAAAATGATCCTAAATGCAGCTGAAGGTTTTTGCATGGCTGTCAGGGCTTCTCAACCTAAAAATAATCACAAATCTCTGGAGAGAATTCAAAATAAATTTTGCAGCGGAAAGTTAGAAATCTCTGAATTTTGGTGAACTGTTCTTAGATGTTCTGAAAAAGGTGTTGTAGTTTATTTTATCTTCCTGTATCGGGGTTTGGGTCAGGATAGAACCCAGCTGGTTCTGGTGGGCCCATGTGGCGGCCTGGTAGAGTCCCAGGAGCCAGGACTTGGCCAGCTGGTCCCCAGGCTGTTGGCTGCTGGCAGTGAAACCAGCTCCTTTGTTCCCTTGTGGGGATATTTTCTACCTCGACTCTACTGGGATCTTTAGACTGGTTCTGGTCCGCTGGGACCAGTAAGCTGTGGAGGATCCAACATGGAGCCTCGAAGCCAAAGAAGAGGACTGCATCCATCCATCAGTCCATCCATCATCCATCCATCCAACCAACCATCATCATCATCCATAAATTCCATTCATCAGTCCATCCGTCCATAAAATCACCTATTCATCCACCCATCCATGGGTCCATTCACATGTTTGTAATTCATTCATCTGTCCATCCGTCCGTTCATCTGTCTGTGATCTCAGCTAAGCAGGGATAATTTGGTGTTAGGATGTGATAAATGAACCTCGTCTTTCCCATCAGAGTTTGCAGCAATGGGAAAATGAACAGAGTGAAGTCCAACATGAAGGAAGAGTCGTCTCATGGTTTTATCACAAAAAGTTGAAAAAGCCGTCTGAAACATTGCAGATGCCCTAAAATCCATCAGAAAGCTTTTAACCAATAAAGCCTCAGAATCTCTGCTGAGTTGCACCATCATCTTCATCACGTCAGTCACTGTGGCTTAAACCGTATTCAGACTGATCTGATGCAGACGTGTGTCAGGGTTTCTGGGAGCGATGGATGACAGCCCGCTTTGTTTTTCCTTCACTTTAAATCATTCATGCTTCAGGGGGCGGCTGGGGCGGCAGAGATAACAGCTGCTGGAGTTTAGGGTCACCGTGGCAACCAACACACAACCAGTAACCACTGCTGGAGTGGAGGGTCACCATGGCAACCAACACACAACCAGTAACCACTGCTGGAGTGGAGGGTGACCGTGGCAACCAACACACAACCAGTAACCACTGCTGGAGTGGAGGGTCACCATGGCAACCAACACACAACCAGTAACCACTGCTGGAGTGGAGGGTGACCGTGGCAACCAACACACAACCAGTAACCACTGCTGGAGTTTAGGGTCACCGTGGCAACTAACACACAACCAGTAACCACTGCTAGAGTGGAGGGTCACCATGGCAACCAACACACAACCAGTAACCACTGCTGGAGTGGAGGGTGACCGTGGCAACCAACACACAACCAGTAACCACTGCTGGAGTGGAGGGTCACCATGGCAACCAACACACAACCAGTAACCACTGCTGGAGTGGAGGGTCACCGTGGCAACCAACACACAACCAGTAACCACTGCTGGAGTGGAGGGTCACCGTGGCAACCAACACACAACCAGTAACCACTGCTGGAGTGGAGGGTCACCGTGGCAACCAGCACACAACCAGTAACCACTGCTGGAGTTTAGGGTCACGGTGGCAACCAACAAACCTGTAACCACTGCTGGAGTGGAGGGTCACCGTGGCAACCAACAAACAACCAGTAACCACTGCTGGAGTTTAGGGTCACCGTGGCAACTAACACACAACCAGTAACCACTGCTAGAGTGGAGGGTCACCATGGCAACCAACACACAACCAGTAACCACTGCTGGAGTGGAGGGTGACCGTGGCAACCAACACACAACCAGTAACCACTCCTGGAGTGGAGGATCACCGTGGCAACTAACACACAACCAGTAACCACTGCTGGAGTGGAGGGTCACCGTGGCAACCAACAAACAACCAGTAACCACTGCTGGAGTGGAGGGTCACCGTGGCAACCAACAAACAACCAGTAACCACTGCTGGAGTGGAGGGTCACCGTGGCAACCAACACACAACCAGTAACCACTGCTGGAGTGGAAGGTCACCGTGGCAACCAACACACAACCAGTAACCACTGCTGGAGTGACGGACACATCCATCCATCCATCCCTCCCTGCTAAGCGGAGATAGTTTGGTGTTGGGATGTGGTAAACGTGTCGGATGCTCGTCTTTCCCATCAGAGTTTGACCTCAGCAGGATGACGAACAGAGCGTCTAACCAACATGAGGGAACAGTAGTTCCATGGTTTTATCATAAAACTGGAGGTTTCCTCTGACATCCAGCACACCCTCCTCCTGTTGGTGGGTGCAGCCGCTGTGTTTTGGGCCGGACATTAAAGCAGACGGACACAGGAGGGCCGTTACCTCGGAGGCACCGAGCCCACTTCTCATTAGTGCTGCTTTTAGCCCAGCTGATGTTCACCACCTACTGAATTATACATCCGCCTCTAATTTGAGGAAGGATTTTAATATCAAGTGTGCTTTATCTCTATGAAAAAGCTGCAGGCAGATCGACTTTCCCCTCCTTCTACCTTCGCCTCCTAAATGAGAGATTCTTGGCGTTCTGACCCAACTTAAGCAGCTTCGCGTAGAAATGAAAGCTTTATAAAGAAACAGTGAAATCAAAATTTAAAAGAAGCTGCATGACTCAGCCACTGGTAATGAGTTGTGTGATGTCAGGATAAACTGAGGTGAGGCAACAGACTGACATGCTGCAGAAACTGACTGCAGGCCCCTAATAAGTCTTTCATATTTAATACAGTAAATGATCTTTCACCTCCAATTTCACATGTAGCGTCTGAAATATTACATTAACGGAGCATACAGAGAGCATGCATATGGAAGAGGGTTAGGACCAAGAAAGTAAAATAAAATTTTGACTTTAATCTCAGAATTATGAGTTTTTTCTCAAAATTATGATTTTTTTTTTAGAAATCAAACTTTTTTCTTGGAATTCTGACATTTTTCTTTTTCTTTCTTTTTATCACAGTTCTGAGTTTTTTTACGCAGAATTTTCTATACTTTCAGAAATTAGATTTTAATTTCAGACCTTTCACGGGTTTCTTTTCAGAACAAACTTTTTTTCCCCAGAATTTTGAAATTTTTCACAAAATTCTCACTTTTCTCAGAATTTTGAAATTTTGTCTCAGAATTCATTTTTTTCAGAAATTTGATTTTATTCTCAAAATTTTGACATTCCTCTTTAGAGCTTTCACTTTTTGTGTGAGATTTAACACAAAATGTGAAGAAAGTGAAAAAAGTGTAAAATTTTTTATTTTTATTTTTTTTCCCCAAAAAACTAACTTTTTCTCAGAATTCTGACATTTTTTCCACAATCCTTATTTTTTTCCTAAATTCTGAGGGGTTTTTTGTTGAGGAATTCTCATGTTTTTTAAAATCTGATGTTAATCTCAGAACTGTGTGCCTTTTCATTCTTCAAAATTCAAACTTTTTTCCTCAGAATTCTGCCATTAATCTCACAATAAGAACTGTTTAGTTTATGCCCCTTCAGGAATTTCTGGTTTTAAAACTCAAATCTTCCCAATAAGTTTTGGGACACGTTTTCAGTGTGGTTGAAATGCAGGTTTACAAATCCCATTACAAGGAGGAAACAGTTGTGATTATTTCCAAATGCCAACAACTTAAAGAATGTTTGGTTATTTTGACATAGATTAACACAGAATTGAGTGATACTCAAAATTCTGATTTTTTTAAAAAATTTTTTTGTGGCTCTAATCTTCTTCCATACATGCAGGCTGATTATGCTACAGTGATATAAATAATGCCAGCCGTCCTTGAGGGACGCCTGCTTCAAAGCTGCAGGGAGCTGTTGGGTTTTGTCTGTCGGAGCTGAAGCGAGCCGCAGCGATCCCTCCAGTCAGACCCCAGAGACTTCCCCCTGCGTTATTCCAGCAGCAGGTCCAGCGGATCGGTTCCAGTCGGCACCTGGCAGGGAGACAAGCGGCCAAAACGCCGTCCAGCTAACAAGCTGTTTGTGTTCGCCAATAACTGGGAAGTACAGGATGAACTGAAATGGGCCAAATCAGGGGGAGAAAAGCAAAACGAGAAGCTGCTGCTGCTGCCGCTGCCGCCGTGTTATTGAATTACAAATATGACCAAACTGGAGGTTAATTATCTTCCTGCTTATGCGCCGTGTCACCTTCCTGGGTTTTCTCATGACTCAGCTCTCGCAAAGGTGAACTTTCAATCAGTTTCTTCATTTTCCCTGACAGGGACGTTCCCTCCTGGTGCGCCCAGGTTTCAGATCTTCGGCCTGACCGTTGGTTCTGTTCGACGGCCTGTTAAAGCCAATGCAGATTTTTAAAAATCATTTTATAAAAGTGTACATTTTTGACAAAAAAAAGGCAGAAGTATTTAAATTATTCTCAGAAATGTTCTAAAAAAGAAAAAAAAAGAAACACTAAAATTTTTGAAAAATTATTTTAATTGAAAAAAACTGACATTTTTTATATTACAGTAATTTTCTTGACAGAAAAAGTTGAAATTTTACTTGAAAAATTTGAGAATAGTCTAAGAAAATTTTTAAAAAATTTTTGGAGTTTCAAAAGTTTCTACTTTTGAGTTTCAAATCTCAAAAACTCATTTTTGAGTTTTGAAACTTCAAACTCAGATTTGTTTTTAGAATTCTGGATTTTTTCTCAGAAATGTGACTTTCTCTGAATTTTTTACTTTATCTTATATAGAATCAGTATAAAGGAATTATTTACAAGCTCATATTTGTTGCTAAATAGTTACTTTTAAGTCAGTTTAGTCTTATTTCAAGATATTTTCACTGGAAACTAGACCAAAATCACTTGGTAATAGTTTGTGTTTTTACAGTGTATTAATATTTTAACAGTGTATAAATGGATTTTGCCAATACATTCTGGCTCATCTGGCCCTTTAAAGACATTTGCGATCTTTATGTTTCGCCTGAAATTAAAAGAGTTTGGAATCTCGTCATTTTAGGTGGATAAATTCGGGGGCCGCCCGGGGCCCCCACAAACCTAGAGACGGCCCTGCTTCAGTCCTGTGTGTCTGATTCAGATGTTCCAAATTAAAAGCTGCTGTTTCTATTTATTATCCTCACAGGTTAAACAGTTTTATTGTTTTAAGGAAAGCAGCAGGCCCTCATCTGCTGCTGGCTGCCTTCCTACATTCCCTTTTTGTTTGATTTTTGCTGGAGCATACAGTCTTTGGGAATATTGTCTGTGGATTAAAAAAAAAAAAAGACAGGGCTCAGCTGTTTTTTTTTTTTTTTTTTCAAACCTATAAAGGGATGATAATTAACCAGCAGTGTGGCCTGGGAATCCATTGTCAGCAAATGCAGAAAATCTGTAGCTAGGAGTCGGAAAACACTCTTTGATCCGTCCGTTTCCGGAAGAAGCCCTGACGAGATACAAGCAGGCTCGGAAAAAAAGAATCGCCGAATCCCGTCGGTGATGGGAAAAAGGTTGAAAACACGCCACCAAATCCCAGCTAGCGGGTCGCGCGCCCTGTTATCTAATATGATCTAATCTCCGGTTTCCCCTCCCCCGGCAGAGGACACCCGGGCGGAGAGCACAACATGTCAGGGATATTGGATATGTTATGGTGGGGTTTGCTGGAGGTGTCTTCCTCAACTTTCCCTGTGACTCTGATGAGCTGAGGGAGCGTTATTCCCCGGGTGATTCTGGCCGAGATTAACTCTGCTGATTCTGTGTGTCATTTCCCGACGCTCCTGTGTGGGAGAGAGGGAGCTAACCCAGTAATCTCACTCAGGAATTGGTGAGTTTTTCCTGCAAAAAACAAAATCTCACCAAGGATTTTTGGTTTAATTTCTACTGTAAATGTCTTGATGCACTCAAAATAAAACAAAAGTACATTAGAAGTAACTTTTCAGCAAGATATAGGAGCTTGTTTTGAGTCAATAATTGCTTAAAGGTGACATGTTTCGTTAAGATAGGTATCACGATAAATTAAACTCAAAACTTTCCCAGACGACACTCTTCAATTAGCTCTTTTTTTGAAGGTCAGTTTTGTTTAATTTTATGTGTTCTTTCTGTTGTTTTGCTAAAGCAGCAGACAGTTCAAAATGCTTTACATGATAAAAACACAAACATACAAAGTCATAAAACCACACTGTAAATCAAGAAACTTTACATTTTGTCAAGTGTTGTCGTTACACATCAAACTGTTGGTCAGTGTTTCATTTACTGTGATTAGAAATCGGCTCTAAACTGTTGGGTTTTGACTCTAGATCAGTGGTTCTTAACCTGGGTTCAGTCGAACCCCAGGGGTTCGGCGGAGCCTCTGCCGTGGAGGTAAAGACACTTGTGTAAAGTTGTGCTCACGTTACATTTCTGAGCCAATCAGAGGATCACGTTACATTGCTGAGCCAATCAGAGGATCACGTTACATTGCTTAGCCAATCAGAGGATCACGTTACATTGCTGAGCCAATCAGAGGTTCACGTTACATTGCTGAGCCAATCAGAGGATCACGTTACATTGCTTAGCCAATCAGAGGATCACGTTACATTGCTTAGCCAATCAGAGGATCACGTTACATTGCTTAGCCAATCAGAGGATCACGTTACATTGCTTAGCCAATCAGAGGATCACGTTACATTGCTTAGCCAATCAGAGGATCACGTTACATTGCTTAGCCAATCAGAGGATCACGTTACATTGCTTAGCCAATCAGAGGATCACGTTACATTGCTTAGCCAATCAGAGCTGCGGAAGAGCCCTGATTGAAGGAGTTCCTCTCAGCATGGATTTGAACTTGTGTCTTTATTTACTTCAGCAAAACTCACAGTTTTTACCACATTCTGTAGCTTTCGGTGAACTTCTAAATCTGCTCCTTAGTCGCATCTTTTCGGGGTTGCTACTGCCTCTAGTGGCATGGGGGTGGTAACACAACTAATATAATTACATTACTAAATCAGAATACCGCAAAGTCTTTATTATTTATTATTTTTTTCTCTTAAGAATGTAGAGCTAATTAAATGATCTAAAGACCTTAAAGTGGTTCCAGTTTCTCTCGATGTCCAACCTGTTGAAACTGTGGCACATTTTAAATACCTTGGGTCGTTCCTGGATAGTCAGCTCAACTTTGCTGAAAATACTGAATATATTTTGAACAACTGTTCTCAGAAACTCTACCTTTTAAGAAGACTTAGAGATCTTGGGGTGACCCAACTAGACTCTAGTTGGGTCACCCCAATGTCTTGAATTTGGGGGGGAAAAAATCATATTTTATTTATCACTACAGAAGGGTTCAGTGAATGCGCATATGAAGCTGGTGGGTTCGGTACCCCAAAAAAGGTTAAGAATCATTGCTTTAGATTTAAAGGAACTCCGTGTCTCTGCTGTTTTCTGGAACTTTGCTCTATATTTGTGGTGTAGACGCTGAATCCTGCTTCTCCACAGTTCCAGTGTGAAATGACCATTAATATTTAAAATGTATTAATATCTGATATTGTGTGTTCTTTCATTATTATGCCATTATTATTATTATATTACTTGAAAATGGTCTCAAAACAACAATAGCATTGTTTAGGACAATTTATCAGCCAACAAAAAAGTTTTATCCTAACATGGCCTACACAAAACATGTTTACTTTTTCTGCACTTAATATTCTAGATGAGTGTTTAGTCAGAATGCACTTTTTTTTAGGGTCTCTGCCACTTTAAATCTAAATGAGCTGCAGCTGGCCAACGGTGTTGGGGTTGCTAGGTGACGGGCGGAATTCCGCTGGGGTTGCTAGGTTACGGAGTGGGCTTTGCTGGGGTCACTAGGTGAGGGGCAGCTGATTTGTGACGTTACATTCTGAAGGTTTTCGAAGCGGTTCGGTTCGTCATCCAGATAAAAAACAGAAACTTATCGCAAAATGAAAATATTTGGGCTGTTCTTAGAAGCAGTAGAAACACAAATGAAAGTACAAAAATGTGCAAAATGACAATTATGCATAATACATCCCCATTATTAGCTACAACGGCACATTATTTCACTTATAAAATGTCATGTTAAAAGTGAAATCATTTTCCAGGGAACTGGTATTTTTGTTTTATTGATATTAAAAAATATATTGAAACAAATTCCTGTATCTTGCTGAAAATGTTCTTGTAATTTAGTTTTACCTTTTTTTTAAAAATAAAATTAAATCAGATTTTTAATCTTTATTATAAAATAGAAGCTAAAATATTGCATTGAAATGTTATTTGTCACACAAATGAGAACAGTGTAGTTCTTGTTTGTTAGTTTAACTAGCGGAGAAAACTAGACGAGTTTTTGACACTAAAATGACCAAAGGAAAAAAAAACCCTAGTAGCTCCTAAAAATGTGAATGAAAGAGGCAGAATCTATGCTAAAGAATGTAATAATTGTTAAATATTGATTAAAAATGATGAAAGACATTCTAAAACTTGATGCTTCTTCATATATTTTGTAGCGTCCGACTGTTTGGGTCTTGATGTAGAAAATTACTAGGATATTTTCAGTAGCAACTAGACAAAATAAGATTTTGTGTTTTTGCAGTGTACGTCTTGTTTGCTGATGGATTCCTAAAGGAAAAAAACCAAACAATCCGCCTCTACATCATTTCCCCGTCCCGATGCAACCTTTGGACCTCTGCTTTTTAGATTTTATTGGCCCAACAGATAAGAGGTTTCATTGGCAGTCGTGCTGAAACAAGGATGCAACAATATCAAAGTCTATCAGATGAACCCAGATTGAAATGCTGCCTCCAATCTCTCCTCTCAATTATCCGCTGAATGGCGCTGGCATCCAGGCTTTTGTGCCTGCGAACGCAGCAGCAGAGGCTCTTTGTAGGCTCAAGGCTGAATGGTGCTAAATGGGTGAAGAACAGGACAATTAAAAGGCAGATGAAATTAATCCATCCAGCTTTTCTCTCTTATTTTCTGTTTGCTTAATGAATCGACTGCGAAAAAGACAACCTGAGCATTTTTTAATGTTGAGGAATAAATAACTTTACATTTACACGAGGAACGAAGAAAAATTCTGACAATGAATGGACGACCACTTCTGCTTTTTTTTAAAAAGATTTTTTAGAATATTCAGTGTGGATCAGGGCAGAAATATTTATTTCACTCGAGCTTTAAAGACGAAACAAAGAACGATTACAGGAACGTGTCGAAACATTAAGATATTCTAAAAAAAAGTTCAATATTTTACTCATTTAAACCCATATAGAGTGTTGATTTATTGTACAGAATTCTGACTTTTTCTTTTTTTTTTTAGAATTTTCAAATTTTTTCAGAATTTTAACTTTTTCTCAGAATTTTCACTTTTTTCTTCGAACTTTCACACTTATTCAAAATATGAATTTCTTGGTTTTTTCCAAAGAATTTTGATTTCTCAGAATTCTGACTTTTTCCAAAGAATTATCTGAGAATTTAGTTTTTTTTTTCTTAGAATTTTAACATTTTCTCAAAATTTCAAGTTTTTCTCTGAATTCTGGCTTTTTTTCTCATGATTGTAACAATTTCTTGGTTTTTTCCAAAGAATTTTGATTTCTCAGAATTCTGACTTTTTTCTCATGATTGCAACATTTTCCTGGAATTCTGACTTTTTTCCGAAGAATTTTGATTTCTCAGAATTCTGATTTTTTTTCTTAGAATTTTCAGGTTAAAACCAAGAATTATGACTTTTTCTCTCTGATAATTCTTTTGTCCTCCGAATTCTGACTTCAGTTGTGACTTTAATCTTAGAATTTGGATTTTTATCTTCTTAGAAAATGTTTCTTCACTGTCATCATCACTTCATTCAGTCACTGCGGTGATTTAAAATCATCATTACTAAAAACAGAATAATCTGCACCCTTTTTGGAATCTTTTCTTTAAACCAGTGGGTAATTTACACTTTTAAACATTTTTGAAACCTTTCAGTGAGGAAGCGGATGACGGGTCTGGCTGTACTTCCTGAATAAAAGCGTCTGTTCCTTTCCGTGGATCTAATGAAGTGTTATCTGGCAGGGCGTCTCACATTGTTCCACTATTACACTCTAACAAGTCTGATTTCGCCAGACTCCTCTGAGACTTGGTGACTGGGAAGAAAAAAGACTTGGATTGCCTTCTATTTTTGGAGCTTTTCCAAAATGACCTCTAATTTCTCTGTTTCATCAAACCGGAGACGGAGGGACGACTCGGTCTGAGACAAAGAGGAAGAGAAAGTAGGATGTCCAGATGTCAGATAGTTTCTACCAGCTGGTTCTAACTGGGAATTTTAGAAAAAACTAAATTTTACCAAGTATTTTTGTCTAATTTCTACTTCAAATATCTTCATACACGTAAAATGAGAGAAAATTACGTAAAAGTAACTTTTCAGCAAGACATAGGAGCTTCTTTTAAATTAATAATTCATTAATATTGATAAAAAAAATACTAGTTTTCATGTTTAACGTATAATACAGGAAAAAGGTCTTGTTTTACTTAGGGGGGTCCAAAGTGCGGCCCGGGGGCCGTTTGTGGCACTTCGGATTGATATTTTGTGGCCCAAAGCTGCAGCATCCAGAATGATACAAATTTGTTTATTAACCTTTTTATTTCTTTAAGGTAAATGGAATTAAAAATGTCAAGTACAACAAAAAGTATCTTTTTAAACTTTTATAATAAGTAGAACTTTGTTTATCCAGAGACTTTTACTGGAAAGGAAACAAATTTACTGAATTTATCATCCTTGGATAAACACAGGAAGCGTTTTGAAAAGAAAATCCTGTTTTTATTGCGTAGAATAAATTTGCTCAACCAAACCTAAAAGAATCGGAAAAATTAACGCCTTTTGTTTAAAACAACAAACGTGAAAAATCCTTTTTAGGTTTTGGAACAAGAAAAAGTAATAATTTTCCTATTTAAAAAAATTAATAAATCATCCATTCTTTATTTTGTTACAATAAAGAATTAGGGCCAGAAACAAAAAATTATAATAATACGAGGATAAAATCGTAGTTTAACGGATAAGTCGGAATATTACGAGATTGAAGTCGGAATAATACAAGATAAAATGTGTAATATTAAGATAATAAAATTGTAAAATCACTTTTTTTTTCTTAGTGTGGCTCTAATCCTCTGTTATAATTTGCTTTATTTTAGTTTTTCATTTTTTGTGTTTTTGATTCAACACTTTCATGACTGAAAGTTCAGAAGTGAAATAATATTTTTATCAATATTAATGAATCATTGACATAAAACTACCTTGTAAGTTAATTTTGTCATCTTTTTCACCAGAAACCAGATGAAAACTTTTGGTTTTTTGTATTTTTTTTTGGTGCTGCAAACTGTTTTTATTAAAAAGAATCATTGTTGGGAAGAGCCTGAACACGAGGAGGACGGATGTTTTTGTGTCGATAAACAACAGTTTATGTGGAGATGATGCCGTGCAGCTGAGTTATTATTATGGGATGCGGAAGCAGCTGCAGCCGTCGGTAACGAGGCGTCAGGTGCAAGAGAAGAGGAATAGGCAGATTAACGGCAAATCAAATCGCGCTCAGAGCTCAGCTGCCGCGCAGGAAGTTCAGAAACGGCGACTTTCCTGTGATTCAGCGGCTACCCATAATGCAGCGGGGCTCCTTCCATCCGACTGCGGCAGGAATCACAAACGGTCACCAACGATCGGCGCCGTTATTATTTCTGCTGCTTCAGGAAGGAAACAGACAGAAGAGAGAGAGAGAGAGAGAGAGAGAGAGAGAGAGGTTCAGGATGAGAGGAGATGGGAGATGGAGCTGCTGGCCAAGACCAGAGGTTCTGGATGGTTCTGTACGGGACCAGAGGTTCTGTTTCGTTCTGGCCAAGACCAGGGGTTCTGGACGGGACCAGAGGTTCTGGCCAAGACCAGAGGTTTTGGATGGTTCTGGACGGGACCAGAGGTTCTGGTTCTGGTTCTGGGTAACTGTTTGGATTTTAAATAGAATATTTGTCTGGAAAAGTTTCACTTCTAAATCTGGACTTTTTGCTTTTTCAGCATCTTGTCCTTTATTCATTCTTTCCATCCACCCATCCTTTCATTTGTTCATTCATCCACCTATCCCTCCATCCCTCAATCCTTCCATCCATCCATCCCTTGATCATCCATCCATCCCTCCGTCCCTCCCTCCGTCCCTCCACCAGTCATTTCCTCCTCAGTGTCAGATTCTGTCCCGTCTCTTTAATGGAATCTGAGCGTCATGACAACGAGGCCTGAGCGGCGGCCATGACACTTCTCCCCTCAGCTCGTCTTCCTAATCGTGTTTCCTCTCTGAGCAGAACAAACAGGAAGTTCCTGCCGCTGATTAGCTACAAGAGGCAGATTAGATGGGGATTAAAACAGTTAAATATAGTATGTCAGGGATTAAACTCGCTTCTGCATCTGTCAGTCAAACTGAGATACGTTATCTGATTCTTACGGAGCCGAGATCCAAGTTCTTCTTTCCTTTGTTAGTTTTCAGTTTCCGACCAGATTTTATCCGTTTCAACAGAACCGCTAGCCAAACGCAGCCCACCAAACCTGGCCGCTGCTGAAAGCGCTTATCTCCTGCTTAATCATTTAATAACAAAATATGACTGAGCAGAATCCCAGATTGTGTTTGCTGTACCACTTCAAATATCAAACACTTTGATTTTATTCTTATCAGCTGATGGGAGGGAAGTCTGCGAAGCAGCTGGAGACATTTTGTTTAGAAATCCACCGCGGAGCAAACCTTTCTGTCTGGAAATGCTGAATTACTGCCAACAATGACTTATTTACTAAAAAATAAATAAATATTTTGGTCAATCTTGATTTCCAATTGCAAAAAGACAAAATCTTAAGAGTATTTTTGCCTAGTTTTTTGTGAAAATATCTTGAAATAAGACAAAACAAACTTACACGTAACTTTTTACGTCAATAATTTCTTTTATATTGATGGCAGATTATTTTACTTTTTTTTTTGTCACACTATGGACCCCCTGCATGTTACTGTTTACATTCGGACATCCGGGGTTGCCATAGCAACCAACAACAATACAACTTTGCTTCAGGTTTCGGCACCAAAAAGACTCAGACTTTTCCCACAGTCTGTTACAGTTTTATTTTGTCTTATTTTGTGATTATTAATAAGTGATCGATGTGATAGATTAGCCGCCGCTGCTATCAGCTAAGCTAACACTGCGATTGTTTACTAGCTAATTTAAACACCTGGTCTTCTGATGACTTGTCAGAGTTGTTTAGGTTGGTGTTTTTTTTTTTTTTTTTTTGAAACACACCAAATTCCACATCCCATCTACATCTTATGTTTGTCAGAGTCAAGCTAGCGTAGCTGACCTGCTTTCCTCTCCCTCGCCGTTTTTTTAATACAACTTTTTCCTAGCCTTATTATTTAGTGTTGACAGTTAGTAGCAAAGCGTTGCTTCCATTTTTATTTTAAATATCAGGTGTACATTTAAAATTTAGCGTGTTATTTTGATAACTTTACAGCTGAAGTCAATGCTAGCAGTCGTTAGCGAGCGGCTTTAACATCCATAACTTGCTGAAAAGTTGGTTTTAAGCTAGTTTTGTCTTATTTAAGAGATTTGGAGTAGAAATGAGACCAACAATACTTTGTGAGGTTTGACGTTTGTTATTTATTAAATAACACCACTGGCTTTAAAATGCTCCAAAACATAAAAAGTAGAAATGATCTCGCCTGGTTTAAAGATGATTAAAACGCTGCAGCAATGAAACAGACGCATTACCGAAGGGCCACATTCGTCATGTTGCGATATTTCAGCTGAAAATGAGGACAGGATCTGTCATTTGCAGGTAGAGGTGTGGAGGCAGAACCGGTTCGCTCTGACCTACATAGGACGGGTTGTCTGGAGCGAGGTTAGCGCTCCGCACCCCTTTCCTCCCCGCGTCCTGGGATCATTAGTATCCTCTGCTATCGAAGCGGAGCGCTCTTTTGATGCCCCCGTTCCCGGTGAAACCACACCGAGGGGCCGGCCCATTTTCCAGCTTTGAAAGTGGCCGTTTCCATTCACCGCTTCTCTTCTTCTTCTTCTTCTTCTCTTTCTCTGTGTGGAAATTAGATCAGCGGGAAATTAGAGCGGCGGGGTCAGCGCTCCCGCGTTTGACGGCGTCGCTGTGGGAATCTTCACCTAGACAATAAAAGTGAGGCGGGAAGGCCGGGATGTGCTTTAACAAAGCCGGGAGTGCGCCTGGCGGCCGAGCTAATTGAGGAGATGACGGGAAAACGCCGCTTTGGTTTAGGCAGTAAATCGCTGACGGGTGGCGTGAAAAACAGGCTTGATTCATTACGCAGCGGCGCTGAAATGAATACATCCCTCTTTACATCCCACCTGTACGCGTCGCATTTTATCCGGCGCCATTCTCATTGGATGTGTAATTTCAATGCAATGAAAATAGGCCTGTTTTGCTCATGGCGACAGCAAATATTGATTTATAGACGCTGACGAAGCCGCAGCGGCGTCTGCTTATGCTCACTGTGTTTACAGCGGAGTCCCGCGGTCCGTTTTCTTCCACTCCTGAAGTTTCTCCTGCAGCTTCAGATCGACGGTGACATCCGAGGATGTTTGGCACGAAGAGGCCTTGAGATTTAATAGGCTGCAGCTGCTTTTTACGTACATGAATGCGACTGAAACTGACTGAGTCGGCGTGTCTTTGCAGCATTGTAAAGGTTTTATTAAAAGCACACACACACGCATCGCTCCGTCTGTTACTACAGCCGTTATGTGCTTTTCATTTTCACTGACACACGAAATAAATGTTAAGTACACATAAACTTCTGTCTTTGCCCTTATCTTTTATATTTCTCTTTCTCTCAGCACTGCAAAAACACAAAATCTGACGCAAATATCTTGGTGCACTTGAAATGAGACAAAACAGATTTATATGTAGCTATTCAGCAAGAAATAGCAGCTTGTTTTAAGTAAATAATTCCTTCATATTTGATGGAAAAGTTCCAGTTCCACTTATTTCACCAATAAGACATTTTTCCCATATTTTTAGTTGAATAATCTGCCAATTTAACTCGAACTTTCTCATCATTATCTCATAAATAATAAAAATAAGCTTCTGTATGTTGCAGAAAAGTTACTTGTAAGTTAGTTTTTAAGATGTTTACATGAGAAAATAAACAAAAATACTTGGTAAGATTTTGTGTTTTTGAAGTGCGGCTACTTTATCTGGAAAATCCATGATTTTTTTTTTTTTTTTTAGTTTAGCTGTACACTGCAAAAACACAAAATCTTCAAAATCTTCAGTTTTCTTGTTCTAGTTTGAAGTGTGAATATTTTAATACACTTGAAATAAGACAAAACTAACTTAAAAGTAACTTTTCAGCAGGATATAGAAGCTTGTTGTCAATAAGTATTTTATTAATATTGATCATTTGTCAGATTATTTCACATTTTAGATATTTTTTACCAAGTTTTAAGTTAAATAATGTGCCAATGCAACTAGCAGTTTCTCATCAATATTAAGGAATTATTGACTTCTTTACCTTGCTGAAAAGTTACCTACATATTAAGTTTTGTCTTAATACTCGATAGGGTTTGTGTTTTTACAGTGCGTGCTGCTCCTCCTGCACTGTGTTCTCCTTCTGCGTTGCTTCCTCCCACACCGATTTATTGCTCTTTACGATTATTTTGTTTCCTCCGGTCTGTCATTAGGATCTTTGCTGGAAAAGGCAACATCTTAGGAAGTAATTGCTCTTGTTCCTGTTGCAGTCTAAACACTCCTCCTCTTTTGTCCGTCGCGTTTTCGCTCCTCGAAAAGCACTTAGCATCAACCGCTTTCATAAATCAGTCGGCATATTCGGTTTTCTCAGTCTGTAAGGACTTAAATCCATAGTGACTCTGCAGACATTATGTGTCTGCATTAGTTAAGATGTTCTTAGATACAGGAGAGCTGAAATGTTCTCCAGATGAAGGGAAGATTTTACTTTAAAATCTCTTAAATGTGAATTTTTTTTAGACCGTTCCTGTAATCCTTCAGGCTTTTAATCTTTAGATATGAAATAAAAACATTCATTTTACCAAAGCTAATTTATATCCGACATAGAAAGTGTTTAGGCATGTTTTTTCTCTATAAATATGACAAAGGAATTAATAACCACTAATCATTTGGATGTACCAACACTCACAATTTCCTATTTCACAGTTTCACAGGAAATGGGATTTTATCACCAGCAGGTGATTATCAGACGTCTTTTAGATGCACACTTAGCATACAGCAGGTGGTAAATGGAAGGATAAAGCATCTCTTAGCTCCTGTGTCAAACTTCTGTTTTTAACTCTCCAAATATTTCACTGTTTGTTAAACTAACCAGTTTTACGTAGTAGCCTCATACTGTATGCTAGCTGCGTATTGGGGTAAAGACAACACATGCTAACTGCTACTTGGACTAAAACCTATATTTCTTTTACCGTTTCTGGAGGTAAAAGTTAAATAGGCTAACTGATCCAAAGCCTACAGAGGCTAAATGTCACTGGAGCTAATGGCTACATAGGCTAACTGTTACTGGAATTATACATAGGCTAACTACTACTTGAGCTAAAGGCTAAATAGCCCAACTGTTATAAAGCTAAACACTATATCGTCTTACTGCTATTTGGGCATATGTAGCTAAAAGTTACCTATGCTAACTGCTACTTGAACTTAAAGCTACGTATGCTAACTGCTACTTGAACTTAAAGCTACATATGCTAACTGATACTTGGACTAAAAGCTACATATGCTAACTGCTACTTGAACTTAAAGCTACATATGCTAACTGCTACTTGAACTTAAAGCTACATATGCTAACTGATACTTGGACTAAAAGCTACATAGGCTAACTGCTACTTGAACTTAAAGCTGCATATGCTAACTGACACTTGGACTAAAAGCTACATATGCTAACTGCTACTTGAACTTAAAGCTACATATGCTAACTGCTACTTGAACTTAAAGCTACATATGCTAACTGATACTTGGACTAAAAGCTACATAGGCTAACTGCTACTTGAACTTAAAGCTACATAGGCTAACCTTTACTTGAGCTAAGTGCTACACAGCATTGCTACTGTTTGGGATAAAAGCTATGTAGGTTAACGGCTACAAGCAAGCAAGTACATTACATGCTAGCATGTGCAACTTTATTCTCTATTTGGTGTTTTTTTAACAATATGGGCTAAACTGTTAGCATGTAAGGCAGCATTGCCAACATTTCATGGCGTTTGACAAATGATTTCCTCAGGTGGCGGTGAACTGATGTAACAGTCGCCTGACGTTGTAACTAGTGGCATCATATCATCTCTGACGATGTTGGAAACGCACCAAGAAGCTGAAAATTAAAATATGTGTGGAGTTGAGAAGTTTGACCTTTTGAATCTAAAAGAACTGAATGATCCGTCCAATTATCTCCAAGTCAACATGTAGAAAAGAAAAACTGTGATTAGAAAGTCTTTTTATGGAAAGTGACTATATGCTGCTCAACACTCGCATGCATTGCTGCGGAAGAAAAGCCCTTTATGTGAGATCTGAAGGATTTTGTGTCACAACCTTCTGAGATGCACCAATTTTCCCACAGTCCGTCTGCGCACAAATCAAAAGGATCTAAAATGGTATAAAATATTCTCAGTGAAAAATAAAGTAATTGGACCTGATTGCCTTTACCGTTGGACCATACAGAACGAGAAACCGCGTTAAAAATCAGCTTTCATCTTCTGGCTTTGGGACCCCAGCAGAAGATCAACACAATCTGGATCACATTTTAATGAATGTTCATTGTTGGATTTTTCTATTTTTCCCATTTTACCGTCAGCTAGGAGGTCAAAAGGTCACCCGAGGGTTTTGTTCATCAATCACATGTTTGGTAACTAATTGGGACTTGAGATGATTTTTAAGCTTTCAATGTGGATTCAATAAAAAAGTCATTCATTTTTTAAATAAACCGCAAACAAAGCTGCCTTTTTTCAAAAAAGTCCTTAAAAATAAAACTCATCTTTTGTATGCAACCCGTAAGAAATTTAATTACATGCCGAGTGGCATTGCGTGGAGTTTTATGACTTGGTAAACATGAGTTTTAACTGGAGAAATATTAATATTTGAGAGGTTTTGTGTCTCGTTTCTCTTACTGTTTATGTTTTGGAGTTGTGCTGCAGATTTGGAGATTATAAATCTTGATTTCGAACTGGGCCTGACTTGGAGAGACGCTCTTATAGTTCATGCTTGAAATGTTTGGGTTCACACAGAAACAGAAACAAATATTCCTGGATGTTTTTCAGGATTTTCTGTTACATCTCTCTGATTTTCTGCCTTTCTTAAGATAACATTGATTGTAGATGTTATTATTTTGGCTCAAAGAGGTTAAATTACATCCATCTAACGATTAATCGAGTAAAGGACATTCTGCAGATTTTCCATTTAACCTCTTAAGCGTTTTTAATGCATTAAAGTATTCAAAATGCAGCTTTCCTTTAGTGAAGTCGAACTGGGTGAAACTGAAACTGCCACTTGAGGAGTTTTGGGTGAAACATTCACAACAAAGGTTTATTTTTTTATCTTAAATTAGCTAAATGTTTTTATACTTTGTACAATTTTGGCTTAATTTTTGCTCAGAAAATGATGTTTTTTCAGCAAATGACCTTTTTTGAAAGCTTGGATACTCCAGTTAAAGATTAATCGATTACTAAATCAGTTGACAGTTACTTCAACAGTTGATTAATCGTGATTAATTCGATTAATCGTTTTAGCCATCTGGGTATCCCTGCAGATTTCTTTAACTTCTCTGTTGTATTTAACTCAATTCAGCCTGATTTGCTTCAGGACAGACAGTTAGTTTAGACTGAAGGGTCGAACCAGCACTGGAGCACCTCAGGGAGCTGTCCTCGCATCATTCCTGAACACGTCAGAGTCCCATCAGTTGCAGAAATACTCAGATTACTCCGCAGCGCGTCAGGGTGTGTTGTTGGGATTGTAATCTCTTCTGCTGTCGTCTGTTGGGGCAGCAGCTCCAGAACCAGAGGCTTGAAACAGCTAACAGAACCGTTACTGGTTCAGCATTTTAAGTTTCAAAACAAAATACTCAAAGAAAACAAAAAAAACAAGTGGTTTGTTTCTCAACTCATTTCTGACTTGACTCATTGAAAAAGCTTATGCTGTTTATTTATTGCCAAGAAACGAAGATCAAAATTCAAAATTAGCCAATAATTATTCAACTAAGATGTAAACAAAAGGTAGTTTAATCTGATCTCACGAGTTTAAGAAGCGGTAATAAAGTTAAATAAATAAAACCTGCCGACGCCTACTTTGTTTTTTTCATGTTAACCTTTCTGACAGTAGCTGCGTCTCCATCAGAAATGTGCACAAACTTTGTTGATTTTCTGCTAATGTCAAATAAACACAACTTTGCAATTTCTGTGTTTCTATTAAATAGGAAATATAATAAAAAATCACATGTAAATAAGTTTTAGTTATTAAAAAACATGCCGTGCCATCATCCTCCTACCATTTCCTGTCGTCTTCTTCTGCACTTCTGCCAGTAGTAACATCCTGTTGATAACATGATACCATGAAAGTTTCTGTTGCAGTTTTGCAAATTTTTCTACAGCAGAAAAAACTAACTACCTAGAACAAAAACCTTTTATCAAAAAACGTGAGTTTATTTTTAAATTGTCGTGTTTTCATTAATCAATTTGCACAAGTTTATAGAAACGCAGCTTCAAAATGTCAGACAAGGAAGGGAAAAAGAAAAGAGAAAAGGTGCAGCAAAAAGTTTAGAGAACAAAAAAGAGAATATAAGATAAAACCTCAGAGTGAGAAAAACAGAAAACTGAGATAACAGCCCTTCACTAATCAATACAAGATGTATTTAGTGGCAACAGCATCCCAAGATGGCTCACAACCTTCCCTACTATGAAATTAATTACATTAATATTGAATAATAATGAATATAACAAGGCTGCACAGTGGTGCAGTTAGTAGAGCTGTTGCCTTGCAGCAAGAAGGTTCTGGGTTCGATTCCTGGCCCCGGTCTTTCTGCATGGAGTCTCCATGTTCTCCCTGTGCATGGTGGGTTTTCTCCAGGTACTCCGGTTTCCTCCCACAGTCCAAAAACATGACTGTCAGGTTAATTGGCCTCTCCAAATTGTCCCTAGGTGTGAGTGTGTGTGTGCATGGTTGTGTGTCCTGTGCGTCTCTGTGTTGCCCTGCGACAGACTGGCGACCTGTCCAGGGTGACCCCGCCTCTCGCCCGGAACGTTAGCCGGAGAGGCACCAGCACCTCCCAACCCCACTGAGGGACAAGGGTGTAAGAAAATGGATGGATGGATATAACATCAAAAAATTCAACAAAAATGGCCACAAAATGAGCGTCCAAAGACAAATTCTTAATAAAACTAAAAAAATTACCCAAAAAAATCAACTCTCTTGGAGTCTTCAGTCAGAGGCTTCGCTGAATCACCGTAATACAGACTGCTACAGGAGAAACGCTGAAGAAACTTTTTTAATAATGAGTTAGAACATTTAATTTAAACTGAACATATCAGAACATAATCGTTTCTGCCTTCAAACGGTTAAAGATGTAAATCTTGACCTTTTTTAAATGAAGACTAAGCGACTCATTAAAAAGATGTTTTGTTAGTTTGGAGTTTTATGTTCATTAGACATGCATTCAAGTCGCCGTGGATGTTAATGTGAGCAGCGTTAAGCGTCGGCTGAGTGATTGATTCAGCCGCTCGCCTTCCTGCCGCAACAAGGCAATAAAAAGATATTTGTAAGATTTAATGAGCTGATTGGGTTAACGCCGCAGCTTAAATTTCTCTCTGCTCCCTTATTAGCTAATAATGGCAGATTTTATTCACACAGACGCGTTGCCAGATTAATTTTCTCCCAATTTTCAACAGTTATGATTATTTTGCGGGTTCAGGGGGGGGTTTGTTCAAGATAAATGAGGTGAAGAAAAGTTTTGTCAGCGCGTGTGCAGATGAATGCTTTCTTATTAAGCACCACTTCTGATTCTAAAAGCTTCTCATTCATCATTCATAAACATTTGTTTTGTGCATCTCTTTCGTTGGCGTCGTTTAGGGAAAACGTGTCCGCTGGTTAACCGCGCAGCAGCTCCTTTTAACGCCGTTTAAAACTCACTGGTTCTATAAAAAAGTCTAATTTCTGGTGTCTTTGCGGTGTGAGCGCGTTTCCACGCTGTAATTTGTCAAACGGGCGTTTCAGCCATGTTGATATTTTCCATTAAGCTTCTGTGTTGACCAGGAAGCTAATTAGCAACATGTTGCTATTTTTTTTTTCTTTTTCTGTTTTTATTCGCTGGTAAACAGCTTGTCAAGTCTTTTACCATATATTTTACATCTTTCTCTGGAAGCAGAGATAGAAATAACACATAGGAAATAATTAAAAGTGATGCAAGGAGAGATTTCTGCAAACGAGGTCGAGTGAAGTGGAAGCTAGCTAATGAACTCAGAATGTCAAGCTCGGATTTATCCGTCTATTGGGCTTTTTATTTTCTCCCTGCTGGCCTTAGCGGTGCTGTTTGTGTCTCTTCACACCGTTCTGATGGTTTAATAAAGGTTTCTGAGCTGCTACATGACCCAGCAGCCCCGCTTCTTAATTTCTCTGCAATGACGTCGGCTGCAGCTTAAAAACTCCCCGGCCTCTCAGCTGTTTCTCCTTTCTTCAACTTCTGCACATTTTGTCGCATTAAAACCACAAAGCTACTTGGTAAACCCACAGAAAGAAACTGTAATTACACAACCAGTCGCCTTAATAGTAAAACGTCTGTTGGATCTCAAGTTAAATAATAGTTTAGGTTCAGTTTGATGCAAACAATGTTGGGGTGAAATTCTCCTTAATTGCAGGCTGTTTGATTAAATATAAAATAAAAGTATTTAATTTATCGGCAACTGGGACAAAAACATCCCATGTAATAAACTTGGCAATATTAAAAAAAAGCAGTAAATTTCCACCAAATAACTGAGAAATTTTGAGAAAATGTTTAGAGAAAAACCCTTAAATTTCTGAGTTTGAAAACCTAAAATTTTTTAGATTGTATCACAATTTTAATCTAAAAATAAATAAATAAATAAAAAGTCAAAATTTTGAAACTTTTTGAAATTTCAGAATTTCAAAAGTCAGTTTTTTAAAACTTGTAATTCTCTATTTTTTCTATCTGCAACAGCCCTAAAATATTGTTATTGTTGCTAAATAATCACCAAAATATCCATGAAAATATGAAACATTTTGGATGTTTTGCTGTTATTTTACCTGCTAAACCCTTTTTTTATTTGAATTTACAAAAATGTACTGATCCGTTGTCTACAGAGATCCGTTTATTAAAATATTCTGTTTACTTTATTGTTTATCTAGCAGGTAAAAGTAAAATATAAAATTTGCTTTTATAAAATAATTTTGTGTCAACTTGACATTTTTGGCCCAAAATTTGGACACTAATTCTGTAAAGTGATTCTAAACATGGAGTATTGAACAAGCATATAATTTATTGATATTTTATAAATATTGTCTTTATCTCAAAGAAAAAAAAGAAAATGTAATGTTGCCGTAACTCATATAATCCAAATATTTTCAATATTAATGGATTGAAATGCTGCTCCAGTAGCAGTCAGTATTCCAACAATCTGCAGAGGCCTCTGACTTAGTATTTAACTCCTAATGTTTAAAACTGTGCTTTGTGTTTACATGCAAAATAAAACAAACAAATGAATGAAATCAGGCAGGGAGAAACTTTTTCACAACACGGTTTGTTTTACGAAGAACGGAGGATAGTTGGAGACGTCGCTCATGTTTCACATTTTTATAGTTAAAACATGTTGAAAATTGTTTTTTCTTGTTGCAACTTTACATTTTGCTCCTTTTGTTTGAAAAACATAAAACTTTAATAAAATACTCTGTAGTTGGTACTTCAAGACGCTCGTCCCTCACAGTAATAGCAGCTCACTGTCTCTCCTGCCATCTGACTGCTGAGAGCCTCTGCATTTAGGACCCTCCTAATGCCGACCCAACTGAACCCAACGGATCTCTAAACGTCTGTTTGTCGCTTGATTCTCCGCCATGTTCGGCTGCTGAAGAATCACTGCGGATTCAGACGACGCTGCATGTGAAACGCCGGCGATGTTGAAAACTTCGACTGGAGGGAAATGGATTCCATTTCTCGTGTGTACAGGAATATTTCTGCGCTGTATTTTGTTCGCCTGCGCCCCCCGCTGCGAACAGCTCGGCGTCTTGTGATTGTATCTGGTTGCTGTGTGCAGGCATTCCCTCTCTGTGATGCGCCGGCTTCAGACTGCAGACGATGCCGGCACTCCAAACTGCTTTTTCTCCTGCAGCTATACAAGATGTTCACTATCAGTGCAGATTATTCCCAGCCAGGCCTATAGCTTTCATGTAAATATCAGTGGGAGAGGCGTGTCGGGAAGATGAGAGGCCAGATATGGGAGTCCCATCAGTGGGGAGCAGAGGGGCCTGTGTGCGTCAGGGTGAGGTATTGATGGATGCTGCTGCACACTAAGAGCTGAGGCGTCTCCGTGTGAGATTGACGTGTCTTTGTAAGTAGCAATCTAACGTTCGGCTATCCTGCTTTTTGGCTGTCTTCGGTTTCTAATGGACTGAGCCGGTTTAAAAGCTCCAACACCTCAGAGTTGCACCTGAAGCTTTCAGGTTGTCCACTATGGAGGAAAGAAAGGAGTTCGTCCATCCAGCTGTCGATTATGTCAGGCACCCTTCAATTCTGGCGTCGTGTCTCCAGTCTATTGTGAGTCTGTTGTTTCTCCGGTCGTCCGTGCGTCAGTAGGTCGCTCCTACGATCCTTCTAGGATCCGTTTGTCGTTTCTGCAGACTGGTACGTCCAGCAGTCGTGTCTCGGGTCTTTTGTCCATATGTCGGTTCTCCCGTTTGTCGTTTCTGCGGTCATCCATCCGTCCGTTTGTCGTTTCTACAGTCTGGTACGTCCAGCGGTCGTGTCTCGGGTCTTTTGTCCATATGTCGGTTCTCCCGTCTGTCGTTTCTGCGGTCTCGTGCGTCCATCAGTCATGCGTCGGTCCATCGTTTTTACAGTCCTTTGTGTGTAAGTCCATTTGTTTTTTTGGTTATTTGAGCATCCGTATGTTCTGCAGTCTCGTGCGTCCATCAGTTGTGTCTCTGGTCTTTTGTGTGACCATACATCGGTTCCCCCTTCTTTCATGCATACATACTGTATGTCCTTACTACTGATATTTGGGCATCCGTTTGTCGTTTCTGTGCTCTCGTGTGTCCATCACTTATGCACCAGTCCATCATTTCTACAGTCATTCATTTGTTGGGATGGTGGTTCTACGATCTTGTGTGTCCATTAGTCATGTCTAGAGTCTTTCGTGCATCTTTACGTCTCTTCTACAGTCATTTGTGCGTCCGTCCGTCATTTGTATGGTCGTTTTGGTGTCTGTATGTAATTTCCAGTCTTTGGTGCATTCGTTCATCGTTTCTCCCTTATTTTCTGCGTCCGTCCATCATTTCTCCGGTCGTTTGTGTGTTGCTATGTTGTTTCTGCAGTCTTGTGTTCAGTTGTGTGTCTCTACATCGTTTCTCTGGTCATTCTCCGAACATCTTGCGTGCAGGTTTGTTTTCTCCAGTCATTTGTGCATGCATCGGTTGTTTCTGCTGTTTTTCTTGCTTCATTTCTTTGGTCTTTAGCGCGTCCGTCCGTCCTTCCGTCTTCAGCCCAGAAACACAGTCCGCCTGTGTCCTGGGTCTTTCTTTTGGCTCTCGCTAATTTACACAAAACAAGTACTGAGTGCCTGTTTTGTTGCTCTTAATAAAACATTGTGTTTTCATGAGCAGTAAACCATTACCATCAAATGTAACCTCAATAAACACTGAAACATAAAATAATTAGTCAGTGTCCTGATTTAGTCTAATGCACCTGTAGGTGAGGAAGAGTCACAAAAGCCTAAATTGGAGCCAGATTACCTGGCAGCGAGAGCAGCAGGAATTGACCCGGCGCGTCCCAGATAACATTTTTAGATGGTTTAACAAATAGTAAAATAATCATTCATCCAGGCTGAGGTTGATTTGAGTTTTTCTTCTCCCGCAATCAGTCAAATTGAAGCCACATGCTGCTTCTGAGCCTTCAGTGATGAACGTCCCTCTTACCTTGAACTCCAGGGTCACGACCTCTCCCTCCCAACGTGGGCGTCTGATTTTGGCGGGTTCTCTCGAATCAGACTCTGTGTTTATGCTAAGTCGCAACGATTGGTTTCACGGCACGCCGAGGATAATTACCAAGGGTTTTCCCTTATTGAATGGTAATTACGAAAGACAAATAGACTCGAAGCATCTGACTTCCTGAGTGCAACGGCTCGGCGCGTGTGCAGCTGTGGGTGGCGACGGCACCGACAGTCAGCATGTTTGTTTCTGCAGCTATGCGCTGCGAGTACGGAGATAATTGCATTTCAGGTGGCTGCTTTGAAAACCAATGCGGAAAGATGACACAACTGTACAGTTTACAGCTTCATTTCAACCATTTTCTGACTTGTTTTACACATCAGCTCGAATTAGGGTAATAAATCACCAGAGTACCACTGAATCCACTGTTTCTGAGCTCTTTTCCCAACTTTTTTTTCTTCTTTTTTCTGGATTAATATCATAATGACCTTTGACAGTTTGCCATTTCGAATGCTGGCTCGTTCCCGCGGCCGGTATGGACTTAACACGCCGTCCCTGTAATTGACTTCTGTCCAGGTCCTGACTGAAGGTCGCTCCGGCCGCCAGACAGCAGAGTAATTAAAATCTCTGCTGCTCTTTACGGCGCTCGTTGAAGTCCACCCTTCATTTAGAAAATCATTAGTCATGCTACAGCTAACCCCAGATTTACATCACAAAACTTTGCATTCATGAACAATGTATAATCATTAGCGGTGTCTGGAGTAATTGAGGGTGGCAGTGGGGAAATGGCTACCTGACGCCGACAGGTAAGAGGCTTCGCTTCTTCAGTCACAGACTGATGCGAAGAATTAAAGGGGATCTATTAAGCAGAATTCACATTTTGATGTTTTTATACTTTCGTTTTGGTCTCTACTGCTTCTAAAAACGGTTTAAAACAAACTACCAACCCATTTTTTGGCAATAATTTAATGTTTTTTTGGCGTCTGGAAAATTAGTTGCACCAAAAACTTACCGATTATTTGAGTGACTTTTCATGGGCTCTGTGCTCGTTACCTAGCAACCCCAGCCGAGCCCAGCCTGTCACCTAGCAACCAAAGCAAAGCTCCAACACCTTTGGTCAGCTGGTTTTACCGCTGTAAGCCCAAACATTTCCCCTCTTTCTATCGAGCCTTTCCAGAACACAAGGTAAAAAAAAAGTATTATTTTTTTTGACAAACTAGTGTGTCCACTAGATTTTAAGGTTTTTATCCTTCAAAAGTCTTGAAGTGGAAGTATTATGTAAAATTCTTATGTTTCACTCCTCTGTACTTCCAGTTGGGCCTCTACTGGTTCTAAAAACAATGCAACTGGTTTTTGGCAATGAGTTGATGCTTTTTGGTGTCTAGAAAACGAGCCCTTTCAAAAGCTTAAGAATTATTGAGTCACATTCTATGAGCACTTCACCGTTGCCTAGCAACCCCTGCAGAGTTCCGCCCGTTACCTAGCAACCCAAATGGAGCTCCAGCATGTTTGGTCAGCTGGTTTTACCACTGTATGCGCTGTACAATGGCTGCTGGAAAAGACAAGTGTTTTGCTGTTGACTTAACGTCCAGGAACGGCTTGCTGCATTCTTGTTGGTTGTGCAGGAGGCTCCACTTTTGCTTTTTGAAGATGTATGGTTGTATAATTTTGAATCTGTTTGCAGTCATTTTCACATGTCAGTGTAAATGTTGAGCCAGCAGCAGCTTATTTGGATTTAAAGCGACAGAAGGCTCTAAAACAGCTCATTCAGACTAAAATTTCATTATCTAACAATGATTTTATGCAAACAAATGCGGTAAACATGTCTTGAATAGCCGATCCTAACCTGATCAAGGAACCATAATAGGTCATCTGAACTTCAAATAAGCTCTTGTTGCTCAGCTCTGAAGGCGATTAGATCCACAGCCGCTGTGTAAATATTTAATCATCTTCAGTTAAACAATGCGCAGCAGAGGAATCGCTAAGTTCAGCGCGGTGTGTGCTGAAGGTAAGCCTTCAGTCATCAGCAGCTTTGCTGCTCTGATTGTTTCCTAAAGCTTCTCCAGATCCAGTTTTAACATCAATAGAGGACAAACGTCTCAATTCATTTACTGTTATCAAAGAAATGAGTCAGCAGGAGAAACGGAGAGCAGGATAAAACACAGAGGAGACGAGCTGAATGCTAAAGGACAACAGGCTGGCTCCTACATAAATCCATCCGCATGAAACACCTTTAAACTGATATCTGCCCATTTTAATACCTCAAACAGCAAATATACCTTCACATTTGTGGAAAATCCACTGCAGAAGTTTGGATTGGTTGGTTTTATGGGCTCCTTTTACAATGAAGACAGACGAAATATGGATCCAAACACCAACAGCTCAGTGGAAACGCAGTAAAACACAAAGAGAGACTTTTTAATTGTTCCTTTTGGTCCTTCCTTGGATTGTGGAGCCTTTTCTAAGCCTAAACCACAATGAGTGAGTTTGAATTGATAGAAAGTTGCCAAAGTTCAAAGAAAGAAAACACCTTACAAAGTATTTTTCTCCTAGTTTCTAGTGAAAATGTCTTAGTACACTTGAAATAAAACGAAACTAGCAACGTACTACTTAAACTGGCCAATAAAACTAGAACTTTTTCATCAATATCAAGGAATTATTGACTTAAAACATGTTGCTGAAAAGTTACTTGTAAGTTTTATCTCAACTTCAGGTGCGCTAAGATATTTGCATTAGACTGGACCAAACATACTTGGTAAGATTTAGTTTTTTGCAGTGTACAGCAGCAGTAAAAACACCATGACAGAAAAACATCTGAATCATTTCAAATTTCCGCCTGAACTTTTGTTTTTGGACAGTTGAACCTGCTGACCACTGCGAGGAAACGCTGCGAATCGAGTCCCAGGCATTTGTAATTAGTTCGACTCTTCAAAGCTTTTCCAACAATCAGCAGCCATTGACTCCGCTAAACAAATACCTGGAGCTCTGAAAATGGAGGACAGCAAAACATTTCCAGGTAGTGTTTACCCAGCGAGGACAAGACGAGGTTAGGAAGACCAGAAACCATCTGAATGACTTGGTCGTAAAACAGATAAACATGGATCAGACAAATTATTCAACCTTTGAAACCATTTAAATACCTGCTGTACATGTTCTGCTTGTGAGTGAGGTTACAAAAATACGATCGTTTTTGGAATAGTTTCACATCCTTTGGACCGGGACGTGAAATTTCTAGAAAATTAGTTTGCTTTTAAAGGAGATTTATAATGTAAAATTCTAATTTTGTATGTTTTTGTAATTTCTTCTGCTTCTGAAAACAATCCAAGCGTTTAAAAAAAAAAAAAAAATCCAGCTGTTTTTTGGGTTAATATGTTTTATTAGCTGTTTTCCAGCAACTTCAGCTGAGCTCCAACACATTTGGTCAGCTAGTTTTACCACTGTATTGCACTGCGCAATGGCTGCTGGAAAAGACAAGAGTTTTGTTGTTGACTAACCATCCAGAAACCACTTGCTGCGTTCCTGTTTGTTGTGCTCTGGGAAAATATTTGAAATGATTTATTGAGAAGAACTAATTTTGCAATATCACAGAAAACTGAGAAGATGATTTGAATTTCCTCTGAACCAAAACCCAACAAGTTGTATGAACCGTTTCCATTTAGTGGCCACAAAAAATAAACTTTAAGTTGAAAAACTGTCTAACAGTAAATAATGGTTATGCTGGAAGATTTTAATTTAGAATTGGTGTGAAACACCAGCCGTGTTGAGACGTGTGAAAGAAAAATCCAAATCTAATGTGGACCAAAAACAACAAATCTGGTTCGCATACAAACCTCCGTCTCTGTTTGGTTGATTTGAACTCTGGTGCAGTTTGAATGCGTATGTGAACACCAAGCAGACCAGAGACCAGACCAACAGCAGGAAGTGGACTACACAACAGGGCATTCTGGGTAAATACAACCAAAATAAACGTGCTAAGCTAGCGCTATCAAGCGAAATGGATCAACCTAGGACTGCTAAAACCTGACGTTTTACATTTTATGAAGACGGAAGTTGCACTCAGTGTCTTCTTGGGTTTTCATGTTGTTTTCTTCAGTGGTTTTTGGTGCAGCGCCCCCACAGGTCAGGAGGGGAACAGATTTTTCAAAGGATTTGGTTTGTTTGACACAGAGCAGAGTGAAAGAAAACCACAGCAGCTGGAAATTTAACAAATGTTGCGACTTTGGTCCCCAATCAAACCGAGTCTACTGGACTATGAGGGATGAAAACACCCTTAGACTTTGTACGGGCAAAGTGAAGAAGACGGAGATGCACCAACACAACCAGCTGCTTCATCCAGACACTATTCTCCTTCCGTATCGCCAAGACAAAGTTCTACCTTTATTGTACTTGGCAAATAAAGCGGTTGTGGTTTGGACTCTGAAACAACGTAACCATAACAGGGAGAAACTCGAGCAATCACAGCTTTGTTCTAGTTGGCTGTGTTGAGTGAAGGGAGGACAGACGCATCGGAGCAGCCTGCGGTGCTGATGGAGCCGGGCCCATCCGCGGCCTTGCCAATCTGTCATCCGCTGTGTGTCCTGCAGGCCCGCAGACACAAACACACACATTTCCACACACAGCCGGCGAGTCAGCCCATGAATCAGTCATCTCCTGCTCTTCTGCGACCTCAGCCTCGCCACCGTTCGTTGCCTGACTGATAAAAGCAGCAGGCCATCCTGTCACAGCCCAACAGCCTTCCTGTCCGTTTGGAGTATCCGCTCTTTGATTCCTGTGTGACCTGCAGGTACGGCTCAGTCTGCAGGTTCATCTTCCTCTACCTGGTTTCTGTTTCAAATGTCTGTCTGTTAATGTAAAATAACACAATTTCGTAACTCCTGTGTTTTCATTAAATAAGAAATTAAAATCACGTGTGAATAATGTTTGTAAATTATTGAAAATCAGTCGGCTACGCTACACACATTCTCGTTGCCATAGCAACTGGCAACGACGTCACTTTATGTTTCAGGATTCAACACCAAACACTCAAAACATTTCCCACACAAAGAATCAAACACTCAATCCGTTACAGTTCTGTGTTTTCAGGCTTGATGCATGTTTGTGATTATTAATAAGTGATCGCATTGGTTGATTAGCTTCCTTTGCTATTAGCCCATCTAACACAGATGATCTGTCAGAGATGGAGTGTGGATTTTGTTTTTTAATTTTGTAACTGAACCAAAACACATCAAATTCCACATCTGCATGTTAAAGTTGTCATAGTCAAGCTAGCATAACTGACCTACGTCCCTCTCCCTCGCTATTTTTTTTTTAAATAAAACTTTTTCATGGCCTTGTCAAGTTGTTGTAGTGTTGACAATTAGTAGCAAAGCACTGTGCCCCCCGTCTTGTATATATCTGGCGTACATTTAAGATTATAAATTCAACAGGTTGAAATAACACAAGTTTTTATGAACTGCACAGTGTCTGGAAAAAATGTAAATTAAAACATCACCCCTTTACCACTTCCTGTCGTCTTCTTTGGCATTTCCACCAGTAGTAACTTCTGGCTGTAAATCACATGATGCGAAAAAAAGTGTTTCTAACTGCAGTTTTGCAAAATATACTCATTTCGATGAGTAATTCATAATTCCAGTTTGCTCAGTTTTATGGCTAATTGAAACGCAGCTAGTGACACTTTTGATGCATTTGGAAGACGAGCGCTTTCTAACCTCCTCTTCCATTCCATCCTTCAAGCCCATCAATAGTGTAAGTAACAGTGCCGGTTTGTTTACTTCGTCAACCTCAGTGCTTTTTTTCTTTTCTTTGCATTTGGCTCATTTTAAGGTGGCCAATTATCAGCCAACCAAGCGTCGTAAACAAAGTCACAGAGTCGCATGTGGCCGGTTAATTGGACAACTTTTGGCTAACCTGTCATCTTGCCAGGTTAGATGTTTTAAAGATGCTGCAGGGGGTAGAGGTAGGTGGCTGTGCAAACACCTCTGATTTGATGCCCTGTAGCGTCCCTGCAGCTGATTATTATTGATTTGTTTGCAGGAAGTTACAGAAAAGCAGATGATTATTAATGTTGCCGTCAGTTTGTCTCTTTCTGCAGGAAAATGCATGCCAATATCCGCCTCGTCTTCCAATAAATTAGCGTGGCTGCGGTTTGTTTGTGTTCCTCCAGACAAGGAAGTGGAGAAAAGGTCTTCCAGCACTTAAAGCTTAAAGTATTTCTTTAGAAATGTGGACAGGAAATCTAAACATACTTCTTTCTGCCAAGTCTGTTACATTTATGAAACTTACCTAAAAATGATTGTTGTAAGGAAAAAGATCCTACTGAGTGGTTTGAGAGGCGCTGACAGAAAATGCTGAGTCACTGTGAGAGAGCAAAATATTAAAGGTGAGCTTGATCAGGTTAGGATAAGTTTATGAGCGACACAAAACATGTTCATCACATGTTTTGCACAAAATTATTCTTAGATAATGAGATTTTAGTCAGAATTAATAGTTTTATGGTGTCTTGTCTCTTTAAATCCAACATCCCCCAACTCGATGTTTACACTTGAAAATGGCTGCAGACAGATGTGCTTTTCAGATCATCTTTGAAAAGCAAAAGTGGAGCCTCCTGCACAACCAGGAAGAATTTATGAAGTTGTTTCTGGATAGTAGGTCTACAGCAAAACTCTGGTCTTTTCCAGCAGCCATTATACAGCACATACAGCGCTAAAACCAGCTGACCAAACATGCTGGAGCTCAGACTGGGTTGCTAGGCGACGACGCTGTGCCTGTGGATTGCGACTTGACAATCAGAAAGTTTTTGAAATGGCTCCTTTTTCAGACACCAGTAAACATTAACGTATTGCTTTAAAGATGTTCTATTTAAGTGCATGGACTGTTTTTAGAAGCAGAGACCAAAATGTAAGTATAAAAAAGTGACAAATTTTAATTTTGCACAATAGGTCCCATTTAATATCAGATCAGATTTACTCATTGGACCAAGATTGATATGCTAAAAAATGACTAACATATGCCGATGCCAGCATATATTCTTACTTAACTTCCTGCGTGAACCTTCCAAGTTACTGAAAATTAGTGGAAAGTGAAAATATAATTTCCCAAATTCCCACACACCCAGGTCTGTCACAATAACTAATTTTGCTAATCAATAAATTGTCCCAGTAGTTATTGCGATAAACGATACTACGATGTTTGTTGTTTTGAGATAATTTTCAAGTAATGGTAATAAACACATTCTCAAAAATCAATCAACTTTAATTTCTAATGAACATTTAACACTGGAAATGGAAGAGATTTAAAAATAAACAACATATAAGATCCATTATGAAGTTTCTGTAAACAAAACTGTCCTTCAGAAAAAGGGAATGTTGAGACCAAAACACTAAACTCAAGACTTTTTATCCAGTTGTTGGTGGAAAAAGACAAACGATAACTTGTAGAAATGATTGAGTTTGTTTTAATTTATCATGAGATTAATTGATTTATTGATTATTGTAACGGATCTGATCATATGAATACATGACTTTTAATGACTCGCAATGTTATTCACATGTAATTTTACTGTCATTTCTTATTTAATGGAAACACCACAGCGGATTTGCGTGTATTCTTAATGTAAACTCGGCTTGTGAGAATGTTTTCTCCAAGTCGTTTCTTTCCTTCCCCCCCGAAACGTCGCAGTAACTGCTCATTCTGCACCAAGTTGTCTGTTTCCCAGCAAATCAGAGCTGGAGGTAAGCAGCTTCTGAAGCCGTCTGATGAATAAAACATTTCCAGAGACAATCAAACTCTGTTTGACGCGTACAGTCAAATCACATCCCCGGCTCTCCTGATAGCTGTAGGCTAGAAGCGCCGGCCGGCCGGTTGGTCGGTCGGTCGGTCGGCTCTGCTGCTTGTTCAAAGTGTCGCGGGGGAAGTGAGAAAGAGAAGTCCATTATCTGCTCCCTCTCACTTAAACAAGGTGTCCCCCCCCCCACCACCACCAACCCATCACCTATGGACTTTCTCCCATGGTTCAGCAGCAGGGAAGGCTGATAATTGGTCGGACTGCTGCACAGTCAGAGCAACACTGTTCTTTTCTTACCTCATTAGGGACACCCATACAGCCGCGTTGAAATTTCAATAAGCCGTTTGATTCCAACCGCTTTGACATTTGCGAGATATTACATCGACTGAATGCAGACGGCGTATTTATATTTCATCGGCTCGACTTGTATGACAAAAACACACATGTGAGGCGGAGGATCAAACATGCTGGGAACGGTTTGTTCTCACGGTTTGAGCAGCATGTATGTTTCACGATAAAGATGGATTTTTTTTCTCTGCCACTTTGGTTGGTTTAACTGTATGAAACTAAGCACTTTAATCCACCCACGCTTTCTATCGGCAGAGCGGTTTTGATCAAAACGCCTGTAATGGATTTGGAAGGTATTGTAAACATCGCTTTAATAGTTGTTTATGCATTAGTTTAGAAAGTCCCAGTGCTTTTTGCATCCATAATACGGCAGATAAATGCTCTGTTTGTTTTAAAAGCTGAAAAGATTTCAAGAAAATTAACCTAAATGTAAATGCGTAACTCGCTGCCTCAAAGTAGAAAACCTTGTGAGACGAAATGGACGATGTTTATTAAGAAAGAATGTTTTTCTAAGAAGAGATGTGTGAAAAAATGCTGGAAATGTGATATTTTTCTGTAATTAGTAAATCACAGGGCTAATTAACATGTTTGTCTTTTCTCACTGTTTCACACATTCAGACACCTTTCACTTATTAAACACGCATTCCTGGCATACAAGGTAAAGTATTATTTTTATGCTCAGTCCTAATGTGTTTCGCCGTATTTTTCTCTCTGCATTTATCCATTTACAGAACCCATCATGGTGGAGTTTGAGTATATGAATAAATATGACTTATTTTTACAGTCAAATAGACATTAATTTAATTAGATGCTTAATTTTAACATTGCACCTAAAATTTAGGTAAATTTCAGTATGGTGCAAATTTGACACAGTAGGCACTTAAGGAATAAAACAGGCTTTTCGACCTCAGAATGCTGATTATTTTATTGCTGATACAAAACATTAAAATTAAATCAAAATAAGCAAACAATTAGAAATAAATTGGTGTTTAAGCACCAATTATAAATTGTGCTGATGTTGCAAGAGACGCTTTTAGTGATATGTGAAAAAAAATTCAGTAAGAATAAAACTGGAAAATCAAATATTTCACTGCCTTAGTGGAGAAAACCATTAAGTTGGCTCTATTTTAGTTATTTAAAACAAAAGACCTAATCAATACCCAGTGATTTTGATACGTTTTTCAGCCGTATCTTCCAGCCCTAGTTTTAACTCCAAAGGATACTTCACAAAGTAAACATGAAGAAGCATAAATCTGACTTTTCTACAGTTCTCTACGTTGAGGAACCTGATTATTTCAGTGAAGCAATCTATGCTGCTGAAGTAAAGTCGGCTTGTTAAATAGACATCATGATCCGGGTTGTTATCCCTGGAACGAGGGGGGAATCACTCGCACGGATATGCAGTTTGGTTCTTATCTTTACATGATTTCATCTGATAGGGAAAGCTTTAACAGAAGATGAAAAAAGCCACACGTTTCTGGGTGTGAGCTCGCCACATAGGGAGTTCTTCACACAAGAACTGAATGTAAAGTGGATCATTTGCATCTCTCGCCTTAAGACTCCCTTTGCATTTTATGTAAAATTCTCATGATTTGATCGCATTTGCAAAATCAGAAAGGGGGGAAAAAAGTGATAAAAATGTAAAATATGTTTCAGTACTTTTGTACTGACATATATTTTCATTTAGGTGAGGCATAATGAGGGTTTTTCAGGTGTTGGTTTAGATGTTCCCTCCAACCAAACAACACCTGTCTGTTTTACACCGAGGACCTGATTCAGCACTGCCTGCCTTCTGCTGTGTAACTACATCTCCATAATGTTTTGGTGCTGACTATCGCTCTTATACTACAGATATGTCTGGTAAATTTACCCCCGAAGCAAATGATCCCTTTTCTTTTCTTCATCTTTCATCTGCTCCCCCTTTTTATTGTTATTATACAGGCTAATAGATATAGTTTGCCTGTGTTTGTTGGTGATTATATGGGTTGGATGAATTCCCAGATTGCTTTTGTTTTGTTTTTTCTTCTCGTCCTGCCATTTGCAAGGCCTTGTGGGATATGACTAATGTGGTGTTGTGCTTAAAGGATTGTAGTGTCTGGTGCGAGTGTACCCTGGGTCGCGGTGAAGTTAATTACCTGGGATTGAACAGTTACTTTGTCGTTTCTCCTGGGATCCAGTCAGCCGGCAGGAGAGAAAAGCGATGAGTCCTGAACTGGCCGTATATTCAGGTCGCTGTGGAAGATATTTTCTCTCCACATTTAGGTCTTATATGTTTGTTCTGGATGTCGTCGTGTGGCTAAGAAAATGTTTGTCGTTGTGCCATTTAGTTACTCATTTATCCCCATAATTAAAACCCTGAGAAAAGTAAACACCATTCAGACATCAACGCCAGATTAAACTACGGTGGTAAGAGAGAACCAGCAGAGGGAGCTCTAGGCTGATAATTGGGTCTAATTGAACTCCAGTTTGTTGTGTAGAAAGTCCGGTTCAGTTTGGGAGGTGTGAATGCGTAAACAAACCAAGAAATGAACTCTGGTCCGCCTACAAACCTCGAACTCGGCTCGGTTGAAGTGAACTCTGGTGCAGTTTCAATGCATCTGTGAACACAAAGTGGACCAGAGACCGCTCCAAAAGCAGGAAGTGGACTACAACGCAGGGCATTCTGGGAAAAAATAAAACCAAAACAATTGCGAGAATCTAGAGCTAGCATCGGAAATACCTCGAAATCACTAAAATCTGACGCCTCTACATTTTTGCCTACATTTCATGAAGAAGGAAGTTGCGTTCAGCGTCTTCTTCAGAGGGTCTTGTATTGTTTTCTTCAGTGGTTCTCAGTGCAGCGCCCCCACAGGTGAGGAGGAGAACAGGTGTAATGTGAACAAAAACCGCAGCAGCTGAAAATGTAACATGTTGCAACTTTAAATGTGAAAAACAAACGGCTACAAAACAAAACAACACTTTTTTTCTTGATTTTTCACTCTGTCATTTTACCATAAAAATATTATTGGACATAACAGAAAAAAGCCAAACTGAGAAGAAACCATTTTTAAACTATAAAATAAAATTTTTCCCCTGTAGCTCGTAGAGTAAAGTGAGATTTCTCTTCTCCTTTCATCCCTGATTAAAAAGGTCTATGATAACCCGGATTTTGTTGTTACAAAGTTGCAATTGCTTTCCTGAGCAGAGTGTAATTATAAAGCTAATATTACGGTGAAGCTCTGAAAACAAAACCTTGATTGCAATTAATTGGATTTAGGATTTAATGTGCTTTAATTTCCATGAACACCTGAGAGAATTCACGGCTGATGGAGGAAAGCAAAACTCATTAAACTTCGTACAGTCATCACCTGGACTTCAATGGCATCGCCGCGGCAGAGAAGTCGACAATTTTTACCCCGCAGGATCTGAAAACGACAAAAATAAAAAATCCCTTCTGGAAAAAGAAGTGTTTTAAAGCGCCTAAATGTGGAAGTTGAAGAAATAAAGAGGGGGAAAACATGCAGAAATCCCTCTGAGCGTCGGAGCGTTTATCAGGGGATATGTATCCCCAACTAGTTGGCAAGTGTGCAGTGAAGCCTGCCATAGTGTCACGCCGCACTGTGGCTTTTAATAGGAACACGGCTTAAGAGGCCCTTACATCTTTCGTTTCACTTGAAGTTGTCACTCAGTAATCCCTCGGTAAAGTGTAATGCCGCTGGATTAGCGCCGCAACCCCAGATTTCCAAATTATCATCGGAAAAAGCCCTCTGAATGATGTCGCTAATAGGAACCAAATTATGCAAAAAAAGGAAGAGGGGGCACTTTTTCTTTTTTTTCCCTCCCTACACTCTTTCAATTTGTCACGTCAGTTTCTCTCTCTCTCTCTCGTTCTGTAGAACTTTTATAGCGGGCAGATTAGCATGGCGCTGTGTTCGTGTCCACTGGCTGCTTGGAAGTGGAGGCAAAAAAAAAAAACACACAACATCACAGGAGGTTTTATTAATAGGGGGCAGACTGAGTCCATCTGTGGTTGAGCTCAGGCCTAATCCTTCCCTCTCACTGAATGAGACTGTAGAAATTCCCCATGATAGCTCGTGTCAGCGGCTCTTGGAGTGGGCGGGGAGGATGAGCGGCGCGAGGAAGGAGAAGGGAAAGCCACCTCCTCCCACCGCCGCCGATCCCTGGAGCCATCTTAACCCAAACGCCAAAACTAGAGCTGAATGCCAAAACGCTTCCCCGTCCAACCCTGTTCAGAACCCACACCAACGTTTCTCCTTTTCACAAACCAGGGTGTCCGTACATCCTTCAGAAGTCTTCTGTTTTATGCCAAACTTGCATTTTGCATGTTTTTTGTACTTCCATTTGGGTCTCAACTGCTTTTAAAAACAAAACAAACCCAGCAGGTTTTAGGCAATAAGCTAATATTTTCTTGGTGTCTAGAAAATGAGCCAATTCAAAAACCTCCCCATGTTCTACGGGCATTGGGTCGTTCCCTAGCAACCCCAGCTGAGCCCCAGTATGTTTGGTCAGCTGGTTTTACTGCTGTATGGGCTGTACAATGGCTGCTGGAAAAGAAAAGTGTTTTGTTGTTGACTTACCATCCAGAAATCGCTTTCTGCATTCTTGTTGGTTGTGCAGGAGGCTCCACTTCTGCTTTTCAAACACATACGGTTGTATAATTGTGCATCTGCTTGTCATTTTTCCTGTGCAAATTGAGCTACATGACCAGTTGCAGCTTATTTGGTGAAAGAGGCCCTAAATCGGCTCATTCTAATAAAAATCTCATTATCTAAGGATGAATTTATGCAAAAAATTTAATTATGTTTTGTACAGCCTATGGATTCATAATAAACTGTGTAATGAAGCAAAATAGCCTTTACAAAGCTTTTAATTCATGTATTTAAAATTCATCCATCCATCCATTTTCTTACACCCTTGTCCCTCAGTGGGGTCAGGAGGGTTGCTGGTTCCCATCTTCAGCTGGCGTTCCGGGCGAGAGGCGGGGTCACCCTGGACAGGTCGCCAGTCTGTCACAGGGCAACACAGAGACACACAGGACACACAACCATGCACACACACACTCACACCTAGGGAGAATTTGGAGAGGCCAATTAACCTGACAGTCATGTTTTTGGACTGTGGGAGGAAACCGGAGTACCTGGAGAAAACCCACCATGCACAGGGAGAACATGCAAACTCCATGCAGAAAGACCAGGGCCGGGAATCGAACCCAGAACCTTCTTGCTGCAAGGCAACAGCTCTACCAACTGCGCCACTGTGCCCTTAAAATTAAGGTCTTAAAGTGCCTTGGTCTTAAATATGTTAATGACAGGTCTTAAATTATATTGTGGCAGGTCTATTTACTCTTGTATATGAATTTAATTTTTTGTTCTGTCTGGTAAAAGTTAGTCTTGCACATCTTCATTGCGTCCAAGGCGATAGAGGGTACCGCTAACTAGCTGCTAATATGCCATTGCTAACTAGCCAGCTAGCTATTCTCTATGAAGCTTACCGCGAGATGGCTGGATGAAGTTTGTACATTTCTGTGGAGATAAACTGTATGTCTTCACTTCATTCAAAATAGTCTTGAAAAGTCTTAAATTTATCACGTTACATGGGTGAATTTCGTGCATTTCTGTAGAGATAAAGGCCTTAAATTCCTTTCAAAATGGTCTTAAAAAGTCACATTTATTGACAGTTGGCAGGAGGAAGTTTATTTTCACCACTGGCTCAACCCACATGATTCCCTATAGTTATACTTTTTTTTATAGTCTTAAACTTCATTCAAGTTTATTGAAAAGGTCTTAAAAAGTCTTGGATTTGACAGTTCCTGCCTCCTCCTTTGTGTTTCTGGCTTTCACCAGCTCCATGTTCTCTTGCTGGATCTGAAGGACTTCCTCAGAGACGGCGTCTTGAGTCGTGTTAAAGCTCATTTTACTCTGCTGTTCCCGACTTTGTCAGATTTGTATCAAAAAGCCCTGGATAGGAATCGTACCAGAACGCCTCCGATTGTCCATCTTTTTTTTTTTTTTTTTTATTCCATCATTGCTGATAAAAGAGTAGAGCAGGGCGTGTTCCTGTCGTTCCACTTCTCTCTCCAGACGCAGCCAGGGGACACGGGAGGAGGGATGATGGGAGCTTCAACCTGCCCTCACAGCACAATTGGGCTGCCTGCCATGGGCCTCATGATTTATGATGCCATCAAAATGAACACTGTGGGTTTTTTTTTTCTTTTACTTCACCAAGGGTCACTGTGTTGTCTTAGATGCCGCCGTCTCCCAGGGTGCCGGGACGCTCTCTGAACCGAAACAGGGATGACTTACAGGGCCTTTTGTCATGCTGGAACCAAAATACTTTAATGTGTTTTATTGGGATTTTATGGGACGGGATAATTAAAGTGGTGCATAACTGCGAAGTGCAGGAAACCTAGAGGGGTTCATGTGTATTCACCCCTAATTAAATTGTCTTCACAAGTCGCCTAATTACTAAAAGCTCTGGTCAGATGTAGCTTCATCCATCTTCCACTGACCTCTGACCTTTCAAAGTTCCTACTAGCTGCTCTATTTGCTGCATGTATGTTGTTTTATACCTGAAAACATTCAAGCCAAGCCAAGTTTATTTATATAGCACTTTAAAACAGTTCCACTGACCAAAGTGCCGTACAGCCACAGAATTAAAACAAGTGAAATAAAAATTAAAAGCACACTAACACCAAAAATACAATCACTTAAAATGAAGACACACAATGCAATACAAGAACATACCCAAATATGCAGTCATAATAAATATCACAATAAGTAATCTAAAAAAAAGCAATAAAAGTAACTAAAAGTAACAGCAGGATGTTTCTGTACAGAACTAAAATGTGACTCTAAGGTCGGTAGATTTGGTTCGATTCCTGACCAAAGTTGCAACATTTGTTACATTTTCAGCTGCTGAGATTCTCAAACAAATTGAAAAAGCTGTTCCCCTCCTCGCCTGTGGGGGCGCTGCACCAAGAACCGCTGAAGGAAGCAACAATAAAACCCTCTGTAGAAAACATACGATGCAACTTTCTTTTTCATGAAATGTAAATAAGAGTGGAGTGGCGTCAGAGTTTAGTGTTTGGGGGATTTCTCTTTAGTATTTAGTAAAAAAAACGTTTCTCCTGCTAACGCTAGCCTAGCTTGTTTGCTTTGGTTGTATTTACCCAAAATTCCCTGCGGTATTATCCACTTCCTGCTTTTGGTGAAATCTCCTGAACGCTTGGTGTTCACATTGGAACCGAACCAGAGTTCCCACCTCCCCAAACGAACCGGAGTTTCTAAACAAACTACAGTCGGATTAAATCGGACTCAACAGGATTGATGTGAATCCACCCTGAAAACAAACCGAGAGCTAAACCCTGCTGCTTGGGACTGACGGTTTCCAAGCACCGACTAATTTCCTTCAGTTGAAACGACGTCCAGTAGATTAAAAACTTCTAACTGCATATTTTAGTGGTTTACACATCAAAAATACATAAATATGCTTTAATACAAACAGTGGAAACGTATTAGCACTAGCTCAGAAGCTAGCATCAACAGCCTGTTGGGGTTTCAGCCAATCAGCAACAAGGAAAAAATTAATGGTGCTTTTTGATTGGTTGCTTTGGAAATGACACCAAATCAATCAATCAATTTATCAAATTTTATTTGTATAGCACATTTCAACAGCAAGGCATTTCAAAGTGCTTTACATAATTAAAATAAAAACAGCATGTGACATTAAATAAACGGTGAGAAAAAGAGATAAAAAAAAGAAGATAAAAACATTAAAACCCGTCTCTGTTTTTCAGCTTCCTTAGTAGTTTTTTTATGCCGAATGTTGGAAACAGGTGTTTTCTAATAATTCTGTATTTGTAGATTATATCGTACATATATTCTGCTTCTTTATCGGTATAGTTTTTTACTAAAGATTGATTGGTTCTCAGTTGTTTCACTTTAATAAAAAGTCTCTAATTAACAACATTGACCATTTTTAAGTGGCTTTTTTGTCACCCATCCATCTAAATCAAACTAAATCTCCATCCATTCAGTTCTAAAGTGGCCACAACCAAAAACCCACCAAACGTTTGTGTCTTCTGGTTGTATTAACAGTATTTATTTAGCAGTAGGAGCCACACACCACGTTTTCTTTTCTTTGTTTTCAGTAAAATTAAAAACATATAAGCCCTTTTTAATCTGCTTTATACTCATGTTCTACCGTTGAAGTTTGTGGAAAATGACTTAGTTTGCGGAGCGTAGAAACTTCCACAAGGTGCTGTGTCTCCGGCAGCCGGTGTCCATTTATCTGCTGTGGCTGAATACGACGTTAAAATGCAAATCTTGAATTTTTAATATTCCGTTTCATTCCTGGAAGCTGTGATGGCAGTCGTTTTTTCTCCCATTGTTGCAGAAACGGAGCCTTATCTAAGATGCAGTGTGCCTACATAGTCTTTAGATGTTAGCACCAATTACCAGAGAAACCTGCAAAGCCGTATATCTACAGAGGAAGGACTGCGAGGCTTTGAATATCACCTTAAATTGCAAGCTGCTGAATTCATCCCCCCTTACATATGCATGAAGCGACGCTATTGAAATCTCTGCAACTCCCTCACTCTCTCTGCAAGGTTCTGGAAGAATCATCACCGTTTAGCGGGACCCGGTCTGGAGAAGTGAACGTGACGAAATCTTTTTATAGGACTCATCCAAACCGCCGCCGCCTCCTCCTCCTCCCAGCCGGAGCTCCACCAGTTAGTTCATCCTCTGATGGAGGAGAGACGGATTTGTCCCCGTCAAAGGGCTCGGCTCGGCTTGATTAGCCGCGCTCACTGAGCATGCCCAGAAGCAGAGGCCCCGCCGTCGAGAGGCGGAGAGGCATCGGCTCCGGTCGGGGAGGGGTCGGTTAATGAGTGCATGGCGGATATCGCTGCACATTTGCTACGTGCCGCTGCGCTTCGCCCGTGGCGGAGGTTCCCCTGAACCGCGGCTACAGATTTAACATCCGAGGTCCCGAAAACTGCCGTTTGAAATCCTTTTCAGACGCTCGGCTGTGATTTATTTTACAGCGTAATCCAGAGAGGCTCGGACTCACAGCTTCCAACTTTATTTTATTTTATCCAATCAGGGCGTTTGTTCTTCCATTTGGGTTTCTGCTGCTTCTTAAAACGACTCATGCACTTAAAAAAAACGCCCAACATCTTTTGGTAATGAGTTAATGTTTTTTTTTTTTTGGTGTCTAGAAAAGTAGCCATTTCAAAAACTTACAGTGTGCAACGTCATAAATTACCTGGCAACCCAAGCAGAGCTCCAGCATGATTTTACTGCTGCAGCGCTGTACAATGGCTGCTGGAAAAGACAAGTGGCTTGTTATTAACTTACCATCCAGAAACCAGTTGCTGCATTCTTATTGGTTGTGCAGGAGGCCCCACTTCTGCTTTTCAAACATGTACAGCTGTATAACTGTGCATCTGTTGGCAGCCATTTTTCACATGCTTTGAGTTATGGGGGATGGGACCAGCACCTTATTTGGATTCAAAGTATCAAGAGACCCTCCCCATCTCCGCATTATGGGTCACATTATGCAAAATTCACATTTTGCATGTCTTTGTGCTTCCATGTCTTCTGCTTCTGAAAACAAACCCACTCAGGGTTTTTATGGCAGTAAGTCCAAGTTTTTTGGTGTCTAGAAAATGAGCCGTTTCAATAAAACTCCAGAATATAACATCACAAATTACCTATCAACCCCAATGAATCCCCGTTCGTTACCTAGCAACCCCAGCTGAGTTCCAGCATGTTTGGTCAGCTGGTTTTCCCACTACATGCGCTGTACAATGGCTGCTGGAAAAGACAAGTGTTTTGTTGCTGGGTTACCATCCGGAAACCACCGGCTGAAATCCTGTCGATTGTGCAGCAGGAAACATTTCTGCTTTTCAAACATGTGGAGTTGTATAATTTCCATCTGTTTGCAGCCATTTTCTGAGTTAGCAGCAGCTTATTTGGATTCAAAGCGAGATTTAACATTTGATGTCCTGTGAAGCAGGAGGTCCTGACAACTGGAGCTTAAATTCCCTTTCAGACGCTCGGCTGTGATTTATTTTGCAGCGTAACCCGAAGTGGCGTGGAGTGCCAGCCTCGGTTGAAGCCAACACTCGCGGGCTGCAGAGTCATGACATTTTTATGCCCCTCAATAAACACGTCTATTAAAGTCGGATGCCTCGCCTCAGACCGTGACTCGCTCCAGAAGAAGAGCCACATCGTTGCAGAATGCCGCGTTCGCCGGCGGAGCGTTGGCGATCTGGGATGAATTAGCCTCATTGGCTAATCGGCGTGGCTGCCGTTGTGCCGGGAGAGAATTGTGTTTGATTATCTCGCGCCGTCAGGAGAATCTGTGCGCAAGAGGTCGCGGCGGTTTGCTCTGCTTCCCTCAGACTCCAGTAAGCGGAGAGGAGTCGCAACAATTTGTTGCGGGGATGTGAGAAAGGAAACTGTCCACAGATGGATCCTAATCCCTGCGCTGTGAGCTTTTCCTCAAAGAGGGGAAGAAAAATTGCAACACCATTCACGAGCGATTTTCTGCTGATGCTGGAAAGTGACGCTCGTTGGAAACGGCGGATAATTGGGAACCGCCGCGTTCAGCCGCGATCAGCACGCAGGCCAGTGACGACCTCATCATGGAGCTACGATTGACCTGATTGTAAAAGCAGAACCGCTGTGGGGAAGTTCTGACCCAGACCGGATGCAGTGGTACAGATACATCAGGTTTAATAATCAATGGTTATTGTTGATCAGTGGCAGATCGATCAGCTGCTTCGTTTAGCCTTGATTGAAAATGATGGAATCAGTGTTTCAGCAGTTCTGCAGTTTTCTGGGAGTTTGTTTCAGATTAGAGAATAGAAACATCCATCCAACCATCTATTCATTCATTCATTCATTCATTCATTCATTCATTCATTCATCCATTCATCCATTCATCCATCTGTTCATTCATCCATCCATCCTCTCATCCATCTATCCATCCATCCTCTCATCCATCCTCTCGTCCATCCATACTCTATCCATCCTCTCATCCTCTCATCCATCCTCTCATCCATCCATCCATCCATCCATCCTCTCATCCTCTCATCCATCCTCTCATCCATCCTCTCATCCTCTCATCCATCCTCTCATCCAACCTCTCATCCATCCATCCTCTCATCCATCCATCCTCTATCCATCCTCTCATCCTCTCATCCAACCTCTCATCCATCCATCCTCTCATCCATCCATACTCTATCCATCCTCTCATCCATCCTCTCATCCATCCTCTCATCCATCCTCTCATCCATCCTCTCATCCATCCATCCTCTCATCCATCCATCCTCTCATCCATCCATACTCTATCCATCCTCTCATCCTCTCATCCATCCTCTCATCTATCCTCTCATCCATCCTCTCATCCATCCATCCTCTCATCCATCCTCTCATCCTCTCATCCATCCATCCATCCTACTTCGTGTTGTCAGTTTGGTTCTATTAACATCTTTTCTTTGTTCCAGATGTTCAGTAAACCCAGAATCTTGTTGATCCTGATTGGGTTTTGGTTCCATTCAGGCCCGTCAGACCGACCCAGCAGCCTCAGGTGATGAAGGTGATGAAGACGATGTTTGTAGTTTGGAACGAGCCAATCAGAGGCCTGGATCAGTTTCCTGCCCTCCGGATTGGCGGAGCGATCGTAGCTCATCTTGTCCTCCGTTGTTACTGTCAGGTTCACACAGACACAGAGAAACTTAAACTCCTAACATGGAACCAGGTTTTCACTTCTAAAAACCTAAAACTTTTTCCTTAGAGCTTAAAGGAGCTTCGTTTCCATTCCAACTTTTATTTCTGCCCACCTTTACACGAGTTTACCAACTATTAAGTCTCAAACGGACACTCAGAAATCGACAGCATGGACTAAAAGAGACAGGACTGAGTGATGATCCATGTCTGCTGGACAGCTGGCTCCTGGCTTAGCCCCGCTGTGTGGGGACGCCCTCACTGGTCCTGCCAGGAATCATAAACTGAGATAATTATGCGAGAACTCATCACTATGCTGATGTGCCCCATTACATATTTCTACTATTTTTGATTGTTTCTCACGCTTAAAAGCTTCAGATCAATGTAAATTAAAAAAATAATGGAAGAGAGCTAAACAAACTAACCTGAACCTTTTAGTAAATCATGAATGAATTGTAATTTATCTCTTCGGTTTGGTTTCTAAAGCTACATCCAGACCAGATTTATCTTTACCAAACCTTTACAGAAGGTTTGTGCTCGTTTACGTCTAGCGTAAAGCTAACATAGCATTGTGTTTGGTTACGTCTAGCATAAAGCTAACCTAGCATTATGTTTGTTTATGTCTAGCGTAAAGCTAACCTAGCATTGTGTTTGGTTACGTCTAGCGTAAAGCTAACCTAGCATTGTGTTTGTTCAGGTCAAAAGTAAAGCTAACCTAGCATTGTGTTTGTTCAGGTCAAAAGTAAAGCTAACCTAGCGTTGTGTTTGGTTACGTCTAACCTAAAGCTAACCTAGCATTGTGTTTGGTTACGTTTAGCGTAAAGCTAACCTAGCATTGTGTTTGTTTATGTCTAACCTAAAGCTAACGTAGCACTGTTTGTTTATGTCTAACGTAAAGCTAACTTAGCATTGTGCTTGTTTACGTCTAACGTAAAGCTAATCTAGCATTGTTTGTTTACATTTAGTTATAAAGCTAACCTAGCATTGTGTTTGGTTACCTCTAGCATAAAGCTAACCTAGCATTATGTTTGTTTATGTCTAGCGTAAAGCTAACCTAGCATTGTGTTTGGTTACGTCTAGCGTAAAGCTAACCTAGCATTGTGTTTGTTCAGGTCAAAAGTAAAGCTAACCTAGCATTGTGTTTGTTCAGGTCAAAAGTAAAGCTAACCTAGCGTTGTGTTTGGTTACGTCTAACCTAAAGCTAACCTAGCATTGTGTTTGGTTACGTTTAGCGTAAAGCTAACCTAGCATTGTGTTTGTTTATGTCTAACCTAAAGCTAACGTAGCACTGTTTGTTTATGTCTAACGTAAAGCTAACTTAGCATTGTGCTTGTTTACGTCTAACGTAAAGCTAATCTAGCATTGTTTGTTTACATTTAGTTATAAAGCTAACCTAGCATTGTGTTTGGTTACCTCTAGCATAAAGCTAACCTAGCATTGTGTTTGTTTACGTCTAGCGTAAAGCTAACCTAGCATTGTGTTTGGTAATGTCTAACCTAAAGCTAATCTAGCATTGTGTTTGGTCACGTTTAGCGTAAAGCTAGCCTAGCATTGTGTTTTACGTCTAACCTAAAGCTAACCTAGCATTGTGTTTGGTCACGTTTAGCGTAAAGCTAACCTAGCATTGTGTTTTACGTCTAGTGTAAAGCTAACCTAGCATTGTGTTTGGTAATGTCTAACCTAAAGCTAACCTAGCATTGTGTTTGGTCACGTTTAGCGTAAAGCTAACCTAGCATTGTGTTTGGTAATGTCTAACCTAAAGCTAACCTAGCATTGTGTTTGGTCACGTTTAGCGTAAAGCTAACCTAGCATTGTGTTTTACGTCTAACCTAAAGCTAACGTAGCATGTCTGCAGTGAAACATAGTGACAGAAACATTATAAGCCAGGTTTGCATCAGCTCATTTATGCACATTTTGAAACATCACCTTACAAATGTTCCTGGAAACAACAAAATTTGAAATAACTCGACACAGAAAATCTATTTTTAGATATAGTTATATTGTATGAATGGTTGGATTGTGTCCATCCATCCATCCTCTCTCCTGTAATAAACTCTGATCATAAATTTATGTAATTTTACATACGCGATGTGGAGGAGCAGCGTCTCTCTTTTCTTTTTACTTCTACCTTTTCTTCGGCCGGCTGCTTGGTCAGCAGTCAAAACAAATGCAAATCATTCGGCACCGTCAAACCGCATTTGAGCCCCGACGCCCGAGGCTTTGGAGAAACAATCCGCCGAGTCGCCGAAAACTTGTGACCATCATCTGTTTGAGCTGCGAATGCCTGAAAACAGCGAGCCGATTCAGAGATAATTACACAACGTGTAACATCTGAGCTGTAAACAAGCCTGAATTAATCCATTATGCTAAGTGTTGCTTCATCTGAGCTGCAGCGACTGAAGGAGGACGGTGACTGTAAATGTGCCGCTTTACTGTCAGAGTAGAAAGATCCAAACGTTTATTTCTCCTGGGAGCTGAGCAGCTGATAAGAACGTGTCTTTGCCCCAGCGCAGTGTCTGGTTGTCTTTCGGCTGTGATGTGTTCGATGCCGGCCGGGCGCCTCTCTCCTCTCCGCTGCCTTGTTCGCTTTGCTGTAGCGTATTGATCTTGTTCTGGGATTGTTTATAGGACTCCGTGTGTCTAAAAGGAGGGTTATTGATTTCTCTTTTTTTAGGGTTTCCGCCTCAGCAGGACTGAAAATCCAACCAATCAGACGGGAGATTTGGGCCTGAAGACGAAGATCAGGAAGTTTAAAATGGCGTCAAGTGTTTGGTTAAAGAAAAGGGATTAGTTATGATGGAGTAAGTAAACGGTTAGATTCAGCGGGAAAATCCATTCATTCATTCATCCATCTGTTCACTCATTCATTCATCCATCTGTTCATTCATTCATCCATCCATCTATTCATTCAGTCATCCACCTGTTCACTCATTCATTCATCTGTTCATTCATTCATTCATTAACTATCCATCATCCATCCATCCATCCTCTCATCCATCCATCCATCCTCTCATCCATCCATCCATCCTCTCATCCATCCATCCACTCATCCATCCATCCATCCATCCACTCATCCATCCATCCATCCATCCACTCATCCATCCATCCATCCATCCACTCATCCATCCATCCATCCATCCATCCTCTCATCCATCCTCTCATCCATCCATCCACTCATCCATCCATCCATCCATCCATCCATCCATCCATCCATCCATCCACTCATCCATCCATCCATCCATCCACTCATCCATCCATCCATCCATCCATCCATCCATCCATCCATCCATCCATCCATCCATCCACTCATCCATCCATCCATCCATCCATCCATCCATCCACTCATCCATCCATCCATCCATCCATCCATCCTCTCATCCATCCATCCATCCATCCTCTCATCCATCCTCTCATCCATCCATCCATCCATCCATCCATCCATCCATCCATCCATCCATCCATCCATCCATCCATCCACTCATCCATCCATCCATCCTACTTCCTGTTTTCTTTGTTCCAAATGTTTAGTTCATGAATTTAAACCCAGAATCTCGTTAATCCTGGTTGGGTTCTGGTTCCGTTCTGGTCCGTCAGACGGACCCAGCAGCCTCATCATCATCACTTCAATGGCAGCAGGTGATGAAGCCGATGTTTGTAGTTTGGAACGAGCCAATCGGAGGCCTGGATCAGCTTCCTTCCCTCCGGATTGGCAGAGCGATCGTAGCTCATCTTGTCCTCCGTTGTTACTGTCAGGTTCACAGCGACTCTGGCAAGGTGAGCGACACGTTAATGAAATATGGATGCCTGTAAACACAGAGGCCCTCAGTCCTGCCAGCTCTTTCTCTCCCTGCCTCTCTCTCTGTTTTCTTTCGTTATTATTTTCAAACCGCTCCTGAAGTATCGCCACTGTCAGGTGTTTTCACCGGGGTCGCCCTTCACGTCTCCACCCGGCTCCCCATAAACGTCGTTTTCTCCTCAAGTAAGACGCGGGATGAGCAGCTCTGAGGTTTTCTTGTCTGGAAAGGAAGCATCAAAACGCTTGAGGCTGCATTCACACCAGCTCTGTTTGGCTCACTTTAATCAAACTCCGGTTCGTTTGTCTAGAACACGTGTGTCAAACTCGAGGCGCGGGGGCCACATCTGGCCCGCCGTAGCTTTTTATGTGGCCGTCCAGACTCCAGATTACATCAATAAAAGTCCCTCCAGTTTTTCACAAATACGCAAAATTCACACAAAATCAACAGATCCCCACATTTATTCTGATTTTACTGACATTTTTTCTCAAAACTGGCCAAAAACATTAATTTAACCTCACTTGATGTCGAGCTATATATGTGACTGATACAGCAATTAATAAAAAGTCACACATTTAACATAATATATTAGTGCAAATATCGAACAAATTTCTGACAAATATTCCTATATTATCACTACAAAATCTATGATTTTGATTGCAAGAAAACACAAAAACAATCACAAAGTTCGGCTGATCAGTGTGAAAGGATGTTCAACATAATTTCACTTTAGGAAACACCTATTGGATGTTGAAACATCTATTTATTAATATTTTAGCAATCTAATGGTTTTTATCAATATATTCTAGAACAACCGGGCCCTTTGAGAACATTCAGATTTTCGATACGGCCCAAAATGAAAATGAGTTCGACACCACTGGTCTAGAAAGTCCGGTTTGATTGGGGAATCGAACTACAAAAAGGAGAGCTCTTGGTTGAAGTGAATTCTGGTACGGTTCCAGTGCTTGTGTGAACATCAAGCGGATTGGAGACCGCTCTAAAAGCAGGAAGTGGACTAAAACGCAGGGTATTCTGGGTAAATTCAACAAAAACAAACATGCTAGCTTAGCATTAGCATGTTTGTTAGCTTTTACTAAATATAAAGGGAGAAATCCAACAATCTCTCAAATCTGAGCCATGTTTACATTTCCTAAAGAAGGAAGTTGCACTCAGTGTCTATTTTGAAGGTTTTCATGTCATTTCCTTCAGTGGTTCTTGGTGCAGCGCCCCCACAGGCGAGGAGGGGAACAGGTTTTTCAATTAGTTTGGTTTGTTTGACCCAGTGCAGTGTGAAAGCGAACCACAGCAGCTGAAAACGCAGGAAATGTCGTGACTTTGTTCCCAAATCGAACCAAAACTAATCTGTTGTACCTGAAAGCTCGGCCTGGGTTCGGTTGAAGTGAATTCTGGTGCGGTTCGAATGAATATGTGAACAGCAAGCGGACCAGAGACTGCTGCAAAAGCAGGAAGTGGGTAAATACAAGCAGAACCAACCCACAATGCTAACGCTAGCTAAAGATATCGCTCGTTGTTTTTTAACCGAAACGAAAGTGAAATCCTAAAATCCGACGCCTCTCCATTTTTGTTTACATTTTGTGAAGAAGGAAGTTGCGGTCAGTGTTTTTGTGTCGTTTCCTTCAGTAGTTCGTGGTGCAGCGCCCCCCACAGGCGAGGAGGGGAACAGGGTTTTCAGTTAGGTTGGATCGTTTGACCCAGTGCAGTGTGAAAGCGAACCACAGCAGCTGGAAACGCAGGAAATGTCGTGACTTTGTTCCCAAATCGAACCGGGTCTACCGGAGAGAAAGCACCCTAGAATCCCGAGGACAGAATTATCCCTCGCAGGCTGAGTTTTAATGGCGACAGGCTGTTAAATAACCTGCAAAGAGATAAAAAATAATAATAATACGGAGGCGATTCAGCAGCAGTGGTGCAGTCAAGGGCAGCGGTTGCTCATCTCAGCCTGATCTCCTGACAGAACGTGATGCCAAACGCGGTCGTCCCTTTGGCTCGGTGCGCTTTGCGCTATAGGCAAAGAGCTTGATGTTCGCTGGAGAGGACAGGACAGCAGCAGAGTGGATGCTTGGACGGCTTCCAGGGATTAAACTCATGAATCTAACAGCAGCCAGTGGTCATCGTGACACAAACAGTGCATGGGTGGGAACGTGCGCGCAGCACGCTGCGGCTGCTGCTGCTGCTGCGGATCTGGAGGAAACGAGGGAAAGCCGTAAACGCCCGCAGAGCCAGCGAGCGCCCTTCCATCTTGATGCTGCACATTTGATGGGTGCTACATTTTTATTGGAGACGACACACATGCTTTGTGGCTCGTGTCGCTGCGTGGCTCCGCTAAGTGTTTTGAAGAAGAATGTGGCTCAAATGATGAATAAAAGATTTGGGGTTTTATCTCCATGACATTAGGAGATGTTTATATATTTGAGGATTTTTTTTTTAACAGATAATCGTGACCTCGTTATCCTCCCGTCTGAGAAAATTACTTGGATTTACTTTAGACTCTGATTTTATTATCTCGTCATGTGCGCTGAGCTGCTTTTGCAACATCTTGGCTTAATTATGAGGCGGTTTATGTTTGCAGAGTCTGCTGTTTCCAGACCATAAAGGCAGTAAATCCCTAAGCTGGACAGACAGTCGGATTCACTGCAGCGTCTGGATGGAGGGAAGTTTTCAGAGTTTCACCAGATCAGGCCGGAAACGCCGTGAGGTCAAGCTGGTGACGAGCAAGAAAACGGTTTTATCCGTCAGTTAAATCCATCAGTTTTTCCATCTTTCTTCACTATGCGATTATTTTCCGTTTCTCCAAAACATTGTGATTTTATCTGCTCAAACTTTTTCACATTACAGCAAAAAGTAAAAATCCGTTTCAACTCTCCTGTCTCCGTCTGTCACCGATGTTTTTTCTTCTCAGTCCTCGAACTCAAACCGCATTTTAATCCCGTTGAGTTTAATTTCTAATCTCTTTGTTTCGAACTGAATCGTCACTTTTCTTCTCTTCCACGTTGAAAGCCGTTCATGTTTATTCGAGGTTTAAACTCTTCTCGCTGCTTCTCTTCCCCGTTTCCCCCCACCTAGAAGAAGAAAAAGTCAGGAATCACCATGGCAACCAGTGACTCAGCATTTCTTCTGGGTTCCTCCTCAGCCTGATCCTAATCCGTCATGAAATGAACTCAAAATCTTTCACGTCTGGCAGAAGGTGGTCCTTCTTGTTCCGCTTCCACGTTAACCCTTTAGAGGAGTGTGAATGGTGCGAAAGCTTTGTGAACGCCTTCTGCGCCGTCAGCGTGTAAACGCTCACAGTGACGCGGCGGCCATGTCTGAACGCCACACGATGCCTGCCTGACGCCACGTGAATCTTTTCTTCTTTAAACCTTCATGTTGAGGTTTTGTTTTTTGTTTTATAACCTCATTTACCTCATTTGTTTCTATGAATGAGCGGTACCTTCTGTTTTCAGCCCAGACAGTGTATTAAAATGTTAATGTGTTTATTTATTTTTTTTTTTTTTGCCGTCCCAGAAGCTTATGAGGCCACTCTGTGGATCAACAATCAGAGGCAGAAAACAAAAGATTACAGGCTAATCTGGTCAAAGCAGAGCTCTGGACGAAGCATTTATGAGCCGCTTTAGTTTGATTACACTCAAACAGATCCCAGCTGATTGGTTCAGACCCGCAGGAGCAGGAGGAGCTGCTGACCCGTCGCACCATCTCCTGGATTTAAATACAATCAGGACCCTGATAACCTTTCATTATCTGCCTGTACAAACCACCGGCCCCAGCATCCTGCATACAATCACCTGATCAGCAAAATAGATAAATGAGATGAGCTGCAAACACTTGAATTGTTTCGTTTTGTAAAGTCTTAAAGCAGTAAACCTTTAGTGTGAGCCTTTCTTCTACTCTGCCTCATATTTCCCATCATAAATTGCCTCTCATATAAGCTCTTAAAGGGGCAGTACGCATTACTCTCATGTGATGTCTCACCTCCAGGACCTTTGTAACATTTTGGTAACTGCCTACTGGTTTGGGACTAGCTCTGCCTCGTTGCTGTAACTTATAAATAATATGAATACATTTCAGTTTTTCAGTTCTCTACCCACCTCTGTGTAATACTGACACAAATACCAGGGATATTTACTGCAGTACTTACTGCTAAACTAGCTTAGCTAATGTAGCTTTTGTCTGCTAGCTGAGACGGACGTGTACGAGTTCACTACATGTTCTCACTCTGCCAGTCGGCAGAACTTTGTTATTCAAGTGAAGAATGTCCTTCACAAATCCCAAACGTTGACTGTGTGCATCCATTGATTCCCAGTGAAGCTCCTCCATGTTGCACGAACTCTTGCTAGTGAACTATGTCATAAAGACGAGGCAGCTTGTCCACGTTGTTGGACATGTTTCCTTCTCCAGCTCACACGAGTCAATCCTGACAGCAGCCATCTTGTTGATGCATCTTTCTCTTGCTCACTGGTCAAGAGTGCCTACCAAGATGGCGGATCATCTTGGTAGGCACTACCAAGATGATCAGGCTTGTTTGAAATTATCTACAATCATGTTGTTATTTCCACGTACCTGAAGTGTTGCCTTGATTCTTTCATGCATGTATGAGAAATCTTTTAATCGCCATGGCAACCAGTCAGCTGGGTGAACGCAGCTCCTGCAGACTAGCCAGCAGCAATTAGCAAACACCTGGTGGAACTGCTGACGTCACTAAAGGAGCTGCTTCTTAGTGAAACGCTGGTAAAAACGTTGCTAAAGGGTCAATAGAGGAGCCATGCTGTGATGACTTCCTGGAGGCGGAGCTTCAGAAAGAGCAGGTGCTTCTTAAAGGAACAGAGTCCTAATTTTAAGGTTTTATATATATGTCATGTTAAATATTCATAGCATTTTTATAACTGAACAAAGCTACTTGATTATGCTACACAATGATAGAATGTGACTGCTAAACACCTGACACTGCCTCTAACTTTTCTCTTTTGAGCTTTGGATTCTCTGTTTTTTGTTCCCGAGTTTTGTAGATTTTATTCATTAATCTCTACAGATGATGACAAAATTCTTTAAAAAAAAAGTGTCTCAATTCTTCATGAGGCTGTTTGAGTTTTTCACCTTTAGGCATGTGGATGTCATTGTTTTCTTTTTGATGATTTCAGATTTTCTTTTCATTTAAAATCTGTAAATTCAGCTCACAGATGTGTAAAACACGAAGCTTTTAATCATATTGCATGTAAATGTCTGAGTTTAAACACGTTTTCCAGTATTTAGCAAACGGAAATGAATCGGATTTTACAACCTGAAATAGGAAAAGTTAAGTTTTACAGTGTAGATAAATCTCAGTTGAGTTGAACTTTTTGAATTAAATCAACTTTTCGCTGATTTTGCTCTCCGGTATCACGGCCCTTTGTTTGCTCTTCACTGAAATTGATCATTTATTGAATAATCGCGACGCGCCATCAACCAGTTAATCAGTTAAAGTTGAGCATCGTGTTTACGCAGCTTCTCACTATCTGCTCTTTGTTTCTGTCGCTCCATATCTGTGTGTGTGTGTGTGTGTGTGTGTGTGTGTGCGCGTGTGTGTGTGTGTGCGTGCGTGCGTGCGTGCGTGCGTGTGTGTGTGTGTAGGTGGGTGGGTGTGCGTGTTTTTTCCTTTTTTCCTCTCCTCTGCCTGTTCTGCTGGGGGGACTTGTGAATGGCAGCCAATGGGAGGGTAGAGTCCCCTCAGCCTCTCTGACATCCACACAGCGAGAAGTGATGCAGCGCCGCTGAGACGCGCAGTCGGGGCGGAACGACGGGCAACAAAAGCCGCAGCGAGCGGATACTCCGCGATCCGGCGTGCGGGGTTTTTTTCTTGTGCGGGTTTTCTTTTTTACTATTTTGTGCGTCGTGGGAAAATCTCTCTCCGCTGGAATAAACTTCACCCATCAGGTAAGCGCGGATTTGCTTCGCTTTTAACTTCCAAAACGCAGATTAATTATTATTATTATTATTATTGTACATCCCTTCAGCTTAAATATCAACCACGCTCCGTGACATGACAGTGTCCGGATTTTAGCGAGAGGTCCGCACGTCTTTGCAAGCGAGCCTGAGAAGGAGCACCGATGAATGCGCTGTTAAATGAGGATATTTTCGATGCGCATCCAGGTTTCTTTAACTTTTCCGATGCGTATTTCTGCGGGGAAACGCTGCGTGTCCTGCGCCGATCAGCTGCGCACCTTTCCTGCTGGTTTGTCCCCGCTGGTGGCAGATCCACGCCGCGGACAGACTTCAGAGGACGTGGAGTTTAGTCAAGTTGTCTAAAAACACCGCGACCTCCGGGGTTATTGACAAGCACGACCTGCCTGAATGTTTAATGTCCTGCCTGAATAATGCAGCGCGGCTGTAAAAGGCTGTTTTACTTGAGCCTGAGTGATGGCGCGATGTGTGCGGGGAAAAGTTGCCTCCTGGTCGCTCAACCTTTTTTGTAAAAAACTGAGGTAACGTGTCTGATCGCAGCCAAGAAGTGGGATGAGTTTCTGCTTTGAACGGACGGAGTTTACATTTGAAAAGACAGAGAGGGATTTTTTTATTTCATTTTTTTTTATTTCTTTTTAGTTTTTCTGGGTCTTTTTGTTTTTGGATGAAGAACTTCTGAGCGGCTCTGTGAAAGGGAAAGCCGCTCCGCTCCGACCGGAGCAGACGGTCCAGGTTTGAAGTTCAGAGATGAAAGGGACAGAGGTGGAATCTGGCTGATCAAAGTCAAGCAGAGGAACATGGGCGGCGCTGCATATTTAAACCTGCGGGTGTGTGTGTGTGTGTGTGTGTGTGTGTGTGTGTGTGTGTGTGTGTGTGTGTGTGTGTGTGTTTTCCACCAGTACGAACAGGTTAACCGTGTGGAGCATCTCTCTTTCTCCCATATCTCTTCACCCAGAGTGTTTTTGTGGGATTTTCCGACTCCAGATGAAGGGTCAGTGTTGCTCTGACGTCACAGGATGATGGGTTTACCCCTCGGCCAGGCGACTATGACCGGTGACCCGAGCTGATGACATTATTTGTGCTCCAGATGGGCCTCATCGCGCTGTAATGTCGAGCATTTCTAGTCGCCTGCACAGCAGCATCTGGAGCTAATGGAGCCGCTGTGGATCCTAAAAATGATCCGGTTCCCTCCGTGGTTCCGTCTCCGGCCCTCTGGGAGTCGAACCGGGTTTCCAGTGGTCGTGTTTTGGTCGTTTAGTCAACATTTCCTCCATTTGGTGACAAATCAAATGAAGTTATTTGATGGTGTTTATGGAAATGTGACATTTGTTTCTGGTTTTCTCAACGCCTGGTGTCTTTTATGACTCTGTTAGTCGTTTTGATGACGTAGAGCCCTTTGAACTGATTGAGATCAGGATCATGTCCAAAGTTTTTGTGACTAAAATAAAGTAGAAATGATTCCTTCCAGACAGCAGGGTGGAGGTCCGCTCCCCTCAACGACGCAGACAAGAAACAAAAACTGGAATTTGAATCAATCAAGTTTATCTGTGTCACACATTTCAGCAACACAGAGTTAAAAAAAAACAACTAAACACGTCATACAGTCAACAGTTGTGACGGATGTTACATTTTATCAACCGTCATCGTCAAAATCATAAAAACACATAAAATATGTTTAATTTTCCATCTACTGTTGAGCTCAGTGTTTCGGTCATTTTGCTGTTTTCTGGACGTTTCTTCCAGAAATGTGCCTCATGTTTGGTTCTGGGTTTGTAGATTAAATGAGTCACAGCTACACAAACACAAAATGTTACCAAAATCTTCTATTTCAGTTCAGGTATTTTACCCATTTTAGCCAGAAAATTAGATTTTTCTCCCCCACAAGCATCTTTAACACAAAGGAATCCATTGAGTCGCTCTAACCAAAGCTAACAACCACAGCTTATTTTTAACCAGATTAAACATTGTCTTTATTGATTCTTCAAAGGGCTGCACAGTGGTGCAGTTGGTAGAGCTGTTGCCTTGCAGCAAGAAGGTTCTGGGTTTGATTCCCGGCCCCAGTCTTTCTGCATGGAGTTTGCATGTTCTCCCTGTGCATGGTGGGTTTTCTCTGGGTACTCCGGTTTCCTCCCACGGTCCAAAAACATGACTGTCAGGTTAATTGGCCTCTCTAAATTGCCCCTAGGTGTGAGTGTGTGTGTGCATGGTTGTGTGTCTCTGTGTTGCCCTGCGACAGACTGGCGACCTGTCCAGGTGACCCCGCCTCTCGCCCGGAACGTTAGCTGGAGATGGGAACCAGCAACCCTCCCGACCCCACTGAGGGACAAGGGTGAAAGAAAATGGATGGATGGATGGATGGATGGATGATTCTTCAAACTGTCTGGTTTCCTTCTACAGTCCAGTAACGTTCATGTTGCTTATTTGGAGCTAACTTAACTTTAGGCGTTTGTGTTTTCATGTCTGAATGATTCATAGATCAGAGTTACACTGCAAAAACACAACATGTTACTTCAAGTATTTCTATTCTTCTTTTAGTGGAAATATCTTAGTACATTTGAAATAAAACAAAACTAACCCACAAGTTCCTTTTCAGCTGGTGTTGAGTTTTGATTTAGTTTTGATTTAAAACGTAAAAATTTTACTGGCAGATTATTTCACCTATAGAAAGAATTTAAATGAAATAATCTGCTATTTTTCATCAATACTAATGAATGACTGACTTAAAATAAAAATATTTTGCTTAAAAGTTACTTGTGAGTAAATGTTTTCTCATTTCAACATATTTGCAGTGGAAACTGAACCAAAAATACTTGGTGAGCTTTTGTGTTTTTGCAGTGCAATCCTTGTGTCTCTAGAGATTTTCACAATAAAACATCTTGGATTAAAATGTCTATGCTGCAAAAATTAATCTTACCAAGTATTTTTGGTCTAGTTTCTAGTGAAAGTATCTAAGTTCACTTGGAATGAGACAAAACTAACTCACCAGTAACATTTCAGGTAGAAATAATTGCTTGTTTTGAGTCAATAATTTGCTAAAATTGATGAAAAAGTTCAAGTTCCACTGGTTCTTGTTGTAATCTGTCAGCTGAACGAGAACTTTTTCATCAATATTAAGAAATTATTGACTTAAAACAAGCTGAAGAGTTAATTGTAAGTTAGTTTTATGCTCATTCAAGTGTAAATTAGACAAAAATCCTTGGTGAGACTTTGTGTTTGTTGACATGTGGCCTAAACGTTTGCTCATCAAGCAGAAAGCAATCCTTGTGGTTGTATTGGTGGTTTGAGGGCATAAGACTTTTCCTTCATGTGACAACAACCCATGATTCTCGTGTTCTCTGTCTGTATTCCTCATAAGTTCAGGAAGTTTCTCCAGTTGATGTTTGGGTTTCCTCACAGTTAGAGTAGCAACTTCCTGACTCCATCCATGAGACAGTTTCCCTTCAGAGACGTCTCAGTGGAGCAGTAAGGACTCCAGAAAGTGTCGTAAGTATAGATGTACGTCTCGCCTTTTAATACGAACTCAAACAGGAAGCGGAAACTCTGACGTGAGTTCATGGATTAATCAATATCACGGCCTACTGGGCCGTGTTTGGTTACCTCAATGGGTTTTTGAGTGAACAAGTAAGGATGTGGGTTGAATGTTTGAGGTTTTTAGAACCAAACAATTCGGAAAAGACAATTAGGAAGCAGTAAAGTCAGTGTGTTGATGTTACTGCAAAGATTTGAGGACTCTTAGCAGACGATACGTTGTTCCACAAGTTATTGCAATAAACAATAATATTGTTTTGAGGCCAATTTAATGTGATATAATAATAAAGTAATAATTGACCTGGTATTAGTCTATCATGCGATCAATTGATTTATTGTTTATTTTTAAAAAAATTTTAATTATTTTGTTCAGACAGGGTTTAAATAATTTTGGGTTTTCTGTTATAGTTTAGTTTTATCTTGTTTTACTTCATTTTTAGAGTGTTCGCTAATTTTTAGAATTAAAGGATCAAAGTATTTTGATTATGTTTACATCAGTAGGGTAATAAATACTCAATAGAATAAACCATTTTCAATCAATCAATCAATCAATCAAGCTAATTAGCAAAGCACATTTCAGCAACAAAGCAGTTCAATCATAAAAATGTAAATCAACAACCTACTGAGAAACCAAACAAACATTTTGATTTGTTCCATCATCAAAATCATAAATTCACATCAAATATGTTGGTCAATCTTCCACTGATTATGGTTCAAAAGTTTTTATTTTCAAAAAATGTTTCCAGTTATTAAACAACCGACTGGCTTTGGCGTTTCATCCCAACTTCTGCCGTCCGCCATTTTGTGGACAAGCATAAGTGTCGCCAGGAGGAAAAAAATTATTTCAAATGTATTAACTGAAAAGCTAATACATAGATTCATAAACACGAAAATAAAGAATGCTATGTTTCAGTTAGCTTGAATAATCCAGTTAGGTTTAGTTTTCACCATTTAATTACCGTCTTTATTTATCTGGGTCGTTAGGTGAACATGTGCACCATGTGAGCTGGGAGGTAAGAATCCCTCGGAGACGCATGTTGCCCGTTTGAGGGCATTGGTCAACATTTCCTTCATGTGATGAGAAGCTGGAGTTGCTTTGTTGCGTTGATCATGAGGCTTCGTTTGACCGTTGGAACAAATTTCCTCGCAGGCAGAGTGGGAACTTCATAACTCGGTCTTTGCCTAATGAGACGGATTCCCTTCAGAGACGTCTATTTATGGCGCGGTTGGAACTGTAATTGGAGGGAAAGCAACCTAAAGGGAAGAGATGATATTCGTCTTCTCATGCGTGACATGAAACGGTAACATTACTGTTGCTATGGGCAACGGACTCCACAATGTGGAGAGAGATTTGGGTCACTGACTGCGTTTTCATTACAAATGTGTTTGCTAAACTTCGCCGATATTCCGCTAATGTTGGAAAAAAATCTAATTTGTCAATTAAGGAGTTTCCAATTAAATAGGAAACATAATTAAAATTACAAGTGAACAAGTTTGATCATGCAGAAAGTCATTAAAGATCATATTCCAACCACTTCCTGTCGTCTTCTTCGTCATTTCTGCCAGTAGCATCACCTTGTTGTTGATCTACGGAGATCACATAACAATTTTTTTTCACAGAAGTTTGACGTCTTTACTCACGATTCCGATTTTGTTTCAAAGATTTCAGACTTTTCTCCTCAAAATCTTGAAAATTTTTCTCAGAATTTTGACTTTTTCTTTAAAACTGACATTTTTCTCAAAATTTGCATTTCTTTTTAGAATTCTGACTTTTTTCTAAAAAAAATACAAAAACAAAACATTTTTGGTGTTTTAGTTTTTCTCAGAATTCTCTGATTTTAAAGTCAGAGTTATAATTTCTTCAATTTATTTCAAAATCCAAACAGCCAAACATTCATATGTGTCGATGCCAATTATGTTATTATTATTTTTGCTTTGTGTAGGTAAACTCCAATTACACATAATTAAACTCATAAATGTATTTACTTAATGAGCAGACAGAGATGCTAGTTTTAGGTAAAACTGATGAACAGCGGTTCAGGATGGGAGTCCAGAGTTTCGTTATGAAATCACTTGGATTGCTGTTATTTGGGTGTGAGACGGGAGTAGATGGCTGCCAATGTTGAATAGTACAAGCTGCCAGCATATTTATTTTTTATTTTTTTAATTTTTATTCCCCCTCCTCTTAAACTTTGGCTTGGCTCCACAGCTTTTCTAATTATGAAGTGTCTGAGAAATTGCTTCACAACCAGTAAGCCAGCAAGCAGTCGAACTGAATCACCAACAACAGCCTGACAGACACACGGAGTTTAGCGAGCTTTTTCTATTTTTTAAAAATGTATTTTTATTGGGCAAACACATTCCTGCGTTCCCTTTAAACTGGAGGATTCACACATTCAGAGGGAGGCAAACAAACGACGTACAAAAGAAGAAAGGTGTTCGGTTCTCCGCGCGCTTCTCAACACAATTTAACAAGATATATTATTGAGCCAGGAGGCGGCGGAGAGCCAGCAGTGGGCTGCAGTCTGACAGGGGCAGATAGTGATTTACAACAAAGCCCCCTGGACCGTGGCACAATTTCAGAGACGCGGAAATGACACTGCTGAAGCAGGCCATGGAAGTCATTTCTTACCTTATTTCACCTGAGGACGTTTATCGTATCGTTTATCATTTATCGCAATAAATTTCTCACCCTGATTCATCGTTTCTCAAGATAAATTCCAATTAAACCTGTTGAATGTGGGTTTTTTTTAAAGAACCTTAATACATTTTAAAATTTGAAATGCGGTTTTGATTTACAGCTTAAAGATGTAAATCATGTATTTTTTTTATTTATGTGACTGGAGTCCTACACTGCAAAAACACAAAATCTTACCAAGTATTTTAGGTTTAGTTTCTGGGGGAAACATCTAATCTTTACTGCACTTGAAATAAGATACAACTAATGTGTGTCCTTGTCAGTTAGTTTTGTCAGTGCCGTTGCCTAGCAGCCCCATGGAAGCCCCACCCGTTACCTAGCAACCCCATGGAAGCCCCACCCGTTACCTAGCAACCCCAGCAAAACCTAGCCACCCCTCAAAATAGAACAAACTAACTTACAAATAACTTTTTAGCAGCATATAGGAGTGTTTTTAAGTCAATAATTTCTCAGTGTTGATTTCACTTATCGCATTTTTACATGTAATAATCTTCCAATGGAACTAGTATTTTTTTTTTAAATCAATATTAATGCATTATTGACTTAAAACAAGCTTTTTTGTCTTGCTCAAAAGTTACTGGTGAGTTAGTTTTGTCTTATTTAAAATGTACCGAGATATTTTCTCTAGAAACTAGACCAAAAATACTTGGTAAGATTTTGTGTTTTTACACTGAAGCATTTTTAATGGTTCACTAAACTTTTTTTCAATTTGCTAAACGTATAATAACAAATAATCACAGGCAACATTTAGAGATTTATCTTAAAACACATTTCAAATCCATAAATGTGAACATATTTCCTTAGCAACTAAATCTAAACTTTGTGGATGAAGTCAAATATTTCCAGTTGCTTTTCACATCTTGAAATGTTCCCATAATGTTCTTTCCGATTTTTTGCCATTTCTTCAAAGTATAAAGATGAAATTTTATGTCACATTTCCAACAGCTTGAACTTCACAAACAAGGTTAAGTAAAGTGGATCAATCAAATACATCAACTATAAATCATATATCAAATCAGATTTATTAAAACGCGTTAAAAATGCAACGACAGATAAACAGCTGTAAGAAAGTATTTGGAAAAATGTCTTTTGTAAGTGAAACTAATCTTCCAGTGGATCTTTGACTCAAATCAAGCTGAATATGTTGCTCAATAGTTACTTATATGTTGGTAAGATTTTGTATTTTTGAAGTGTCGTTTCACAGTTTGTTACTCTCTTGTGTTTTTATTGTGAAAATCACTTTGGAGTCCCTTGTTACACTTCAAAAACACAAATTCTGACCAAGTATTTTTGGTGTATTAGTTTAACGTACACGTAACTTTTCAACGACTTATAGAAGCTAGTTTTGAGTCAATAATTGCTTAAAAGTGTGTTTTTGGAGCATATTACAAGTGGAAGTCTTTCAAAAAGAAGTGATAAATAAATAAATAAATACTTTCCAGCACTGTAAAATATTGCGATAAAACTTTGACGTGAACCAGAACACCCTGAACGTCCAAGGACACCAAACATCCCACCTGTGTGTTAAAATCGTAATCGATTTCTGGGCGCTGCTAAGACTCCGGATTGGATTTGGAATTAAATCTCTGTATCCAATATGAGGTTTGGGCGAGGCGGCGGCGGCGGGGGCAACAATAATCACCTAATGGTAGAAATCACAAGTCGAGATCACTATCAAAATCTCATCAGCCGTCCCTGGCTGCAGGCTGAGCTCGCCGCCGAATTTCATGGAAATTTGTCCGTGGGTTTCCGCAGACGCCACGCAGACACTCAGATTAAGTGACGGAGGTGAAAATGCAACTTCCTGCAGAGGTAAAAATGTAACGCACACCCTAACGTGTTTGTATTTCGTCCAGATTTCCGGCTGCAGAGCTCAACGTTTCTTTCCTTTTTCACTAAGTCAGGAAAAGCGGAGCTGGAAATCCCATTCGGAAGTCATTTCTTGAATGTTTTGGCGCTGTTGCCTTCAGGTAGGAAGAGTTTGAGTGAGTGCAGCAGACAGATCATGTCCGCCGGTCCTGCCCCCCCTCCACTCCTTTACTCTTCTCTAGTTGGATTCCTGTCTGAGCAAAGCCCAGAGGCTTAACTCTGGCTGCAGTAAGTGGACTGAGGAACGCTAAACACTATCTGGGGGAGGCTGCTGAACATGACAGCCAGTTAATAAGAGTACGGAAGAAGAGAAAGGAGGAGGAAAGACTCGGTGCAGGCATGAAGACGACGGCAGCAATCATGGAAAATATCGCGGTTTTATGGCTACAATGCTGCTCTGCATTTCTTTAGCATCGGCCATTTGATTCTTAGATGTTTGCTGATTTATGGGTTGAGCTTAATGCCAATATTCTGCTAATGTAAAAAAAAATAATAATAATTTTGCAATTGCTGCTGTTTCCTTTAAATAAGAAAGACGATTAAATAAGTTTGTCATGAAAAAACATTCATCCTCTGACCTGAGTTTTTTAATTTGGCGTGTTTCTGCTAAGCAAATTTATTTTTGTAATTTAAATTTGTGTATTTTTATGTTAAATAAAAAAACAGCTAAAGTCAATTCTAAGCATCTTTTAGGTCAAAAGTTGTAATACTGAAATTTTATTTGCCTCTAATGTGTGCTTTTATACTTTCTTGTTTAATTTTTGGCAAGTAATCAAAAGAAAACTTTTGAAATTAAGAATTTTCCAAATATTTTTCCCAGAAAATTCATAAAAAAAAATTGAGTTTTTTTCTAGAAAATTTGTGACTTTTGGAGCTCAGAATGATTTTTGTTTTATTCCTGGAAAATTATAGAGATTAATCTCTAAATCTCAGCATTTTTTCTAGCAAGTTTGTGACTTTTCAAATTCAGAAATTGTTAATTTGTGGATTAAGAAACGTCTGAGGTTTTTTTTTTATAGAATAATATTCAAATTTCAGTTTTTTTAAAAAAAGTTTTTGACTTTTCCAATGCAGAAATTTAATAAAAATTTCAAAAACATATTTTTTCAAGAAAATTCTGAACTTTCCAAGCTCCAAAATTTACATTTTGTACAAAAAAGTACAAAATGTTCTGTAGAAATATACTCCTTCTTTTTTTCTAACTACAATGGACCCGATACACCGTCACACCCTCAAGAGTTTATTTTAACAAATGCGACTTTATGATTGGGACGTTTTTGAAGTGGCTCATTTTCCAGACACCAGAAAACATTAATTTCGAAAAACTGTTTTATATGGAAGCATGAAAATGTGCAAAATATAAATTTTGCATAGTAGCCTCTCTTAATGAAATAAAACAAGCTCCTATTTTTTGCTGAAAAGTTGCTTATAAATTAGTTTTGTCTTATTTCAAGTGCACTGATTTATTTGCACTTGAATACTTGGTGATGGTTTCTGTTTTTGCAGTGTAAGTCTTGAAGCCAGTGCCCAGACTTGACTGTCTGAATATTGGGACGTTTCTCAGTAAATCAGAGTTGGTCAGGTTAGTGGGGTAATATTGGTGGCTGGTTGGTTGGAGGGTAAAGGTCGATGAGGAAGAGGAGAAGGGATGAAAACGGAGGTAGAGTTTAGAAACGGGGAGAAGGCGGTAATGATGCTTGCTTTGCTTCAAGAGCTGTCAACTTCAGGCAGCGCCGGCTGCTGGGACTCTATAAGACGCCTTGCGACTTTAACCCCTCACACGCTGGCAACAGCCCGTAATTACGCGTGTGTGTGTGCGTGTGTGTGTGCTGTGACTCGGCGTGTCAGTTTTTCTTGGCAGCAGTGAGAGCAGAGTGATGTGATTTTCCCTCTAACAGCCTCCAGGAGTAATGATCCAGGTTATCTGGGATGACGTGGAACACCTCAACCCGCCGGCCATCGGATCGCCACAAACCGGCCCGGCAGCTGCAGGGAGACGGTGTGTGGTGGCGCCGCCGCCGCGTGCGACCACCCCTCCGCCCCCATCTGCCTCTGTGGATAATAGTCTGCTGTCTGTGCTGTGAATGATATCTGGACTCTATTGGAGGCCTCTTCACAGTGTGCTGCACAATGCCTCGTCTTTATTTGTCTCTGCTAGCCGTCGTGCTAGTTGCTGCAAATGAGCAGGCAGACGCATCAGCAGAGCTGCTGTTTACTGTCAGTCCCCAGAGCTAACTAAGTAGCTCAGTACCAGATAGTTACCAGATAGGTCAAAGCTACCTGAGCTACCTGAGCTATCAGAGCTACCTGATCTACTAGAACTACCAGAGCTACCTGAGCTACTTAGTTACCAGCTAGCTCTGGTACCTATCAGGTAGTTACCAGAGCTAGCTGACCTATCAGAGCTACCTGATCTACTAGAGCTACCAGAGCTACTTAGTTACTTCTGTAACTAAGTAGCTCAGTAGCTCAGGTAACTAAGTAGGTGTGAAGTAGCTGATAGTTACCAGAGCTACCTGACCTATCAGAGCTACCTGATCTACTAGAGCTACCAGAGCTACTTAGTTACCAGGTAGCTCTGGTAGCTATCAGGTAGTTACCAGATAGTTACCAGATAGGTCAGAGCTACCTGTGCTTCCTGAGCTACCTGAGTTATCTGCTATTGGACTTTTGATTCTCATAATTGTGATTTGTTTCATTTTATAATGATTATTAATATTTTTGTCTTAAAATTTCTGACTCTTTTGCCTCAAATTCTGACTTTATTTTGTCCAAGTTCTGAATTTAATCTTAAAACTCTTAGACATATTTTCATTTAAATTGATAAAAACTAAACAGCTTTTGTTTTTCCACTCAAAATTCACTTTTCTCCGATTTTTTTTTCCTGAAAATTTTTATTTTAATCTTAGAATTTTGACTTTTCTCAAAATTTTCTCAGAATGATTTATTTTTTTCTCTCTGTTTTGAAATTAGTTCGAAGTCCTGCCTTTTTTTCCCTCCCCCAATTTTAGTTTTTTTCAAAATGTCATTGTTTTTCTGAAAATGTTGACTTTAAAAATCCTGATTCGTTTCTCAAAGTACAGAAATGATCTAGCTGTCTGGGCCGGGCCGGGTTTTGCGTGGATCCAGGTGGTTTGCTGCCTTCGGGTTTTGCGGCCGTTGTTTCGGCGTTCCTCCCTTTGACAGGTGCAGGATATCTGGTCTGCAGGCCAGATATCCTGCACCTGTGCCTCACATCGTGCGGCACAATGCCTCGTCTCTTGTTTGATTTTACAGTCGCACTGCTAGTTGCTCCAAATGAGCAGGCAGACACAGTAAGCAGAGGTCCTGTTTGCTGCCGGAGCCAGAGAAAGGAGAGGTTCTGCTATTGTTCTGCTGCCTCTCCGATCATCAGGACGGCTCATTGTCCTGGTAGACCGAAACGCTACCTGTCGAATCAAAGCGAGCGCGCCGCGGAGGGACCGCGTATTCCTCTGGGAAGGACACAAAGCAATAACAACATCAGGCTTGTGTTTCAGGCGGCCGTCTCTCCGCCGGCAGGAGGAACCCGTCCCCTTTGTGGAAAGGTCACCGCCGCCGCCAAACTCATGACAGACTGACAAACGGACGTGGTTTGGGTCTGCGAGGCCTCCAGTTACTGATGGATGCCGGAGACAAGCGGGGCAGGAGACTCCGAGTTGAGCCTCGCCGTCTGCCGTAGTTCTTCTCGCTTGTCTTTAATTGAGTTTGATCGAATGAAGGCGACGTCAAACTCGGGTTATTGTTCGCCTCGGGGCAACGCAGCAGAATTCAATCTATTGTTGGGGGAAGATGCCGGCGGAGTTTCTTTGAAATGGGAAAACTGCATTAAACATTCCACTTGTATTAATTACATTGTGGCGCTCATTAGCATGGCGGCTCCTCGGAGCGGCAGCATCGGGGGGAACCGTCCAAACCCGAGGCAGGTCGGCTGAGTGTGGAGCTTTGTGACCGGGCCGTCGGTCCGTCAGCCACTCACCGTCCAATCGATCGGAGCTGTAATTCAGTCTGATGGTTGGGCCACCAGCTGCCAGGTGCGGCCTGATCTTCCGTCAGACTTTCCAGCTGTTCCACACTAACCCTAACTATCTATGTGAAAAACCAGAAGCAGCTCAATAATTTCCATTTGAAGGATTTATCGTCTTGCTCTTTCTACCAGAAACTGGATGATGAAAGTCTTTGGCCTCAACCAGGACAGTTTTGTTTGGAGACTCCACGTTTTGTTCATTCTTTCTGAATATTTAAAACGTCCAGCGTTAAATGTTTGGTACATTTTAAAGTTTATTGATCTTTGAGAATGTGATCCTGCATTATCGTTTATCGCGATAAATTCTGGGTTAATTTATCATCCAGCAATATGTGTTATTGTCAGGAGCCCTGAAACCTTTAGGCTGCATTCAAACAGCAGCCAAATGTGACCCAAACCCAACTTCAGTCTGAACGATGACGGTTCTGATGTCAGATATGCCTCATGATTCTGCACCGGATGAAGCCGGACGCAGCAATCTGGACGAAAAACGGCTGAAATTTGTTTTTATTGCAAACAGTTTTAATTTCTTCATGTTATAAGTGGAATAATCTGCCAATGAAACCAGAATATTTTCATCAGTATCAACTTAAAACAAGCTCCTCTGTCTTACTGGCAGATTATCTGCTAGTTAGTTTTGTCTTGTTTCAGGTGTATGAAGGCATTTCCAGTAGAATCTGTAAAAATACTTGGTAACATTGAGTTTTTTCAGTGCATGTGGACGGGTGCGACAGTCAGACGCGGTGAGGAGCCTCCCTGGTTATGTTTAGCAGGAACTCCCAGCCAGTGTTTAATGTTGAGAGGGCGCTGACAGATTTAAGTCAACAAACACGTTAAGGCAGCGGAGGTGTGTGTTTACTGCTCCCTGCCACCTCGTGAGGAGGTGTGTGTGTGTTTACATGGACAGCAGGACGGATTATTTTTCCCGCTTTTATTTATCGAACCACAGGCAGGTCTTCGGTGTGCGGGTTGCTCTTTTTCTCCCGGTGATTGAGTTCGTGTCTGCGTGTGCGGCGAGCGCGTCTGGAGGAGGTGGCGGTCGGTACGCCGACCCGTAAGTCATCAGACCAGATCGAGGCGGTGAGGTCTGCTTCCCACAGTCCTGGAGGAATCTCAGGAAAATGGCATTTTTCTGCCTTTTTTCCCCTCATATTTCCAACTTTTTTCTTAGGATTCTGAGTTTTACTGTCAAAAGTCCAAATTATTTTCAAAATTCTGACTAACCTTACAATTCCGACTTATATTGAAAATTTCTGCTTTTTTTTCTCAGAATTCCGACGTCTCAAAATTCCAACTTTTTCTCTCTAAACTTTGAGTTCTCTCAAAATTCCAACTTTTTCTCTCAAAATTCCGACATTTTCTCTCAAAATTTCAACTTCTCTCAAAACTTTGAGTTCTCTCAAAATTCTGACTTCTACTCTCAAAACTCCGACTTCTTTCAAAATTCCGACTTTTTCTCTCAAACTTCCGACTTCTCTCAAAATTTCAACTTCTCTCAAAACTTTGAGTTCTCTCAAAACTCCGACTTCTTTCAAAATTCTGACTTTTCTATCAAAATTCCGACTTCTACTCTCAAAATTCCGACATTTTCTCTCAAAATTCGGACATTTTCTCTCGAAATTCCGACTTTCTCTCAAAACTTTGAGTTCTCTCAAAATTCCGACTTCTTCTCTCAAAATTACGACTTTTTCTCTCGAAATTCCGACATTTTCTCTCAAAACTTTGAGTTCTCTCAAAATTCCGACTTCTACTCTCAAAATTACGACATTTTCTCTCAAAATTACGACTTTTTCTCTCAAAATTATGACATTTCTCTCAAAATTACGACTTTTTCTCTCGAAACTCCAACTTTTCCCAAAATTCGAACTTTTTCTCTCAAAACTCCAAATTCTTTTCAAAATTCTGACTTTTCCTCTTAAAATTCAGACATTTTTCCTGAAAAAGTGTCCGTCTGTGTTCACACGGAGAGCAGGACGGATTATTTTTCCCGCTTTTATTTATCGAACCACAGGCAGGTCTTCGGTGTGCGGGTTGCTCTTTTTCTCCCGGTGATTGAGTTCGTGTCTGCGTGTGCGGCGAGCGCGTCTGGAGGAGGTGGCGGTCGGTACGCCGACCCGTAAGTCATCAGACCTGACCGAGGCGGCGTGGGTGGGAACCGGGCCGCGGGGGGAGGGCGGTGCAACGCGGCGCTGTCTGACACGCGTGTGGAACGGGGCTGACAGGAAAAGTTGACAGATGCCTCGCTGACGTCCATTATTTATGAGCGTGAGGAGAAGCACGCTGCATTTCCCGCTGCAGGTCAGGTTCTGACATCGTTCTGTGCGCCGGGTGATGAGCCAGCAGCTGAATACATATGTCCACTTTCTGACTCAAATGCACAAACAGGAGGTCTGAGGAAAGGTGGCGAGTTTCCCTCAGGTTTCACTTCCACACATCGGCTCTCCAAGTTATTAATTAGACTTTACGTTCCTGTGACGTCCACCACGCGGCTAATTCAGGCTTTTATTACACAAACACAGAATCTTACCAAGTATTTCTATCTAGTTTCTTGTGCAAACATCTTTGAACACTTGAAATAAGACAAAACTAACTTACAGCAAGATTTACAAACTTGTTTTAAGTCAATAATACTTTAGTATTTATGAAGAAATACTGGCTCCACTGCAGGATTATTTGACTTACAAGGGAAAAATGTTTTAAGTGAAATAATCTTTCAGTTGAACTCGTACATTATTTTAATCAATATTAAGAGATTATTGACTTAAAACAAGCTCCTACTTTTAAATCAGCCTCTAAACGAAACACAGGAAGTCCAGCTGGACGCTGACCAGCCCACAAAACGCCAGGAATCAAACGAAAACACAAGATATCTGCAGAATAAGCTAACGTAGGCGGCTTGTTTGCTCTAATAGCTAAAGCTAACACCGTTAGCTAGAGCTAACACCGTTAGCAGGAGCTAATGTGAAGCCAAAACCAACTGAAAGATGATTAATTGTTGATAAAAGTTGCAATGAATCATCTATAAGTGTTTGTAACAAACCATTCTGATATATTTGAGGAAACGTTTTGACGCTTATGCTAACCGTGAATAGCTCTTTGTAGCGCCCAGATCAGCGTTTCCAGCTACACAAACACAAACTTTTTCTCTCCTCTTCCTCCTCATCTTCATTTCCTCACTGCAGTTCAAACTGAAAGGGATGAATGTCACTCATTGCTCAAAAACTACAGTTCTGGCTAGCTGGCGCTAGCGCTGTAGCACCTAGCATATAGCGTAAACAATATGGCGTCGTCCGCGTGACGCGTTTTTGTTTAAATTTATAATAACCAAACATTTTACTATATTTCGCTCAAAATTAACTTTTTTTCTCAGGTTTCCAATTTTTCTTTCTCAAATTCTGACTTTTTTTTTCTCAAAATTCAGAATTTTACTCCCAAAATTCTGACTTTTACTGTCACAATTTCAGCTTTTGGCAGTTCAAATTACAGTTCTGGCTAGTCGGCGCTAGCGCTGTAGCATCCAGCATGGAGCGTAAACAACATGGCGTTGTCTGCGTGACGCTTTTTAATTCAAAATGATAAAAACTGAACAGCCTGCTGCATTTCACTGTGTCGTTCTTACATGTTTCTCAAAAGGTGTTTTATTAAAACTGATGTGCGCCGTTTACCGGACGTTAGCTTGACGTGAAGCTCCATGTTTGAGGTTTTGGTCAGAGAAACCACAAACATGTCCTCCCTTCTTCTTCTCCTCATTCTCCTTCTTCTCCTCATTCTCCTTCTTCTCCTCATTCTTCTTCTTCTTCTTCTCCTTCTCATTCTTCTCCTCATTCTCCTCCTTCTTCCCCGTTGGGATGAGTGGCTTGGCGGTTCCTGTATGCTTGCTTTATAGACTGAAGCGCCGTCTTCCCGTCCTTGTCGTCGTAGAGGATTCAGCTCATAAAGCAGCATCATGATTTGCAATAAGCAGAGTTAGGGTAGAGTAATGAAGGCGTAAATCAACTGAACCCATCTCTCCTTTCTTCTTCTTCTTCTTCTTCTTTTAATCGGATGCTGGCAGTTTCCCTCCCTTCTGTTCTGTCCTCCTCCTCCTCCTCCTCTGCTGCTGCTTCTTCCTCGCCTCTCTCTGTTTGCAGTAATGGAAACCCTGGCACTCTGTAATAAAGCCGAGCAGTATTAGTAAACAGTTTCAGCAATCATTATGCCTGGTCTGACTGCTTTATTTTTTGTTTGCGAGGTATTTCTTCACCTCGCCTGGCGCTGAGGTTGAAGGGGGGGCGGGGGGGGGGCCGTTAATGAATGAGAAAGGAATGAGGAGTATTTAAGTCCGGGCCGGGAGACGGAGAATCAGGGGCTGTTCTTCGGGCCGCCTCATAAGAACGCCTTTGTTTTCTGCGGGACTTTGGGACAAAAGCCTTCCCTTTTCTGTCAGAGGCAGCTCTGGGAATGTAAATGCAAATGTGCAGCATACAAGCTGTGCAAAAGAATCAATCAAGCATCCGTGGCAGGAAACATAATGCCCCCCCAGCCCCCCCCAGCCCCCCATTCTCCGAATAAAGCCGAGTTCCTGTTCAGTCTGGAAAGAGACAGAATTTGATTTCAGCGTTTTTCAGGTCTGGATGCATGTAGAGAGAGAAATATTTGTGTTGTTTTCTTCTCTCATGTATCATCAGTCAGTGAGCAATGCATTTATTTATATAGCAGAGCACTGCAAAAACACAAAACCTTACCAAGTATTTTTGTTTAGTTTCTAGAGAAAATATCTTGATGGACCTGAAACAAGACAAAACTAACAGAGTAACTTTGCAGCAGGATAAAGGAGCTTGTTTAAGTAAATAACTCCTTAAACTGCAACTTTTTCATCAATATTAAGGATTTATTTTCTTAAAACAAGCTCCTAATATTTGCAGAAAAGTTTCCTGTTAGCTAGTTTTGTCTTGTTTCACACGTACTGAGATATTTTCATTAGAAACTAAACAAAAATACTCAGTAAGATTTAATTTACCCCCATGTCTGTTAGCATCACCACTGCTGGAAAACACGCGTTTAGTTGTTGACATTCTTGTTGGTTGTGCAGGAGGCTCCACTTCTGCTTTTCCAAGTTGTACGGCTGCGTAATTGCGCTTCTGTTTGCACATGCGAGTGTAAACGTTGAGCAGCTTGTTTGGATTTAAAGTGACAAAAACCTCATTCTGACTAAACTCTCATCATTCTTGTGGCAGAAATGTGATTTTCATGTTTTGTGTAGGCCGCAGATTTTTCCTAACCTCTTTCAGGAAGTGTAATAAGGTTCGAGGAGGAGAGGAAGGAAAAGCCGACCTCGGGGGGGCAGCGGGAACGTTTCACGTAGAGCCGTTCGTTTACGTCGCAGTGGGATTACTCCCCTCCATGTTGCCGCTCAACTCCGGCCGGCCTCTGCGGACGCCTTAATGCCGTATCGATTGTTTTTCTGCGCCGCTTCAGCTGGACCGGCGGCAGATAGCGAAGGAAGCGACACCCTGTTTTTGACCGGTCGCTGCTGATCGAGCATCTGAAAGCAGCAACAGTCCAGGTGTGAAATGGAAGCAGAAACCGGTGGCTTGATAAGGCGGCCGCTGTGACAGCGGGCGTCCTCCGCGCCCGGAGCCCATATGGCCGACTGCAGCGCCGCTCTTTAACCTGAAAGGTTGCGGCTGTTGTTAAGCTAACATCCCCGCCCCCAGAGGAGGCTGGTAATTACAAACAATCTGGAATCCGGGGGAAAAGCGAGCCTGATTAAAGATGTGTGCACTGCGAGGTTCAGAGGCCGTGGAGCGGCTCGGGATTCGGACGCTAACGTAAATCAATCAGGGCTCTGTTCCTCATTACAGGCAGAGAAAAACAACCTGGGCTTCATTCTGCGTTTCCCGTCAGGAATAATAAACCGAGGGAGAGAAAACTCAGAGTTTAGCTCCTGATTGTCAGTAAGACGAGGCGCAACTTTACTGAAGTTTACCTGCTGGAGCAGAAACGAGCAGCAAAACACGAACGACTGAAGTTTATTTATCACTTTACTGCAAAAACACTAAATCGTACCAAGGATTTATGTTTAGTTTCTACTGCGAATGTCTGAGTTCACTTTAAAAAGGTTAACTTACAGATAACTTTCCAGCTTGTTTTGAGTCAATAATTCCTAAGCATTGATTTAAAACAGTATTAGTTTCTCTAGTAGATAATTTCACGTACAACATGTGAAATAAAAGTGAAATAATCTGCCAGTGAAACCAGAACACAAAGGAATCATTGGCTTAAAACAAGCTGAAAAGCTACTTGGAAAATGAGTTTTCTCTTATTTCAGGTTTATTCAGATATTTGCAGTTGTATCTATGTGTCAGTATCTGTTTTCTGTTGCTTTCTCAACCCCAATAGAAACCAGTAATTTGTTGTTATCACATGCACAATGCTATTACTTTCCCTTACGGAAACCTCTTGTTCCGGCTCTAGTGCCGAATAATGAACCTTCAGTCCTGAATTATGGTTTCAAATTGTGTCAACATAAACACGACGAACAGCAGACTTCTGCTTCACTCCACTTCTGGGAATTAATTGTCTAAATGGGAGCTTAAAGTCATTATCTCCTCTCGCCGGTTCTTCTATCCTGCACTCACGGCTAATAAATGGAGGTCCGATTTCGCTAAATGTCCCCCGTGTAATGATTAATAACGCCTGGTACCCTGGTGGCGCCGCAGACGGCTCAATCGTCCGTTTGCACACGAGCCGTCGCCTGTTTGCTCTGCTGCGCCGGACCACATGTTTGGTCACCAGCAGCCGTTTGGTCCAACACCAGCGCAGAGAGAGAGGGAGGCTGAATGACAGCTCTGCTTTCCCCCCACTGCGGCCTTTGTGGGAACACTGGTGGCGATGGGAGCCTCCGACTTCATGCAAATCAGTGTTTGCTTCCCGGGTGCAGTCAGGCGTGTCAGTTTTTTTTTTCTTTTTTCAATCTGGAGTCAAAAGACCGGAGCTGGAATAACATCCAATCCAAGCCTTCTAATTAAAGGTTGTTATTTCTGTATATCAGTTAATAATATTGCCCCCCATCGCCCGGACAGCCGCGTCGTTTGCTTTGTAAACGAGCCGTGCGTCTGTGGAAGCAGATGCATTGATTGGGGGAGCGCGAAAGGTCAAAGTCGGCGCGGAGAATTGAAAATCAGCAGAGGAGTTGTGCTGCCACGTCCGCCTCGGCGTCCCCGCTGTGACAATTACACGAAGGAGGAGCCGCGCTCCACTCAGGCGCTTTATCGACTGTATCAACGGGTCAGCCGCCCGCCAGACGGCAACAAACACGACTGTCACACGTCGACGCACAATGCAGCTGAAATAAAGACATCAGCCGCCTAAAATATGGCCCAGTCCAAACCTGCGTGGAGAAAATGAGCCTCTGCTCCACCATTTTGACCGAGAGCAAAAAGCTTTTTAATGAAACAACCCAGACAGTCAGGAGCATCTGTTTCTTTCTCTACTGTGGATGCACCGATTTGAATATTTGGGCCGATATTAATAGCCGATATTACTATTGCTGCTGTTATTATTTCATTACACGTTTGAAACGTTAAAAAACCAAAAACTATAATCCTTTGCTACCAAGATGGAAATAAATGTCTAACTAATATCAGCCCAGTTTTATTTATCGGACCGATACCAATATGTTAAAAATTAACCAATATCAACCGATTCCGATGTTGGTGAGGTAAATTGTTTAACAAACCATAATGTCTTACACTCAGGATCGGTTTCAGGAAACTTCATCAACATGAACCTGCATAAATCGGCCACTAAGCGTTGGTTTAAACACTCCAAACCTGTAGGGGGCAGTGTAGCGCAAAGCTAGAACTTACATCAGCCAATCAGATGGTGAGTAAAATTAACTTCATCCATTCTGTAAGTCGACTTAAGTTTTTACGTCAAAATTAGCTAAAAAGGTTATTACTGTCATTATGTTTGTTGATGCTAGCATTTTGGGTAATATTAACTTAATTCATTTAGCATGTCACCTTCAGCATTTAAGACAAAATTAGCTAAAATTAGCTGTCATTATATTCGTTTAATATGAACTTAATCCATTCAGTGACTCAACAAGACAAAATTAGCCCAAAAACCTCATGTTAGCTTAATTTCCATTGTTATCATGTTGGTTTTACACTGACAAACTTAACAGTTTTAACTTTTAAGACAAAATTATCTGAATTGCTAATGCTAGCTTAAACGATACCATCATTTTGGATTATAATATCATGTTGGGTAGCATTAACGAAATCCTTTCAGGGAGCAGACTTTATCTTTTTATACATTAGCTTAAAACGTTAATGTTAGCTACAATGCTATTGCATTGGTTCATGTTAGGTAGCATTAATATAATCCATTTAGCAAGTTAACTTTAATGTTTAAGACAAAATTAGCTAAAAAGATAATGTTAGCTTAAATACTAATATGTTCTAGCATAACGATAGCATTACTGTAGCAACATTAACATTAAGTTAATGTAGGATAACATTAACTAAACCCATTTAGCCAGTCAACTTCAACTTTTAAGACAAAATTAGCTAAAAAAAGGTAATGCTAGCTTAATTGCTATCATTATCTTCCTAGCACAATGCTATCATTATGGTAGCAACAACAGTAGGAATAGCAGCTATATTAACTTTAATGTAAGTTAACATTAACTTAACTAAATTCATTTAGCAAGTCAACTTTAACTTTTATGACAAAATTAGCTGAAATGCTAATGTTAGCTTAAATGTTATATCTACGCAGATAAGAATCCCCTAAAGTGTTGTCCATGTTTTTATTGAGCGACCCATTGAGGAAAATGAAAAGTTGTTTATCTTTATGGCTTCTGAATGTAAAAGTTGCTTCTGTTTCGTTGTGGTGGAACAAAAACATCTTCGTAGCTCTTCTAAAAAATTAAAGATTTTTGGTTTCGGCTCAGTAAAATCCATTGAATTCTGCTGTTTTAATGTAGAGAAATCCTCCTGCTTCGGCACCAGAGCGGATCGAGGGAGACCTTTTTTCAAAATGAGCCAAGAGCCTCCTCTTCACCTGGCCTGTTACTCCCTTGTAAACACCGGAGTTCATAGAGGCCCCATCTTTGTTTTTGTCAAACTGACAGGCGAGGGGAAACCGTGAAGACGGAGCCGAGAGCGGAAAGCTGGCAGCCTGCAATTTAGTCCAGACTGAGCAGACATAAAATCAAGCGCACAAGAGGAATGGTTACTTCAGGAACCCTCTGTGGCTCCTAAAGTAGGCCACTCCGTCGATGGCTGTAAGAGCTGAGTGATGCAAGCTCTGCTGAGGAAATAACTAGAAAACAGGCAAAATGGCTCCCATTGACTTGGCCTAGATTGTGTGATTTATATGGGTTATTTGCTATGCATTTGGGCAGCGAGGCGAGCTAATGTGTTTGCAGTGAGCTCTGGAGCAGGACGTCTGACAGGGACAGTATGAGATAATTTATTGGAATACCGTCGTCCATTTAAAGGGACAGGCTCTTGTTTCCGTCCTGCAGATTCCCAGGAGGCGGTTTAATCCGGGACAAAGTTGTTGATCCAAATGGATGGAGAGAAACTGGGATTTATGGACTTCAGTGCAAAAGCACAACATCTTATCGAGTCATTTTGGTCTAATTACTCGTGCAGATATAAAAAAAAAAGACTAAACTAACTTATAAGCAAGTTTTCAGAAGGAAATATGAGTTTGTTTAAAGTCAGTAATTCCATGATGATGAAAAAGTGGCAGATTATTTTTGCTTAAAACAATAAATTTGTCCCAAGTGAAATAATCTGCCAGTAAAACTAGAAATATTTTATCACTATAAGCAATTTTTCACTCCTATTTTTGCTGAGAAGTTACTTGTAAGTCAGTTTTGTCTTTTTTAAAGTGTGCTAAGATATTTTGACTAAAAACTACACCAAGTACGATTTTATGTTTTTGCAGTGCAAGTCATAATAAATGCCATCTTACAAACATTTTTAATGAAATAAGACAAAAGTAACTTTTTAGGAAGATATAAGAATTTGTTTTAAGTCAATAATTGCTTAATGTTTGAACTAAAATAATCAGCTTGTACTTTTCATCAATGTTAAATGACTTAAACTCTCGTATTTTGCTGAAAAGTTACTTTTAAGCTACTTTCTCTTATTTCTAGTGTACTAAGCTCTTTGCACTAGAAGCTAAACCACAAATCCTGGAAGATATTTGTGATGAAATCGGCCTGTTTGGAGTAAAAGTGGAGTAATATTCCTCCTTCACGCTGAGAATAATTGTTGCTAAGGGTGTTTTTTCTCTCTGTAACTGTAGAATCTCATTTTATTCCCATGACGGTAAAAAATGACTCCAGATTCTGCGCGTTTAGCCGTTAGCATGTTTAAAGTAGCTTTTGGTTTGTCCCTCGTTGTTTTGCTGCAAAAACAATTCAAATGATTCCTCCTCCCGTCCTCAGGTGTGGTATTCTTTGTGCCTGAACATGCAATAACATCCGTTAACTGGGATCATTTCGGTGTTCGTGTCTTTCTGGGAATCTTAATGTGTAATTTAGAAGCAGAGAAAGGGGGGACTTGTTGCTCCAGTTACTAAATTCCAGTGTTTGTTGCGTTGAATCCTAATTTGGATGAATAATCCTCTGGTGCTTTTCCTCCCATCCGATCCAGTTTCATCACAGAGTTTCAGTGTTTTATGATGATGATGATGAGGCTTGTTTTTGCTGAATTTTGTTAGATTTTTCAGTCAAGTCCCTTTTGTTTACGTGGGGGGAATCATTTCCAACACAATGCGACGCTGCGTCTAGACACAGCGAAACAAAAGATCAATATTAATGTATCGATCAGTTTTGGAGGCATATTTTGGAGCAGCAGCCACAGAGACAAACGTTGGGTTTTCTTCATGGCAGGCGGGTAAATATCCTCCGTTTGGTTATTAGCACGTCTTTAATGACGTTTTTCAGGATGAGTTTATGCTAAGCCAAAGGTCAAAGGGCGTAAATCATAATGTACTTTTTTATTTGTGCACAGGCAGAATTACTCATTTAATATAGGAAATGGAGAAAAAGAAACAGAGTCCATGAAAGTTAAGAAATTAGCCAAAAGTTGTGATCAGAGCTGTAATCTGAAAACCCAGTGAACCGACACTCAACCCAGGGATTTAAAAGCGCAGTCGGTCTCCAGATCGCCTCAGAAAATGAAAAGTTGTGCCAAGAACTGTAACTAAAAACTCTTCAATGATCCTGTTAGTTTTGCTCCAGTTCTGATTCATTCATTCATTCATTCATTCATTAACTGCTTTTCCATTACAAATGAGCGCAAAACTTTGTCAACGTGTCGAAAAAAAACTAAATTTTACATTTGTGGTGTTTCCATTGAATCAGAAAAGCGACTAAAATCCCGATGAGTGAATAAAAATGTTCACACGATGAGTCATTTTATGTCAGAAATTGAGAAACTGAGTCCAAGGATGCTAAAAGAAATTTGAAGACCTAATAAACTGACACCCAACTCAGGATTTTAAAAGCGTCGTTTGTCTCCAGTCGCCTGCTGTGGTAAAAGCTGTAATAAGAAACAGATTGGCTCCACTTCTGACCAGCTTTAACAGAGTTTCCTTTACAAAATATATTCAAATCTTACTACGAATTTTCAAACTAAAAAATTACAAGGAAGAAAATATTCAAATATACAAAGAAAATTTGTATTGACAGCTGCAAAGTTTAGGAGAAACTAATAACTTCAGAAGCATCAAAATTTCCAGGGAAGAATATTATATTTTGAAACGTGTATCAAAATACATGAACACATTAAATACTTTGTATTGTTAGGATATATGAAGCTGTGAGTTTTATTTTGAAAACATTTTTGTGACGCATTAACAGTGCAGTCGCCTCTATTCAAGGCTTCGCTTCTTTAAACCGATGCTTTGTGCAGCGAGTTTTCAGTTTCCTGCCCCTTTTTCCTGTGATTGCAGCATTTTTTGTGTTTGTTTTTGTGTTTTGCGTTAGAAATACGTCTAAAAATGCAAATGACCATCGTTGTTGCTTTTTTAAATAGGAAACTAAACATGTTAATAAAATGGACCAAAGCTACTTAGATTGTGTTCTTGCAGTGAAATGTTTTAGAAAATAAAGTTTATTGGTCGTTGATGATGTGTTCTTATCATTATTATCATTATATCACGTGAAAATTGTCTCAAAACAACAATATTATCGTTTATGGCAACAACTCATGGTGCAATTTGTTCCCAGAAAAATGTATTCCCAGAAACGGAAACCCGTTGGGAATATTTTTATACTTTATTAGCTTTCCGATCCAGTTTTTGCTCAGATTCCTGTTAGATTTGTGGAGCAAAAGTTCATCCAGCTGCCGAGTTTTGGGCGGGATTCAGCAGGGAGCTGCGCTGTGAACCACTAACCCACATGGGCAACGAGACAAATGGGAAGCCCTGGATTTGGGTCGGAGCTGCATGAAACGACACGGAGTCGGAATCAAACCGGCGGGACGAGGCGGATGGATCCACCTGCTGCAGACTCCTCCGGACATCAGCGAAGTTACCTGTGGCTCCGCTTTCCTCCCCCGTCTCTCCCCTCGCTCGACCCCTGGCTGACATTCTCCTTTCTCGCTTCTAATTGCACCCAGGGGGGGTTTCTGCGGGTTGCCGTGGAAGTCTCCGGCTCAACAGGCGCGCCGGGGCGCTTTCTGCCGTGTTGCTCGTTAGCGGGGGGTTCGCTCGGCGGTGTGGGACCGGAGCAGAACCCGGGAGAAGAGGAGCTAAAAGAACCTGATTAGGATTAAAATACTGGGGGAAAATGAGACACACACTGCAAAAACACAACATCTTACCACAAATTTCTTTAGTTTCTAGTGAGAATATCTTGATACAGTTGAATTAGCATAAAGCTAACTTACAAATCACCTTTCAGCAAGAAGTAAGAGCTTGTTTTAAGTAAGTAATTCCTCGATATCGATGAAAATGTTCTTGTTCCACTGATAGATTACATTTTTATCTTTAACAAGACATTTTATGTTGTTTTGTTTTTACAGTATTTTACAGCATAAAAAACATAACATGGTAATAAATTGTGAAACAACTCTGCAGAAATATGCAATTCTACAAAGTACTTTTTGTTTAGTTTCTTCTGAAAATATCTCCGTAGACTTGAAATAAGACAAAAAGTAAGTTTTCTGTAAGATGAAGGAGCTTTTTTAAGTGAATAACTCCTTGATATTGATGGAAGAGTTTATATTTTTGTTTATTTTCTGGTATTTTTAGCCGTTTTTAGCCAAACCAAAAAAGAAAAAAACATGCAAATCTGGAAAAAAAAAGGCAAAAGTAGAAGAGGAATAGTGTTTAAATTTCTATCAACACAAGGTGTCGACTGAAAAGTAAAAAGTTTCTGACTTTTGAAACTCTTGTGTAAAATTTGCTAGAATTTTTTTTTGAAATTTTCTGATAAATTTCAGAAATTATTTAGAAAATTTTCAAAAATGTCAAAAAAGTCAAAAATGTTTCGACTTTAAAAACTCGGAACATTTCTAAAATTCAAAAAAATTCCACATTTGTTCTAGAAAATTCTAAGAATATTCGAAAAATGTGAGTTTTTTCCTAACAAATTTCTGGAATTTTTTTTTTTTACTTTTAAAATTTTTAAAATTTCCATGTTTTTTCTAGAAAATTTCTGAAATTATTCTCAAAATTTCCGAGATTCTTCTAGTGAATTTTTGACATTTCAAACTCTGAAGTTTCCAAGTTTTTTCTAGAAAATTTCTGAGATTAATCTCAAAATGTCAAAGTTTTTCTGGAAGCATTTTTTTAGTTTTAAAACTTTTAAATTTTCAAATTTATTCTAGAAAATTATAGATTAATCTCTTAAATTTTTTCCATCAACTTTTCAAACTAAAATGTCTTTATTTTTCCAGAACATTTCTGAGATGAATCCCAAAATTCTGAATGTTTTTGGCATGAATGTACTCCCGTTTCTTTCCCGTATCTGCAGTGGGGCTAACACGCCGTTGTTTTTACTCCCGCGTTGTGTTTTTGCAGTGCGGTTTCATGCAGCAGGAAGGCCATTAGCCGGCCAGATCCAATATGTATTGACGAACGCATTTCGTATCGTCCCCGTCTCTATCCTGACGCGTCGCGGTTCGATGCGACCGATAGATACATTTAATAAATAACCGCTCTGATCCATTTTGTTTCCCAGCCAGGAGTCGTTCAGAAACTGGCAGCAGACACATTAATCTCCACATTGCATGAGTCTTATTGCTCCGTGCCAACTCAACACAATCTGTGACAGGCAATTTAAAGCAATTTACTTTTTTTTTTTTTTTTCAATTTTTCATCAAGCATTTTTTTTTTTTTTATGCAATCAAACGGCACATGATATGAAGCGAAGGCGAGACAAAGAGGGAGAAAACACAGGCAGCCTCGTCTGGTTGTAAACACTGGCTCTTAACTGGGGGAATATAATTATGGTGTCATGTTCTATTACACACCTTCATTATGACGGCGGCGGCGCGGGAAGATGAGACCTGAGGCTGTTTTTTAAAAAAAACCCGCCTGGAGCCACTCGGAAGACGCCGTCCGTCCTCTCCGTTTCAATGGGATCGTCATGGTTACAGAGGCGGTTTGGATCCAGGCTCTTCAAACGCGACTGACGCGCGTAAAACAAATCCTGGTTATGGGGAAATCTCTGTCCGACGTGGAGAAACACAAACATGCATGTCGGAGGCGTTTAATGAAGCTGTGTCGTTTTTAAGCTGCTTCCAAATTATTAGATTTATATTAAAGGTTGGAAAAATGTCTAAAAAGTGGGATTAATTTTTATCTTTGACTTTTAATCAAACTGCGGCTAACGGGGAAACTTCATTGAGATCTAACGATAAATTGTCCCATAAGTTATTTCAATAAACGATAATATTGTTGTTCTGAGGTTATTTACGAGTGCGCCTTGTAACCCGGTGCGCCTTATATATGGACCAATTTTGAGCCACAACAGGTCTAGCAACTACGGTAAGCAGCCGCCGACTTCATTTTCCCCATAGAAGAAGAAACGCGCGGTGCATGCTGGGATAGTTGTCAGAACGCTGGTTTGTTAATAAAGTTTGTTAATACATTTAAAGCCAGGGGGGCGGAGGGGCGGGAGAAGAGAGACAGAGACTGCGGTGGCAGCGTGTCTGTTGGTCTGTGTTACCCAGAATGCAGTTGGGCACAATATCGCAACACCGTGAGTGAAACAAGGACTGGGACAGCCTACTAGATAAAGTACTCGGGACCATTTCTTTACAAATGTAGATGTGTAATAATAGAGGATGGAACAAACTGGCAACCCAAACTGAAGCGTTTATAATCCGGTGCGCCTTATAGTACGGAAAATACGGTACTACAAGGTAATAAGTCAACAACACACTTTGAAAGATCAGTGAAGTTTAAATGCTGATGAACATCTGGAACCAGAAGATGTTTTAAAATCCAAAACAAACAAAATAAATTATGAAATTATGTAAACAAAATTGTTCCAGTTGAGGCTAAATAGTTTTATCATCCAGTTTTTGGTAAAAAAAAATTATGCAAATGGAAATCATGAAGCTTTTAATTGATTTATTGCTTATTGTGATACTTATAAATAGTATTTTTAATCAACCTTAACTGAAAACAAGCTCTCATTTCTTCCTGAAAAGTTACTTTAAAGTCAGTTTTAAGATGTTTTCAGCAGAAACTTGACCAGAATTACTTGCTTTGCAGTTTTTTTTATCTTTGTCCTTCCTGAGAAATCGCATCGTCTCCATCCGGGTCAAAAGAAAATCCTCCGCCAGCTTCTTCTGCTCACCGACATTTTGTGACGTTGCAGAACGAAAGCTTCAGCTGACATCGCCATACATCGTCGCTTCTTACAGATGAGGTCAGAGGTCGGCGTCTCAGCTGTTCCACTGTGACATTATGAAGCAGTCTGTGGGAAGCGAAGCGGAGCGGCGGAGGGACTGGCGGTGGAAAGCTTCCTGGGTCGGCCCCAGAGACCGGCTGGTATTTCCAACCAGCCCTACAGCGAATCGATAGCTCAGAGTCCCACACGCTCCTCTGCAGCGTCAATTAACTAAATTCATAAAGTCGAGTGTGCTGGGAGCTGGAGGAGGAGAAAAAGAGCCAGGAGTGGAGAATCCATCCAGGAAATCTGGATGGGAAGCTGCAGCCGTTTGCTGCTGTATCTGGGATCCTCAACAACTTCTGCTCAGATCTGCGTTTACGTCTTTCTGTCCCTCTGAGTTAAAGACATGGTGCTTTTTATAAAGCTTGAGAAAATGACATACTAAATATTTAGTTTGTGGAACTGGAGCAAAACCTGGGAGAAGTGGAGCTAAAAAAACCTCAGTAGGTTTAAAATACTGGCGGAAAAATGACACACACTGCAAAAAATCATAAATCTTACTGAGTATTTTGGTCTAGATTTATATAAGAACTAAAAATGAGAAAAAACACCAAAGAAGTAAGAAAACTGATGGTAAAAGGGTTCAGTTTGGTGTTTTGGGCTCTTATTTTGAAGCTCAGTTTTGCTTACAGAGACTTGTTTGTTTTTTGATATTTAAATGATCTTCCAGTTCCATTGTGAACACTGCAAAAACCTGATGCAAATATCTTAGTACAGTTGAAATAACACAAAACTAAATCAGCAAGATACAGCTGCTTGTTTTAGTCAGTAATTCCTTTATATTGATGTTAAAAACCTCTGGTTCCATTAATTATTTCACTTTGTAGAAAATATCTTGCAAGTTAAAATGCCTGGCCAAATTACTGACTTAAATTAAAATCATGTTTTTTGCTGAAAAGTTACTTATAAGTTAATTTTGTCTTATTTCATATGTACTGGAAGTAGATAAAAATACTTGGTAAGATTTATTTTCTTTTCTTTTTGGAGAATTATACATTGTAATTTGTAGAGTTAGGTGGCATGTACTTGAGTAACTGTTTAGAAAAAAATACTTTTATGAGTATTTTTACTGCTCTGTACTTTTTACTTTTACTTGAGTAATTTTACTTATAAAGGTTTTCTTTTCTAACTTGAGTAAAATCTCTGGATTTTCTCTCCACTGAATGAAAAACACGTTTTAACCAAAGATTCACCAAACACAGACTCACCTGCTGTTTCTGTTAAGGTTTATTTATTGAAAGAAACTAATCTGGAAACATTTTCTTTGTTATTTCTGTTGCTGATGTGAGTTTTTCTCATTTTGGTCCATCTGATAAGGTAGTTTTTTTTACATTTTACATACTTTCTACATACCAAATACTTTCTTATTAATCTTTTGGGCGGCTACTTGAAGCCGTGCTGATCTTCCTACCAGTTTCTGGGTCTTGTTTGATCGGCTCTGATAAAGACATTCATAGAACAATACCTGCCTGCTTTCTGCTCCGGATGGGCCTGGCGGTCCGTGTTTTTCCCCTGGCTGTGCTGATTCAGGCAGAGGACACATGCAAAGTGACTGGCTTTCAGCGATAATGCATATGAGGGAGGAGCTTCAAACTGCAGCGCAGGGGGAAAAGCGAGGCGGCGGACCTCACCCCGGCTTCAATCTGCCTCCTCAGGGGAAAGCGGGCCGAGCCGTAACTGCCTGTGGACGACAGGTCGGGTAATGGATGGGGGCCGCTGCTGCTGACGCTGCTCTGACGGGACGTTTTTAACTCTCCTTCAAACCGGCTGCTCTCTCCCCCCCGTTAGCGTTGTCACGGTAACTACATCTGATGGTCTGACTTTAAGCACCTGAATGCTGAAGTTCCTGTTTCTGCATCTGGAGGGCAGAACGCCGAGAACTGGGGGTCAGCAAAGGAGACGGGAATCAGAAGTGCTACCAGCAACCTTTACACTGCAAAAACACAAAAGTATTTATTGTCTAATTTCTAGTGGAGAAATTGTAGTTAATTTAAAATAAACAATGCTAACTTACATGTAACGTTTTAGCAATAAAAAGTAAATAATTCCTCAAAAAGTATAAGTGAAATACTCTGCTTTTCATCTGGATGACATCAGACCTTGTGACGGTGGTTGATGTGCGACTCGCCACGATTTGACTGGTTTGTCGAGGTTCTCGTTTAAAAGGAGGCCTATTATGCAAAATTCACATTTTGTGTGTTTTTGTATTTCCATTTTGGTTTCTGCTGCTTATAAAAAAAAAACAAAAGTTTAAAAACATCAATCCACACGTTTTTTGGTGTCTGGAAAACGTGCGGTTTCATAAACCTACCAAATGTTAAGTCACATTCTACAGACGCTGCGCTGTTACCTAGCAACCCACGCTGAGCTCCAACGTGATTGGTCAGCTGGTTTTACCACAGTATGCGCTGTACAATGGCTGCTGGAAAAGACAAAAGTCTTGTTGACTTTCCATCCAGAAATCACTTGCTGCATTTTTGTTGGCTGTGCAGGAGGTTCCGCTTCTGCTTTTCAAAGATGTACGGTTGTATAACAGCACGTCTGTTGGCAGTCATTTTTACATGATTGCAGACATTGAGTTGGGGGATAAAACTCTTGACGTTTTTTGTTTTTTTTTGCTTCTCTCTTCACTTGGAAGATTTTTACAGTAATATGCTGCCGAAAGCACCAGCTAGCAGCTAGCAGCTGTGCTTTAGCATTGGAAACCCCTTGTCAGATGCTGCAGCACAGCTGCTATAGAGGCTACGTTCATACTGTGAAGCGGTGGAACGGTTACTAAAAGAAAAACTAAACCCACTGCCACCAGTGACTGTTCTGAGTCTCTTTTATTCTCTCTTTTGTATCTCGTGTTTCAGTTTTTCTGGAGGTCCACTCTGCTTGAAGTGGGCGTGTTGGAGCAGCAGCAGAAGAGAAAAAAAACAACCCGACTGGAGCGTCTTTAGGTGCCGTTGGACTTTGTGCCCCTGGTAAACTCTGCGATGGGGCTTGTGGGTGTGAAGTAAACAAAGGCAGTCAAAACGTCTTTCAAAATCACTGCTGGAGGAACAAACGAGAGCCATAATAACAGCTGAAAACGCTCAAGTGCATCAAACTCTCCATTATGTTTTGAACCGCTGTAAACAGCTTGACAGACTGGCACGGCGGTGAAATATGCAGCTTGTTTTGTTTAACGGCCTACAAAGACGCCGACATCAAACCTCCCCCCTCCCTGAACAGGAGTTGGTACAAAGCTGTCCCAGTCGGCGTGGCGAGGCGTCTGCGAGTTTAAATCTCAGCGGTTGTCCTGCTTGTTGGTTTTTCTTCTCGGCGCTAACAGATTTCTTTAGATACGAGAAGAAACTGTTGTGGAGATGTGACAAGCGGCTCCGCACTGCAAAAACATGCTTCGTCTGGATTAGTGCACTTTAAATGAGACAAAACTGAGTTACAAGAAACTTTTCAGCTGGAAAGAGAAATTTGTTTTCAGTCAATATTTGGATAACAAAAAATTACTAATTCTGATTATTTCACTTATGACATTTTCCTCCGAAGAGATATTAGAGCCATAATAATAAATAAATATAATATGAATATAAATAAATGAAATAAGATTATGAAAATAAAGTTACAGAAAGAGAAAGTCGAAAGTGCAAGAATAAAGTTGTAACATTACGTAAATAAAAATGTAGAATATTTGAAATAACATGAGAATAAAGTCCAAGAAATACGAGAATAAAAAAATTTAAGTGAAGTTGGAAGAAACATGATAGAAAAGTTGTAAAATTATGAGAATAAATTCATATAGAATAGTTGAAAATCCACGAAAATAAAGTACAAAAAATACAAAAATAATAAAGTCATACAAGGAAAAAGTAAAAAAATAGAATAGTTTAAATAACACGAAAATAAAGTCAAAATATTTTGACTTTTCTCGTAATTCTGTGACTTTCTTATATTATGATCTTTTCTGCAGAGCTGTTTATTCTCGTAATTTAATAATTCCAAGAATAATTAATTTTTATTTTCTAGACCCTAATACTTTCTTATTAGGGTCTAATCAGAAAGTATTAGATTATTTCATAATAAATGAAATAATCTGAGTGGAACCAGGACGTTTTCATCAACATTGAGGAATTATTCACTCCTATAACTGAAAAGTCACTTGTAATTTAGTTTTGTCTCACTTCAGGTGAACTAAGATATTTGCACTAGAATAAAATACCTGGTGATATTTTGTGTTTTTGCAGTGATTAAAGTCGCGTTTCTCACATTGTGTTTGAGTGGAGAGTTGAAAAGCTGCAAACGGTTTTTTTTTCTTCAGAGGATTTCTGCTGCTGAGGTTTCTCTCTTTGTCGTCTCTGTTGCCACTTCAACAGGATATGATGCAAATTGCTGCAATTTCATTAAAATACAGACTTGTACAAAATATGTTTGTCCTGGTAACTAGTTCCCTGCTTTCATGGCGAGCTGCAGCTCTGCAGAGGAAATCCTGATTGGCCCAAAAATCAAACTGAGAAGCTGCGTTAGCCGTGGGATTCCCGCGCAGATAAAGGAAGTAATGACGGTTTGAGGCCAGATGTTGAAGAAGGACGTGGAACAAGATGGATGATGCAGGACGGAGTCTGGGAGGCGGCCATGTGTTTCGTTTTGTTCTCGTTATTCCTGGACGTTGGGCGGCTTCCAGGCCGCCGGCGTTCCTCGGCTGCGGTTTGGGAGGAGGGTTATCAGCGGGTCGGCTGGGGAGCGTTTCCAACGTATCGCGCCTGTTCAGTCCGGCCGCGCCGTGTTGGGCATGTAGGAAGGACGTCTCCGGACATGAATGAAGTACCTGAGCTGCATGCAGGAGCAGAGCCAGACACACTGAAGAGGAGAGAGAGAGAGGAGGGGAGCTGCACTGCAGAAACACAAAATATTACCAAGTAGTTTCATCTAGTTTCTACTGCAAATACGTTAGTACACCTGAAATAAAACAAAAGTAACTTTTAGCAAGACATTACATGAGTATTTCCTTAATGAGAAAGTTTATATTTGTTTCATGTTAGAGCCACTCTAGGAAAAAACAAATATTACGAGAATAAACTCGTACAAGAATAGTAATTTTTACTAGTGATAGTAATATCACCTTTAGAAAATCATAATACTAGATAACAGTATTGTAACTAAAGATTCACTTATAAAGTAAACAATTAAACTGTTTATTTTGTAATATAAAGTAAAGTTTATTCCACAAAGTAAAATTATTTCTCTATGAGTTTATTTTTGCATTTTTTTCAACTTTAGTTTTATACAACTTTTTTCTCCTAATTTTATCAATAAAATTTTTTATTCTTATTTTTTTTAGTGTGCCCCTAAATGTTATAAGTGAAATAATCTAATATCTGAACTTGTACGAACTCTGTTCCGCCTACAAACCTCGGTTCAGTTCGGTTGAAGTGAACTCTGGTGCAGTTCAGATGTGAACGACCCGCTCCAAAAGCAGGAAGTGGACTACAGCGCAGGGCATTCTGGGTAAATACAACCAAAACAAACGCGTGAATCTAGCACAAGTGAGAGAAATGGACCTCGAGTCTTTGGAAATCCTACAACCACTAAAATCTGGCACCACTTTATTTCAGTTTGCATTTCATGAAGAAGGAAGTTGCACTCAGTGTTTTCAGAGGTTTTTACGTCGTTTCCTTCAGTGGTTCTTGGTGCAGCGCCCCCACAGGCCAGGAGGGGAACAGGTTTCTGAATCGGTCCATGTGACTCAGTGCAGTGAGAAACAGAATCACAGCAGCTAAAAATGCAACATATGCTGCAGTTTTCCTCCCAAATAAAACCAAATCTAACAGACTGTCAGGTGAAATACAAATTTTAGTTCTGGATTTACCGTCTGGTCTCAACCATCTAGATCTTCAGATTCATCTTACAAAGATTAGTTCTGGTTGTTGTTGTCAGTGAAACATGTCGGACGGAGCGCCGGGCTCCACATGAAGCCGTTCGCTGCAGAAGCTTCAGGGTTTAATTCAGCTGTACAGGATGTAAGTCCAACGCGCTGACGGGAAAAGCGTCTAATCTGATATTTATCCAGTATGCGGCTCTCAGTCGGCCGTCAGTCAGCTAGCTGTCAGAGAACCTGGATCTGTAACGGAGCTTCTGGATGGGATTCAGCGTTTCTGTCCCAGGTTTCCCTTTAGCCTTGACTTAAATATTTAATATTTCATGATAAATAAAGAGAGAGCAGACGGCCTAACATAAAGGAAATGCTTTGAGAAATGCTGCTGGAATTGATCGCAGTAAATGTGCAATCATGGGATTTTTCAGAGGCAAACTGGAAATCTGAAGAATTTTAAGGATTTCTAAATCCATCCATCTTCTTGCACCCTTTTTCCCTCAGTGGGGTCGGGAGGGGTGCTGGTGCCTCTCCAGCCAACGTTTCGGGCGAGAGGCGGGGTCACCCTGGACAGGTCGCCAGTCTGTCGCAGGACAACACAGAGACACACAACCATGCACACACACACACTCACACCTAGGGGCAATTTGGAAAGGCCAATCAACCTGACAGTCATGTTTTTGGACTGTGGGAGGAAACCGGAGAACCTGGAGAAAACCCACCATGCACAGGGAGAACATGCAAACTCCATGCAGAAAGACCGGGGCCGGGAATCGAACCCAGAACCTTCTTGCTGCAAGGCAACAGCTCTACCAACTGCGCCACTGTGCAGCCCCGGATTTCTAAATCAACATTAGAAAAACACAAAATCTTACCTTTTTTTTTTGGTCTTGTTTCTTGTGCAAATATCTTAGCATAATTGAGACACAGCTAAGCTAACTAACTTACGAGTAAGTTTCCAGCAAGAAATGCGAGCTGGTTTTAGGTTAGTTACTCCTTAAAAGGAAAATATTATGAAAATTCACATTTCAAACATTTTGATATTTAAGGTTAAAAGCATTTTTTAACAAGTTCAAGGTTTCTGGTGTCTGGAAAACGAGCCATTTCAAAAACCTCCCATTAGGAACTGCGCTGTTACCTAGCAACCCGAACTGAGCTCCAGCATGTTTGGTCAGCTAGTTTTACTGCTGTACAATGGCTGCTGGAAAAAAGACAAATGTCTTGCTGAATCACTTGCTGCATTCCTGTTTGTTGTGCAGGAGGCTCTTCTAATGCTTTTCAAAGATGCACGGCTGCATAATTGAGCATCTGTCTGCAGACATTTTCACGTATGGATGTAAATATTGAGTCTGGGGCATTTTTCACCTCAGAAGACATTTTGTGAAATAATCTGCCACTGGAATTGGTGTTTTTACATCAATTTTAAGGAATTATTGACTTAAAACAAGCTTCTGTTTGTTGATGGAAAGTTACTCGAAATTTAGTTTTGTCTTATTGTGATTGTACGAAGATATTTGCACTGTAAACTAACCAAAAATACTTAATCTTGTTTTTCTTTTTTGAAGACAAGCTGATACTTTTTGGTCTTTTGAACTTGATTTTTGTTTAATTTCACCATCAGCGTTGAGTTCAAGCTGCTTCTTGCGTTAACAGCCTGTTTTCCTGTGTTTCCGTTCCAGGCGCCGACTGACCGCCGCCCAACGTGAGTCCTGCCTCCTCCCGCCTGAGCAGATCGCAGCATGAGAGGCGAGCTGAGCCTCTGACCAGGGAGCGGCGGACGCGGACCAGCGGGGCGGTTTGAGGCTTGTTGCTGCTGCGGTTATGGATCGGCGGAGGCTCTGCGCTCTTATGATGCTGTGGGCCGTGGTCCAGCTCAGCTGCCCGGGCTACAGCCTCAGGGCGCTGCGAAGGACTACAGGGGGGCGGAGAGGGCCGGCGGGGCTGAGGGGTCAGGACGCCAACGGAGTCCCGCTGCGGCGCTCCAAACGGGGCTGGATGTGGAACCAGTTCTTTCTGCTGGAGGAGTATACTGGGACGGACATGCAGTACGTGGGGAAGGTAAAGCTCTGCCTGTTTCCCCTTAGTGCAGCTTTTTATTTCATTTTGTATTTAAAAATAAAGTGAAAAACATTTGTTATTTTTACATTTAATTTAAAAATAACATATAAATTTGTTTTAAAGTGGATCTATTATGCAAATTTCTACTTTTGTACATTTCTGTGCTTCTGGTTCGTTCTCTAATGGTTCCAAAAACAATCTAAAAAAAACACATCCAGCCTTTTTTTTGGCGATAACTTCATGTTTTTGTTCAAACATTTTAAAAAAAAATCTCCTGATTGTCACGTCGCACTCCGTGTACGCTGTGCTGTTGCCTAGCAACCGAAGCTGAGCTCCAGCATGTTTGGTCAGCTGGCTTCACTGCTGTATGCGCTTTACAATGGCTGCTGGACAAAAAGAGAGTTTTGTTCTTGACTTACCATCCAGAAACAGCTTGCTGCATTCTTGTTGGCTGTGCAGGAGGCTCTACTAATGCTTTTCAAAGATGTACGGTTGTATACCTGTGCATCTGTTTGCAGCCATTTTCATGCTGAGTGATTAAAACATGGGAAAAATGTTTGACACCTAGTGGAATTAGTATTTTTTCATCGACTTTTAAAAGCTGTTACTTCTTGCTGAAAAGTTATTTGTAAGTTATTTTTGAATTATTTTAAGTGTACTACAATATTTCCATTAGAAACTACACAAAAATACTCAGCAAAAATGTGTTTTTGCAGTGTTATCTTCTATTAAGTGAGTGTAAATATCGGGTCTTAACTGTGCGAGCCTCGACACTTTGATGTCTTCCTTACTCCGTATTTCTACAATCCCTTTTATTTATTTTTTTGTATTTTATTTTTGCCGGCTCCGAACTTCAGACACAGCTGAGTGGGAACAACTATCGTTTCTTCGCATCACTCGGCTGAATTGCTTTCTGGAGTTTTATAATCCTTACCATTATTTCATCTGACAGCTCTTTTGTTGGAGGCCAAACTTCCCGTCAGCAAAGCAGCTGCAGCAGCTGCAGCTGCTGCTGCAGCAGCTCGTTTCGTCTGCAAGCGCTTCGTCTTAAACTTTGAAACAGTTTGCATATTTACAACTGTTGGTTTTAGTTTCAAAATGTAAAAAAAGAAGAAACATATTGGTTGTAGTCGTCTCTGGTTCAGCTGAGACATTTTTCTACCTTTTTCTGCTTTTAACTTTGGGTTATTCAGAAAATAATTGCTGAATAATTTCATAAATATGTGGAAATGTGGCGTTTTTTCCTATTAACTAATGAAAAATTGACAGTATTGTGTAGAGATGGATCATCAGCGCCAGACTAAGAGAATAAAGTCATAATATCAGCAGAATAAAGAAAAAATAATACTAGAAGAAATATTACGAGAAATAAGCTTTGAAAGAGTCCAACTCTTCAAGTACATTTCTTTCTTTCTTTCTTTCTTTCTTTCTTTCTTTCTTTCTTTCTTTCTTTCTTTCTTTCTTTCTTTCTTTCTTTCTTTCTTTCTTTCTTTCTTTCTTTCTTTCTGTCTATTTGTCTTTCTTTCGGTGGTTCTCTTTCTTTCTTTCTTTCTTTCTGTCTGTCTTTCTTTCTCTTTCTTTCTTTCTTTCTTCCTTTCTTTCTTTCTGTCTATTTGTCTTTCTTTCGGTGGTTCTCTTTCTTTCTTTCTTTCTTTCTTTCTGTCTTTCTTTCTGTCTGTCTTTCTTTCTCTTTCTTTCTTTCTTTCTTTCTGTCTGTCTTTCTTTCTTTCTTTCTTTCTTTCTGTCTGTCTGTCTGTCTTTCTCTTTCTTTCTTTCTTTCTGTCTGTTTGTCTTTCTTTTGGTGGTTCTCTTTCTTTCTCTTTCTTTCTTTCTTTCTTTCTGTCTGTCTGTCTGTCTGTCTGTCTGTCTGTCTGTCTGTCTGTCTGTCTGTCTGTCTGTCTGTCTGTCTGTCTGTCTGTCTGTCTGTCTGTCTGTCTGTCTGTCTGTCTGTCTGTCTGTCTGTCTTTCTTTCTTTCTTTCTTTCTTTCTTTCTTTCTTTCTTTCTTTCTTTCTTTCTTTCTTTCTTTCTTTCTTTCTTTCTTTCTTTCTTTCTTTCTTTCTTTCTTTCTTTCTACCAAATAGCTTCACAAAGTCCTGATACTGATAATAATTTGATGCTGATGTGTTAAAAACTTTTCCTGTAGCAGCTGCTATAAATTTACTATTCATTCTTGTAATATTGAGACTTTATTCTTGTATTATTTTCACTTTCTCGTAATAGTTAGACAGAAAACCGCTCCAAAAGCAGGAAGTGGACTACAGCACAGGGCATTCTGGGTAAATACAACCAAAACAAACGTGCTAGCCTAGCGCTAGCGGGAGAAATGGCTCGCTGTTTTTCACCAAAAACAAAAGAGAAACAAAAGCTAAAATCTGTCACTTCTCGATTTTTGTTTACATTTTGCTCAGTGTCTTCTTGAGGTTTTCATGTTGTTTCCTTCAGTAGCTCTTGGTGCAGCGCCCCCACAGGCCAGGAAGGGAACATGTGTTCAGGTTTAACACCAGGAGAGTGTTAAAGGAGCAGCTGAAAATGTAACACATGTTGCAAATGTTGGTCCCGAATCGAACCGAGTCTACTGAACGAGGAGAGTCCCTGCTTTTCCTGCAGGTTGCTAACAAACTTTAAACCTGATATTTCAGCCTGGTTGTATATTTTTACCCATTTTTTCCCCATAAAATTGATTGTAAAAACCCAGCCTGACGTAGATGAGCAGCGTGGAGCCAAACGAAGGCTCGTTTTGTGCCTGAGACTTCGGGGAACGGCCCGTCTTCTGGTGGCTGACGTGACGCGATGCTGTCGTTCAGTCCTTCAATCCGTCCTCAGGCTTTGTTTGCCGTTTCTTGTCCAATTCGCTTTCCACTGGCTGCTTGCTTCGTGTCATTTCTGCTCACATCAAGTCAAATATAACTTCCTCTGAAGGTATTATCCGGTCCGGCCTCATGAAAACTCGCTGTCGACCCAGATATCATTGGCAGGGAAGCTTTGGGGGTGGGGGGTTTGGGTTGTGTACAAGAAATTGGGCGATATAATGCTTGCTTTACATGCAGCAGAGCGGAAGTCAAGCTATCGGCCTCCTCTTCCAATCTACTGTAATTGAGGCGATTGTGGGGCGTTGTGGCAAGGTCAGGGAGACGGAGCGGGGGGGAAGAAAGGCGGTTTTGTGCTGGGAGTTGAATGGACTCGGCGCTTTGCATTCCATTCGCGTTTCCGCGGAGGATGGAGTCATCCAACCAAATGAGATTCTGCAACATACGTCCTCCGCGGCTAAAGGTTGACTTTCAGTCCTGGACAAAAAGGATTACAGCCACAAAAAAAAAGAAACTGAGTGAGTGGAGATCAAATGTAAATACAAAGCTTGATCAAGCCACTTTGTCTTTGGAGGCCGGTGATTGATGTGCCACTCGTCCTTTGAGCTCGTAAAGCGACTAATAGCAGAAGAAGAATGGATTATCAGAGTGTGGTGTACATTTAGAGAGCCAGAGGCCGCGGCCTGAGAGGCCATCTCCACTTAAGCACCAACCTTCCACCCGCATACTTAATCAAGACTCCGGCTCTTGCGTTTTCCTCTGAGTGCGTGCAGCTGGACGCTTTCCCTCATTGTCTGCTCCAGTATCCAGTTCTACCGCAGGATCGCATCTTTTCTGATTGCAATTACAGTTTGTTAATTGCCAGATAAAGTGCGGGCGGCGAGCTCTTAAAGAGGAAGAGCGAGCGGCTTTCGACTTGAGCGCATCTGCGTCCTCAGGTAGAGCGAGGCCGACGCTTTCCGAGAGGAAAATCTGGAGGAGCACAAAGGAAAAGCAGCTTTTGTCACGGCGAGTGACATCACATGAGCGAGGGGGGGCGCGGCGCGGGACCAAAACGGGCTTTGTTTGTGCCGAAAAATGAGCTGGAAACAACACAATGGCAGGTTATTATGAGGAAGAGGGGCAGCTCTTGACACTTTGAGTTAGACTGAATGATGAAACCGCATCCTGCCTCTCGTTGTCCCTTCTTTCTGCCGTTTCTTTATAGAGTTGTGAAGTGCTAACAGATGAAATTTCAATCTGAACAAGCTTAACAAAGACATTTGGGAAAGAAAGAAGGAATTTGGGAAATTTGATCAGGACTTGCAGGAAGAGGCGTGGAGAACAATTTATCCAGCACTTTGAAATGCTCCTTTTGTCCTTTTACAACTGCAATTATTCCATTTTTTATTGTTTCTTTTTTATTTCATAATATGACAATAGATAATACATGCTAATAGATGCACTGCAAAAAACAGAGAAGTATTTTTGTCTAGTTTCAAGTACAATATACAAGACAAAACTAACTTTCAAACAACTTTTCAGAAGATTTAGGAGCTTCTAAGTTCATGTCCAGTTATCAATATTAGAGATTATTGATCTAAATCAATCCCCTATCTATTTCTGAAAAGTTACTTGTAAGCTTGTTTTGTCATATTTAAGTGTACTAAGATATTTGCAGTAGAAATTGGACAAAAACGGTTTTCCAGTGCGAATAGTTTGATCCAATCTAACGCTGCGGTTCCTCTTCCTGGCCCCCGTAAAGCAGAACCTAGTCACGGCCCTGCCTGCAGGATTTTCGGAGTTAGTCGCTGATAATCTTGCTTTATTATCCGATGAGTTTTTTATTTAATTTCAGCAGAGGAAGCGAACTGCAGCTCTCATTAGCAGTCGAGCCGCGTGGTTCTCAGAGGAGCCGCTGTCACCGGGGGAAGGGAGTGTTTGTTTATTTCATTATTTCTTACTTTACCAAAGGGCACATATCCACTGAAAACGGTTAATGGCCTGTGGTTGAGGAGTGTTTGTGCTGCACTATCATATCTCATAAAGTATTTACAGCCTCTGATAGGCCCCAGTGGTTCTGGGCCTGCTGGGTAGACTGCTCTACACAGTCCCTCGCATAGAGAGCTGCGCGCTCTGCATGCAAACAAACAAACACCGGTGCAACATGCAAACAGCAGCCTGCAGCTACGGCTCGCAACTCACAGGAAAGACAAAGAGAGGTTGATGAGCGCAGCCGCGCCGCCGCGCCTCCCCGTCCTGCGTGACTCAGGAAACCTGAGGGAAGGGGGCTTGTTTGTGATTTTCGTTGTTGTTTTGTGTTCGTGCGTCCCTCATTATCAGCCGCTCACCTTGCAGAGAGGCAAGGAGTTTGCGACGCGATGCAACATGGCGGCCTGCGGCGGCGGCGGCGGCCTGGCGGTGGTTGTTGATTAGCCGATACGTTTCTGAGCGGCGCGGTTTCCGCGGTAACGGCTGTCTGAGGAGGAGTTTGGGTGTTTGGGCGGGAAACGGCAACACGGTTTCCGCGGTAACGGCTGTCTGAGGAGGAGTTTGGGTGTTTGGGCGGGAAACGGCAACACGGTTTCCGCGGTAACGGCTGTCTGAGGAGGAGTTTGGGTGTTTGGGCGGGAAACGGCAACAGATCCGGTAATTATCGCCGTGATTTCACCCACTAGCGGAACAAGTCAGCGTCGGGCCGGGGGGCGGGGCCTATTATCGGGCCCCTAACAAATCACCGGGCCCCTTACGTGCATCAGCTGCTGGAAACTGTTGAGCATGAGGGGGGGGGGGAATAACATTAAATACACCTTTCTCAACAGGTGAGGGCTATAATCAGTCTATAATCAGACATTTAAGCGACTTGAAACCATTCCTCCCTCCCTGGCACCTCCAGACCTGGTCCCCCATCCGGCCCGGTTCGGGGGGCAGCAGCCCCCCCTATAGCTCCGCCCCTGATTTCACCTGTTTCTGAGACCTTTGTTCCAGGTTCGCTTAAGGTTTTCCGCTAATGTGAGTCTGAACAATTAAAAAAAAACGACAATTAAAAACAAAAGAAAATACGTTTGGCATTTTCTGTGAAAGGTTGTGAAATAAAAATAACAAACTGATAAAATCTCACTAAGTTGCGCGAAACTTTTTTGACTTTTTCGTCAAAAAAACAATGTTATGATTTTATTCTCATAATTTAACTTTTTTATTTTTTATTACTATTCCCCTAAAACTCAGTCGATCTGTTTTAATTAGGATTTATTCAGTTTTCATCCAGTTTAATTAATACACTACAAAAACACAAAATCTTACATATTTTTGGTTTAGTTTCGAGTGTGAATATCTAACTTAGAAGTAACTTTATAGGAGTTTGTTTTTGTCAGTAATTCCTTCATTTTCATGACAAAGTTTTAGTGAAATGAATTTTTCTGGTCAATATTAAGGAATTATTGGCGTAAAACTAGTTTGTTTTGTCTTATTTCAAGTGCACTCACATATAAACTAGACCAAAATATCTGGTAAGATTTTGTGTTTTTGCAGTGTAAACAGTGTGGATGTAAGTTCTTCTCTGCGGTGACAAAAACCAACAGCGAAACGCGATTAGTAACTAATGACTAAGTGGAGTTGTATTTAGCTAATTCATTACTGGATGTTTTGCCTGACAAATGCAAACAGGTTGATGGCAGGTTTATGTAAATGTAGGCAAATTTCCTCCAGGTTGTAGTTCAGTTCTTATTTTTGGTTTTGCATCGTTTTCAAAGTTTAATATTTATTTTTGCACAGATTACATGGCAGATGTAGAAAATGGTGAAGTTTCTGTACTTGTGTACTTTATGGAACCGTAAATAAAGGGACGATAATGTAAAATATACTGAGCAGGAAATAAAGGGGATCTGGTGTATAAATTTTACATTTTGTATTTTGTTGTTTGAACCTCCGTTTGGGTTTCTACTCCATCCGAAATCAGTCCAAATGCTTAGAAAACACCTGGCTGCTTTTTGGCAGTAGGTTAATGTTTTTTGGTGTCTGGAAAACGAGACCCGAGCAAAGCTCCAGCACTTCTGCATTTGAGGTTCTCACTTTATTGTGCAAAATTCACATTTTGTTTGTTTTTGTTCGTCCACTTGGGTCAGTACTTATTCTGAAAACAGTCCAAGTGCTAAGAACAAATCACAGAGTCATTTTTTGGCTAAATTTATAGAAAATGAGCCGTTTCAAATACTTTCTGAATGTTGAGTCACATTCTACGGACACTGCGCTGTTACCTAGCAACCCGAGCTTAGCTCCAGCTCGTTACCTAGCAACCCGAGCTTAGCTCAGTTCGTTACCTAGCAATCCGAGCTTAGCTCCAGCTCGTTACCTAGCAACCCGAGCTTAGCTCCAGCTCGTTACCTAGCAACCCGAGCTTAGCTCAGTTCGTTACCTAGCAACCCGAGCTTAGCTCCAGTTCGTTACCTAGCAACCCGAGCTTAGCTCCAGTTCGTTACCTAGCAACCCGAGCTTAGCTCCAGCTCGTTACCTAGCAACCCGAGCTTAGCTCCAGCTCGTTACCTAGCAACCCGAGCTTAGCTCCAGCTCGTTACCTAGCAACCCGAGCTTAGCTCCAGCTCGTCCGGTCGGCTGATTTTACAACAGCTGCTGGAAAAGACAAGTGTGTTGTTGTTGACTTACCGTCCAGAAACCACTTGCTGTATTCTGGTTGGTTGTGCAGGAAGCTCTACTAATGCTTTTCAAAGATCTACTGTTGTATAATTGCTCACCTGTTTGCAGCCATTTTCACGTGTTGAGTGTAAACGGTGAGTTGGGGGGGCGTGGCCTATTCTGATTTAAATAAGCAGCTCATTGATGATTTTGTGTAAAAATGTTTTGCATAGGCCGTCGTTCTATTCTAACCTGTTCAGGGAAGCGAGATGGGTCACCTTTAATAACAAACACTAACCAGCTGTTTCTGGTTAGACTTTGGCGTTATGAAACTTCAACCTAAAGCAGCATAAGTGCTTAACGTGGCCCGCGCATCGCGGTGCCATGGCTTCATTTGCACCAAAAGCTCTCGTAGCTCCTTGTGTGACTGGAGGACCTTTCTGCTGTTTGGTTCAGGACGGCGCTCAAACTGCTTCTACGGTCAGACGTGACACAAAAACAAAAGATGCTAAACCCCCTGGGGGAGACCGAAATGCGCTAACTGACATTTCACCTCCGACCTGGAGCTGTTTCCACGTCAGCAGTCGTTATTCGACGGGGGCTATTTTTGTGCTCGGTCTCAGGCTACCATCTGGCTACGACAAAGGCAGCCAGTTCTCGACACGCGGCCTTAAAAGCTAACTGGCTAATTGCCCTAAGCAGGCCGTTTCCACTGCCATCTCTTTTGGCCGAAGTCGAGTGAAGCACAAATGGTGGCCAGATCGAGGCTGCGCTAACATTTGCTGCACTCAGAGCTGATTAATTTCACAAACAAAGACGGGTCCCTGATAAGTTCTCACGCACAGATGTCTGATGAGCACCACTTCACTCTTCAGCCCTCTTCAGACTGGCGGGTGAAGCATGTGGGAAGAGATATGAATGTTTTTGCTGTGAAAGAACTGAGATAATACCTCTCATTTTCTCAGAAGGTAAACACCTGTTTGCAATTGCAAACGCTCCAAGTATTCTCTAAAAAGAATGACGGTTCACGATTCGTGACATAAATTTAAATTGATACAATTCAGGAGCAAATCCTCTGACCTCAAATTAAACATAAAATTATTAAAATTCATTCCCCCAAAAAGGTAACTTTACTCATAGAAGTTGAATCAGCACCTATTATTATGGGTGGTTTTGGTAATTGCATCTTTAGGTGAGTACAAAAAGAAACAAAAACACAAAATCTTTAGTCTATTAGATATCTTAGTACACTTGAAATAAGACTAAATTTACTTACAGTAACTATTCAGCAGGACAGAGGAGCTTATTTTAAGTAAATAATTCTTGAATATTGATAAAAAGTACTAATACAGCCAACATGTCATAATATTTCACTTATAACATAGGAAAACTATCGTGTTATAAGTGAGGTAATCTGCCAGTGGAACTGACTTTTTCATCAATATTAAGGAATTAATATTGAGTCTCTAAGCTAATTCTGTAAAATTATGCTACTGAATGCTATTTTTACTGTAGTTATATATGCTAAGAATATGCTAAGCTAACCAACTGCTTGTACCATTATTGACCTTTCTTACTTTACCTTAGAATATGCTGACTAGCTGCTGGTCTCTCTTTACTTAAGTTAGTATATTTAAAGCTAAGCTAACCAGTCACTAGATTCAGTCTTCTTTCTTTCTTTGCTAAGCTAATTAGCTATTTGACAAGTTGGGATGCATTTAAAGTTTTTTCTGTATTTTACTTTTTTCTCTAATATTAGACTTTGTAAAGTTAGTAAAGCTAAGCAGCTGCTAGCTTAATTCTCCCTTTCTTACTTTATTTTCTTCTGTAAAATTACGCTACTTAATTTAGAACTTTACAGTAATGTTAGATATGCTAATTTGCAAAGCTAGCCAGCAGCAAGTAGTTTTATTGAACTTTCTTTATCTTCAAGCTAAAATGTGCTAACCTTAGAGAAGCTAACTAGCTGCTATCCTCTTTTTACTTAAGTTTATATACACAAAGCTAAGCTAAGCTAGCGATTCACTAGATTCAGTCTTTTTATTTGGTAAGCTAGTGAACTGTGTGCCAAGTTATTATGCATTAAACGTTAAAGGTAAGTAGTTGCTGAGTTTTCTCCATGTTTCACTTTTTACTATAATATTTACGACAGTATATTACGGGCAAGTAGCCAAAAAAACTCAAAAATGTTGAGATTAATCTCAGAAATTTACTGGAAACAACATGAAACTTTGTACATTCGACTTTAGTACTGTTTTTTTTTTTGAGAAAATTTCTGAGATCTTTCTAGAAAATTTTCAACCTGTCAAATAAATTTTTTTTTCTAGAAAATTTCTGAAACTAATTTTGTTCATTTAGTCCTTTTTTTCTACCACTGCGCCAAATACGGCGTCGTCAATATTAGAGCTTGCACAGCTAGCAAACCTAAACAGCGGCTAGCTTCTAGCTAATACTGTGAAAATATGTTGGCTAGAAAACTTTTTATTCTAAGGTTAAACTAATAAAACGTTGATTAGTGATTATTTTCTTAGCTATAATGCTCCAAGGAAAACTAATGCGCTCTTATTTATTTCATTTTTCTAAGCTAAGATGCGCTAGCTTATGCTAGCACCCTGCTAGCTGCAGTCTTCTCCTCATCCTCTCCTTTCTTTTAAAATGAAAGTCTTATTATCGACACGGTGACCTAATGAGATGGTGCTTTCTTTTTACCGCTCCCTGTCTTGAAAAGACCAAGACCCCCAGTGCTAATGGATATAGCGTCATGTTTTTGCCTTTTTTTACAACAATTTGGGACCACAGGGGGGGCAAAGGAGAAAAAGCCGGCTATTGATGTGCCGGGCCCTTTTGGTGACCACACTGAAAGCACATGTGGCTTTCTTTTCTCCCCCTGTGACAGTTTAATTGTATTTTCAATATAAATTGATCAAAGGGCCATTGTGAATGCACATTGGGCTGCCACATTGATTTCCACATAAGTTTTTTTTTCTTCCTCCTCCTCTTAATTTGAGGAGAAGGCCAGCTGTAAATTTTTCTCACCGGCAAGGTGGGCAGCTGGGAGGGACGGGGTCACAGCAGCAGCAGGCGTTGCAGTTCGATCCTCTGAACTGTCTTGTAATATCTTTCACAGAGGATGAGGAGGAACTCTTCAAAACCTCAAGATCTCTCTGTTTCCATAGAAATGACAGCCGACACGGCGCGTGTAACACTGTCTGTCTCGCATCTCAGCCCAAAGGAGATGGTTATTATCTGAACAGTCGTGCAGGCAGAGATAGGCGGCTTGATAGACAATCATAGAAAAGGACATTGCAGCTATAACAGAGGGAGGAAGATAATAAAGTTGAAGTGGATTGTTTTCAGCCGACCAGGTCTGTTTGGAAGCAGAATATTCTCCCGCTGCGGAGCACTGCAAAAAATACAATCCTGCCAAGGATTTCTGGTCCAAATTACACTTCAAATAACATTAAACCAACTTACAAGTGACTCATATGAGCTCGTTTTAATTCAGTAATCCATTAATATTGATGAAAAAGCGCTTCAGTTCACTTATAACGAGACATTTTTCCCATGTTATAAGTGAAATAATCAGCCAGTGGAGCCGGTTCTTTTATTGACCCAAAACAAGCTCCACGTTTAAATTAATCACATTTCAGCATCAGTTCAAAGTGCTTTACATCATAAAACACAAAATAAAACGTCATTTCATTTTGTCGCGCACCGTCGTGACACGTCAGATTATTGATTAATTGTTTCACTGATTATGTCTCGATTCAAAGGAACTCAGTGTTTCAGCCGTGTTGCAGTTTTCTGGAAGTTTATTCAGAAAACTGTATTTTGGATGATAAATTATCCCAGAAGTTTCACCATAAGTCACAATATAGTCGTTTTGAGACCATTTTCAAGTAATGTAATAATAAAGCAAGGATATATGCTCAAAGATCAATAAACTAATTTAACAACTGGAGCTGGAAGACATTTCAAATATCCAAAATAAATCAACAAAACGACAAATAAAATGAATCATGACGTCTCTGGAAACAAAAAAAACTGAAGACCAGTTTGGGTAGAAAGAGAAAAACAATAAATCACGTCAATGGAGAATATTTATTTCTTGCTGAGAGGTTATCTATAATCTATAAATCAGTTTTGCCTGGAAACTCGACCCGCAGGATTGAGTGTTTGTGCGGAGAGAAGCGTCTCGACGGCGAATGAAACAGTGGAGATCCTAATCCAAACGTGGTGAAACTCTGCGACGCGCTCGGCTGAGGACGGATAGGCAGCCGAACAAAACAGTGTTAAATACTCTAATCCAGAAAGCTGTTGGCCTCGCGTGTGCCAGGCCCGATAAAACTCCATGAATTAGTAAAGCCTCCCAGCACCTGCGATGAAAAGCTTTTTAATATATGATGAGACGGGGAGACTTTGATTCCCACGTGACCCAAACACGAATATCCCCCCCTCGATCTGTCCTCGGTTTGGGCCAGAAACGGCAGAAAGTCACGCTGGAAACCGGGAAGAGACGCTGGAATCGAACCGTCTCTTTTAGTTCACTGCCTCTGCAAACATTTTGACCCTCCGTGAAGCTGTAATTATCATATTTATGATTACTGACGCGGGCGAAGGAGGAGGAAAAGGGGTCTGGACGAGCTTTTGATGAGTTCTCTGAGATAAATATGTTAAGGGGGATTTGGTGGAGGAATTAAAATGTCAGCGCATGCTAAGCTGCTGTTCATGTGGAGAGGCAGAAGCAGCGGTTCATCGTTTTATCACGTCACTTTATCGTGTTTTATTGGGATAAACCGACACAAAAAATGTCAAATGAAAAGGAAAACAACTGAAAAACAAAGTAATTTCGTCTCTGAAGTCAAGAATTTGTGATTTAATCTCGTTATTAATGCAGATGTTTTGTTTCTGGCTTTAAAGGCAGTGGTGTCCTTAAATGGTGGGTTAGGGGGGGGCATGGCCCCCTGGGAAATGGTTTTATTTTTGTTAAATTTCTAGTTTAAACATCTTATTACACTTAAAATTGGACAAAACAAACATACAGGTAACTTATCAGCAAGATATAGATTGTTTTAAATCAATAATTCCTTAATATTGATAAAAATACTGACAGATTATTTCACTTATAACAAGATATTTTACCCATGTTATAATAACTATATATTTTTTTATCAATATTTAAGAATATTGACTTAAAACAAGCTCCTATGTTTATTTATGTTTGTCTTATTTCAACTTTACTGAGATATTTGTTCTAAAAACTTGTCAAAAATACATCTTCAAGTAAAATGTAATAAATAAATACACAAAAATAATAATAATAATATAGCTTATGGTAAAAGTTACTTTTCAGCAAAATATAGAAGCTTGTTTTATGTCAATAATTCCTTAATAAGGACTAAAATCTACTAGTAGATTATATAATTTACAGTAAAAAAATATTGTTAAAAGTGCAATAATCTGCATTTTTCACTAATATTAAGGAATTATTGACATAAAACCAGCTCCTATAATTAGCTGAAAAGCAACTTTTAAGTTAGTTTTGTCTTTTTTCAAGTTTATTAAGATATTTGTGTTCGACACCAGACATATAATACTTGATAAGCTTTTCTGTTTTTGCAGTGTATGAGCTCAACAACAGATATTTATTTTCTCATAATGACTTATTGAAGTTTTTAAACCATCAGAGTGCGTTTACTTTCCAGTTTTGGTTTTGCGTGGGCTGCTTTTTCAGCGACGGCGGCGTCGTGAAAACCTCCACGACGGAGATCGTGACGACACGAGTGCAACAGTCGCCGCCGCCGCCGCAGCGAACGCAGCTTCTCTGGTGGCAGATTTTCACAGAGGCGAGGTGAAGCCACGAAGCGTGTGTCATCATAACACGGTGACAGTTTACTAAAGATGATACGAATCTGTTAAATGACACCAAACACGCTCGATCAAAGCTGTCAGCGTTTATTTGCCAAGGCCCAGATTGGTCGGAGCGCTGATGTTTGTGTGCGCCGCGTTGAAAAGTGCGACTCTGCTTTGAAAAGTGCTTTCTGCTGACAGTTTCTGGTACAAAGTGATCATCGCAGGGATGTGTTTTTGACAGAGATTCCCTGTCAGTCAAGCAGTCAGCCTGTTCTCTCACTGTTATTTTTATTTTTTATTATATATTTTCTTTTTGCAGCTGGTGATAATTTTATTTTCCTTCTCAAAAAACTGCAGCTTGGTGTTCAGAAAAGCATATTAAGCAAATGTGAAAGCGCTCATGAAGATGAGTTTGAAACAATTAGCAGCAGAAAGCGGCAAAGTGGAAATTTATTAAAATGAGCATTACACAAACTGATGCACTGCAATAAAACAAAAGTATTTTTGATCTAGTTTCTGTCTTAGTGCACTTGGAAAAAGACAAAACTAACTTACAATTAACTTTTCAGCTTGTTTTAAGACAATAATACCTTAATATTAATGAAAAAGTTCCACTTATAACATGGGAAACATAATCTGCCAAAAGAACAAGTATTTTTTTTAATATTGAGAAGTTATTAACTTAAAACAAGATCCTATATCATTCTGAAAAGTTTCTCTGTTTGCGCTAAACTAGTTAGCCTCATAACAAATATTACAAGATGAAATATAATGTTGTTTTAACACCGTTTTCAAGTAATATTTTAATAATGGCATAATAAATGCAAGTTTGACCCTTTAAAGACAATTAAACTCTAATTTTGTAAAGAACACAACTAGAACTAGAAGATATTTTAAATATCCAAAATTAAACACAATTAAAAAAAATAAACTTAAATAAAAACCACACATAAATAATCAGAATCAAAATAATTAAGCTAATTTTAATTTATTTTGTGATTATTTTAGTATTTTTTCATTATAACAGATTTAGAAACTAGACAAAAATACAACAATTTTCCAAAGGGACCTTGGCCCCTTTTGGCCACCATTTAAGAGCGCCACTGTGCAACAGCTCCATTTGTAATGAGAATAATTTACTCTCTTTAGGTGTATTATTGGTGATATTTTTTGTTTTCCTTTCTCATTTATGTGCTACTTTGTGTTGGTTTTTATATAAAATACGTTATAAAATGTTGAACCGCTAGAAAACCAAGACTCCTTGGTGAGATTTAATGTTTTGTGTTGTTGCCGATTTGAAATGTTTTTGCTTTGTTTTGTAGCTCCACTCGGACGGCGACAGAGGCGACGGCAGCGTGCGTTACGTCCTCAACGGCGAAGGCGCCGGGACGCTCTTCAAGATCGACGAGAAGTCCGGCGACATCCACGCCACCAAGAGGCTGGACCGCGAGGAGAAGGCCTACTACATCCTGCACGCCAAGGCCGTCAACCGGCTCACCAACGAGGCGCTGGAGGGCGAGTCGGAGTTCATCATCAAGATCCACGACATCAACGACAACGAGCCGCGCTTCACCAAGGACCCGTACTTCGCCCAGGTGGACGAGATGTCCGACGTCGGTACGTTCCTCAAAACTCCGGGGCTTCGGGTTCGTGTGTCGGGGGAGTAGGACCGGTGGAGATGGGGAAAACGGGGAGGAGTACATTTCTGGAAAAATCCAGGACATTCCTGAGTTTGAAAAGTAAAAAAAAAAGGCCAGATAAACTGTGAAGTATTTTGATTTGAATCTGAGTTTCAAAAAGTTTCAAAAAGATTGAAAAGTCCAAAATTTCTAACGGTCAAAACTTCAGTCAAACTTTTCAGTTTTTTTCCAGGACATTTCTGAGATTTGAGGCTTAAAATGTTTGAGTTTGACCTCAGAAATCTCCATTTTGTTTTAGAGAATCTTCTAGATTAATCTAGCAAATTTCTATTTTATTTTTTTCAAACTTATTAATTTTCTATTCTCCAAGTTTTTTTTTTTGTTTTTTTGGCATAAATTTACTCCGTCTTGTTTTTGTTGGCCCTGATACACAGTTGAAAGTTTGACTCCTCTGGTTTAGATGGTCTCACAGTTTGATAGATTCGGTTTGATTTGGGACCAAAGTTGCAACATCTGTTGCATTTTCAGCTGCAGCGGTTCGCTTTCAAACGACCCAAACCCTTTGAAAAACTTGTTCCCCTCCTCGCCTGCGGGGGCGCTGCACCAAAAACCTCTGAAGAAGACACTGATCTCAACCTCCTTCTTCACAATATGTACACAAAAATTAAGAAGGGTCAGATTTTAGTGGTTGTAGGATTTCCCTTTAGTCTGTGACTAAACCCATTTTTTCGCGCCAACGCTAAACACGCATTTATTTTGGTTGCATTTACCCAGAATGCCCTGCTCTGTAGTCCACTTCCTGCAGCTCTAACGATGAGCTGTCATTCTGGATGTGCACCAAAAATGTAAACTCTGGTCCACCTACAAACCTCGGTCTCGGTTTGGTTGAAGTGAACTCTGGTTCTGTTTGAATGCGCATGTGAACACCAAGTGGGCCAGATACGGCTCCAAAGCAGGAAGTGAACTACAGAGAAGAGGCTCATGGTCTTCAGCTAAAGACTAAAATCTGATGCTAAAGAAGTTGCAAGAACTTGCGTTTCATGTCACTTTCTTCTTCAGTGGTTCTTGGTGCAGCGCCCCCACAGGCGAGGAGGGGAAAACAGCAGCTGCTGAAAATGTAACAAACGTTGCACCTTTGGTCCCAAATGAAACCGAGTCCAGCGGACGGCCAGGTATTAGAGATTTTCCTGGAAATGAACTTGAATTTGTAGGAATAAATTAATATATTTTAGCCTAGTCTCAACCGAAGCAAACAGATTTCACACAACTGCATTTGCATGTACGAGTCCGACTCTTTAATATGCCATGATATCCAGCAGGTTTTTTTTGTCTCTGCAGCTTTTGGCTGCGACCGACTCGCAAAAAACCTAAATTGATCAACATTTACTCAGGTGAAGGTTGAGCTGCAGTAACAGGATCATGATTCAGACGTCATAAAACTGCGGATCAGTGGGATTTCATCAATCATCATAATGACGCCGGCTCAACAAAGAGAGCACGTCTAATTAAACGAGCGATGAGGAGACCAGACTAAACAGCCGCGGCAGCAGATAATCTTTTAAACACAGTATCGTAGTCTATTAAAGCAGAATTTAATTGAATTTAATTAGCAGCACTGTCGGCTGTGTCACTGCAGAGAAGAAGTGTGGCTTTTTTAATCCTTGCGGCTCCTTAAAACAAGCCAATTTTACTAATACAAATAGAATATATGAGATTTATTTTCTTAATACATAGAACATTTTTCTTAAAATAAGAAAATTTTACGCTATTTCAAGAAATTCACTGTCAAGTAACATTTTCTTTACTTGAGATAATTTTTCTTAAAATAAGATAATATATCTTACTCGTATAAGTAAAATTGGCTTGTTTTAAGTAAAAATACACTAATTTTAAGATATTGTAGGTTTATCTTGGTTAGATATTTTTTCTTGTTTTAGAAAATCTTGACAAGATAAATTTTCTTGTTCTGTTGGCAGATAATTTTTCTTATTTTAAGAAAATTATACCCTATTTTTGTACTTTTTTTTCTTGTTTTTGAAAGGGGACTTTTTGCAGTGGAAGCCGCACCATTTGCACCGTCGCTCTCCTCCGAGTGAAAGTTTAATTCTGGCCCTGAAAGCGGCTCATGAATATAGATAAACAACACAGAAAGGCTCCCAATCGATAGCAGCACGAAAAACATAAGAAGAGCGTCTCGGGGCGACTGCGGTCAGACATGTGACACAGTTGTCACTCGGTTCAGCAACCCGGAGTGAGAGAGGCCCGGCACTTATCTGAGGGCAGCGCCGGTGCCCATGGCAACAGGCGAGGTGTGATGTCAGCGCGTGGCAGAGCATGTGTTCACGAGTGACTGCGCCGAGACGCTGCTCCTTTAAAAGTGACACTGGCTTTCGCTTTCATTGCTGCGGACTGTCACATTGATCCAACCTGGGCTCCTTTCTCAGAAAGGAAGAGACGGCGCTGTCCCAGTAATGAGCAGGATTGATTCATTCACGTTTGCATGATTTTTTCTACCAAAAACTGGACGACAAAAGTCTTCAGTCTGAATCTTAACGAGTATTTTTGGTTGAGTTTCTGGTGCAAATTCCTGACTACACTTGAAATAAGACAAAACTAATTCTTAAGTAACTTTTCAACCACAGATAGGAACTTGTTTTAAGTAAATAATTCCTTAATATTGATGAAAAGGTATAAATTGCTTTGGCAGATTATTTCACTTATAGCAGGGGTGTCAAACTCCAGTCTTGAAGGGCCGCTGTCCTGCAGTTTTTAGATGTGCCACAGGTACAAAACACCTGAATCAAATGGCTTAATTACCTCCTCAGTTCTCCAGAGCCTTGCTAATGACCTAATTATTCTATTCAGGTGTGGTGCAGCAGAGGCACTTCTAAAAGTTGCAGGACACCGGCCCTCGAGGACTGGAGTTTGACACCCCTGACTTATAGCAAGATGTTTTTCCCATTTTATAGCTCAAATAATCTGCCAGTGGATCTAGTACTTTTTCATCAATATTAAGGGATTATTGACTTAAATAAGCTTCTAGTGTTCCTGAAAGTTTAGTTTTATTTCAAGTGTATGCTAAAAACTAAGCCAAAAATACTTGGTCAGATTTTGTATTTTTGCAGTGTGGTGCGCTTAAAGAACAGTTTTGCTTACAAAGACTTTATAATTTGTTTTATTTCTCATTTTTGTTGCTTTATTTATTTATTTTTGGACATTTCTTTCAGTTTCGGTGTTAAATGTTCATTAAGTTTGAAAGTTTATTGATCTTTAGAAAGTGTTCTTGTTCAAGTGTCATTATTACCACTTGAAAATGGTCTCAAAACAACAATATTATCGTTTATTTCTATAATTACTGGGGCAATTTAGTATTGTGACAGGCAGAAAAGCACAAAACCTTCAATAAATTCAATGTTCTTGGACTTATTTTATATAAATGACTATATCTGGCGCTATCAACTTTTCGGGGGATTTTAAGTCTTTTTTGGGTTGGAAACTGTCAGACCTGGCAACCCCGCGCGCGGATGATTACAGGCAGAGAAAAAAGCAGCAGCAGGAGAAGAAGAAGAAGAAAATCCTGTGATGTGATCGCTCCTGACTTAAAGATTTAAAGGTGACTGATGTGGATCTGCGACAGAAAAAAAGCCTCTTTGAGTCTAATTCCATTGTCAGAGGTATTAGCGATCAGGGTTCGCTGAACTTCCTGGAGAATCTCCCCGAACCGCCGCCGAGCTGCGCCTCAGTTCGACGGTTCTGGTTTCAACGTCTCCCTTCGCCTCGGCTCACATCAAATTAGCAAACTTCCATCAGGTCGCTCTCTAATTCTGTTGCACAATTCTGTATTTATAGCGCTTTGCCATTAAATATTTCTACTCAATTAATTTCCCTCTGCATGTAATGAGGCAACACTTGGCCCGCAAGGCGCCGTTTGGGAGCTAGCGCTTGGCTAACGGTCTCCCTTTGTTCTTTCTGGAAGAGAAACTGGATCACCTGCCATCCAGGCACAAATACTCACCGCTCCGCTTTCTACAGTTTATCACATTAAGCATCCAAAACTCTGTTTGCTAGGGTTTCTGCTAGAGATGAAGAAAAATTACAAAAGTGTAAGGGAAATAATCAGGGGTGATTTATAGGAATTGACCTTAGTGTAGGTTATTTTTTAACATTAGTTTCTGTCAATGCTAGCCGTTTTTAGCAATGGTATTGGTGGACGTTAGCCATTTTGAAACATATCGGTATCAACTAATGTTAGCCATTTGGTGTCAGCCTTTGTTAGCCATTTGTTAACATTAGTATCAGCTAACGTTAGCCATTTGTTAACATTAGTATCAGCTAACGTTAGCCATTTGTTAACATTGGTGTCAGCTAATATTAGCCATTTGTTAACATTGGTATCAGGTAACGTTAGCCATTTGTTAACATTAGTATCAGCTAACGTTAGCCATTTGTTAACATTAGTATCGGGTAACTTTAGCCATTTGTTAACATTAGTATCAGCTAACGTTAGCCATTTGTTAACATTAGTATCAGCTAACGTTAGCCATTTGTTAACATTAGTATCAGCTAACGTTAGCCATTTGTTAACATTGGTGTCAGCTAACGTTAGCCATTTGTTAACATTAGTATCAGCTAACGATAGCCATTTGTTAACATTAGTATCAGCTAACGTTAGCCATTTGTTAACATTGGTGTCAGCTAACTTTAGCCATTTGTTAACATTAGTATCAGCTAATGTTAGCCATTTGTTAACATTGGTATCAGGTAACGTTAGCCATTTGTTAACATTAGTATCGGGTAACTTTAGCCATTTTTAACTTTGGCATCGCTGACTTTAGCTATTTTTAAATATATTTTTTCTGTCGATGTTATCCATATTTTAACATATCGGTATCGGCCGACGTTAATAATTTTTTAACATTGGTTTTTGTTGATGTTCGCCATTTTTTAACATTGCTATCAACCGATGTTAGCCTTATTTCAACATTGGTATTAGCCACTGTTGGCTGTTTTTAGACATGCTGTACCAACTAAACCTAGCAATTTTTTAACATATCAATATTGACTGATTTGTAGTCATTTTTTTAACATATTGGTAACAACAATAGATTTATTTTTTGACATCAGGATCAGCCAATTATAGTAGTTTCTTTCATGCTGTATTGGCCAATATTAGCTGTTATGTAACATATTGGCTAATGGTAGCTATTTATTTTATCTTATCAGCATAGCCCAATTTAAATATTTATTTTAACGTATCTGTTCCCGTTTTTTAATAAGTCGGTATTGGCCAATATATATTTTTTGTATTGATATCAGTCCATGTTAGCTGTTTTTGTCAGTAAATATCAGGTATCAACTGAAATAAGAATATTATAATCAGATATCGATATCGGCACAAATTGTCAAATATGAATCTGAATAGTGTGGCCTGCATTTACATTCAACCTCCTTTAATCTGATTGTCTAAAACAAATCGCATTCATCCATCCATCCATTTTCTTTCACCCTTGTCCCTCAGTGGGGTTGGGAGGGTTGCTGGTGCCCATCTCCAGCTGACGTTCCGGGCGAGAGGCGGGGTCACCCTGGACAGGTCGCCAGTCTGTCGCAGGGCAACACAGAGACACACAGGACACACAACCATGCACACACACACTCACACCTAGGGACAATTTAGAGAGACCAATTAACCTGACAGTCATGTTTTTGGACTGTGGGAGGAAACTGGAGAACCCGGAGAAAACCCACACATGCACAGGGAGAACATGCAAACTCCATGCAGAAAGACCCCAGGCCGGGAATCGAACCCAGAACCTTCTTGCTGCAAGGCAACAGCTCTACCAACTGCGCCACTGTGCAGCCCCAAATCGCATTCAGTAAAATCCAAATAAAATACATTAAAACTCACAGGAGTAGTGCAACAAAATGTGAAGAAGCTGAATTCTTTCCCAGGCTCTGTATTTGTTTCTCAGACTTTCTGGAACCACGGAAACGTCGACGGGCGTCTTGGGGTTTGCAGACAGAGATATGTTTACATTAGGGCCAATCGATTAGCCGTGGAGATCAATCATGTGTGGGGATATACGCGGCGTCGTGATAAGGATTGCTTCTGGTAACGTAAAGAGACAGAAACGATCATTCACATTCAGAGGAGGACCGGACGTCTCATCAGACGGAGCACCGATTATCCAGAGGCTCATTCTTCAGCCGCCATGTGAATCATCGTCCTGATGCTGTTTTCTCGCCGCAGGCACCTCGGTGATCCAGGTGACGGCCTTGGACGCAGACGACGCCACCTACGGGAACAGCGCCAAGGTGGTGTACAGCATCCTGGAGGGCCAGCCGTACTTCTCCGTGGATCCGGATACAGGTCAGCATCGCCTCCAAAGGTCAAACTGTAACGACTTTCATTTCAGTTGGCCGGATTTAAAGGATTATTTACACTAAAACTTCACAATAAGACCATAAAACCTTTATAATAATCGTTAATAACTGTTTATTATTTTCATTGTTCACTCGTTCACCTCTTCATCATTTTTTACTTTATTTTCTTTAGTTTCATTTTAGGTTTATTTGTTATTTCTTCTCTCCTAATATTTAATGTCCTGGTTTATTTTCTTTTAGCTTAATTTTTGTTCTTTTAGATTTTCCTCTTAAAATCCAGAATTTCTTTAATGTATTTTTGTATTTTTCTTTCTAATTTCAGGTTTTTTTTTCATATTTTTAATTTCAAAAGATTTATTTTTGAACTATTTTTATAATTGTCTTTTAATTTGATTCTACTTTTAAGTTTAGTTTTTTTTTTTACATTAAATATCACTTTTACTTATCCTTAATTCATAAACTTCTCTTATTTGGATCAAATAACTGAGAAAACTGATGCTTCCGCAGACAACGAGCCATTTTGATAACTTTTCATTGCTTATTCTTGTAAATTAAAGTTTCTTCCATTGGATCCACCTAAATATTTAGTAAAATCGTAAAGCGGCGTCCTGTCAGAGCAGCGGAGCTCCACCTACAGACTGGGTGCTGCCTGCAGGCGCCATTGTGAGGAAAACACAGGCAAACAGAAACATTCAGAGGAGAAGCTGAACTAGAACAATCCCTGACAAGAGAACGCAGTGAAACCAGCCTCGTTTTCCCAGAAACCCGCCGCCTCGCCTCCTCTGAAGCCACCGCCGCCGCCGGGCGGAGCGGGGCGGGGCGGGGAGACGGGATTTGCTGCAAATCAGCCGTCCTAAAGATCTACTTTTAATCATTACTGCGCGCTTTGGAACGCATCCCGCTCGCGTCTAAACAAAAGAGTCAGGGAAAAAAAAAAGCCATTTGCAGATTAGTGAGGGGATTAACAGTAATATGGTTTATCCCACATGTGGTATGTAAGCTGACATCCCCTCTTACACAAAGACATGCCTGGACATCGCGTTATAAGCAGGATTTGTTTCCCACTCCTCCTCCTCCTCTTCTTCTCTGGGTATTGTAGTCATTAAGGAACGACAAAGGTGGAAGCAGGAAGTGAAGTCGCCTGATAAAAACGGAAGAAAAGTTGATCTGAAACATCCTCCGCCTTCTCGCTCGTCATTTTAAATCATGTTCTGCTCAAGCTGAAACCCTAAATGTTTCGCTTTAGGTGAAATTTATTTATTTAGCGTATTTTAGAGTTGCTATCAGTCGATGTTGGTTATTTTTAACATGTTAGTATCAGCTGATTTTGGTGTTTGTCATCATTTAACATCGACTGATGTTGGCCTTTTTTAAGGATTTGACCAAAACTAGTTGCTTTGTAACATCAGCATTAGCGAATATTAGCCATTTTTTAACGTTGAAGTTGGTCAAGGTTAGCGATTTTTGTTTTTTAACTTCGAAATTGGTCGACGTTAGCTATTACCATTGTTAGTTTTTTTTATTGTATCAGCACAGGCCCATTTTAATCACTTTTCACACAGCTGTACCAGTTGATGTTATCCCTCTTTTAACATGTGTGTGTCGACCCTTGTAAGTTATTTTTCTGTAAGTCTGTAGGCTGATGTTAGCTGTTTTCAGCATTGGTATACTGCCAGTATCTGCCCCCCTGCATGAAAAAATGCATGTTTTTCATTGTTTTCCATTGAAAACTAAAGAAAAGCTGATTCAAAACATCCTCCATCTCTTCCCTTGTTTCTTTAAATCATATTCTGCTCTTCCTCATTCCTCAGTTCCTGAAAGTTTAGCTTTATTCAAGGTGAAGTTTATTAATTTTGCATCGTTCTGAGTTTGAACTCCCACCAGCTTCTTTGCTTCAAATGAAAGCGTTTAGCAGCAGCCTGGATTTGGGGCCTGATGGGAGCTGAGCACACCTTTTCAGCGTGCTGCCAATTACCGCCTCGCTCTGTCCCGACGCCAAGCCGAAGGTGTTTCAAGGAGCAGGCGACTCCTCGGCGCTGTAATGGTGCAAACATCAACAGAGGAGACGATAAACGAAGCTTTCAGATGTCACTTCCACTCTGAGGAAATTAAAGATTGTGCTTTTTGGCTTAAAACACATACAGCGATTAAATTATTTGTTTTCAAGACACACAAGTCAAGAAGAGGGAGAAATGTTATCGTGAACTGAAGTGAAAAGTGCTTAATGTTGGATACTTTATATTTTAGGCTGTTTTCTGTTCCTAGCTGTGAGTAAAACATTCATCCTCACTTGTTGTGCGAATGCAGCCGAAAAAACAAACAAAATAGGAAAAAGAAACTTGTAAAATTTAAGTTACAACGTTTAGTTTCCCTCTGGGATCAATTTAGTGTTTCTTTTAATTGAACTGAATCTTTTCTGTGCTTATCCATGATCTATAAAGACGATCAAATCAGTGCAAGTCTGATGAAGCTGAACCAGGTGTGAATATTCATCTTTGTTAATGAACTTTAACCGTCTTACTAAATTACATCTGGGTTGTAATGAATAAACTGGACTGAATTTAACTTGATCCTCTTTTAATTTAGTAAATTATATTTCATTTACTTTGATTGACTTGGATTGAAAATGACTGAGTCTGGTAGGAAACAAACTGGGCTGAATTGGACTGTTAGTAATCTTTTTTTAAATCAGTTTTTTTTTTTTTTTTGGCTCTAGTGGCCTTTATTTGATAGTTAATTGACAGGAAAGTGGGTAATGAGAGAAGGAGGAAGACATGCAGCAAAGGTCGCCAAGGCCGGGAATCGAACCTGCGACAGCTGCGTCGAGGACCAAGGCCTCCATATGTGGGTTGTGCTTAACCTCTGCGCCACCACAGCACACCAGACTGTTAGTAATCTGATCATGTTTTAGGTTATTTTGAAATGTTTTGGTGTGAATCCAACTGGACCAGAGTTCAATTCCAATTTGATAATTTGTAATTGGTTCCATTCCACTGGTTTTCTTAGACAAACTGCCAATTGTGGTAGTTTAATATACTGAATTGTACAATATTTCAGTTGGTCTAATTGAAATTTGCAGCATTGATTGATACATATTTGATTCTGACACAATATCCTGACATCGTGTCCTACTGGTCGTATTTCTTGCATGTAACCCATATCATGCATAACCAGGGCTCATTTGTATATTTCTACAGATTTTCATAGGAAAATTAGATGGGAGATATTTTCATGGTCCAGTCCAACCAGAGGTCAGGTGCCAGCGCAGTCAGTGGCCACATCAGCATTTAAACAAGTGGAGACTCTCAGTTTGTGCTCACAGCAGCCATGTTTAGTCCGCTTTAATCCAACTCCAGGTCTGGTTCGTTTGGGGCGGTGTGAACGTGTAATCAAACTATTACAAAGCAAACTTTGGTGCGGTTTGAATGCATGTGTGAACGCCAAGCGGACTGGAAACCGCTCCAAAAGAAGGAAGTGGACTATAGCACAGGGCATTCTGGGTAAATACTACCAAAACAAGCGAGTTAGCCTAGCGCTAGCAGGAGAAATGACTCATGGACGTTTACCAGATATAACAGAGAAATCCTACACTGCAAAAATCTGACTCCACTCCTTTTTTGTTTCCATTTCATGAAGGAGGAAGTTGAGTTCAATGTCTTCTTCTGTGGTTTCTGGTGCAGCGCTACCACAGGCGAGGAGGGGAACAGCTTTTTCAAAGGCTGCAGATCTTTTGACTCATTTTTAAGCAGCTGAAAATGTAAAAAAAAACATGTTGCAATTAGTGCTGGGAGAAAATCTTGTTTGAAATATTTGATATTTTAAAAAAGTGGCTTCTGTGAGTTTTATTAGAAAGTATTGGGGCCAGGCTACAAAACGTTTACTACAAGATGCCTCATTTTAATTTTTTAATTTTTTGTCATGTAGGAGTTTTCATGAAATTAATACTTCATTCTAATATTACGGCTTAAAACTTTACTATTGTATTGTTTCATATTTATCGTTGTACGACTGCATTCTGGTAATATTGTTACTTTATTCCCAAAATAAAAGAAAAAATCTTAGTCTTGCCCTAAAACGTTGTCATAGAGTTAAATACAAGCTGTGAATCAAGATGGCCGCCCTCAGCATACTAAATGAGCACACTGGTAAAAGAAACAGATTTTCTCAAAATTAAGTCTTCAAAACCAAAAATTTGCAATTTTGGTTCCCAATTTGTAAAACTGAATTTGCTTCCAGTTTGTTTGTTTTTTAATTTGGGAGATAAATCTGGATTTAATCCTGCTGTTGTCTTTTCGTCCCCAGGTCTGATCAAGACGGCGCTGCCCGGCATGGACCGGGAGGTGAAGCAGGACTACCAGGTAGTGATCCAGGCCAAAGACATGGCGGGCCAGATGGGCGGGCTCTCAGGAACCACCACGGTCAGCATCACCCTGTCGGACGTGAACGACAACCCGCCGCGCTTCTCCAAGAGTGAGCACAGGCCTTCTGGACACACGCACACACATACACACACACGCACGCACACACACACACACACACACACACACACACACAGAGTGACCAGTCAACAGCGGGAGTCGGTGCCAGGCTGCAGCCCCCATCTGGTGTCAGTTTCAAAATGAATTTGGATTATTGCAGGGACTCTGGGTTGTGTGCGACTGCGGCGGACCTCTTAAAGGCACAGAATAATTAAATATAGAGCCATATGACGGAGCGAAGGGTCCCGCAAAGTGCATCAGATCAGGCCTGTAATCCCTATTAAACGGAGAGAGAGCATTCCCTGGGCTTTATCTCCACTCCTCTTCCTCGCTCTTTGTCTCTCTCCGACTATTAAGTCGTTGCTCTGCAGCTTTTTACTCCATAAAACCGCTGTTCTCACTTTAGAGCGCCAACCGGCCTCCGTGCGTTTCTCTTCCAGCCATCAATCCACATGCAGGCCGGCTCGCCTTGCTCTCCCGTCTCTTCCTCCTGTGCATCTGTCCACATCGGATGGACAGATTACCGTCCTCCTACCTCCCTCCATCCTCGCTGTGTTTGGTGTGGCAGGACAACATGGATCCCGGCGAAGCCTCCAGTTAGCGTCGGCCGGTCAGAGCGCTGCCAGAATGATGGAGAGCAGTGGAGGTTCATGGGACGGTTTTTAGGGAGTTAGTGAGGAGGAGAAGAGGAATTCCTCTCCCGCTGTGTTGATTCCTCCATTCATAAAACCGTCCATCCGTCCGTTCATCCATCGTTTTTTGCTGCATTCTGACCTCTGTCCACTAAATCCTTTATGACCTTTTCTATAAATAGCTTAAAAACTGACAAAACAGGGATTGAGGGACTCTAACTCTGAGCCTGGAAACGTATTGGATTTGCAGTGGCAGACGCTGTCATCTCCACGGCGATGGAACGAGGGAGGGCAAGGCAGGACGGAGAGACGGGCAGACAACAAAAAAATAAATAAACGACAGAGAGAGAGAGAGCAGAAAGAGGAAGAGAGATTGTAACGGGACACCCAAAGGAGGAAGAGTGTCAGGAAGCGATATCATTGTTGTCTGCCGGAGTGATGCCTCTTCTTCTGCTCCTGATGCTAAATACCTGTTAGCCTCAGGGAAACCTTCGCGCAGAGCTTCCCCCTTTCAGTGGATGTGTTTGGAGTTAAGTGTCACACAGACCTGCCGACTCAGGCGTTGCCAAAACACTGTCAGCATGTTTTATTAGTGAGTGTGTGCTGTTTGTCTCCGCGGGCTGCGCGCGCGTACATCACAGCCGATTCGGCTAAGCATACTGGATGCAGCCATCAATCCGTCGCCTCGCCCCGAACCAGGAAATCATCTGGCGCATGAAAAAAGAAAAACCAAAAACAAGAGGCAATTAATTTATGTTGAGCAAATTGGCCTTGGATTTATGCTGCGCCGGGTTTGTAGCGAGTCGGTTTGGAAGCGAAAGATGTTTTACATCTAAGGGCGATAAATCTATTCACACGCTCCCGATTCGCTTCGACCTGAACTCTGTGACTCACCCACTTACGCTGCTGCTTTTCACATTAACAAGGTCAGAAAAGACATTTTCCTCTTAGTAGTTCCGTCAGGGAGGAGCTTTATCTGTTTTTGGCCTGTTTTTTATAAAAAAATGATCAGCATTTGGAAAGATGAAAAGATCTGACCTCGGTTGTCATGACCACACACCTCGGACTTTTCTCTCTTCATATTTGCTAAAAATGTTGAATGTGACATTTTACATGTTTTTGTGCTTCAACGTGGGTCTCTACTGCTTCTAAAAACAACTCAACACTGCAAAAACACAAAATCATACCAATAATTTTTGTTTAATTTCTAGTGGAAATAGTTTACCATGCTTGAAATTAAATTAAATTAAACTAACTTACAAGTAACTTTTCAGCAAGATAAATACGCTTGTTTAAAAAAAATACTAGTTCCACTGGCGGATTATTTCACTTATAACAAGACATTTCCCCATAAAAGCAGAATAATCTTCCAGAACTGTAATTTTTCATCAATAAGAGAAAACTAGATGAATTTCAACAAGATGCAGGAGTTTGTTTTAAGTCAATAAATCCATAATATTGATGAAAAAGTACCAATTCCTCTGTAGATTATTTCACTTAAAACATGGGGAAAAGTTCTTAATAATGAAATAATCTTCTAGTGAAACTAGTTCTTTAATTTTTATCAATATTAAGCTTATTTATCGTGTTGAAAAGTTACCCATAAGTTAGTTTTTTTAGTAAGATTTTGTGCTTTTCAGTGAAGAGTTAAAAAACGTCTTTTAGGCAGCAAGTTAATGATTTTTGGTAACTGGAAAATGATCCATTTATAAAACCTCCGGAATGTACCAGACTGCGGCCGTTACCTAGCAACCCCGGGGAAGCCCAGCCCGTTACCTAGCAACCCCGGGGAAGCCCAGCCCGTTACCTAGCAACGGTAAAGCAGACAATTCTGAAAGCAGCTCGAAACAGGCAGATCTGACCAGACTAAAATCTCATAATGTAAGAATAATTTTGTACAAAAAAATGTGACAAACATGTTTTGTATCAACCACAGATTTATCCTAACCTGTTCCAGGAAACATAAACATTTAATTTCCCCTTTTGATCAATGAAGTATTTTCAAATATCAGGCCTCTTGTACCAATCTGACACCTGATCTTTGGTCTCTCTCTCCTTGCAGCCCTGTACGAGTTCAGGGTGCCCGAGTCCAACGAGTTGGGCTCCACGGTGGGAGTCATCCACGCCGTGGACGCCGACATCGGCAAGAACGCCGAGATGGACTACAGGATCATCGGGAGCGACGGGCCGGGCGTGTTCGACGTCTTCGCCAACAGGAGCACGCAGGAAGGCGTCATCGTGCTCAGAAAGGTCAGCAGCTCTACTCCTTCTGTCACATTACAAACTGGGTGTTTCTGGGATGACAGATCAATGCAAAGTAGTGAAAAACGTGACGCAGAAATCTGAGAAGTGTTTCAGAGGCTCTTATTTCAGTCTTGCATTCAGGGAGTCGTGCAGCAGCATGGAGATGCAAGGATTTCTGTTTAATTATGAGAATATAATTATAATAATATAGTCATAAGGAGAATAAACACACAATTAAAAAAAAGGTAATTTTACTGAGAGAAACGCTTCTAGAAATATCAAATAAATAGAAGCTGTAAAACATGATTGTGAAACAAGATGGCCGCCGTAGGCATGGTGACATCACTGATCTATGAAAACCCAAAGAGAGCAATGATAATAAAAAAAAAAAGATTAAAAAAAAAACTAAAATTTGATTAAAAAAAAGTTCTCTTGGCAAATTATTTCACTTGTTACAAGACATTTTTGTTTTTTCCCATGTTTTCAGTGCCATAATCTGCCAGTGGAACCAGTTTTATTAACCAGTATTAGGGAATTATTGACCTAAAATCAGCTTATATCAGATTTACTATGATGGTACTACTGGAAACTAGACCAACAATACTTTTGTATTTTTTTTTAGTTTTGTTCTGCTGGCAGATTATTTCATTTATAACAAGATATTTTTCCATATTTTAAGTAAAATAATCTACACTGTAGTAATTTTTCATCAATATTAAGGGCATTAATATTATTGAATGCTTGATTTGCATGAGAAACCAGACAAAAATACTTAAGATGAGATATTTATTGGAAAGAATCTGAATTAAATACATTTCGGTTTTCCATATGTGAGAAAAAGTAAAATAATCTGTCGCTGTGCACGATCCCTCATTTCTCGCCGTTTCTGTTGGACGTGTTCTGCAGATATGATGACGGCATTTATCCTACAGAGACTCACGTCCCCAGCAGCTGAAAGCGTTTCCCCCTCAGTCTTGTCTGTAAGGCTGTCTTCAGTCTAATTGACGGAAGCGTTTATTCCCCCTCAGAGGCCGTCTGCAGTCAGCAACAAGATTAAAACACAGAAACCACCATCATCAACTGCATGTTTCTCTGAAAAGACTCATTTAATGTAGATTTTTATTAACACTCAGAGCTCATCAAAGCAAGACGTGGCTCAGGAGCCTCTAATTGAGCAAATAAGTTCCCATTTTCCAGCCACACAGGCTGCATAACAGCTCCAGAGTGCATGAGCATCCTGTGTACACCAGGCAGGGAGGATTGTTACAAACCGCGTAGACTCTGTGTAAATCTGTGTTTTTTCTCCTAAAAGGACGACAAACACAGATAGGATATTAAACTTTTGATCTTGGAGATTTTCAGTGCTTGTTTACCCTGTGAGCAGCTTCTGGTGGGGTCTATTACTGCAGCAAACACACACCTCTGCAGCTTGGCGCGTGTTTACAGAGCAGCCGCGCTCAGTCAGAGGTTATGTTGTTTTAATGCCTACTTTATTAAGTAGTTTCTACACATCAGCAGGGTGCAGTTTAACTGTGACCCGCAGCGCTTTCTTGCATCACTCTGGAATATTTACATTAAAATAGGATTAGGTTTTAGTTGGTGCGTTGCATGAAGAACAGGCTGGCTGCTTCAAAGTAAAAGCTTTTCCATTTGGGCTTTTACGTGATGAATTGTTGTTGGTCTTTATTAAAGACAGGGCTGCACACTGCAAAAACACAAAGTATTTATCCAGCAAATATCTTGGTACACTTCAAGTAACATTTCATAAAGATATAAAAACTTAATTCCTTAATCTCAATTTAAAACCGTGCTAGTTCCACTTCAGATTATTTAACTTAAAGCAGTGAAATAATCTGCTAGTATAACTTCTAAGTTTTTTTAAAGACATTTTTTACTTCAAATCTTACTTATATCTTGCTGAAAAGTTACCTGTAAATTAGTTTTGTGTAATTTTGAATGTGCTAAGATATTGTAGACCAAAAGTACTTGGTAAGACTTCGTGTTTTTACAGTGTAAGGTTGGAAACTGTTACCGAACTAAAACGGCTCCATCTTGCTGAAGCCCTTGTTTAAAGAGGAAGTAAACAGTTTACAGGAGTCCAGATACATTCGGCCCAGTCCGGTTTGTTTTAACAGAGTCCAGTTCGGGGTAATGGGATCCTCTGAGGATTCACAGGGAGTCGGAGTGGAGAGTTCCTCTTCAACAGGAAGAGACCTCCAGCAAAAGCCGGACTCCGTCAGGGCAGCCATCTGCCTCGCCCGGCTGGGGATTAATGCACCAACAGCATCACTGGATTAGACTCGTGCATCCGAAGCCAGGCTGAACGGCGCACAGTGCAGGGCTGAGATGTAAATACAGCAGCGATGAAAGTAAATACCCTTTTAAAAAGTTAAATGAGCGATGTGATTTAACGGGGCTAAAGTAGACGATCATCAAGGATAAATCTGCTCCACATACGGTGGAAATGTAAGGTATTTGTAGCGAGGACGTTCAGCGTTTGTGATGTAAATTGTTGGATGTTCACAGCTTGATTTTCTCTGGTGTTTACAAGCTGAAGTCACACGCAGGGACGGCGGCATTGTTTTGCTCTGCTCGCCGTTTCATTACCAGTTTGCTGCTCACAGATCACCGCATAGCTGTGAAATGCATTAACAAACAGAAAAGTTTAAATGTGTGCATTCATGAAGGCAACCTGAACCTTTGAACTCTGTGTGAAACAAAGAGTTCACACAGGATTCGGCATTATTAGGAGTTTATTGACTTGTAAATCGACATCATGTAATTCCATACAGACAATATACCATCGACAGAAGCAATTCCCCCAAGCATGGGGGAATTATATGTCAAAATATGTCAAAAACGCAATAAAAGTAAATAAGTGGGTCAATGGCAGGTTAGCCGAATTGTTAAGGACCCTTGAAACATTAGCAGAAAATAATTAGCAGTCCTTTTTCAGGATCTTTAAATAGTTTCATACACAAATGTATCAAATGTAATCAGATTCCACTATGGAGTTCTGTTCTGCTGTTTTGTTCAGACGAAACGGGACTAAAACAGGTCCAAGCAGTAAAAACAAAATGATCCAAACAGTCTCAGTGTCAAGCATTTCACTGTTGAACTTTAGTAACACTATGTTTTCATCAAGTTATGTTTTATAATGGCGCCCCCCGGTGGCTGGAGGGATGAACAGGCTAGCTGAAGCTGGCAGAACGTTGACAGTTTATTTTTGCCCCACTCTTTGAAGAGCCTTAATTTACTGGATTTGATTTAAAGATGCTAATTATAGCTAAACATCAACAACAGCCCACAAACTAAATACAGAAATAATGTCGTTCACAAAGCCGAGCGACGATGAAAAAGTTTCTTAAGCAAGTTAGATTGTAAATATATCAGTAACATAACAAAATCATATTTAATGTTAAAAACCCAAATTTAGGACGCTTTGCAGTATTGTCAATATATTAATGGCTTTGAAGCTTAGAAATTAAATTTCTAGCTTTTTCACCCCAGATCCAATTTAGAATTTTATTTATTTATTTATTTATTTATTTATTTATTTATTTATTTATTTATTTATTTATTTATTCTTGCTTTCCTTTTTAAAAAAAAAAATTACAAAAGCCAGAATTTATGTTCAAAAAGTGGCTTTTTTTCAATCATCCATTTTTGTTGCCACGCTACGGGAATTTGAGTTTTATTTCGAGAATATAGTTATAATATTAGCAGAATAAATACGCAATTTTGCCAGAATAATGTCTTAACATTACGAGAAAAGTCATTTTAAAAAAGCTTGGATAATTATAAAAAAATGTAGGCATGTTTTATGGTGGACATTTCATAAAATTACTTTATTCTCTGTATATTACGACTTAATTCTGGTGATATTAAGACTTTTTTTCTTGTAAAAAATAAACGAATCTCAGCCTGACCACTGGAGAAAAATCTAGATGATCTGTTTGAAATACATTTAGCATCGTTTTTAGGGTAATCAGTTTATGTAAGAACATGGCCGTTAATCTGGCTCCAGGAGTACAATGGCTGCTAGAAAAGACGAGTGTTTTGTTGACGGCTTACCATACAGAAACCACTTGCTTTAAATCAAATCCAGTAAAGCACAGCCTCCTGTGTATTCTTGCACAGGAGGCTCCACTTTTGCTTTTCAAAGATGTATGCCCTAAAACAGCTCATTCTAACTAAAATCTCATTATATTTGAAAGATTTTGTATGAAAAAAGTCATGAACATGTTTTGTATAGACCATAGATCAGTCATAACCCGTTCAAAGAGCCTAATAGGTCACGTTTAATTCTTACATGTTACTCTATCCTGTACATTTTTGTTATTGAGAGTAGAGTCAGGTGATTTTCTTTCCCCCCCAGCATCACTTTAAACAACACACCGACCCAATCGATAGCAGGAAAAAAAGAGAACCAGAGAGGAACTTTGTATTTCCTCTCTGGTTCAGCGGGCAGAAGACGGACAGCGATGTTATTAGATTTCATCGTACGCTTCCTCTCGCTTCCAGTACATTTGTTTCGTGCGAGATCCGCTCTTCCTCAAGGTTGATGCAGCAGTATTGATGCCGGTATGGATCGCAGCGTGCAGCTGAGGTCCGTTTGATGCATCCAACTGTATCTGGTCGTCGCCTCATCAGGCTGCAGCCTCCCATCGATCCCCTCCATCACGCCGTCATTAAGCGCCGGATGACATAATTGCCTTTTGTAGGCGCTGCGGCGCGGCGAGGCAGCGCGGACTGAGCGTGCTCTAATTCTGAGCCGGATAATTAAACGGGTCCGTCGTCCCGTTGGTCCTTCAAAGGAACATGGACCCCCTCCACCTCTACGGCAAACTGCAGAAATCAATCACTTCTAATATGCCGTGATTCAGGGGCTCCTTCCATCTGGGTTTCATTTCCATAATTCAGGCCCTCGATGACTCCTCTTATTTTACTTTATGCGTGTGGCTGGCTGCCTGCGAGGAGGTTCGCTCTGATCCGGCTGCTCCTGCTCTGCGCTCATTAAAATGCAACACTCGCCAATTAATCCCATCAATGCGGGGATACCTTCGCTGGCTGCAGCTTCAGAAACAAACCCAGTCAGAAAAATATAAAGCAGCAGCAGCAGAACTCTGAAAACAGCGAAATTAGCAACGGTACATCAGTACAGGGTTAACCAAAGACCATTAAAGATGTTTCCTTTCATTCTGTGCAAAATAAAACGCTAACGCAGGATGTTTACACTGCAAAAACACAAAATCTGACCAAGTATTTTTGCCTAGTTCTAGTGCTAATCTTAGTACATTTTAATTAAGACAAAACTATCTGACAAGTAACATTTCTAAAAGAAATATGAGCTTTTTTTAGGTCAAGAATTCCTTAATTTTGACAAAAGAAGAAAGATTATTTCACTTATTAAAATACATTTTTCCCATGTTACAAGTGAAATAATCTGCCATTGGTACATTTACTTTTTAAAATCAATATTTAATATCAATATTGACAAATTATTGACTTTAAACAAGCTCCTACATCTTGATGAAAAGTTATTTGCATGTTTGTTTTGCAGTAGAAACTGGACAAAAATACTTGGTAAGATTTAGTTTTTTCAGTGTAGACAGTTTGAATCTGTTTTATTGTTCAAATCTCTACATTATAAATACAAAATCACAGACAAAAGGATCACACTGCAAAAACACTAAATCTTACCAAGTAATATTTGATATTTGCACTAGAGAGTAGAAAATACTTGGGAACATTTTGTGTTTTTGCAGTGCACGCTTTGAAAAATAATAATAAAAAAAGTTTAAGCCTCATTAGCTTGATTTTCAATATTCACATGACCTGAAATAATCTTGTTAGTCATCAGACGGATGTTTCCAGTGGAAATCAGAGAGAAATTTAAAGGTTCAGAGGTGAATTTATTAAAAAAACGCTGCAAGGAGAGAGAGAAAGAGGGAAAGAGAAGAACTTTTTTTCTTTTTAGCAAATTTGTCATGGAAAACATTGTATTTTTTATAACTAATCTGTGTCTCCCAGCCATTTTTTCTGAGTTTTTTGTGTTTACTGAGGCTATCAGTGAGGATTTATCTCTGGGTTTTAGTCAATAATCAAATATTTTAACCAGTTTTAGGTGTTTTATTGAACTTATTCTGTGGCGTTTCAGCGTCTGAGCTGGAGGTACTTTCTTCTTGGTCCACTTTTAATCAGAGAACCAGATGAGATTTCTGCACTTCATTTCATATTTTATCATGTCGAAGCCGCCGAGCGTTAATCTGTCGCGCTGATCTCTTCATTTAAAGAAGAAACACACCAAAAGGAACAGATGTCACCCTGCGAAGATCAAACCGCAGCGCTGATTGATTGTTACAGAGCCGCCGAGCGCGAGGATCAGGAAATCAAGCTGAAAAGCATCTAAAGGAGTCGACAGAAGAAAAGTTGTTGTTTTATTTTTTCTCTTCTGTTTCTGCTCAGTTCAAATTAATCAGATCTGGAGTCTTAAAACTCCTGACATAAATCCTGGCCTTTTTTAAATTCAGGCAGCCTTGTTATCTTCATGTTTAGTTTTTTTCTCCCGTACTGAAATGCGACACGAGTCACATTATTGGATTATTGGAAGTTGTGTCCATCAGAGGTCTAGTTAGTGTCTCTGAAGACACTAAGACCCTCACATGAGGTCATTAGATGATCCCAGAGACACTTAATGAATAAACACTGAATCTGACCTTAAAATAAACGTGGCAGGATGTTTGGATAATGAACTCAGAGCAGCGCCGTGTCTGTTGTTTCAGCCTCTGGATTACGAGAAGAAGCGTCAGTACAGCCTCCGCATCCAGGTGGAAAACCCCCCCACCAACCCGCCCTTCTACTCCATGGGGCCCTTCCGGGACGAGGCCAGCGTCAAGGTGGTGGTGGAGGACGTGGACGAGCCGCCCGTCTTCGAGCGCCCCAGCTACATCATGGAGGTGAGGGAGGACGCGGCGAGGAACACCATCATCGGGTCGGTCAGCGCGTCGGATCCGGACGACAAACACAGCCTGGTCAGGTAACCAACCGGAGCCCGACTCTGTCCGGGCACCGCATGAAAAGTAGTTTAGATCCTAGTGAAAACATCTGAGTACGCATCAAATTAGAGAACTTTTAGCAAGAAATAAAAACTTGTTTTAAGTCAATAATTCCTTAATACGGATTTATAACAGGGAGTCAAACTCATTTCCATCAACATCATGAATGTTTTCTAAGGGCTGGTTAAGATGCAGAATGCACTGATAAAACGACCCATTCAACCAGCCTGGCAGCCGCCAGGCTGATATTACCAGGCTAAATGTCTTTTGTTTATTTTGAATATATATTTTTAAATAGCAGTAGCAGTAATAGCCGAGACAGGTTAAGCTGTTTATGTAGAATAAAAACGACCTGTGATCTCCAGACAGTTAGCTGTTTAACGAAATGGCATCACAAACTACGGAAAGACGAGTTTTATTTAATCCGTTGGTGTATTTTCTTTGTTGCTGATGTTTTAATGTCAACTTTTAACATTTTTTAACAAAAAATTAAAACAGTGGGGCAACTGGTGGCTCCCCTAAAACTGGACTTAGATTTCTAGAAGAAACCCTGAAATTTTACAGTTTTCTCTGTATTTGATGAGTTTTCCTAAAATTAAATAGTTATAACTTTTCAAACATATGTAATTTGGCTGCATACAGAAGAAAACTGACTTGGTTTGACAAGTAAAGTAGTATTTTAGCACAAAACCCAATAGAGTCTTGATGGCCACATAAATAGGTTTGGTGGGCCAGATTTGGCCCCGAGCCTCAAGTTTGACACGTTTCAGTGAAACAATCTGCCAGTGGAAGTAATACTTTCTCATCAATGCTATAACATTATTTACTTCAAACAAGCTCCTTTTTGCTGAAGTTAGTTTTGTCTTTTTTTCAGTGCACTAAGATTTTTGCAATAGAAGCTACACAAAAATGCTTTTCAGGATTTTATGTTTTTGCAGTGAAACTTCAGATTTTCTGTAAATGTCGTACTTGGAAAAAGCTGATTGTTGGATTTAATTGATTCCTGTTGGCTTAGAGAAACAAAACTTCACCTCTCAGCTGTAAAATCCCTCCCAACAGTTTGACTATATTCCTGACTACCTGGAAAATGAAGGAAAATGGACTGAAGTCAAATCTGCTGAAGATTTTAGTAACTTCTGGATTTGGTCAATAAAAGCTCGGCGCCCTGGAAATGAAATACTTTTAGCTTTAATGTTAGAAATGGACAAAACAAATGTCTGAGAATAATGAATGTTTATTAGATCACTACAGGCGCTGGAAACAAAGAGTTAGCACAAGCAGCAGCGGGTCCAGAGGTTCCCCCAGTTCATGCAGATCCGTAATTATCCCAATGACTCCAATAAACGGGAACGACGGCGGGGAGGTGCGAGGCGGCACCTCCTCTACGGCGCAGACTTTTTCATTTTTACGACCCTCTGAGGGAGTTGGCTCTCAAGGTTGAAGTTCCAGCGCTTTACTGCAGGTGTCAAATATGATATCATTCTCTTTTATCGCCCGTCATCAGCGGCAAAGCTTCCCGGTGGCATTTACCGCCGCTCCTCCGCGGAGGAGGGAGGGAGCCTGCAGGCTGCCTGGGATCAGGAAGTTTCTGGATTTATTGGCGTTGGTGACACACGCAGACACGCGCTCACAGGAATGCAAACACGGATCATGGGGAGGCGCAGCTTTAATGGAGATGAGGAGCACTTTGTTGCTGAGGCGTTAGAAATTCAGCCGGCGTCGTCGAATGATTAATTAATTACACTCAGGCCTTTAAAATATGTTTAGAGGACGTTGTCCTCATTAAAAGTTCAGGCTCTGGTTTTTGTCCAGCTGGCCGGCCGGACATGTGACTAAAGACCCCTGCAGGTGTTAAAAAAATAAAAATAAAAATGGACGTTTCATTATTTACACTCTGACAGCTGCTGTTGCTAGTAAATAAAACTCAGGTTTAGTGGATCTTACTCTGCATGTTTGAGTTTGCTCTTTGGAGCATTTGATCAGCACAAGTAGCAACAAGTTATTCCTCCAAAATAATCTCAAACACGAAGAAGAAATATTCTAGTTTTTACTCCACTAACCTGGAACAAACTTCCAGAAAACCTCAAAACTGCTGGAACACTGAAATCCTTTAGATCAAGGCTAAAAATCCAGTGGTTTACAGTTACCTTATTAATGTTCAGATATTAAAGGTGACCTCCTTGACCAGGTTAGGGAAGGTCTATGGCCTAAACAAAACATGCTAATGACATTTTTGCACAAACGTATTCTTAGAGGATGAGATTTCCGTTTGCTCAGTTCTGCATATTTTTAGCTCCTTTCACAATGAGCTGTTTTAAGACGTCTTGTCACTTTAAATCAGAATCTGCTGGCCACGCCCCCTACTCAACGTTTACATTCACATGTGAAAATAGCTAAAAAAAGATGTAGAGTTATACAACCGTACACCTTTGAAAAGCAGAAGTGGAGCCTCCTACACAGCCAACCAGAATGCAGCATGTTGTTTCTGGATGGTAAGTCAACAGCAAAACACTTGTCTTTTCCAGCAGCCATTGTACGGCGCATGCAGCGGTAAAACCAGCTGACCAAATGTGCTTGAACTCCATCTGGGTTGCTAGGTAACGGGCGGTGTCTGCTCATCTGTCACATTTGCAAAGTTTTTGAAATGACTAATTTTCCACACACCCAACAAAGTGACTTGTTAACTGTGTTTCATTGACCATATAATTCAAATTACAAATAAATTTGCTTAATAGAAACACAGCAATTAAAAAATACAATCAAGTTTTTCAATGTTGTTTTTCGCAAAAATCCAAGAGAAACTTTTTTCAATGCATCCCGAGTCATGGGATGAACAACCGGATGTTACTACTGGTGGAAACGACAAAAAGGACGACAGGAAGTGGCAGGAAGATGTTTTTTAATGGCTTATCACATAAACATATTCATGTATGGTTCTAGTTGCGTTTCTTACTTTATGAAATTGTGTTTTTTTGTCAGTGTCAGAATATAGATAACGTTTTTCACTCTCTTGTCATGGAAATGCAGATATTGTCCAAAAGTGACTCAGTAGTTCAGTTTTAAACTCTCTGGCTGTTTTTAGAAGGAGTTGAGACCCGAATGGAAGAATAAAAATGTACAAAAATGTGAATTTTGCATAATATGTCCCCTAAAAAGATTACCCAAAAATTAAAAGTCTAGAAATGTCTGAAATATTTAGGAATCATAGTTTATTAACACCAAAGAGGTAAAATATGCCAGCTCAGCAAAAGGCTTCCTGGATGTTTCAGATGTTTTAGGAATTAAGTTAGACGGAGAAGTAAATAATCACCGAGGAGGTGATTTGTAAAGATGGCCGCCGTTCCCCATCTAAGAAGAATTAGCTGATCGCCAACATTCCCGTGACCCTCCGGATCCTCCGGATCCGTCCGACCGGCTGCCGGCCTGCTTACCACAGCACTTCGGATCCCCGGTCGGGCCGAGCCACCGCCGTTATCTCCTCGTCAGGGTCTGACCCAGCCAGCTGAATTATTGCGATTCTTGGAAAAGCAATTAGCAGAGCCCACATCTGACACAGATTTAACGAGGTTAGAGTTTCAGCTCGGCCCGGCGAGGCGTTCCGAGAGGAAGGAGGAAACGGTCGGAGTTGGAGGAAGAGGAAAAACAAATCTGTGGAAGGAGGAGAGCGGAGCGGCGATGCGTTCAGAGTCTCCCCTCGGGGTTCTCCTGCCGCTTACGCCGGCCCTCGTGACGCCGCTCCTCCATTAATCACGCTGCTGGTCTGGCAAGCAGAGGAAACACTCCACTGTTGTGTTGTTTGTGTGAAGAGTCGACTCGTCACCACGGGGCAGAGCTGCACAAACAACCAGATCAACCGATTCTCTTCACTGCAACTTCATGTGTTTGTTCTGATTTAAACACTTTAAATCAGCAAAAACACAAAATATTACCAAGTATTTTTGCCTAAAAGAATTGGAAAAACGTGTGTTTATACGTTTACGTTTTGGAGATGCAACGAATAACTAAACCTTCCAAAAATAATAATTATTGGAGTAGTTTATGGATTTTAGTTTTTTTCTGACCTGTTAGAACTTTTAGTCTACAGATAAATGTAATAAATCAATAAATAGATAAGATTAATTCATAAATGTAACTATTTTCTCCTTTAAAATACATGAAGTTGCAGGAAAAGCTACTCTGAGGTGTAGTATTGTGATATGTTTCCTTCTGATCAGTGATCCTGCATGGAATTAATATTTAATATCTTTATATCTTTCTTCAATATCACGATGGCGGCTGTAGTTATAAACAACAAGCAGCCATATTGTTTACCAGTTCAGCTGAGAGGAAGTGAGAATAGCTGAAGCCTCTGTAGTCTAATTTAATGTATTCTGATGGATTATAGTTAATATACATCAATTTCACTGGTTAAATTTCAGCTTTTATTGATTATATAAATAAAACCCACATTTATGCGTTAGGACTAAATAAAAACTATTCTTGGTATGTAAATGTACTTTACAGTACGTGTTCAATACTTGGTTGGGCTCCGTTTGCATCAATGCGGCGTAGCGTGGAAGAGACCAGCCTGTTGAGCCACTACAGGAAACTCCGTTATTTTTAAAGAGCCTCCATTTTATGAGTTTATTGAGGATTTACAGTAAAGATAAATATAAACTTTAGCAAGAAACAAACAGGCTTTATGATGAAAAATGATGAATTAGCCTGTAGCTTCCAATCTATTAAGAAAAAGCCATCTAAAAACCAATTGTAAAAACATATTGCTGGTACGTTTAGTGTCATTTTTAGTGTAAATTCAATGCAAACATTGCAGAAAAGCTTTAATAAGACCTGAATTTGCTGTATCTTCATTTAAAGTTCTCCTTGGTGCGGCTGGACGCTGGCAGCTGCTTTGGCAGCAACGTTTTGCTGCTCATCAGTGGCTAACAGCTGTTAGGTCAGCAGTCAGTGACTGTTGGCTTTAAAGTGACATTTAGGAGTTAAAACTCATTTTCTATTGATTTGATGTGATTTCCTAATTATCCATGAGCCATAATCATCATGATTAAGGAACATAAACTCCTAAAATATGCTGCCCTTTAGTAAATTTACATGTGTTACTGTAGTAAACTGTTGGTTATAGTTTGAATTGTTGGTCTTTCTGGTCAGAACTTTATGGTTTTCCTTTAAAATGGACTTTAAATGACAGGATACAGACGGTTGTGTGTCATTTTCTAACTGAATATTTTACTTTACATGCAGTAATTACAGCTGGGTGATAAAATCTTTTGTTTTTTAAAGATTTAAGTTTAGTAAAATCAGGATTTATTGTGTTTCTATAGTTTAGAGCAATGTCAGCGCGCCTCAGGCGGCCATTTTGTTTGACAACTTCTATTTATTTAGACTTTGAAGTCCAGGGACAGGTTACAGTTTTTCTTCTTTATTACAGGAATAAAGCTAATACCAGTAGCAGGACTTTGGATTTCGAAGAAAGAACCTCAAACATATCGGATCTTTATAACTCTATCAAAGCTTTTTTCTCTCATTAAAATAATTTTTCTTCTTCGAATCTAAAATGTCCTTCTGGTAAAATTGCATCTTTGTATCTGCTAATACGACGACTTTATTCTCGTAATTAATTAAAACTCCCGGCGGCCCTGATATTCATTCCATTGCATGACTCACAGAAATGATGATTGGAATAAAAAACACTTTTAGAAAATATTTTCTCGTTTGTAATTCCTTGTTAGAAAAAGAAAGCCCAGGCCTAGCGATATATATATGTGGATGACCTATAATGCAAAATTCACATTTTAAAATTTCTGTACTTTTGTGTTTCTATCGCGTCTAAAAACAAACCAAACACTTAAAAAAAAAACGTGATTTTGGCAGTAAGTTAATGATTTTTGGTGTTTGGAAAATGAGCCGTTTCAAAACACTTCCAGAGTGTAACGTCACAAATCAGCAGGCACTGCCCGTTACCTAGCAACCACAGTAGTTTTACCCGTTACCTAGCAACCCGGGCAGAGTTCCAGCATGTTTGGTCAGCTGGGTTTACCACTGAATGCGCTGTACAATGGCTGCTGTTGACTTACCATCCAGAAACCACTTGCTAGATTCTTGTTGGTTGTGCAGGAGGCTCCACTTCTGCTCTTCAAAGATGTAAGGTTGTATAATTGCTCATCTGTCTGCATCCATTTTCACATGCGAGTGTAAACTCTGAGTTATAGGGCGTGACAAACTTCAGCTTAATTATACTTATAGTGCCAAGAGGCACAAAATTAGCTCATTCTGAATAAATTATGATTATGTAAGAATGATTTTGCACTAGGAATGTATTAATCATGTTTTGTATAGACCATACGCCCATCCTAACCTGCTCAAGGAAGCTTTAAGCACCTTCAGACTTGAATAGAGCCTTTAGTACGTCTCACTCCAGCATCACAGGCAGGCCGGTTCAATCTCCCTCCCCTTATGTACCATAAAGCCACCGCTCCAGATTAACACACCGCCGTCTCCACAAACTTTCATCCCTCTGTGTGTTTGGTGCAGGTACACCATCGACCGGCGGACAGACATGGACCGAGTGTTCAACATCCACGCAGGAAACGGCTCCGTGTTCATCCTCCGGGAGCTGGACAGAGAGGAGAACGCCTGGCACAACGTCTCCGTCATCGCCACAGAGTTCAGTAAGTACAGCAGACGGTTCTGCAGCCCTGCATTCTGACCGCCAAATTGGGTTTTTGGATCTTTGGATGCTGACATGAAGCGCCGGCTGGCAAATACTGTTGGTCATCCAAATGTGAGTGGCACTTGTATGGTGGAAATCTGAATGAAGAGGCCTGATCTACCTGATCTACCTCTAGAGCAGGGCTGCGAAGAGGCTTTTGCTCCACTGAACTGCAAAAACACAAAACATTACCAACTATTTTTGTTTCTAGTGCAAATATCTGAAATAAGAGAAAACTCACAAACAAGGTATTGGAGCTTGTTTTAATGAATAATATCTTAATATTGGTGAACAAATACCAGCTCCAGTGACATTATTCCAGTTCTTTAATTTAAACAATCGGCCAGTGGAACTAGTATTAACCCTTTGCAGTCGAGGTCTAAATGGCCGTCCCAGTCTCTCTTCTCAGTGCGTCAGAGCTCGCTATGAAGCCATGTAGCGATAGCTAGCAAAACTACTACTAACCCTACACACACCACAAACTAACACACTTATAGTCTAAAAAACCCATCGAAACACTCTTAAAATCCACAGCATCGCTGCACCCTAGTCTCTTGACGTATCCAAATCCCCCCGCACCCCCCTGGTCTCTTTCCGCGTGTCTCCGTTCTACCTAGCAACAGACCGTCAACAGATTTTCATTGGTTGTTTCGAAATGTGGTACATTTAGACCCCACAAAATAAGGTGGAAATGATCGATCTTATTTCTGGCTTTATTTTGAAGTAAATAACCACAAAACCAATATAAAAACACCACTTTTATAAAGTTTGAAGTCAGCGCTGTCCACCAGAGTCGAAATGAAAACTCGGTATGCCGTCTGTTATTACGAAGCCTTATTAATGCGTCACATGCTTGTACGCCGCACGGCGAGCAGCAACTTAAGGAATTGTTGACTTAAAACAAGCTCCTATGTTTTGCTACAAAGTTACTTGAAAGTTAATTTTGTCTTATTTCAAGTGCACTAAGGTATTTTTACTAGAAACTAAACAAAAATACTTGGTAAAGTTTTGTATTTGGGCAGCATACAGATTCTTTCTGTTTCACTTGTTGCGGCCTTTTCCTCTGGGTCTCTAACATCCATGTTCTGACTCCTTAATTGGTGCTGATTGGAAGTGGAGGCAGCTGGTCTGATGACGTCAGATCCACCACTGAGCAGCTCCTTCTCTCCGTCTCTCCTCTTTCTTTTAAGTTGCTTCCCTTTCATTTGTTATGGTTCAAGAGCCAGACCATAACAAATCGGGGGCTGGTTCAAATTTATGTTAGTTTTGTTGAGTTAGTTAATTGGTAAACTTTGTTTGTTAATATACTGGGCAGCCAGTGAGTTCAGTTTTGGGGAAATGATTCTTTTTCTTCCTCTTTTTCTCTGGTTTGGGGTAAGTTGCTTGCTTTCATCTCATCTGATGAGATCATCCAAACCAACCTGGTTCTTTCTGAAACGGCAGTTTGGGATTTTAAATCAGAGCTTAAGATCCCAAAAAGCAACACATCATACCTGAGCTAAAGAAATTCAACAACGAAGGGAAAGAAAGTTGTAGGGACTCAGAGAACCACATTGGGTCTTACCAGGACTGGACTGTCCACCAAAATGACCCCAAGATCCAGGAAAGATCCAGGAGGCGACAGACCCTGGTAGGGTCAGAGGTCAGACCAAATGTTTCCACACGTCAAAAAAAGCATCAAGTTAGACGTGTTTGCACTTTGATTATACTTATAAAACACTGTAGAAACCTTAGAAGGTGCCTGGTAGATGAGGGCACAGATGCTGAGGTAATGATGTTTGTGTGTAGTAGAAACACACACAGGTCTCATACACACATGATTAATGAATGATTGGTAGCAGATGGCAGTTCCTGATCCATGGATGCTGCTTTTATTGCCCCACAGCCACAGAAACCAACTCCAGATTGAAACTACAAAAACAAGCAGATGCATCATGGGTAACGTAGTGTTAAATGAAGGGACTGTCTCTTCGGCATTTGAAACTGAGAGAGCGGCTTGGATTCAATTACGCTGGACGCCTGAATAAAGACCAGATTATTCAGGTGCTTTTATTTACAAATTAATGGTGTGAAGCAGCTTAAAGTCTGGACTGACGACATGTGAAACTATTTTGGTGAATTAAAACCGTTTCTGCCAAAATGAGGCCAGAGAGACTCTGGATCAACCAGGGTCTTTTGCTCCTTATAAGCAAAATCATAATCATATCTGGAATTAAAATTAGTTTGACATTTAGAATCTGTTGGGGGTTAAATTTCAAAAGTAAATAATTTTTTCTGTTTTTCAATTACAGCTGTTACTTTGAAGCTGCAGCTATAATAAGTTCATGTGTCTCATTTCCGCTTATTGTGATTGAAACGCTTCAAACTTCTGCACAGATTTCACATTTAAAGTCTTGCAGGTTAAAACGGTGGAGGCTGTTATTTGTTGTACCACAGTGTTTGTTTCTCTTTCAAACAACCCATTATTTATTTATATACACATAATTTGATTTAGATATAAGCGGTTGCCTGGAAACGCAGCCAAAGCCTCACACATGTTCAGCACCACACATAATTATCCGTGTGAAGTCACCGTGTCCACCTTTGTGTTTCCCAGACAACCCGCGACAGATAAGCCGTGTGCATGTATACATCAGAGTGCTGGACGTCAACGACAACGCTCCAACGTTTGCCACCAATTACGAGACGTTTGTGTGTGAGAACGCCAAGGCTAATCAGGTCAGTTATTACGGCGCATAAAGCCATCGCCATGGTTTCATGTGGACCTCACCGCCAGGATTAGGTGTCCAATTAGCAGACCTCAGAGAGAATTTGCAAGTCTGTCACATGTGTTTTAAAAGGACTAGATGCTTGTTCCACATCTCAGGTCCTGAAAAAAAACCCTCTCTTTTTCAAATAGAATAAAGAAATCAAAGGTAGAGTCAAAGGAATATCTATTAACTTTAGTTCTTTGAGTGTGGTGATGTGGGTTATAGCTAATGAAGCTAACAGCTACTCAAGCCAGCAGCTACAGATTACTTCCTCAAACTAAAGTGTTTTCCCACTCAGGTTTGGGAACCAAATCTGCAACATTTGTAACATTTTGTGTCAAACAAACCAAACCGTTTAAAAAGCATGTTCCCCTCCTCACCTGTGGGGGCGCTGCATCGAGAACCACTGAAGGAAACAGCATGAAAACCTCTGAAGACACTGAGCACAACTTCCTTCTTCATGAAACGTAAACAAAAGTGTTTTTTTCGTCAAGTTTTTTCTGGTTTCTCATGTTTTGTTGGTAAAACATGCTAGCGCTAGGCTAGCACGTTTGTTTTGGCTGTATTTACCCAGAAAGCCCTGCTCTATTGTCCGCTTCTGGAGCTGAACCAGAGTTGAATTTTAAATAAAACATAGTTTAGAGTTTAAAACTCAAGTTGCCTTTATTGGCCAGTTTGGACACTGGAAGGCCAAATCTAAGCCACGTCGTCCTGAAGCTGCTTGGAAAAAATAAAAAATGTCTGTAAGGATGAAACCGTCTTTAATCTGTTTTATTGTGACTCACGCATGTTGAAATGTTTGCAACACGGGAAGTCTGCAACAAAGGGAGGCTTGACGACCTGGCCTTGTAAATGTGGAGATAATGTATGAAAACACCAGTGAAGGAAGCAGGCCGGCCTGTTTGAGACCCAGTAGGATGAAGGATTGTCCTGAATGAAGGTCCGACTTGAAGCTCATGGCCTCTTTTTTAACCCCTGCTGCTAAAAACTGCATTCCAAAAACCAGAGACGAGCTCAGACTGATCAACACTTTAAAGATGGAAAACTGCAATAAAAAATAAGACGCCACCAAACTTTAAAGACAGGATTCAATGTTTTATTATTTTTCTCTTGGTAATAAATGTACACTGACTGTAAGACATGTCAGAGTTAGGAAGTATGTAGGATGCCTTAAAAAAACATCTTTAAGAGCAGATGAACATAAATACCATCGCTTCAGCTGGTTTGAGGCTTACTTGGGTTGATGACATCACAAGAGGCACCAAAGAGCTGATTGGCATTTATTTTTTGTGTGCGAGCGACTTTTTACAGATTTTAAAACATTTGAGTTATTCATTAACACCAGTACAAGTTTCCCAAGATTGGAGAGATTTTTCTTTTTACCCAGGAACGTCTGACGGTGCTGAGGCCAATGTAGATTTACACCAAAAAGTTCAGAATGTTTTCATTTCAGAAATGTTCTAGAAAAAAAAAAAAACTCTGAAATTTTTTTGAATTTGTGACAAAAAACAGTTAATAGATTGAATCTGTTGCTAAAATGATTTTAATGTTTGTGCTACAATCACCTGACTGTTTGATGGGCCAGGTTTTACTTTGGCCTCATCTACTCTAGAAACAAAGTTGACAAAAGCAACACTGGAGTCCATAAAGTACAGAAGAGCAGAGCTCAGTGCAGCAGTTTATTCTAAAGAGATAAAAATAAAGTTTTTTCTCCTGAACCGAGTCAATCAACACCCCGCCTTTGTTGGGAAAGTCCTGGATCGGTTCCTGCACATGTGCTTTTGTTTTAATGACCCCATCCTGGAAACCCACCAAGAATCCTCTGGTGTGTAATGCTGGAACGCATCCATGGAGGCTTTCTTCATACTTTCCAAGTCGAATCGTATTCATGTCGCCAACATCTGAACGCTTTTAGGGATCAGAAACGGGTCGCTAACGTCTGACGTTTCCTTCGCTGCAGAGGATACAGATCGTGAGCGCGACGGATCCAGACGAGCCGCTGGGGGGACATCGCTTCATCTTCAGTCTGGCTCCGGAGGCCGTCGGGAAGGCCAACTTCTCCGTTCGTGACAACAAAGGTCAGGTCACAACCTCTGGGTCTGAGGAGGAGGTGGAGGCCCACACCTTCGATTCAGTTCATCGACAGTTTCATGACGAGAGTCGCCTCAGAACACATTGCAAAAGAACCTTTTGTTACATTCTTGTACTTTCATTTGTGTTTCTATTTCTTCTAAAAATGGTCCAAGCACTTAAAAAATCATGTTTTCTGACATGAAGTTAATATTTTTTAGTGTCTGGAAAATGAACCGTTTAAAAAACCTCTGAAAAGTTGAATGACATCCTACAGGCACAGCGCCGTTACCTAGCAACCCCAGCTGAGCTCCAGCACATTTCTATCAGCTGGTTTTACTGCTGTACAATGGCTGCTGGAAAAGACGAGTGTTCATCCAGAAACCACTTGCTGCATTCTTGTTGGTTGTGCAGGAGGCCCCACTTCTGCTTTTCAAAGATGTTCGGTTATATAGTTGTGCATCCGTTTGCAGCCATTTTCACGTGCGAGTGTAAACGTTCAGTTGGGGGGCGTGGCCAGCAGCAGATTACTTGGATTTAAAGTGACAGGACTCCTAAAAACGGCTCGTTCTGAAAGGTCCGACGGCGTGTTATGATTATAAACTTCTAAAATTTCTGTTACGAAAGTCGAAAATGTTCCACTCTTAAGATTCAGAAACGTCCAAGATTTTTCTAGAAAATTTCTAGATTTCTTGTGAGTTTTTGACTTTTTTTGCTCTACATTGGGCCCCAACTTGCTCTCGTAGAAAGACAACAAATGTAGCAGACAAGCTAATCTGTTTAGCTAACATTAATGGCATTTCCCATGGAATCCCACCAACATCCTCTGGACTGTCAGCAGTGTGATGCTCTGCAGCAGGTTCTGAACCTGTGGGCCGTTTGTCTCCAGACAACACGGCCTGGATCCTGACCAGGAGGAACAGCTACAACAGCCTCCAGAGGAGCGTGTACCACGTCCCGGTGGTGATCACGGACGGGGAGTTCCCGGTGCAGAGCAGCACCAACACGCTCACCATCCGGGTGTGCACCTGCGACCGCGAGGGCAACATGAAGCTGTGCAACCCGGAGGCGCTGACGGCGAGGGCGGGGCTCAGCACCGGCGCCCTGGTGGCCATCTTGCTCTGCGTCGTCATCCTGCTCAGTGAGTTGATGAGGAATCCGAGCCCGGCAGGTGTTTCAGAGGCGGTTTCATATTTCACTTCTTAATTTGAAGCGTCTCCTCTGGTGGGTGGATTATTGTGTCAGGAACAACAGCTGCCGTCATAATTTAGTTTGAGCCGACTGTGACCAACGTTAATAAATAAAAAGATTAATTAAAATCCTGAGCTTCAGAAGGATGTTTAAGTCTACAGCGCAAAAGCAAAAAATCTTACCTAGAGAAATAGTTTACTGGTCTGAGAGGATCATTGAGGACGGTTTCAAAACTACGGGAACAATTTATCATGGCACCTGCTGAAAAACACTGATTTGAACCTTGACCTCAAACTGAATTATTTTCTACTCGGCTGATTCGCTGTCAAAGAAGCAGATATTACACTGCAAAAACACAAATGTAGCTTCTACTGCAAATATCTTAAATTATTCAGCACATCAGTAACTCCTTAATATTAATAATAAAGTTCTAGTTCCACTGGCTGATTATTTCACTTATGGGGAAAATGTTTTGTTGTAAGATAAATAAGTGAAACTGGAACATATTCATCAACATTAATTAACTCTTGAAGCTCAGATCTCGATGAAAAGTCAGTTTGTCTTATTTAAAGAGTATTAAGACACTTGAAACTAAACCAAAAATAACTTGTAAGTAGCTTTTCAGCAAGAAATAGGAGTTTAAGTCAATAATTCCTTCACATTGATGAAAAAATACCAGTTTCATTGGCTGATTATTTCACATTTCACCAGTGGAACTGGCACTTTCAATATTATTGACTTAAAACAAGTTTTTATATGTTGCTAAAAGTTACTTGAGTGAAAATATTTGAAGTAGAAATCCTTGGTGAGGTTGTGTTTTTACAGTGTAAGACGATGTAGACGGAATTGGGCTTTGATTGAACCCAAAGAATCCAGCTCCACATGGTTCCTTCATGTAGCTACGGTGGCCCTGAGTGGACACAATGCATGATGCAGTGGGAAACATTCCCTGTGGAGGGTCAGCGGCCTTCACAGCCACGTCTGACTTGTGGTGTGTGTTTGTGCCGCAGTGATCGTGGTTCTGTTCGCCGCCCTGAGGCGCCAGAGGAAGAAGGAGCCTCTGATCATCTCCAAGGAGGACGTCAGGGACAACGTCGTCAGCTACAACGACGAGGGCGGCGGAGAGGAGGACACGCAGGCCTTCGACATCGGCACGCTGCGCAACCCGGAGGCCATCGAGGAGAGCAAGCAGCGGCGGGACATCATCCCCGAGACCTTCTACCCGCCCGTCCGACGGCCCGTGGCGCCGCCGCCGCCGCCCAGCCGGGACAATAACGGCGACGTGAGGGACTTCATCAACCAGCGCCTGCAGGACAACGACAGCGACCCCACGGCGCCGCCGTACGACTCGCTGGCCACCTACGCCTACGAGGGCAACGGCTCGGTGGCGGAGTCGCTCAGCTCGCTGGAGTCGGCGACCACCGAGGGCGACCAGGACTACAACTACCTGAGCGAGTGGGGGCCGCGCTTCAAGAAGCTGGCGGACATGTACGGCGGCGACGACGACAGCGACTCCTAACAAGAACCCGACGCGCGGACGGAAGCGTGGCGTGAAATCCGGACTTTCAGGCGGTTTGGGCCTGTGGAGGCGCGGCCGGCGTCAACGTCGGGATCCCGCGCCGTCCAGCCGGCGGCTTTGTGTGTCCAGTCAGTGTTAGTTGCGTTTTTGCAGGGACGCAGTGAAGACTTTTTCCTTTTCTTTTTTATTTTTCTGTGTGTGTATACAGGGTCCAAACGAGGCCCGAATATATCAACGGATTTTATTTGGTGGTTTTTAATTTTTTCCCGAAGCTGCCTGAGACTTCCGGACTCGACAAGCAGCTTGGCGACCAGCGGATACGCCGACGTGTTTTTCAGTGTTCTGGGACTAAAACATGCTGCATATTGTGATTCTATCTTAGCTTGTGTACGTACGGTAATATGACAGTCTGCTGTACAGTTTCCTTTTCTAGGGATTTTTTCTCTCCCCACTAATTCAGTCTGAGATCAATTCACCTCAGAGATACGGGAGGCAGTAGCTGCGTTTCCATTCATCGTACAGATTGTGCAAATTGTGACTATGGAAATAAATTTACCACTTTCTAAAAAAAAGAGATGGTTTCCAGTTGCTGTGCAGAAAAACTCCAACCACTAGATGGCAGTGAAGTGCTTCTAACACGACCCATGGTTTGCGTACAATGTGCAACAACAGGCATTGATGAAATAAACAGTCCAGGTCTTTTTGGTGGTTTGTTGTTAGATGATTCAAATTGTTTTATATATTTCACGACACAGCAATAGAAACGCTTTTCTTGCAACCAATGATTCATGTGATCAACAACCGGATGTTACTACTGGCAGAAACGACACAGAAAACAGGAAGTAGGAGATTAATGGTGCTGTGTGTTTTTAACGCTTTTCTTAATGGAAACACCACATTTGTGATGGAAACGCAGCTTCTGTCTGCTACACACCCATATAAAGTTAAATGTAAACAGTTTTGAGGTTTTCGTTGTGAGGTGATGGATTATTTCCTCCCAGTAGAGGAACGTTGAAGAACTACCTACACAGATTATTTTAGTTTTAATCTGATCCAATAAGGAAAATGCTGGTCTTGTTAAAACTTCTCGCTGCCTTCACCAGAAATAAAAGACGTTCTGAATCACTTCCCTTTTCATCTTGGTAGAAAGTTTTGGTTATACACAATTAATTGACTGAAAGAGTTACAGCACCATCAACCAGTGACTATTTTCCACCATCTTGATTTGTAAAAATTTAAATCCAGGCATTTTCTTTTAGCTAATTTCTATCATTTTATCCTTCCACTAAACTTTCTGTTAACCTGGCAATGTTTTGTGGCCGTTCTTTTGGTGTATACGCAGATTGAACATTTTAACATGAATAAAGTCTCTCTGGCCTCCAGAACGTCCAAATCAAATACTGGAATTGACATTTTGTACTGAGAAGCAGCAGTCGTGCAACAGAAATGTGCCAAAAAGCAAAGCGGACCAGTATTTTCCTTCCTCGCGCCTCATTACATGCACTGTACCTCGCTGTGGAGCCGGAGCAAACGCTCGGCTTTACCCAGCTGATTTCCTGCGGGACCTCCAGCCTCCTCCATAAAGATGCTTATCGAAGGGGCACCTGACCTTTGAGCGGCGCAGAATTAGGCTTTTAAACCCAGAAGATTGTCCTCGGCTCGGAGAGAAGGTCAGCGCATCGACGAGGACACACGAGAGGTTCGCTTTAAATGTGATTTGGAAAACAAAGGCGAGCGATCCTTAAGCTGCAGTATTAACAGAATTAGTGGAAGACCTTCTGAAGACGAGTAAACAGCTCCGAGTTCGGCCCAGTGTCTGTTTCTGAGGAGAGAAACCACAGCATGCTCTGCCCTCGCTTGAACGAAAGGCCAACCGTTGAAGAGGCTGACATTTGTTAGACATTTGGAACAGAAATAACACAATGGCATAATTGCCAAAGAGCTACTTTCTTCTCCACGTCCTGAATGGTGACGGTTATTAAACATGCTGGCTGATTACAGAGGCTGGAAAACTGAGAGAGGTTACTATGAAATGTTGTTTTGTTTATTAACTTCGGTTTTCAGACTGAAGCAGTGTTGCTATGATTAGCGTTTAATCATCAGCACAGGAAGAAGTCAGAGGCTGTGTAACTGGAGCAGGAGGGTTCATCACACACGGCTAACTGCTAACCCTGGTAACCTAGCAACCAGTGGTGACCAATGACAAGGCGAGTCACAATCTAAAAGGAAATTAAAACAGTACGTGGCGGCCAGGTTTTTTTTTTCCTATAAAATTTGAATTTTACTTTAAAAACCGTTGTAGCCGATTTACCAAACTCTGAAATTTGTTAAAAATTGAGAGAATGAACAAACCAATATAAACCAATAAAGACTCACATTTCTTCAGCTAGAGATGCTATGCTAAAAGCTAGCATGGTTAGCAGCACAATCATTTTCATCCTCAGTAAAGACATTTAGAAGAAAGCTGTATGGTTCATTCTCATAAAATCTAAATGTTTGCTTCTGTCCGATTGTTCGACCATCATGTTCAGACTAAGAACCCACAGAGTTACACCCCTCTTTGCTAGACTCAAGCTAACAATGCTAACAGTTAGCATCTGCAAAGCTGTTGCTTATTGCATTTTTTATTAATGCAAATGATTAGACTCGATACCCAGAAGTTCACAAGGATTTTAACATTTGTCTACCAGCATTTTGAAGCTATTAGCTGCTTACATTTCTCACAGAAAAGCTACAATATGCTAATTCCTGCTCCCTTGAGTTTATTCTAGTCTGGTAAAAAAACAAAACTGAGCTACTACTACAGAGTTCCCAGTTATTTTTATATTTAACATATAAAAGTAGAAAGTTACATTCCCATCCAAGGACGGTAACCATCCACTTCTTTGGCTACTAGCATTTCAAATATTGGCTGCTTTAAAGAAGAAAACGTCACTGTACGTGACCACATCCCACCATCTGTTTTTAAGCTATGATCAAGTAAACCTTCCAGTAGGTTGACCATTAGCATGGAGCCACTTATAAATATGCAAGCTAATAAGCAGCAACACTTTCTTGCTGGAGATTCTGATTACAGTAATAACAGTTAGCATCATTAGCATTAATATTCAGAATTTAGTTCCAACCAACATATGCCTGATAATTATTAGCATTACTAACACGTCAAAGTTGACAAATAAAATTTAAATAGCCTAAACTAACCAATCTTCCGCTTTGGTTACTAGCATTTTGACGCTAATTAAGCTACGCACTTACGCATAACAAAAAACTTACATCTTGCTACCTGTTCCTACTGACTACCTGGCTGTTGGACAGTCCAACAAGTTCATCATTAGCATAGCAAGGCAGCTAAAAATAGCAAAAACCTAACTTGACTCAAGAATCACTGCATTAGCTTCACAATGCTAGCGCGACTAGCTGTATTAAACTTCTACATGCTAATGATTAGCATTGCAAAGCGGCTGAACTATTACACTTTGATTTCATTGTAAAGCATCTTTGAGACGGATTAAAAAGTGCTACATAAGCCTGATGTCATTTAATTTTACAAACTAGCTTCTGCTTTAGCAACTAGCATTTGCAAGCTAACTATATTAGCCAGTAACAGTCATCAGAAAACTCTTCTGAATTACTTATCAAACTTTTTGTCTAGGCTCGTAGAGTGGCTGTCTCGTTATTGTCACCACTGCGGGTTGCTCAATTCTCAGGGCTAGCTAATTATTAGCCAGACAGCTAGCTGGTATCTTCCAGCTCAATTTTGTCCGTTTAGCTGCATCAAGATCTCAAATGGATGTAAACAAAAAGGTGTTTTACTTTACCGTTTCCAATCATGTCACCATTACTGTGTTTTTCTTTTCTTTTCTTCTTTTCGGTGTGAGGCTAACGGTTGGAGACACTGAAGTCCAGATGCAGTAGATCTGTGATAGTAGATGTGCAGACGCGGTGGGCCTCGCCTCTTCTATGCTATAACTCCGTGGGTGGCAACGTGGTTGAGTTTTGTTTATGTAGAAACGATCCGAGAACTAGTGGTAGTGTGCGGGGGCCCGGCGCGACCGGCCATTCATCACTCTGCTTTGTAAACCGTGATATTTTGTACTGAATATTTATATGACATATTAAATATGTTTAAAATGAGGCCGTCTCTGCGAGGTTTTCTGTGAAACTTTAATTTGAAAAATGTGACGGCAGCTGCAGGCGAACTGTGGCGCTCTCAGGTACGTCCGGCTTATCGGCAGTGAATCTCAATATGAAGAGACTCAACTCCACCACAGATAGTCATTAACATGTCTGCCGTTGCTGAATGGCTGGATCCAGAGGCGTCTGAGCGTTAATTAAACAATCTATAATTAAGATCTGTGCGACAGCCAATTGGATCTCAAGAAGTGAGAGGGCAAAAGAAATATTTTGGTTGTAGTGGATGAGTGGCAAACGTGGAACAAAATGGACCATTTTAGCCGTTTCTGTCTCAGAATTACAGATATCAATATCTGTATCGGTCCCAATACTGAAACAAATTATAGAAAAATTATTTTACATTAGCTGTTAAACTAAAATTAAAGTTGTTTTTCCATATTTTGACCCAGCTGGTGAAGCTATTGTGTATTAAAGTGAGCTGTAATCAAATAAATTACAAAATTCATCATATCACTGTATTTTTTTTTAAAAGTTTAAGGTAAATTCTGAACTGTTTTTCTGTACCAGAGAGAAAAAAACAGATTTTCACAGCAGAATTTTAAAGCTTTATTTAAACATCTTCCACCTTATAAAAACTTGTTGTTTCTAGTCGTTAGCTTGTTCTGGTACCTCAGTGCTTCCTGCTGCTGTTTTATTTGCACCTTTCACACATAAAAAGTAGAAAACTGGACATTTGTGGCTTCCTGACTCACCCTGACTCCGTCTACCTTCGCTAGCTCTCGCCTGACTGGCTAACGCTTCTCCGTCACTTCCTGGACGCCGCGGCGGCGTCGTCCGTCTCCTTCTCCTGCCGCTCTCGCTCTCGCCGCATCTCCTTCAGCTCCTGGCGGTACTTCCGCTCGATGAAACGCTTCTGATGAGCCATTTGTGGGAAGTTATCTGGAAAAAGAGAGAGAGAAATGACAGATTACAGATTACAGTTCTTAAATGAGCCGTTTTCGGTCATTTTCTCACATTGATCCGCTTTGTTTGGTTTCAGGCTGATGGCTGGGAAACCTCACGGTTATTCGTGGTTTCCGAACTCTTAAAACATTCGTAGCGTTTCTTTGCATCTTTTTCGTTATTTTGACCGTTTCTAATTTTAAATACATTTTTGCTTGTAATTTCGGAGGCATGTCAGTAGAGTAAAAGAACAAAGTTCATTTCATTTACCTGTAAAAAGTAAAATCAGAGAAACTGAATATTTTATGTGGTCAATGAAAAGCTTGTAGTTGAGAAAATATGAATTGTTGGCAATAAAAACAAATTTAAAACGTGCAAAAATGATTGTTCTCCAGGAAAGTTGATACAAAGCCATCCATCCATCCATCCATCCATCCATCCATCCATCTTCTTGACACCCTTGTCCCTCAGTGGGGTCAGGAGGGTTGCTGGTTCCTCTCCAGCTAACGTTCCGGGCGAGAGGCGGGGTCACCTGGACAGGTCGCCAGTCTGTCGCAGGGCAACACAGAGACACACAACCATGCACACACACACTCACACCTAGGGGCAATTTGGAGAGGCCAATTAACCTGACAGTCATGTTTTTGGACTGTGGGAGGAAACCGGAGTACCTGGAGAAAACCCACCATGCACAGGGAGAACATGGAGACTCCATGCAGAAAGACTGGGAATCGAACCCAGAACCTTCTTGCTGCAAGGCAACCGCTCTACCGACTGCACCACTGTGCAGCCGATACAAAGTCATGATAAATTAAAAGAGACTCAATAATTTTAATTTGCTTGATTTATCATTTTTCTCTATTTTTTCAAAAGCTGGATGATGAAACTTCAGTCTGGAGTTTTGGTTTCAACCATCCCTTTGTTGAAAGATACATTTTGTAGTTTCTGTTGTTTTCTTTACATATTCTGGATATTTAAAACGTCTTCAAGTTCCAGTGTTTAAATGTTCATTAGAATTTAAAGCTTATTGATATTTAGGAATTTGTTTTTGAATTATTAACATTACTTTAAAATGGTCATCCAGTAAAAAGCCTGGTGGCCTGAAACAGTGACATGTTACCCCACAGTGAACTGATCCGACTGTGACTGAATCTTCAAACCCTTAAAAGATGCATTTAAACTTTTGCACAAAGCTGACGGAACGTTTCCATCTTGGCTTTCGAAAGCGGGAAGAAAAGGCTGCAGATTTGGCGTCACAAACTCGTAGTTTTCCTCAGGAAAGTACTGAAAACCCAGATCTGGGCTCCCCGCCTGCTGCCAACTTGGCCGGAGCCGTTTCCAAGTCCGATACGACACATTAAGCCTGCGAGAGCAGAACCAACAGGAAGCTCTCCTCCGGGTCAGGACGAGGAGCCGCGCTCCCTCCGCATCGCATCGCAGACTCTGAAAACTTGGACCAAAGTTTCCCCAGGCAGATTTTGTCACATGCTCCGGTTCTCATTAGGTGCAGAGAAAACGCGGGGGTGGCATTCTGGAGAGGATGTGCTAAAGGGCTAACTGCAGCAATGATAATTATCAGATGAAGAAGAGGAGAGAAAGCTCAGGAAAAAGAGACAGAAGTCACGGTCAGGCAGGTGAGGAGACTTCCACGCCGTCCTGTGAAATCATCTCTAAAATGTCACATTTTAATGAACGGGAGATTCAGGCCTGGTCTGAGCCGCTTTCTGCATTTTTCAGGGAGTTCGGTGGCTTTTCAGAAGGTCCCAATAAAGCTGGAGCTTCAGTAACATCTGAACGCCGCCTGTTCCATCTCATCATGGAGCCGAAACGTGAGCCGAATCCACATCACTGCGGATCATCATCTGAGAGGTGAAGCTGATAAATAACTCATTTTAGGTCCAGGTGGGAAGAGAGAGAGAGAGAGAGAGAGAGAGAGAGAGAGAGAGAGAGAGAGAGAGAGGGGTTTACGGCAAAAAAAAAAAAAGAACAAAAGTCCACACAGTGATGGTGAAAAGAAAGTACACCCATCTGATGGTGAGGTTTTACTTATACGAACATAATCTGCTCCTAATCGGGTTTAAATCCAACTACAACTTACTGAGCATGAAAAATAAATGTAAATGAGAAATATTCCATAAAAGGTTACCAACAAAAGTAACTCATACAAAGTTACTGCCTCGTAACTCTTTTTCCAGGATGTAAAAACTCTCCTTCCCAGGATGTAAAAACTCTCCTTCCCAGGATGTAAAAACTCTCCTTCCCAGATGTAAAAACTCTCCTTCCCAGATGTAAAAACTCTCCTTCCCAGGATGTAAAAACTCTTCTCCCGGGATGTAAAAACTCTTCTTCCCAGATGTAAAAACTCTCCTTCCCAGGATGTAAAAACTCTTCTTCCAGGATGTAAAAACTCTCCTTCCCAGATGTAAAAACTCTCCTTCCCAGGATGTAAAAACTCTTCTTCCAGGATGTAAAAACTCTTCTCCCGGGATGTAAAAACTCTTCTTCCCAGATGTAAAAACTCTCCTTCCCAGGATGTAAAAACTCTTCTTCCAGGATGTAAAAACTCTCCTTCCCAGATGTAAAAACTCTCCTTCCCAGGATGTAAAAACTCTTCTTCCAGGATGTAAAAACTCTTCTTCCGGAATGTAAAAAGAGTTACAGCTTGAGTGAATAAACTTGGGTGTTCCACAGGGCTCACTACTTGGATCCCTACTTATTTTAAAGTAATTAGTGTAAATGTTGCACTCAAAACCCTTTAGGTTTTTGGAAAAAGAGTCAACTAGTTTGGATTTTTTTTAGAAGTATCAAAGCAGAAAGGCTTTTCTTTCAGACGAGAATATATCAGCATGATCGCAGTGAGATCTCGGGTCCAAAACCAAACATTTCCAAGAAAGGCCGAGATGCAACAGGTGGTTTGGTTCGTGAAAGCAGATCCGACTTCATTGTTTGACAAAATATGTAAACTTTAACTCTTGCAAAAATATGAGCAGTGACTAAAATTCTCTTACAACTTAAATGAAAACCAAAGTTAACTCAATCTGATGCAGGAACACCTGCGGTTTTTAAAGTTTCATACGTTTTTGGAAACATTTTTCTTTTGCCTGATTTTGTTATTTTGGTCCTTAAATTACCAAAATGTTTACATTTTTGGTCTGTCTGATGATGTAATTTTTAAATATTAAGTTATTGATAATTTGATCAGTTACTCATTACTTTTTTACTCGTACTTGGAAAAACTCATTTATGGCTACTTTATACTTTTACTTGAGAAGCAGTGCTACCGTTATTTTAGTGCACCTTTTGGTTACTGTACCCACATCTGGTTCTAAACTAACTTAAGTACATTATAACTGTCCAAAGAAAAGCTAAATTGATAAACCATTTACAAAAATTCAACATAAATGACCACAACAAAGACTTTGGTTACATCAGATGCAACATCCAGGATGAAACTTTTGGAACAAATGTCGTTCAGACACACAAAGATGCTTCTTTGGGCAAAACCAAACACCTCATACCAAAATGTCAGACATGGTAGCTGGGCTACAAAACCAGCTCATCTCATAAATCATTGAGCGAACCATAAACTAAAAGTATTCCCGTTTCGAATATGAGAAAATCTGTTTCCCAGATGAAGATGGAGCCAAACCGCAGTTCTGTACGTTTGGTTGTGGGCCGAGGTTAAGTAGAAAAACAAAAGGCAGTTGCATAAATAAAAAGGCGAAACGCTCTTAAAGGTCTGGATGTTTCATCCTCCAGACTGAGGATCAGAGGGACCATGTGGGTCGATGTGAACATTTAACAGGAATTAAGCCAAACGGGCCATTTGCACATCTGCGAAGGCGCCATTAATGCTGAATGAGGTAACACAGCAACATATGCTACCAGACAGTTAGCATTATTCCTCTCATTTCTGCACATTCACACCAAAGTTCAAGGTGTGGAGAACGGCTTAAAGTGTTATTTGGGTTTATTTTTATGAGTTTTGGGGTGGAAAATGGAATCAAACTTCACAATATATTAGAAATGTAGCTAAATTTCCAATAATTTCAATGTTCATCTTAAAAAAAAATACTGAAGCCTGATCGTATAACGGCGACAAACGTTTTGTAGTAGCGTCTTTGTTTAAGGACAATGAGATTATGAAGGTTGGGAGTAAAAGGCAAGATGTTTCATTGTTTCAGTTTAATTTGTTTTTAATGTGAAACTTCAAAGTTATTTGAAATATTTCCTCTAGAAACTGATGAAAGTACCAAAACTACCAACTTCTGGAAGTAAATTCTAGCTTCAGGGTTCATAAATCTGCTCTAGAAATGAGGCACAATATGCGAGACAAGTCGGATGAGATATTTAAACTCAACCAGAATCATTCTGTTAACTTTTGTTTTGATTTTACAACAAAACACCACAGATGTCTGTTGATGCACATTTTACACAAACCATAAATTAAGTTAGAAACACTTTGCTGCCATCTAGTGATCGGAGTGATGCCCAATTGCGCATAATCGGGCGAATTCACTTTCTTTTTTCAGATTTAGAACAATAAAAGGTCCAGATGATTTATTAAAAACAGCTAAATAGTTTAGCTTAACGGTGGTTTAACAATCTGTGGCTTTTATAGAAGCAAAACCTTTATATTTTTACATAAAATGGTAATACGATAAGCTAGTTCTTCTGTACACTTTTATGCACTGAAATATTTCAAACAGAAGAGCGTTGAATGTTTTTAAAAGTAATTTCATGTTTTTTAGCTTCATATCTTGAATTGGTCTCCTTTTCCCACTTATGGTTTTTTTTGACAACTGCTCTAAACTCTTATTTATCTTTAAAAATGAAACATTAGATTTTACACATATTAAATATAAAAATACTTTCTTTCAGGTCCAAGACATTTAATTTTGAAGCAGTGGAGGAAAAAGTGTCTCTTTGAACGGAAAAGTTTGCTAGTTGTGGTTTTCCTATGGAGTTTATAAATAATTTTATACCTTTATTTAACCTAACAGAGATAAATATGGATACATTTAGCACATGCGGTGGTCTATAAATAATATATTTTGTTCACTCGAAACAAAATGAATTGTTTAGAGTGAACAAAATCAGGTAGAAAACACTCGTACTTGTTTTTGTACAGCTGCATATTTACAAAATACAGTAAACCTGATTCCTGGATAACAGTGGAAAAGATTTAAATCCAGGATTATGTTAGTTTTTAAAATAAATCTATATATATATTTAAGACAGAGAAATCAATCCCAGCCCATAATTTAGCATCAGTTCTTTAATTGTAGCGAATCTTTCCTGTCGTTGGGACGTTTTAACCCGGCGGCGGCAGAAGGAGCTGATGGACGTCAGGTGGTTTTCCACCGAGTGTTTACATTACTGTGCGCGGCCGCAGCTCGGCTCGGCGCGATGCGAGGCGGCATGCATGACGGCTGCCCACTGGTTCGTGTCGACTCGCTGAGGATCACATTTGACTGTGCAGTTTTTCCAGTCACAACTCGTGACCATGCAAACTAAGTGCAAATTAGAGCTTCAGAGCCTTTTAACAAAGCCTGAGTTTGGCTGAGAGAGAGAGAAGAAATGGGAGAGGAGGAAAGGAGGAGAGGAGGAAAGGAGGAGAGGAGGGAAGGAGGAGAGGAAGAGAGAAGGGAAGGAGGAAAGGAGGGATCTGCAACGAAACCCACGAAAAACGAAGGATGTTTGGAAACATCGTCATCATAAATCCTCCAAAAATCCTATTTGGCTATAAATCAAACACAAACCTTCATTTTACTGCATAAGTAAAAGTTTATCCCAAACGTTTGTTTTTATAATCCGAGTATTGGGACATAAATGTACTGGGATGACTGGTTATATAACTGGTTGACTTGTTTTGACGAAGCAAAACAATTAAAAGTGGAAAAAGTTACAAGAATTTTTAATGAGATTTTTATGTGATGAACAAACAAAAAGAGGTGAAATTTGTTTTTATGGATGAAATTTATGGAATATAAAAGGATGGATGAGATAAAACTGATGTTTAGACAGATGGATTATATTAGAAACATCAATTATTTGGTCCAACATATTGAAGACGTAGTTTGAAATCTGGGTGTAGTGATGAACTCAGACCTGAACCTTCAGAGCCACATGAAGACAGTTACAAAGTCGGTCTTTTATCACCTGAAGAAGATTTCCAGATTAAAGGTCTTTATCTCCATTTGCATTGATTACAGCAACCGATCTACTTAAAATAGATGCGAAACGCTGGTTAAAACTAGGAAAATATAATATATAAACAATGTAGACATTGAAAAAGAAACTATCTGACCAAGTATTTCTGTTCTAGTTTCTAGTGCAAATTATCTTAAAACACTTGAAATGACAAAACTAACTTGCAACCAACTTCTGACCAATAAGTAGGAGCTTGTTTTAGTCAATCATTATTTAATATTTACAAAAAAGTTCAAGTTCAATTGGATAAATTTACAACTGTTTTTCCATCTTATACTTGAAAATAGCACTAGATAATAGAATTACCACTTTTTGACAAAAATTAATCATATTTCTTGCTGAAAGTTTAACTTTAAGTTAGTTTTTTCAAGTATGCCAAGATTTTTGTACTAGAAACTATCAAAAACGTCATGGTAAGATTTTATGTTTTTGCAGTGTAAAGTCCTTCCACTGGCTTCTGTTGGTTTATAAACCACTGAACAGTTTAGAGATATTAAAGATCTGCTGATGACCTCTGCGGTCTTCTGGTTCTGGATCCTCAGAACCAGAACCAGACTTGGAGAAGCAGCATTCAGCTTCTATGCACCACAAATCTGGAGCAAACCTCCAGAAAACTACAAGTACTTTAAATCTAGACTAAAACCCATCTGTTTAGATGCTTTGACACAATCTAATGCTCAACAATTGGTCACTATTGTGTTTTTATTTTAACTGCTCTGCCGTTAAAGTGCAGAAACTCAAACAAACTTGACTGAAGTTACTGAGTATTTTCACCATTTTCTGCAGTCTGAACTCGCTGGAGGAAAACATCTTTAACTGATTTCCAACAAGCAGCCGTGCAGAGCTCCACTTGTCTGCAACCTGTTCATGTATTCATAACTCAAGGGCCTCCTATGGTCTATATGCAACACAGTCAAAAAGCACAATTTACATATTTTATGCATTTGACTTGTGGAGGGAAAGAAGATGAGTGTTCTTTCTGGTGCAACACTCTAATTTGTCATTACAGAAACAGAGGAAGAAAGTGCGTGATAACGGCGGCATCCCATTAAAAACGGAGAGGCTGGGAATAATAAAAACATACACGAACTCACACTGAAAGACACACAAGGAAAGCCACACACTGCAGTTAAAATATGGAAATCACCAGCATTTTTTCCAGGGAGATGACTTGAGAATAACCCACTCAGGGGTGGGTGGGGGGGGGGAAGCTTTGGCCCATTTGCATTGTTTAACATGCAGCACAGGAGCAGCAGACAGAAGAATGAGGTAGCAGCAGAAAACACCGGAACGTGTCGGCCGTTGGAGCGACCCGAGGTTCCCGGCTGTCCGAGGAAAAAGCTCCTTTGAGGAGCGTTTACTTTGCATGCTGAGCAGCTATAACTCGCTCAACCCGCCTGCAGATTTGGACCCGAATAAAAATGTTCTGTCAAACAGCAGGATGTGGAAAAAAATGTTACTTTGAGGAGTATTTTTTTTTTTTGCCCTGCTGTACTTTTTTATTGTTACACGAGTATTTCTGCTCTTACTTCTGGACTTTCTGCCCACTGAGTGGAAAACAAACATGTTTTAACCCAAAACTCACCAGACACAGAAACACAGTTTCTGTTGAAGTTTAATACGATTTTTATTGAAGGGAAAATGTCCTGTCGTCATTTATATGAACTATTCTCATTTTGGTCCTAAAAAAACCCCAAAATTTCCACTTAACTTTATACTTTGCTCCATCTGATGTAGAATATTAAAGGATTTGATCAGTACTCAGTACTTTCTACCAAACATTTGGTAGAAATGTTGAGACATTCATTTTATGGTTACTTTTACTTTGAACTTGTGATACTTTTTTTTTGACAACCCACTAATTTAAAAACAAACATGTTTTAATCAAAAATTCACCAGACTCAGAGACAGTTTCTGTTGAAGTTTAATAACTTTTTTATTGAAAGAAACTGATTTTTATTACTTACATGAATTATTGTTGTTTTGATCCTTAAAATACCAACATTTCCTCGTGACTATGTAATTTTTTTAAATTTAAATGACAATTTGATCAGCTACTCAGTACTTGAGTAACTTTATTTTGAAGTATCTCTACTCTTGAGTAAACTTTCTGGATTCTCTGCCAGGTGACTGAAGGACAAACATGTTTTAACCAAACATTCACACAACAACTTAGACGGCTACTTTTAACTTTCCTCGAGTAAAAACAAGCTGAAGTTTAGTCTCTTAAAGGAGCTCGACACTCACGGTTTGCTTTAGCATTCAGCGCGAACGGAGGCCGTGAGGCGACTCCACAACTCTGAGTCTCTCAACTCGAGCGCCGCGCATCCGTCAACAGGCCAGCAGCAGCGCGGCTGCATAATGCTGCTGATGAAGGGATTTTCCTGCCATGCCAAAGGGCAAATAAAACCCTGAAGCCAGCGAACACAGACGCTGCATACTGTTCTTTACTCTCCTCTTTATCCGCGTGACGCTTTTATCCAGAGATTAAGAGGTTTAGAGGGAACCGAGTAAAGAATGTAGTTCCCCTACAGCAACAAGCTGGATAGAGACTCTTTTCTACCAGTCAACAGATATTGTATTGTTCAAAATACAAGCAGCTGCAAGGAAGCAAAACGGAAAAAGGAGAGGCGGCGTGTTTTCAGACAATGATCTGAGGCGGCAAAGAATTTGGAAAACCAACACGAGAGGATAACAGTTGATGTTATGATACTTTTTAGAAGTTATGTTCTGATCTTGGACTCGGTTTGTGTTGCAACAAGTAAGCTACTATGAGATAGCATGCTAACTATGCTACATAGCTAGCCCATTCTTCATGCTAGCAGCTTTATATGGCCGTGTAGCTCAGATAAAAGACTTTAAAGTACATTTGTACTGTTGTATTAACCTTAAAGGCCACTCAGGTCGTCTGGTCCAGAACCAGAACCGGAGAAGCCTGGATTTTATAAAACTATCAAGTTGTGACGGTTTAATATGAGAGAGATAATCTGTGAAAAAGAAAAAAATTTGAGCTGCCAACCGAAAACAACCAATCAGAGTCAGGAGGAGGGTTTTAGTGCCGTCAATCAACCGTGTGAATGGGCTGCTAAATGTTCTAATGGTGGAGAAACAAATTACATTTAGAGGAAAACAGTTTATCCTTGACTAGCCTTAGCATTTGTGGCAGGCTATGATGTGGAGAGCAAAGGGTGGAGGGAGTGAGCACAAGAGTGATTGACAGCGCTAAGACCCTCCTCTTGGCTCTGATTGGTTGTCTTTGACTGAGTGGTGTAACGTAATGATAATTTCAATAAATACCAAAAGAAGACATTTTGGAGTAAGGAGTAGTAAGGAAGTCAAAGAGAGGCTCTTTCTCCTTTCACTATAAACTGTGTTGTTTTTCAAAACAAGCAGGTTTTCAAGGACCAAGCGAAGGGAAAACGAGTCTCAGAGCCAGATAAGCAGCAGTTCAATCAGTGAGAACTGAATGATAAATGGTGAAACCGTTTCCATTTATATTTGAAGATCAGCGTCAGAAACTGTGAACCGATGACGCCCCAGCCCACCTGGCTGCTCTCAGCTCAATTTGTTTGCACTCATGTTTCCGTACAGTGTGGGCCTTGGTTAACGTTTAATTCTGCCCTGACAGATACAGGCAGGAGACTGTCAAAACGCGAGCCATCAAAGGCGGGAACCAGCCCAAACCGCGACGCATCGGCCAGAGACGGCACCGAATATCGGCCGGCTTCGGTGTCTTTAATGAGCTCTGAGCTGTCGGAGCGAATGCAGTCGTGTCTCCTCACCTTCCTCTCCGTGGGATCCTGTCAGCCAGGAAAAGATCAGCAGCGGAAACACAGAGAAGAAGAAGTTCAATTCTTCTCAAAGTGCTCCTGATACTCGGGGAGGCTTTAAATAAAACATGGAAATGAATCCCGACACGATGCAGGGCGGCGTTTTCGATCAGAGACTTACACAAGGTAGGGCTGTTATACAGCGGGAGTAATGGTGTAGCCAGAACTGCACAGAGGGCCAATAAGACAATCAATGATGAATTACATGACACCGGGGCTAATGTCCTTGATTAGTCTTGCTATGCGAACAAATGAAGCGAGGCCCTTGACAATCACACTGGAGACAATGCGGCTCCAATAGGAGTTGATGTGTTAGGCCGTTCTGCAGCACATGAACTCAAGTCTCATTATACAAACTCATGGTCAGGAGACGCGCAAATCCTTCAAAAGCATGTTTAAATCCTGATTGTGGCCTTGCAGGCTTATATAAACAGAATCATGTTTGACTATGGAACAAAAGAAGAACATTTCCTGGTCAAAAATTATGAATCTGGACAGGATTCATGAATAATAATAATAATAATAATAATAATAAAATAGCTATTAATTTATGATTATCCTGTGCCAAAGAATATGGCCTCTTAATAAAGTAGATAAAACCAAATTCCAAATAATTTTGTTGGATTAGATTCATTAATATTAGCCTGAATGCTTGTCTTAATCAGAGGCGGACTCAAAAAAAATGTACTCAGGTAAGAGTGACACTACTTCAACATATTTTTACTCAAGTAAAAGAAATTACTCAAATAAAAAAAAGTATCAACTGAAACAAAATTAATATAGCATACTTCAAAATTTAATATGTTCAATAATATAGTTCCTAAATAAACAAAAGTCATCAGCTAACTTTGCTAGTTCATGACGTAGTTAGCATGCTACAAAATAGCATAATGATTAACAGCTGAGCTAACATCCCTGCTAGTTTAAAACTGGATAAGCAGCACAAAAAGTTAGCATGCTAATCCACAACGCAGTAAAAATGCTATTAACTAGCATGCTAACTTGCTTCACATTGGTACTGATTACATAATTACTATGCAAAAAATTAGCTTGCTAGCTCACAGCAAAGTAAGCCACAAATCAAAACTACAGACTTTAATAAGTGCTTGATATATTAATTGATCGAGTTCAGAGGCGGGTAGCACTACTTCAACATATTTCTACTAGACAGCATCATGTACTTTAAAGGCCATTTTATAGCACAATCAGGTAACTCTTCAGTCTGTATATAAAAAAACAGGAAGTTTGATGCTTTGAAATTGGGTCTCTGTCTCTTTAAGAAGCTCCTACTCTTCTTCATGATGCCGTTTCAACCGTTTTTATCAGCGTTGGACTGGGAAGCAGTTGCACCAGGTGTTTGCTAATTGCTGCTGCCGCTAGTCTGAAGGAGCCGAGAGGCAAAAGCACGTGGCGTAGCAAAAATACATATATTCCCAGAAAGTTACTCAAGTAAATGCAACTGAATAGATGTAGTTAGTTACTACCCACTTCTGGTCTGGTCAGATTTGTGTTTGACGTTTTATTTTGAAATTTTATGTATTATTTTATGGTGTCCTGAGTCACTAGAAAAAAACTCCCACTTCAACATATCGCCGCTTTTCTGAAATAATAGTTATTTTTTCCAAAAGATGATTTAAGAAAAAAAAACATACTGTATGTCATCACTTTTTAACAAATATAGTTTTCTTTTATAAGAGTGCAGCCATTTTTTAGTCGAGGCTGCAAACTGTAATTAATGCTTACTTGGCTAAACCTGGACTTATTAAAATACAAAAGCAAACAACCGCGTCCTTCAAAGCTAATGTTTTGTTACATTTCAACGCACCTTTTCAAAACAGCCTCATTTTTATATTCCAGCCACTTCACATGCATGAAAATCTACTTTTATCTCTTCTGCCAACAGTCTGCACTCAATTACAGCAGCTCACAATTTAAAGCAGGTTAGAAATCCCAAAGCTCACAAAGGGAACATCATGTGAAAAAGAGCACATCCTGCTGACAGGTGACTTGTAAATTAGCAGCCTTAAATTAGGTGAGAATACAAAGTCAAACAAAGCCCTTCAACTGGAGGCACTGCACCAAACAAGAGACAAGTGCTCCAAGAGATGATTTTAAATTAACTGACCTTTTAAAAAGGCATCGCTAATCTAGTCACATGAAACAGCAATTTATGAGGGGGGGAAGTGTTCATTTACTAGCAATGAGCATCTATCAATCTTGGTGACAGAGGAGTACACTGGGGAGAGGGAGGAAGACGGAGCAGAGTGGAGCTTTAGCTCCTGACACGCTAACACTAATGTTTCATAAAAAGCTAAAGCCTGAGCACACAAGCTGCATCAATCACAAGTGGCTGGAGGCCTCATTTAAGAGCAGAGAGAAATCAAAGTCGGACCTCTGCGCCCTCGGCGACTCGCACAGGCCAGCCACGACAAAGCCATTTGTGTTCACCTCCAGCTAATTAGTCGAGAGAAGAACAAATTGTACGTTTGATTAATGGAGCAGTCGCAGAAAGCAACTGATTCCAGTCCAAGATGTCCCTCCCAAACACAATCTGGATTCTGCACACATGCATCTGCATACATATGCAAGGAGACTACGAGGCGGCGGCGGCGCAACACGATGGAAATTGCTGGTGGATGTGTTTGTGAGCGCCGCGTAATTGTAGTTTTACTTGGCAGAGAACGAGACGTCGTAAACGCCTAAAAGCCGCCATCTATTCTCCTTAAGTGCCGGTTGATGAAAAGACAATAACAAGATGAAAAACAGCCAGGGAGGGCAGCGGCTCATCAGGGACGCATCAGACGCACTCCTTCAAATCTGAAGAGCGGGGATGAGTACATGAGAGTCCATCAGGGTGTGAAGAAACATGATCACACGGGGAAAAAAAAGGCACAACACAAACTGTGCATCACTGACAGAAACATCCTGCAGGATGATTGATGTGCTCAATGGTGCTTAGCTTCCTGGTTCTCCGTTTCTGGCTCGGCCTCTCGCCCGAGCTCTGGGCCGCCCCGCCAACACCCAACAGGGACGGTGCAGCGTCGTCGACGCAGAGCGACTCAGATGAGACTCAAATAAACATTCAGGCTGTTTTCACACCTCACAGTCTGGTAGAATCGGTTACATTTTCAGCTGCTGTGGTTTTCTTTCACACTGCACAGAGTCAAACAAACCAAACCTTTGAAAAACCAGTTCCCCTCCTGGCCTGTGGGGGCGCTGCACAAAGAACCACTAAATAAAATGACACAAAACCTCTGAAGACACTGAGCGCAACTTCCTTCTTCACGAAATGTAAATAAAAACAGAGTAGAGCTCTATAAAATCCTAGTGGTTGTAGGATTTCTGAAAGATCACACATTTCTCCGTGGCGCTAGGCTACCATGCTTGATTTGGTTGTATTTACCCAGAATCCCCTGTGCTGTAGTCCACTTCCTGCTTTTGGAGCGGTCCCCAGTCCACTTGGCATTCACATAAACATTCAAACCGCACCAGAGTTCACTTCAACCAAACCGAGACCGAAGTTTGTAGGCGGAACAGAGTTTGATTTGCGTTCACACATTCTCAAACAAATCGGACTGGAGTTCAATTAAAGTGGACTAAACAGTAAAACAATTAGACCAAATTTTAACAGCTCTTTTTTAAAATATAAATACAAATGAAAAGAAGTCAGAGGTCTCCTCAGATTGGTTGTGACACTGACTGCTACTGGAGATCCTTCCTGCCATCCAAATCAATTCTTTGAAAAATACTTTGATGACATTGTGATGTGTTGTAACAGCATTTCATTTCCATTTGGGATAAATAAAGATTATTTGAATGTGAACATTCCCAGTCTATCAGTCAATGTGTAAAGATGAAGAGCATTAGCATGTAGCAATGGGATCCATCAGAACCAAGACAGACACACTGAGAAAACATCTAAAGGAAAGTGTGTTTGTGTTGCTGAACAACTCACATTTTTCAAGCGCATCCATCGCAGCTCCCATTTCAGCCTGTTGGATGCTGGATTAGAGGGAGACAGAGACAGGGAAGAATTTTAGCATATTCAAAATGGGACTTTCTGAAATTCTGTCAAAGAAAAGAAAAACAGGCCCGGTGCTGAGAGGATTATCAGGAGGGCATTATTTTTATTCTTAGCGCGCCCTTCTGCCTGACAATCGCAGGTACCGCAGTGCACCCACTCCGGAAAGCACCGGGCGCCGTGTGCGTCTGCAACTCGGCGCCGTCCTGCGTGTATTATGTTGATCGTAGCCTCAGCATCAGAGGTGGCTGGAAGCTTAAATCATGTAAATACGAAAACAGTGCGCGCTCTGAGGTTCTGCAAAAGGGACAAACTTATCGCCAGCTTAGAGCAACAGAGACTGCTTTCAAGTGTGGATGGATGGATGAGTGTGTGTGTGTGTGTGTGTGTGAGAGAGGATGAGATGTTTGATGGATTTAGGTTTCATTTCTCGCAGGCTCAGCTGCGGCTTTATCGCCTCCAACCCTGAAAAGGCCGCCGTGTGGAGATTCACTTTCTCTGCTCTGCATGAATACAGGAAGTGGCGACGCGCAGCAACAACAACAACAACAGGTTGCACACTGCAAAAACAGAAAATATCACCAAGTATTTTTGGTCTAATTTCTACAATAAATATCTTAGTATACTCGAGACAAAACTACCTTGCAAGTAAATTTTCAGCAAGATCTAGAAACATATTTTAAGTCAATCATTAAAGGGGACTAATTATGCAAAATTCACATTTTGCACATTTTTATGATTCTATTTACAGCTTCTAAAAACAGCCTAGACACAAAAAAGTCAGTTTTTGACTGCAAGTTAATTTTGGTGTCTGGAAAATGAGCCGTTTCAAAACCTCTGGAAAGTAGCCTCACAAATCAGCAGGTAATGCACCGTTACCTAGCAACCACGGCAGAGTTCTGCCGTTACCTAGCAACCCAAGCTGAGCTCCAACACATTTGGCCAGCTGGTTTTATATATGCGCTGTACAATGGCTGCTGGAAAAGACAAGAGTTTTGTTGCCGACTTACCATCCAGAAACCACTTGCTGCATTCTAGCTTTTTGAGGAGGCTCTACTAATGCTTTTCAAAGAGGTACGATTGTATAATTGCGTATCTGTGTGTAAACGTTGAGTTTTTGGGCGTGGCCAGCAGGAGCTCATTTGGATTTAAAGTGACAAGACGCCCTAAAACAGCTCATTATGAACTGAGCAGACTGAAATCTAATTACCCAAGAATGATTTTATACAAAAAAAAGTATTGAACATGTTTTAAATAGACCACAGACCAGTTCTCACCTGTTCACATTAGAATAATAGGTCACCTTTATTATGATCCTGCAGATTATTTCTGCGGGATAAGACATTTTCCCCATGCTGTCACTGACATAATCTACCAGTAAAATCAACATTAAAAAATTATTGATTTAAACAAGCTCCACATTTGTTACTTATAAATGAATTTTGTTTTATTTCAAGTGTACCAATATGTTTCCACTTGCAAATAGACCAAAAATACCTGGTAATATTTAGATTTTTTGCAGTGTAGACGGACGGTGGAAAACACAAACGCTTTGCTTCGCCTCCTGCTGCGGCCGCAGGAACCCCAGGTGCAGCGTCGCCTCGCCGCATTCGCTTCTGAGCAGCAAAGTGATATTTTCATAACAAAATTTATGTCAAATCAATAATGAATTGATTCATTTTCATTGTGCATAATGTCTCTCCCAATAGAGCTGAGCTTAATTGCTGTAATAAACGGCATCAATACGGCGAAGCCATTATTCTCATCCCATTAGTAGTGCACTGAGAAGGAAAGCAGCCGGTTGTTGTTGTTGGATATTTTTATTCTCATCACTTTTCTAAACGTTTTTCATGTCAAAACTTCGTCACCTGCTAGTTTAAACCATCAAAACCAAAATTTACTGCGAGTTTAATACGATATTTATGGAAGGATCAGGGTTTCGACATGTTTCACATAAAAATGTCAGTTTATGAGTGTCTGAAAATATAAACATTCATGAACTTGTGAAAGGATTAAATGTGAAACCTTCAAACGAGAAGCAAGAAAGAAAAACACAACGAAGGAGAGACGGAAAATGAAAAGGATACAAAGGAGGAAGGGAGCATGAGAAGAAGGAATAAATGTGTACAGGATGAAACTGGGATTATTAACTGGGACTGAGGGGATTTCTCTCACCTGGGGCCTTTGCCGCAGCCGATGCGTTCTCCTTTGAAGTAGACGGCGACCGTGTAGGTCCGGGCGTGCGACGGCCCGACCGTCTGCAGCGTCCTGCAAGCAACGGGAACAAAAAACAAGCATGAGTCCAGGAAATCAATCTGAAGCAAAGAGATTCACTTTTCCCAACGAGCAAACGGTTTGAGCTGCTGACGGAAACGGAGAAAAGGAGCGGCTCGTTAACAGACGATCCTCGCTTAGCAGAAAAGAAACGGCGACTCCGTTTCATTCCTGCAGGGACGGCAGCACAAACGCGCTCCGACTCGGCTGAATTATTCACAGCATTTACTCATTTCAGCGGCTCGATTCATTTTTAATGCCGTCTGTCAATTATGACGGCGGAATCAATAATGCAGAGAGAGCGAGGCGGATCGGACCAGTACTTCCTGTTTGACAGGAAGTACTGACGGCCTGCTGTGATGGAGCGGATCAGCCTCTCCTCTGGTCCTCTGTCCGACTCCCGACCTTTGACCTCTGAGAGGAGAGTCAGCTGGAGGTCAGAGGGCATCAACAGAACCGAGTTTTCAAGGAGATTTTTATAAAACTGAGTGAGGAAATTACAGCGACTAAAAGACTAAATAAACCGAAGGAAGGAAGGAAGGAAGGAAGACAGAAAAACAGACAGACAGAAAGAAAGAAAGACAGAAAGGAAGGAAGGAAGCAAGCAAAGGAAGGAAGGAAGAAAGGAATTAAATGGTGTAGACCAGTGTTTCTCAACCTTTTTCGGGCCAGCGCCCCCCTAGCCTTTATCCAGGTCCCCCACCGCCCCCCACCAAAGAATTTGTAGGCTACTTTGCACTGACAATTATTTTATTATTAATGTTACTATCATTATTGTAGATGTTTTGAATCGGCGCACCGATTATGTTTTCCCGTACACTTCAGTGCGCCTTACGCTCCTTTACCTCACGCACATAACGTGCGTGAGGTGAAGGAGCGTATGTTTCTACGCTCCTTCGTGGGGGCGCCGATTTATGTTTTCGCATCCACTTGAATAATGTGTAGTTGCGCTACTGCCCATGACAATTCAACAATATTATTTTACCTTTTATCTGGAAATAGTGTCTTTTTATTCTTGCCATACAGTCTCTGTATTAATTATTGCTCTAAAGGTCTTGCCATAACAGTTTATTCCTCTGTATTTACTTTAGTTTCTTAGTTTATTGTTGCATTTTGTTCTTCATTCATTTCCATTTAGTTTCATTTGATTAATATTATCCTCTCTTGGTTTATTGCTATGTTCACTTTAGTTTCTTTCCTGTTGCTACATTTATTTTATTGTTTATTGACCATCAGTAATTTTCACTCATCAGCTGCTGCGCCTCCTAATCGTTATGATGTGTTTCACATCATGTGCTGATTTTTTCACTGTTCAGCGTCGGATTCTCTGTTTTTATGCCATAATTCACATCTAGTTCGTCGCTCCGTTTTGCCCGCTTCTCGTGTTTCAGAGTTTTGCACAATGTGCGCGAATTTTTTATTTATTTATTTTTAACTCCCTAAGATGCAGGGCGGTCGGGAAACATATCGATGGGGAAAAGGTAGACTTTTAAAACAACGGAAACAATTTCGGTGTTCTGATTATTGAAGTCAAATAAGGGTGGAAGGAAAATAAAAAGCCTCATGAATCTTTGACTTGACGTCCATATTTCTCCAGGAAGTGAAGGAACGTCTTCACATCGACCTGCAGAGGTCAGGCCGTCTCAGCAGGAAGTCAGGATTACCGGACCGGCCCCTCGTCTCTGCGGAGCGGAGCTCGCTCCGGGCGAATCGGTGAAACTCGTCCTACCGCGGCGCTCCGTTCGTTTCTGCTTGACGTTCCCGCGGGCGGCGGAGCGCTGACTGCGGCTGGAGAGACGCGCCGTGTCAGAAACCAACAGCAGCAGGAGGAAAAATAAAGCAGAAAAGACGCGCGGATAAACACGGTGCGGGACAGAAGGAGCCGATTAAACACTGGACATCAACGCGAACTTCCGTCTCCATGCCGACCTCCCGTTTTCTCTCCAATAAAGGCCGTTTCTAAGTCTCTATGGCAACAAACGCAGCATCGTGGCGGCCGCCCCAAGTCTTTTATCAAGCTCGACTTCTTGTTGAATGAGAGGTTTCGGCGGCCATGTTTATTTATCATGACAACGACCTTTAAACCGGAGGTCAGAAACGTTCTGGGACCAGCAGGAAAACAGATTTTACTTTTCTAAACATTTACAGTGAGCAAAATAACAGGTTAAACAGCAAAGCTCTGATTTAAAGGGAAACCCAGAAATTTTAGATTTTTAATGACAGAGGTCATAATTACGGGTTTTGAGCCTCTGATTTTTACTTTTGGACGGCTGATATGATGCGTAATTAAAAAACACTTTGTAACAGTTTATATCTCACTAAACAGCTTCTGCAGGTTTTACCAACTCAAATTTAAGACATTTTAAGACCACTATAAATGAAATTTAATACCTGTGTTACAACTTGAAATGATATATTTTATGATGCTGTCGCACTAAGCCTGGAGTTACAATATAAATCTGAACTTACCTGTGACAGACACACAAAAAAAACCTAGCTAGTTAGCAGCTAGTTAGCTAATATTGTGAACATTATTTTAAGTATTGCAATACTTTAAGAAATGCTAATGCTTAAGATTTGTATTTATCCATAAATGCCACTAAAAACTGTTTTCAGAAGCATGTTAAATGTTTTAATTTAAGCTCTGATAAGAGTTTATTTTAAAAATAGTTCAAAATCCAACATATGAAAGATTTGATAGCCAATTTATGATGCAATTTCTCCAAAAACCTTAGCTGAAATTAGCTTAGGAAAAGAGAAACAGGGCTTAAATTTATTAATTTCTTAAAAACTATTTAATTTAAAGTCATTTTATTAAAAATTACAATAAATCAGCTACATACAAATAAGATTAACACAATTCTGAGTTGCTAGCAGCTAGCACTGGTTAGCATTTTTTAAAGTGTGTTTATTCCATAGTGAATTGTGAGGGAACACGTTCAGATGTCGTTTCTGTGAACAGTTTGATGGTAAGTGGTTCAGAATAGCATCACAGCTTGCCTCGAACAGCTCGAACGTACGCGGCGCGGCCCTGACTTCTCCCAGCTCTTACTTGTACAGCGGGATGTCGGGCTCCTTGCCCTCCGTTCTCAGGGTCAAACAGCACTGCTGCAGCTGGGATTTGGGGTCGTTCCAGTCCTGGTTCAAAATAAACTCCTGCAACACACAAGCCAGAGACACGGTGCACTCATTTCATTTCGATCTGTTTTTCCTTTAAAAGCCATTTCTTTGAGAGAATCAGTGCGCTGAAAGTTAGGACCCCCTCTCCTTTGGCTCTTGCTTTTATTTCATTCCCGCCATCCCAGCGCTTTTTATAAAGCTCCCCCTTTTGGACTCACTTATTTGCTCGCTCTCAGACTGGCTCTCCGTCTGTGTCTTCACAGTGGGTACAAATCACAAGCTACTTAAGACAAAAGCCAATCCCCGGCCAGAAATAAAAAGTGTCTGGGAGTCTCCCAGGTGTGCAGCCCTGATACATTTTTCCTATCCAAGTGGGACTTCTAAAAGCCCTTCCATTAACAGGGAAGCAGCCTTGTCATAAAAAGGCAGACTTTGAATGCAGAACTGTCTGCTCCTATTAATTTTCTACAAAGAGTGCTTCTGCTGCTTGTGCTCCCTTGCTCTCGCTTTGCTCTCCATCTCTGCTGGTCTTATTTTTTTTCCCTCCATCCAACTTTCCCCCCCATCTCTTTCTGCAAAAACACAGAAGCTTACCAAGTATTTTTGGTCTAGTTTTTTGTGAAAATATCTCAGTACAGTTGAAGTAAGACAGTAATTCCTTAAAGGTGACCTGGTGTGCTACCTTGAACAGGTTAGGATAGGTCTGTAGGCGATGCAAAACATTTTTTGGCACAAAATCATTCTTAGATAAGATTTTAGATTTTTTAAGGCGTCCTGTCACTTTAAATCTAAATGAGCTGCTGCTGGCCACGCCCAAAAACTCAACGTTTACCATGACATGTGGAAATGGTTGCAGACAGATGCACAATTATACAACCCTACATCTTTGAAAAGCAGAAGTGGAGCCTCCAGCACAAAAAACAAGAATGCAGCAAGTTGTTTCTGGATGGTAAGTCCACAACAACACTCTTGTCTTTTCCAGCAGCCATTGTACTGCGCATACAGAGGTTAAACCAGCTGACCAAACGTGCTGGAGCTCAGCTCCAGACTTTACCAGGCTGGACTTTGCTGGGGTTGCTAGGTAACGGGCAGAACTCTGCTGATTTGTGACGTTACATTCAAAAAGCTTTTGAAACGGCTCGTTTCCCAGACACCAAAAACGTGAACTTATTTATTGCCAAAAAAAAGTTTTAAAAGCAGTTGAGACTAGGTCTGAAACGATTCCTCGGATGATTCGAGTACCTCGATTATTAAAATTCCTCGAGGAAAATTTATTTGCCTCGAAGCTTCGTTAAATTATCTTTTATTATGTAGCCCACCGTGTTCCGCCCGGATCATTATTTGATTCCTCGGATGATCGTAAAAGTATTCTATAGAGTACTCGATTACTAAAATATTATTTTACAACAGCCCTAGTTGAGACTCAAACGGAAATACAAAAATGTGCAAAGTGTGAATTCTGCACAATAAGACCCCTTTATTATTCATTGATAAAAAAATAATAGTTCCACTGGCAGATCATTTTAAGACATTTTTGTCAAGTTATACGTGAATCTGCCAGTGGAACTAGTACTTTATAATCAGTATTGGGGAATTATTAAGCTGATAAATCTTGCAGCAAGATTACTTGTTAGTTTTGTCCTTTTTCAAGTGTACCATGACATTTGCAGTGGAAACTAGACTAAAAATACTTTTGTGTTTTTGCAGTGCTCCTGGGCGGTGGGAGGGTTCCACGCTCCTTCACCGTGAAGCAGAGGAATTTTGATGTTTGGAAATGAGCACAAAGCCCACCTCTGCTGCAGAACAAGCCACTCCTGCTGCAAAATGCACTTGTGCAAGCCCCTCGATATGCATCATCACACGGCGCAGCACAAAGGAGGGAAAAAATACGGCAAGGTTGGCTCTCTATTTCCATCTAAATTGGATGAAGCAGCACAGTGTGCGACGCCGTCTTTCCACAAGGCTGTGTAAGGAGACGTGCTGGCTGTTTCACAACTTTTCCTCTTGGATGTGGAAATGAGGTGCTCTCTTGCAGCGACCATGACGCAAAGCTCAGCTCCTCCAGAGCTGAGGATTCTCCCTGGAGAGGCACACCAAGACAGCAATTAGCATGGCATATCAGACCGCTGCAGCAGCCTCACAAGGAGAGGTCCAGGCTGTGCGGGTTACTCGCCATGTGTGTGTGTGTGCGTGTGTGTGTATCTGATAGTTCTGCAAGCAAGTGCGCAATCTGGGGTGTTTTCTCTCTAAATTTGGACTCGGGGCACTTGAGGATAAAAAGCCGATCTGGCCGCAGGAGTTCTGAAACACACTCGACTTCCTCTGCCGCACTCCTTAGATCAATAGCCAAACGCTGATGAGCAGCAACAACACCCCGACGCATGCATCTCTGCAACGGTTGCGCTTTCCATTAAAAGTCGACTGGAATAGCAGCGCGAGCCGTCATTATGAGAGGCATTCGAGAGCCAAGCACCACTTCAGGGCCCCTGCATCGATCAGGGCCCGGCCATTAGCTCCCTCCTCATCATCATCATCTCCTCGGCGCTTTTCTCTCCTTAAGGTGCCCTGCTCGGCAGCGCATTGATCAGGCGCGGCCGCTGAATGGCCATCGATAGGTGCTCACCTTCAGCCGAGGGAAAAAGCAGACGTTCATGAAGGTGTGAACGTACTCCAGGTCTTTGTCGATGTAGAGAGCCGCGATGAAAGCTGCAACAACAAAGAGAGCACTTATAAAAAAGCAATAGAAGACGAGAAAAAGAAAGCAAGGTAGCCGGTGAACAGTTAAGAAGTTGTTCTTAACAAAAGTCTTCTAGTTCTACTTTTGAGGTAAATAAAAGCTAAAAACCCAGAAGACGTTCAGCAGCAGACTGGAGTTTAACGTAAACATTTTGAAACGAGAACCAGGTGCTCACAGGATTTTTTCCACCGAATCTAGCAAAGTAGCTGCAGTCAATTTAAGACTTTTTAGGTTTGTTTTCAATGCCACCCCGAATTAAATACCCAAGAAAACTATAAAGAAAGGAGAAGCATGTGTCTCTTAACATAGAGGTTAAAAGTGTTTATGCACAGAATGTATCCAGCCTCGTATGTCGAAAAGTTTGGCATCAGAAGTGACTGTTAATACGAACAAATAAATCTGCACTTAAAGGGTTCGACACGCAGGAGGCTCAAACTGTTGCCTCACAGAAAAGACAAAATCTACAAAACAAGATAAAACAGTTCACCTTTAACACACTTTACACTCATTTAAGTTTTTTTTAACCTGGAAAAAGTTGCAGGAAAAACAACATATAGATATATTTTGGGTTTTTTTTTTTTAACCAAAATCTTACTAAGTATTTTTGTCCTGCTTCTAGTGCAAATATCCTGGACAACTTTAAGACAAAACTTAACTTTTCAGCAACAAAAAGTTGAAGTGAAATAATCTCCGTGTGGAACTAGCACTTTTTCCATCAATATTAAGGAATTATTGACCTAAAATAAGCTCCCATTTCTTGTGGGAGTTCTACTTGCAAGTTGGTTTTATTTTAATTGTACTAAAATATTTCCTTCAGACAATAGACAAAAATACTTGGTCAGATTGTGTTTTTTGTAATGTAATGCTAATTGTTATGTTTTAATGCATATCAATATGTATTTGTGGTTTGAACTGTTAAAATAAGCAGCTATACGTGTTTTAGCATTTGTGGATTTCAGAGATTTGTCTTGAATTTCTGTAAACTCTGACGGTTCTCAGTTTCCCTTCAAACAATTATCGACTCCTCTCTGCTGATCCATCCCATAAAATTCTATTAAAACACGGTGGATCTTGCGGCTGCAATATAAAAGGTGGGAATGTTCAGGGGCAGCCCTCTTTAAGATGAAACTGTACGTCAAACTGCAGCGCTTCCAACCCAGAAGAAAAAGATTTCAAACGTAAGCAGAGGTCATGCGGTGTCATCTTCATCTCTCTGCGGTGCCTTTTGTTTTCCCATTTGCCGCCGCCGCATTCACTCATCTCAGCGGCTAAGACAGCAGGACACGAAGAAGGAATAATAGGTAATATTTCAGAGGGGCCAGTAAGGGGCTTGCTGCCGCCTCGGGGCGCGACTCTTCATATAGAGAAGAGCTGAAATCATTTCCAACGCTGCCCTCTCCACTTCCTCCCGTGTCATCAACTCTGCTCAAACCCACAGGAAAAAAAATAAATAAATAAAAAAATCTGAGCGATGATTTGAAAGGCAAATGATATGAATCACAGTTCGGTTTTTCATCATTCTGGAAGTGTTTATTCCCAACTTCCCATATGCCTCCGTCCCAGTTTGCTCTCTTTCTGTTGGCCTAACGCGGACGCGTCGGCTCCGTCCCAATAAGAGACATATTTACTTGCGATATTCATCTTTTAATCTGGACAGACGAACAGTCTTTTTCACTCTGGGCTTCAACTCAAGTGTAGGTTTGGCAGAGATGAGAAGAAATCTTTTTGTCTTTATTGGGATATTGGTGTAAATAAAGCTCCATGTGGCCCAATCAGTGAAGATGTTTGAAAAGCTCTAAAATTAATTCATCTTTTACTGGAGAAGAATTAGCGAGAAAATTTAACAATTTCAGTCAATTTGTTCAAATGTGGAAAAAATATCAGGTTAAAAAAAACATGATTTTAAACGTCCAACCATTTAGTATTGACGTTTGCATACAATGGGGCTCAAAGTGGGGGTTGGGGGCCATTAGCGGCCCTTAGACTGATCCTTTGCGGCCCTGCTGACCATGAGATCAAATAAATTAAGACAAAAATACAACTTTTAAATTAAATTTTACACACTAAAACGTTAAATGCAATAAAAAAAAATTATAATTTTCCAGGCAGTTTTTTGTTTTTCTGTTGTCATGGTAACTAGAACCACATATACTCATTGACCTGTACTGTAAGATTGGCGCAAACAAATCTACTTTTAATTGCTGTAAACTCCAAAAACACAAAATCTTAAAGTATATTTGTCTATTTTCTAGTGCAAATATTAAAAACTAACAAGTAAATTGTTTTGCAAGAAATAGGAGCTTATTATTAGATCAATAATTTCCTAAAGGTTCTAGTTCAACTACCAGATTATTTCAGTTAATGCAAGACATTTTTTCCATGTTATAAAAAATAATCGATTATTGACTTTAAACAAGCTCCTGTTACCTGGAGCTCGTTTCTAGTCTAGCCTGACTAGAAACATTTCTAGTCAGGCTAGAAATGTTTCTAGTTCAAAGCAGTTCCCTTCCCAAAGACCCCCCAATGTTAAAAAGTCATATTTCAAGTCTTCAGTCCAAGATATTAGATGTTACAACTGTAATGGTTTTGATCATACACAACATTTCTGCCCTGCCCTTAAATCAAAGCCATCACTTTTGTGTTCTGTTCCAAGACCAGCTATGGATGCTGTAGAAAAGAAAGTGTGCACTGTTTCTGTTCTAGTTAATGGGCAGAAAGAAGGAGCTTTGCTCGACTCTGGGTGTTTCCAATCTCTAGTGCATGCTAGCTTAATCTCAGCAGAAAAGCTAAGTGGGGTGGGGGTTAAAATAAGTTGTGTACATGGAGATGAACATGTCTACCCTACTGCTGAGGTGTATTTGACAGTGGGAGGTCAAACATACCTGGTACAGGTGGCTGTAGTTCCCTCTTTACCATACTCAGTTATACTTGGTAATGATATCCCCACTCTCTTTGACCTTATTCACCAGTCAGACCATGAATCCCAAGTGCTTACCAACAGAGATGCCCAGGATTCATGTCCTAAAACTGATATATCAATGAAACTCTGTAATGTAGTCACAAGAGCCCAAAGTTCAAAAACTGTGTTAGAAAAAAGGCATGTTAATTTTGCCTTTTTTCAAGTGTAATACAACATTTGCACAAGAAACTCGACAAAAATATTTGTTATGATTTTGTGTTTTTGCAGTGTATTAAAACTCGGATAAAAATACAGCAAGTGTTTTCAAAACAAGACTAGCAATAAATTATGTTTTCAGATTCCTTCAGATTTCTTCAAGCTCAGAATATCAAGCAAACTGGTTGGATCTACGATCAGATTCCTACAAAACAATAAAATTAGATCATTTTATTTGTTTAATTAAAATTGTTTGTTGTCTAGTAGCATAATAAACATCATATTTTGTGATTTTTGTTTTTAAAAATGATATTCTGGCCTTGGAGTCAACGTCTGGAGCTCCTGAATGCTCCTAAATAATCCCATTTCTTTCTGCTATTGCTTACATTAAAGTCTGGCGTTTGCAACAACAGCTCCATGTTATGAGTGAAACAACACGAAGAAAAAAAACAAAGCAGTGATTGATTAATTTCACCTGTCTGCGAGGGAGCTGGCAGCTCGGTTTACATCCCGCAGTGAGGCGCTGACCTCGGCACTCCCATCAAAAATAATACAGCAGCCTAATGATCCCAGAAAGTTGTGATTATCAGAAGCTGTGGTCCAGCGCAGCCTGCAGGACAAACCGTAATGTCCCTTAATGTTGTTGCTGCTATTTTTTTCACCCCTGGGAGGTTTCTGAAGTTACTGGACCGGACTCTGGTTACTCTGGTTCTGGGCAAAAACGTCACAAATGGTGACGAGAACCAGGATTTAATCAGCCTGATTTGCCTGACCTGACGTTTGAAACATTCAACTCGTTGGTGAAAACGACTATTAGTCGATGTTATTTACAGAAGAACTGAAAATATAAAAGATTTCTTCTGTTTCTTCAGGTCAAACTGCTTTTAGTGATAAAAACACAATAAGCATCGTTTTTAAAAGGGACCCATTTTGCTTCCTTGAACAGTTTAGGACAGGTGTATAGGCTATACAAAATATATATGTCCAACAGTTTTTGCACAAATTTATTCGTGGAAAATGAGATTCAAAATTAGCTGTTTTGGGGCCTCTGTCACTTTAAATCCAGATAAGCTGCTGCTGGCCATACCTGCCGATCGCTCGTGAAAATGGCTGCAAACAGATGCGCAATTATACGACCATATGTTTGAAAAGCAGAAGTGGAGCCTCCTGCACAATCAACAAAGATGAGGAAAGTGGTTTCTGGATGGTAAGTCAACAGCAAAACTCTTGTCTTTTCCAGCAGCCATTGTACAACAGTAAAACCAGCTGACCAATTGTGCTGAGGGTCATCTTGGTTGCTACGCAACGGCGCACTACCACTCAAAAGTGACTCAACAAAAGGTTGTTTTTAGAAGCAGAAAGCAGGAAATTACATATTGTTGCACCAACTGTTTCATACGTTCCTGAAATGGAGTAGAGAGGGCCACACAGAAATCAATCTAGGGGCAGTTTGGCAGATTTATTTTGTGGTCTAATCACATTTAAAACATATTTAAGGCTCAATAACTGTACTGATATTTAGAGTAGTTCAACTAAATATCAAAATGGCAGCACCGATTGGTTTTCTATACTTAGGCTGAGATTAAAGAAATGAACGTACACTCCAACAGGTCAGCCAGAGTCTTTGTGCGCAGCGCGACGGGCCGTTTGGTTTTGTCGTTGGTGATGGCGAACTCCTGCATGCCCAGCTCTTCTGCCACTTTGGCCTGAGTCCGGTTGTTCACCAACGAGCTGCGGAGGAGCTGCAGGGAAACAAAACAAACAGGAACTCATGTCGTATACGAGCAGCAAGGTGAGCATCACTCGCTACATGGGGAGAAAGAAGAAAAAAACCCAAAGAAGTCGTCGACAAAAAGCATGAAAATGGAGGGGAACGTGGAATAATTCATGCAGAGAAAATGTTTCAGTCTCTTAAATATTACATCGTGACTTGGAGCGGAGCGGATGACAACATGTTCGACTTGTTAGGGTGCATTTAAGTCTCTAAAAGAAACACACAAACATGGTAAATATAGCCACGAGATGCAGAAGGGAGCAAATGGAATGAAACGAGACGCGTACGAGTTCGTCTTGCTGTGATATGCCCTCATTTTTATTTTATTTTATTTTACAGTACGCACCCAACCTCGACTGAAGTGGCAGAAATGAAAAAATAAAAACCAGACACCAACACTAGTTGAATGGGCACTTTTTTATCCCGATTCAAAATCCATTTCAGATGCGCCCCGTGTTGACTCCTGGGTATTGCTCCAAGCTTTCAGCCTTCATGAAAGCTTGCTGCATGGAGGCTTTTATACAAATGACGTCAAACAAGAAATATCTGCATGGATGTTTAGTGCCATCATGTTAACCCCCAAAAAACAACTCATTTTTTATTCTTCGCTTATTTTTTTCCTACTTAGGTGGAGTTATATAAAAACGTTTAAAGGTAAAAGTTGGTTTCCCACATGTTCTGATTAGTTTTTTCTGTAGGATTGACATGAAAATGCTTCCCTTAAAGACAGTTTGGGAGCGCTAGCTGATGTAGCAATGTGCAACAATTAACTTAAAACGTAAAAATGTATAGAAAAATAAAGATATAAATAAATCAACCATATATTTAGATACAATGTCTTACCAGTGACAGAAACTGTCCCTCCAAACAAGATGTCACAAACAGCATGAAAGTGAATGGCAGTTTAGCCGAATGTTTAAGGATCCATAAGACATTAACCAAAAGTAATTAGTAGTCCTGTTTGAGGATTTTCAATAGTTTTATACACAAATGTATCAAAAATAACCAAATTCTACTATGGAGTTCTGTTAAGTGATAAAATAGACAAAGCAGGACTCTTCATCGAGTTTTAGGATATAAAATGCAGACTTATCGACTCCAGCCATCGAGTGGAAAAGTCTGCAGCCTGACTGCACAGTCAGCAGTTTTATAATATCCTTTATTAATCTTTATTAACAGTAAAAAAAATCCAGTCTGCTTTTCACTGGCCATTCTTTATTTGATGCTCTTGATCGAAGGGATGTGAAAACGTGACAACCTGTTTCTTTTGTGCTTGTGTCCTGAACGAGAAGGTGGGTCAAAATAAGGCTGAAATTTTCGCCTGGATGCAGCTTTATTTTTCCTGTCTGACAAAGGAGCTGCAGATAAAGGCGTGTTTGTTATTGAAAAGCGCCGAACAGTTTGGTCTCGTGACAATACCCATCACACGGAGTACAGTAAACACACTTTCTGTGGAGCGAAATGCAGAAGGAGGTGCAGGTATGAAAAATTACCTAAAAAAAAAAAAACAAGATGAAATCACTGAAAACTAACTCATTTAGAAAGCAGGCGGCAGAAACACAAAGTAAAGATGGGAAAATGGATGTCTGTGGGTGGGAAAATGAAATGAAAGCCTTGTAAGGAGTGTGGGTGATGACATTTGATTTGAGTGATTTGATCTTACAGTTAAGTGCCCTTCATGGTGGTCAGGGAAGTGGATGAAGAGATATTCGGTGGCGACCAGCTGCATGATGGAGTCTCCGAGGAACTCCATCCTCTGGTTGTGGCCTCTGGATAAAAGCAGGAACACAAACCGGAGAAAAGAAGGTTACGGGAGGCGAGAACGGGATTAAATAGGGACAGCATGCGAGGTCATCTGGATACACATCATCTCTGCGGATCTACCGGGCTTTCAGAGTCCTAACTAAAACGACGGAGTTGGTTGATGTGTGTTTCATGTGCAGCCGCTGGGAACAGCTGCTCTGACAGGCGGCGTGACAACTTGGAGGATCTGAATGCAATTCAAGCACTGAAGTACAAAAGAAGAGTGCTTAGCAGGGAAAAAAAAAAAAACACCTGCAGGAGAGCCTGTCAGCAAAAGCAGAGGCTCTGTGCAGAGGTTTAGAAACCGTCTTTCAACATCATTTCCAAGAAAACGCCGTGATTCTGTACTGTAAGTCCCCTCTTAGAGAGGGGTTGGGTGGGTTTGCAGTAACTGCTGCTTGCTGCTGCTGTAATGGTCATTAATTAAACAGAATTATAGATTAGCATTGCAGATGTGGGCTGGAGTCGGGCCAGGCTGGCAGGGATCGCTGGCTGCAGGGGAACGCCATGCGAGACGGGAGGTATATTCAGCACATCCATCTATAGCTGCACACTCCCGGCAGGAGGCGGCGTCTGAAGATGAGGAGGGTGCGGAGGTAGAGGATGAAGAGCAGCAACAAAAGGATCAAAGTTTATTGTCTAACTTTTAACGTCTGTCACCGTTTTTTTATTTTTGAATGAGCCACAGAACGCTGGACCCGAGTCTCAGAACAACCGCCAGTTAATCTGACTTGTGATTAATGTGTTAATTATATTTTTTCGACTGACTCATTTAGCATTTGTAGGAATGAAAAATTTACTTTTCTTTTTCATTTGTTTTTCTAAACAACCACTGTAAAAAATGAGGTAAACACATTAAAATACAAAAGGGGAAACAAAAGAAAGTTCAAAGACCCAAAACTGAAGTGAAACAAAGACGTCAAGCAAAACTAGCTTTAAACTGCTTTAATAAAAAAACATTTAATGTCCGTGGGGTTCATGTGGAGTAGCTAACAGTAGTCAATATCTTAACTGAAGCTGACAGCAGTCATAGTGGTCTTGTTTGGATAGTGAGCAAGGAATCCTCCTGAAGATAACAAGAATGAATACCTGACTCAAACTTAAAAATCTTCTTGTAGCTTATAAGTAAAACTCTTGTTTACTATAATTTCAAACTAACAATGTTTATTTCGCCAATTCAACAATTTCTGTTACAGCTGTAAAATGCTGGAATAGTTTATCAGGCACCGTTCACAAACTTATGTTAGCAACATGCATTTTATTGTATTCAGAAACCTGACGGCCACAAAAACACATGCTACAACCGATTAGCCGTTGGATTTTAAAGCAGTTAGCTCCAGTAGATTTCAGCTTTCATAGCTATTAGATTGAGCAACCACTAGCATGAATCTCCCTCGAAAAAGAGATTTAAACTCAAGGGACCTGCTGGTAAAAACAATGGTAAATTTAAAAAAAATATGTGTCAGCTTGATTAACTGTTGTCTTCAGTAGGAATTAGTTTAAACAGCTAAAAGTTTGTACATATTTTGGCTACAGCAGATGTCAGCTAGAGTTGCTGCAGCTTAGCTTGGGAAGCCATACGAGGGGGTACCCAAAAGTTTCCAGAATGACGCTGCTGCACGTGCAGTTTTCGTAGTACACGATTCTGCCGCTAGGTATTTGTTCAACCACGCCTTCTCAATCAGTGTGCCAAGCGGCGTCGATGTGGAAGGTTTCGTCTACCCGCAGTGGATTTTCTTGTAAGAGCTGTTTTGTCCAGCCGTCGTTTTTCTTCATGGAAAAGTTCTATGAGCTTTTTTCCGGCTTCACAGTGCGGCTGTGAAGTTAAGCTTCCTGCTCCGGAAAAAAAGCGGTTGATTATCAATTGACATTTCACCATTTTTAAAGCGGGTGAACCACGAGTAAACTTGATCTTGACACATAGCGTCATCCTTGTAAGCGGTCTTCAACATTTGAACGGTTTCCGATGCTTTTATCCCGAGCAGGAAGCAAAGCTTCAGCCGCTCTGCTCATAGAACTCCTCCATGAAGAAAGACGACGGCTGGACAAAACAGCTTTTACAAGAAAATTCACTGCGGGTAGACGAAACCTTCCACATCAACGCCACTTGGCACACTGACTGAGAAGGCGTGGTTGAACAAATACCTAGCGGCAGAATCGTGTACTACGAAAACTACGCGTGCAGCAGCGTCATTCTGGAAACTTTTGGGTACCCCCTCGTATAGTAAGCCTACATAACGGTTAGTGCTTCATCCAGCTATAAGCTTAAATAATTGCTAACTAGCGTAGCTGCTACATCGTCTGTTAGCTTGAGCCGCTGTTAGTTTGAGCAGCTGCTACATTTTTCAGCCATTAGCTTAAAGAGAGAGGCCCAATTTCAAGGCGTTAAATCAGAAAATAAATAGTTTTAAGTTATATTTTATATATATTGCTTTTATTTTTTAACTGAAAGTAACTTAGTTACTTGATTATGCAGTAAAATGGCTTCATGTCTGAAAAACACAACACTGTAAAAACAAAATCTTTCCAAGTATCTAGTGCGATTATCAGAAAAAAAATGTATGAGCAACTTTTCAACAAGAAGTTTGAGCTTGTTTTAATTCAATACAGTTTAATATTAAGTTTTAGTTCTACTGACATATTATTAGTGACCATTTTTTTAACATTTAAAGCTTTCCATGTTCTTTCCTTCGTTTTTCCCAGGAAGTTGTCCTCTATCAGTGAACTAGGAGGCTTAGCCAATTAGTTAATTAAAAGAGAAACTATGGTAATCAACTGTCTTAAAGGCTTTGCATATGAAAACAGGCTAATATTCAATTGGTGTTCAATGAGAATCAGCCTGGCAGAGGACTAGAACATTCCTATTTGCCTTAAATTATTTAAAAAAGGTCATATTTTGTAGTTTATTGCCGACTATCCTGTGTTTTTGTCTCGATTTTTTTAAGTAAAATTGGCCTTGGTGCAGGAATCTGAACTGTTTTCAATGTGGACCAAAGCACACAATTAAATCTGAAAAATAAGGGTTTCGGATTTCAAAGAAACGAGAGTTTGAAATCACATTTTTAAAGCGGTGCTTGCTGTATGAATTTAAATTAGCCTTAAATTGTGAATTTATTTACTTTCTGTTTTTGTACTGCTCTGTTGCCAAGTCCAGAAAGTGTGGTGGTTATGTTTAAATTCAAAGCCAAACACATTGATTTTAAAGTTCTCTCTTGGTCTGACGCATTTCTTTGGGATTTAAAGCAGAAGCTCATATTTACTGCAGTAGAAGTTGAGCGAACTATTTATAGTTTGGAGAATCATTAAGATATCTTGATGAAGTAAAGCTACGGCTAATGAAGCTTTCAGATTCCTAATTGTTGTAATAATACTCACTAAAGCTAAAAGCTACTCAAGCTATAAATTACCTAGCTGTAACTTATAAGCTAAGTACCAGGCTAGCAGCTATGCAAGCTAATGTCTACTAAAACTGTCAATTACTCAAACTTAGAAGTACTCAAGTTAATGGCTACTTGGACTACACCGTTACAACCTTTTTAGGAAAGTGGTAATTCAAGCTAATGGCTACTTTAGCTTAGACTATCACCACTCAATGAAGTGGCTTATCCAGCTGGCAGCTACTTAAGAAACTTCTATTCTTTCTGAAACTCCGCCTCCAGGAAGTCATGAACATAGTTTCTCTATTAACCCTTTAACAACCTTTTTACCAGCGTTTCAGTGAGAAGCAGCTCCTATAAGGCGTTTGCTAACTGCTGCTGGCTAGTTTGAAGGAGCTGAGTGGTGGGGAGGAGTTTTGTCCTTGGAGGCGGGGCTAGGTCCACCCAGGTGTTTTGCACAGCTGAATGTTGCCATGGACATGATAGGATTTCTCAAACATGGATGAAAAAAGGTTTGTTTTTGAGGAGGGAAAGCTAAAAAAAGAAAATAAAAAAGTCGATTTTACATGACGTTGCTCCTTTAAGAGACAAAACTGCTAAATGTTGGTTCAACAGACTGCTAAATAAGAGAGTGTACTTAGTTTTTCCTTAACATACTGTAAAATGTTCACTCCATCTTTGCTTACTGAATAATTAAACTGGGATCTGTGTGTTTTTGTCCCTCTGAAACATTTCCAGCTACAATTAAATTGATAAATAACCGACTTTTAAACTTCCCGTTTGATACGAAGTTTACCGCATTAGCACCGCAGGAGGATTAGTCCATTTAAAAAACTGGAGAGGAATTAAAGTCGGATGCAATTTGAATGTTTAAAACCGGAAAAATAAAGAAGTTGATTTTAATTTAAAGACTGTAGTGGAGCTTATGTAAGAGCGGAGGATAAGCTTTAAGTTGGAGCCACTTTTCTTCCCCTTTTACTGCGTCTTTGAGGTCCAGGACGGCGAGCCGTTGGGGGAGAGGGACACCGCTTGATGCCCACATTAAAAATAATCAGAGGGCTTCTTAATGAAAAGGCTCCGCCACGGCTCATGAGAGCGTGAAACGCCGAGGCGGAGAACGAGCGAGACTCGGGAGAAATCCTCCCCAGACTTTCAGGGTTGAACGTCGGAAACACCTGATTTCTGAAAACCCAGAGCCGCAGGACGAGAGGGGAGCGAAAAGATGCTGATTTCACTTCCAACAGGAGGTTGAGGCGGGCAGGAAGCAGCGGGGTGACAGCCAGAAAGGAAGTGAATAAGGGGAAAAGATGGAGGACAAAAAAAGGAGGAGATAGAGCGGGTCAGAGAGGAATGTGTGCAGCTGCACAAAAGGAGCCTCCTTTATTCGCTTCAGCGACAATTCTCCAGAAAAGCTGGAGGAAATTGAGGTAAAGTGTGGAGCCGAGGTCTTTATTCACCTTTGAATTTGATCTAAAATGCCTCTAACAGCACTTCTGAGCAGGCAGAAATAAGGCCGCCCAATCAAAAAGAAAAGGCCTCTCCATTTTTTTTTCTCTTTTCTTTAAAATCATTTTCCTCGTGGCTCTGAGGAAAATAATGTTCTGGTTCTGTATGGACACTTGTGTCCAATTCAAGTGCAACTACTTTGGGCAATTTGTTGGCTGGGAATTGAGAGTTCTTTAGAAAATGTGCAGCGCATAAATAAACACTCGACTTCATCTGAAGTGCAGTGAAAACGTATTCACCCCTCCATTACAGATTTATATTGTTTTCACTTTTTTGGTCACATTTTTGACACTATATGGTGTAAAAATAAAATATCACTTTTCCTACCAGACACAATTTTAATCTAAACTTTTTTCTGTTCGATTTCTTTTCTAAAAAAGAAATGACAGAAAATACTTCTAAAAAGTGACATTCAGTTGAAAAATCCCTATTCTGTTTTAGGGCCAGGCGAAGATTATTTCTGTTTAATTACAAGAATATCATGTTTTTAATTTAGCCAGAATGTGGCTGAAAACTAACATTTTGAGAAATAATCCCTTAGAAGGAGGAACTGAGTCTGCAGTCGACCTTTTTTTCTTCATTCTTCCAGATATTGTCAAAATTACTTGGTAAAATTGTGTTTTTGCAGCGCTCCACGACTTCTCCTGTGTTTCTTCTTGCATCTTCTTCACCATGTAGGTCAGCTTGTCCTCCAGCCCTCCTCAAAGTGAAAGGCCAAAGGTCGCCCGCCGTCCCATCTCCACATCCTTCCTTATCGTCTGACTCTCCTCTCCGTTCTCTGACCTCGTTCTGCGCTCCATCTCCACACCGTGACCCACTTCGCCGCGACCTTTGGTCCTCGTGGGCAGCCGTCGCTCGCTGTATTTGGGTCAACGCGCCTTCGGCTACCAACGAGCTGATGAACATAAATTAAAAACGTATCGGCTCTTTCCCCTCTCGTTTTGCTGCAGGACAGGCGATCGGATTCGGCTGAAACAAGTAGAAACCTTCGCCGTTGAGTTGGAAAATATCGCTTACAACCTTGAGTTGGAAAGTCCTCAAAGTAAAGCTCAGGAGGAGACAAAGCTCTGGACCTCTAATCAACTCGACTGACCCCGACTGGAGAGAGGTTTGACATTTAAGTGATGGATTAGAGCATGCTCAGGAGTGTGTGTGTGTGTGTGTGCAGACGGTGTGCACTAACACACAGAGAAGTGTCCTTGTGGCCAACCTAAGCAAGCAATTACAGAGCGCAACCTGCCAATAAGATATCAAACGCGCGCTGCCAAGCCTAATTTGCTTTAGCTGTCAAACCCACTATTGTGTAGAGTTGGAAAGCTCCGAAGTGAGCCGAGCGTCTATTGCAAATAAGCCTCTCCAAGTCTGAATGGAGGAAAAAATAATAAAATTCTGGAGGAGAGCCTCATTAGCCGGAAGGCAGGTTAATGAAAATTGAAATTTTTTTTAAAATTACATGGTATGAATAAATGAGGACAGCTACACAACAACGACAGATCAATTCCTATAGAAAGTTTGCAACTTTTTCCCCTCCGACTATCGAATAAACGTCACGGCGCAGGAAGGAAAAAAAAAAAAAAAAAACCACACATTTTCAAAGTCAGGGGCGTTGCAGCACTGCTGCGAGACGCCGCAATTAACAGAGAAAAACAGAGCAGAAACCACATGTGCATGGCCGCTCTCTCCCTCTCTGAGCGCAGCACGCACCGAGGATGTATAGCGAAGCCAGCCTTAATTAAATCTGCATCAAAAAGAATGATTTAAGTAAGACTCCAAGAAATCACTAGGTGGACTGAAGCACGACAGCGAGGGAGACAGACAGAGAGGGAGAGAGAGAGGAGTGAGAGATGTGGCTGAAATAAATGAAAAGAGAAAACCTTCAGTCCAGGACAATCCAGTGAATCAAAACCGCATTTCCCATGGGGCATTGGGGTTACAGCCTCGCAGTTAGGAGACAGAATACAGATATGGAGGCTTAAAAGTCTCCTGGGTTTTGCTTCTATTGGACGGGATCAGGCCTGCTGCCAGAAAAACAAAAAAGCATAAAAGGTGCGCCGTCTTTCACCTGACAGGACGTTCAAGATGAGCTGGGAAGCAACTGGTCACATTCACTCAGTTACATTTACCCCAAGTAACCTTTAAAAATAACTTTAAGGGGTATTTTTACTACGCTGTCCTTTTTACTTGAATAATTTTATTATGAAGTATTTCTACTCTTGAGTAAAATTTCTGGATTTTTGACCCACTGATTGACAAACTTTACCAGACACAGTCCTGCAGTTTTTGTTTTAATTTAATATTTGTTATTGAAAGAAACTGATTTGGAAATTATTTTACTTATAATATAAATTATTGTCATTTTTGTTCTTAAAATACCAACATTTTCCCTTGACTTCATATTTTGGTTTGTCTGATGACGTAATTATTAGCTTTGATCAGTTACTCAGTACTTGAGTTGACTTACTAGAGATGTGCCGATCAGGTGTTTTCCTGCCGATACCGATACCCGATACCGATCACATAATTATTATTTTTATTTTTTTTATCATAAACACTATCGGTTACATTATGTGGAAAAAGGAACCATGAATTCACCTTAATTTAGACAAAAACTTGTTTTTAATAACTTTTTCCAAGAAGAAAACTAAACAAACAGGCATTGTGCAAATTGTACTGCTATCAGTAATACTATCTTTAACAGACTGATAACATATGGAGGCTCTGAAGAGGCTAAATAATGCAAAGAGCCAAAATAAAACCTCTCAACATTGCCAAAAAAATTCAAGTATAAAACTTAACATTGAAAGGCAAATACAGGATCCATTACAATAAACAATCCAGAGTTACTGAATGAAAACTTCCTGATAGCATGGCGGCTAGCTGGTTACTGCTAGTTCTGAGTGGCTGTTTCTGACTGAGCGGAGTAATTATGCAGAGCAGGGAGGAGATCGATTATTTTTTTAGAGATTATCTGTCTCATGTTAGGACAGTGAAAGTTTTAATACGTATGTAAAATGTATTTTTTTAGATTAGATGCTGCAGCTTTAAGCAGAGGTTTGGTGTGAGAGTCACTACCAGGTGGAGAGGAAGCGGCGCTCCGTCTGTGAAATATTACTACCTGTAGCGTAGCAGTGGTTCAACAGTGAGAGCAGAACCAGCGTCTTACATTGCAGCTCGAAGACTTAAATAATTTTGCGGGTTATTTGTTTAGCGTTCTGACCATCATGCTAATCCGGGTGAGTGTTTGTAGCTGTGCGCTGCTTTACCTGCTATCTGATCCTCCATATGTCTTTTTTACTGCAGTGAGCCTCGATGTAGCCAAACTCCGTCAAGTATGGCATTGTTTATATGTCGTATTAGCTTCGTTGTGTTGATGCATTTTGACGTGCTTCAATTTTCCGCCGCAACACGCAAACTTCCCCATTCACTCAGTGCGTTATAGTTATAGTTCCACATCGCTTAGGATTTGTTGCTGCGCGTTTGGGCAGAATGAAGGAAAGAGGAGACCAGCTGCACAGGCAGGCTGAGAAATGAGATGCAGGTGATCGGTATCGGCAACAAGAGCCAATGATCGCCGATCATGCACTTTTTCACGAAAATCGGCCGATTATGATAGGTGGCCGATCAATCGGCACACCTCTACTTTTTACTTGAGTAAATTATGTTTTAGTTTTAGTAAAGCTACTCTCCCTTGAGTAAAAGCTTGGACCCTATATTCCAATTAATTGTGCTTGAAACCCCTAAAACTGTCTGTATTGTTGGGATTGCTATTTTTACTATTTTCTCCTCTAAGTTTTCCAAAGAGAATATCAATAAATTTAAAAACACGACTAAATGCAGTTACTGTGAGCAGCTTAGAGATACAAATCACAGTTTTAATGTAATTCATGTCCTAAAGAAGCACATCACAAACTGTTCTAGGAAACGCCGTAAGACAGACCTGGTCAGATGAAACCTTCACAGGCTCTTTGTGAGTAATCATCTATAGTCGGCAGTTTACTCACAGCGTGAGGTGGTTGAAGCCCACTGTCCTCAAGGTGAACGCTCGGGCCAACAGGCGGACATGCGTGAACAAAACTCCGATAGAATCCTCGAAGCTGGTGAGTTTCTGAAGAACTGGAGACGTTTCAATCAGCTGCCGGTCCGACTGCGGCTCCTGCACCTGGTTGGAGAGACGACAGATTGAGAGGTGAGGCTCAGAGACGGAGGAACGAGGTCAAAGGTCATGAATCTGCACAACCTCCATGTTGTTGAACATCAACAGAAAGACAAAAATAAATCCATCTGAATGCACCAGATTACTGATTACAGTTCTTGTTCCGACGACTTTTAATTAAGAAAAAGAGACGAGAGTTAGATCCTCAGGGTCTGAGGTCAAAGGTCATCAACCTGAAAGACGAAGACGACTTCAACCGTCTCTCCTGATCTGAAGACAACAGGTCAATCTAGAACCTGTGGAAGGACTACAAACATCACTGGGGTCCAGAAAGGTTCTGGAGACACAGAGGGGAAACCCGGGTTTCACTTTGGACCCGTTAAACCTTAGCATCAGACAGATGGTGCTGATGGATGAATGGATGAAAAATAACTGATTAAAGGATGGAAGAGATGGCATGAAAGTGGAATCGGATGGATGGATGGATGGATGGATGGATGGATGGATGGATGGATGGATGGATGGATGGATGGATGGATGGATGGATGGATGGATGGATGGATGGATGGATGGATGGATGGATGGATGGATGGATGGATGGATGGATGGATGGATGGATGGATGGATGGATGGATGGATGGATGGATGGATGGATGGATGGATGGATGGATGGATGGATGGATGGATGGATGGATGGATGGATGGATGGATGGATGGATGGATGGATGGATGGATGGATGGATGGATGGATGGATGGATGGATGGATGGATGGATGGATGGATGGATGGATGGATGGATGGATGGATGGATGGATGGATGGATGGATGAGTCCATGCCTCCTTTCAGGCGTTCCTCAGTTGAAACGGTTTTTACGCTCAGATAGCCCGCTGGGCTGGTGATGAAGAAGAAACGTCTTCATCATATAAAACCCTTCCTCCCAGTCCTCCCAGTGCCGTGCTGTGCTTGGTGCCGTTTGCATATTTTTACCTCTAATCAAACAGAAGAGCTGCAGCAGATGGAGACGCTCAGTCATTCAGTCAATCAGCTCCTTTTACCTCTCTGGCGTTTCTTACAGTCGATTCATCTGGTGACTCACTAGTACAGAAAGTCACCTGTTCATCAAAGACGAGGAGCCACCGCTCCAATTAAAAATTATTTTGGTAATCGATTAATGGTGAAGAAAATGGCTTATCCTACAGATTTTTCATGCATTGACTTAATCCTTTTATGATATAATATCAGAAACACATTAAGAGATGCAAACAAACTCTTTCCTCAACTCTCCTGCGACTCTAGATTTGTTTTTTTTATTATTTGTTTTTCCTTTGTGTGGTTCCGGGCACTGACGGTCTGACGGAACAATACCGACCGTGACATTCGCCGCGCTCCTCATGAGCGTCGCACTAAAGCTACAGGAAGGTTAAATAAGAAAAAACGTTTTATTGATTAAAATGCTATAATGTTCCTGTAGTGAATCTGCGCCGAGTGAAACTAAGGAGTTTTGGCCAAGACATATTTTTACACACAAAGGTGTTTTCTTCTTTGTACAGCTTTGGTTTAATTTTTCTTTTTTAGCAAAATTGCCTTTGAGTGTACGCTCTAGTTAATTATTAAATCACTAAATTTGCTGATCTCAACAATTAATCACGATTAATTGTTTGAGTAACTGTGACTTTCATTGTTATTTTGCATGTAATAAAGATAAAATGCATCTCAGTCTTTCACCACAATATTTGCTCATGACCAAGCTCATCAAAGGAGGAATTGTGATGCTTAAACAGTCAAAAAGTGTAAATAAGTAAATGCATGCAGACGTTCTTACGGGGGCATTAATTAAGCTGCTGGAATCGTCTAATTGGTCTCTGTGTGGAGCAACTGTTAGCTTGACCAACACATATTTTCCAGAAGAAATCCATGCAATTTCTCGAGGACATTCAAAGATAACTGAAGCACATTTATCTGACCTTCTGCTGCTTTGTTCTCCCAAACACACCAGATCAAGGCTCTTCAGAAGATCCTTTATTTTCCCAACATTTCTTTTTGTCTGCGCTCTCTTAAAGCATCATTTTTCAAAGTCTCCCATGGCAAGCCGGCGAGCAGAGATGTATTTTTAAACCGAGCATTTTAATTGGAGCGCTGCCGGTAATGTCATGGTTCCATCTTCCGGCACGTACCGAGAAACATTTCATTCCTGCCTCTCTCTCTTTTTTATATATATATATAAATTCCCTCTGTTAATTAACGCGAGGCGTTTAAATGTCATGAATCACAACTAACAACATCTGACGAGTTCAGGACTCACAGGAGCTGGCTACCCTTCAGGGGGAATGGCCAGGAGCAAGGCTTCAAACGAAGCAAAGAGAGGATGAGGAGGAGAGGGGGGGGAATCAACAGAAGCAATGAAGAAATAAATAAATATAAAAATGCTTGAAACGCCTTCAAAGCATCACTTTCAGAGTCCAAAACGAAGGAGGAATCAGAGCTGCGGCACTCGTGTACCCCCCTGATAAACCGAAGGAGAAGTTTTGTAATCCGCACTCGACGTAAATGACGTTCCGCTAAATTATTCTGGAGAGCTTGTCTGTGCGCTGGGTGTTGGTGGGATCAACTGGAAACACGAGGAAGTGCCTGTAAACCGCGAGGCGCCCCACATCCCTCCGCAGGGCGCGGCGGTGGCAAGCCCGGCGCATGCCAAAGATGTGTGCACGCGCAATTACACATGCCGTGGCGAGCTGCCACCGCCGTCAGCTCAAACCTCATTAGGGCAGCTCCTCTTTCACTTCTTCCTCCCCGTCTTGGTGGGGAAGGAAATTAGGTTACACCTTGTTACCCTTCAGCAACAATTTCTGGGCTTCATGTTGTAACTTTGGGAGCTTTCAACACTCGTGAAAAAATATGTTTATAATGACGAGGGAAGAACGGCTTTAGATTGTTTCAGATTCCAGCGTGTGATGTTTCTTCGCGCACACACAGAGGAAAAGACGCCAGAAAACCAGGAGAGTCTGGACCAGTTTGGATGCAAACTGGTAAAAAGTGATGGAACTGATGGAGATCAAACCTTAGTTTTAGATCCGCTGCATGAAAAGACCAAACTTTGTCACGTTACGCGACATTAAAGGTGACCCATCATGTTTCCTTGAACAGGTTAGAACAGATCTACGTGAGAAAACATGTTAATTACATTTTAAAAAAAAAGAAAATCATTGTTAGATAATGAGACTTTAGTCGAGATGTCTTAGGACCTCTTTACTTTAAGTCCAAATAAGATGCACTCACATGGAAATGGGTGCAAACAGAAGCAAAACTATACAACCGTACAGCTTTGAAAAGCAGAAGTGGAGCCTTCTGCACAACCAGAATACAGAAAGTGGTTTCTGGATGGTAATGCAACAATAAATCACGTCCAGCAGCCACTGAACAGCGGTACAACCAGCTGACCAAAGGTGCTGGAGCTTTGCTTCGGTTGCTAGGTAACGGGGGTGGGCTTCTTTAAGGTTGCTAGGTAACGGCTCAGCGCCCGTTGATTGTTACCTCAAATGTTTGTGAAATGACTCATTTTCAAAGATAAACTTACTGCCAAAACCCGGCTGGGTGGTTTAGTGCAAGCGTTTGTTTTCAGAAGCTGTAGAAACCCAAACGGAATAGAAAAACCTGCAAACGGTTAATTTTGCATAAAGTGTCCCATTAACCCAGACTAAACTTTTCCTGTCCAAGGTCGGGTGAGATTAAACAAATTCCTTCTACTTTCTAGATGTGAGGATGAGGATGTCAAACTTTTCTAAAGACATATGTTCCCTGTAGTTTGGTACAATTGCCTTAAAACTATAACTTGGCTAAGTTTTAGGGCATTTCCTTCCAAAACAGCGCGATCCCGCAGAGAGAACCGGTTCTGGAACAGGTTTGGGTTTTGCCGAGAGCTGCTGGTCGTTGCATCACCAACAGGGAAACAACAACAACAACAACAAAAAGATGGCGGACATTTCTTCGTCTTCTGTTTGACCGGCCAATGGCATCACTTTTCACGCCGATTTTAATGATCCAAAATGCCTTCGTAGTGTTCTTTCCTCTTCTTTCCACATTTAAAGTCTCCAAAATTGAAGTTTTTGCCCCTAACGTGATTTTCCATGTTGCTGCTCGACTCCTGGTTTCTTCCACTCCGAGTGGCGTTTCAGCACAACGAGGTGCAGAACTCATTTCACTGAACGCACATTTGTATTGCACATTTCGCCAAGGCAATCCAACGTGCTTCACATGATGAAGACACAACATCACACTGCAGTGTTGCAAAGAAAGCAATGAAAAACTGGAATGCAGATTAAATCAATGATGTTCCATTTAAGGCAACTCAAAAAAGAAACGTGTGTTTAGCCTTGATTTAAAAAAAGAGGGTGAATAATGACTCTTTCATAGCTTCAGCAAACTATCTTTACAAGGTCTTCTGATTTGCTTCTGGGGTTGATTTTTTAATAATTTTGGTATTGAACAACCACACGGCTCCCAGTTAATTCATAACTATGAATGATAATGAAGCTTGGAACTAAAATTTCAGTAAAGTACGAGTGAGTTTTGGCTTTCTGAGGCGAATATCTGCAGTTGAAACCAGACGTTTACACACAACAACTAAAAATAAAAATGATTTCAGAAAAGTTTGGTCGGATTTAACTGTGAAGAGAGAGAGAAAAGGTGGATGTGTCTTTTTATTTGGTGCATATGAACGAGGTTTTAAAGGTATTTGTGCACAATTATAAGGAAACTTAAAAATAATAGATTCATAAGGTGGAAAAAAAACCTACGGATTTTCATCTTTAGCCTCTTTGCTGGCGAGTCACGCACTCAGAAACTTCAACGTATGAAATGGAGTTTTGTCCTGCATTAAAAATCACGGTCTTCATGAATGATGCAGACTTTTTCCTGTTTTGAGCTCCATTCATCTGATCCGTCAAGAGTTTCTGTCATCAATTAGAGGTGTGCCGATCGATCGGCCACCGATCATAATCGGCCGATTTTCGTGAAAAAGTGCATGATCGGTGATCAGCGATCACGGCCTCTTGTTGCCGATCACCTGCATATCATTTCTCAGCCTGCCTGTGCAGCTGGTCTCCTCTTTCCTTCATTCTGCCCAAACGCGCAGCAACAAATCCTAAGCGATGTGGAACTATAACTATAACGCACTGAGTGATTTGGGACGTTTGATTGTTGCGGCGGAAAATTGAAGCAGGTCAAAATGCATCAATACAACGAAGCTAATACGACATAAAAACAATGCCATACTTGACGGAGTTTGGCTAAATCGAGGCTCACTGCAGTAAAAAAGACACATGGAGGATCAGATAGCAGGTAAAGCAGCGCACAGCTACAAACACTCACCCGGATTAGCATGACGGTCAGAAAGCTAACAAATAACCCGCAAAATTATTTAAGTCTTCGAGCTGCGATGTAAGACGCTGGTTCTGCTCTCGCTGTTGAACCACTGCTACACTACAGGTAGTAATATTTCACAGACGGAGCTTCGCTTCCTCTCCACCTGGTAGTGACTCTCACACCGAACCTCTGCTTAAAGCTGCAGCATCTAACCTAAAAAAATACATTTTACATACGTATTAAAACTTTCGCTGTCCTAACATGAGTCAGATAATCTCTGAAAAAATAATCGATCTCCTCCCTGTTCTGCATAATTACTCCACTCAGTCAGAAACAGCCACTCAGAACTAACAGTAATCAGCTAGCCGCCATGCTAACAGGAAGTTTTCATTCAGTAACTCTGGATTATTTATTGTAATGTATCCTGTATTTGCCTTTGAATGTTAAGTTTTATACTTGAATTTTTTTTGGCAATGCTGAGAGGTTTTATTTTGGCTCTTTGCATTATTTAGCCTCTTCAGAGCCTCCATATGTTATCAGTCTGTTAAAGATAGTATTACTGATAGCAGTACAATTTGCACAATGCCTGTTTTGTTCAGTTTTCTTCTTGGAAAAAGTTATTAAAAACAAGTTTTTGTCTAAATTAAGGTGAATTCATGGTTCCTTTTCCACATAATGTAACCGGTAGTGTTTATGATAAAAAAATAAATAATAATTATGTGATCGGTATCGGTGATCGGCCCTCATGGGTGATCGGTATCGGCAGGAAAAAACACCAGATCGGCACATCTCCAGTCATCAGTCCATAAAACCTTTGAAAAATCTGCCTTCAGATAGTTCTGGGTGTTCGGTTTTCCGCTCTGCCTTACCTTAAACTCTGAACAACGTTGCATTTCTGGAATACGAACGATGGAGAATGGACTCCTCGTAGTTTCATGTTTGATTCTTCTCAAGTCTTTGGCAGCTAATTAGCATTTTTTTTTGCATACTTACAACTAAATGTTTGATGTTCCTGTGATCACACACCCATATATTAGCAATTTTAAGAGCGCAGCATTCCTATGAAAGCCTTTTTTCCACTTTTTGACATTTCAGTCAGTCAGTTTTTTGGTTCATTTTTGCCTGAGGAAGAGAAGCTGCGTAATAATTATGCACAACTTAATATAAGGTATTGATCTCCTTGGACCGTGTCCTCCATCATTAAACAAATCCACATCACCTGCCATGTTTAAACCCAATAAGTATTCACATTTCTACAGCTTGAAGTTACTGATAATATAGTCAAAGTGAACACCTGCCTAAAAATTTTACACTTCATCAAATAGAAAAACTTTTGGCAATACCAACCAACCTAAAACAATAAAGATTTGGTCTGATTAATGTCAGATAGAGATACAATCTATAAAAATAGATCCGTTTCCACTGTCAGGTCTTCAGGGTTGAGCAAAGTTATACAAGCAGTTGCAGGTTTCCAAAAGTTTAATGTCGCAACCAAAGCTAACAGCTAACCAAGCTAAAATTAGTTAGCTAATTAAGTTAAATTGTTAGCTCTCCAGCAGCTGGTGAGCTATTCAACTAGAGTTACACACACTCAGAAAGTCTCATTGCTAAAGCTTATGAGAGCAGCTAAGCAAACAGCTACTGGAGCAAACACACAATTAGAGTGAATAATGACACTCGCTTTACAGCTTCTGCAAACTATCCTCAGAGTCCTTTGCTTTTCTTCTGGGGTTGATTTTATTTTATTTTTTACAATTTTATTATTGAACAACTTCACTGCTACTGGTCAATTCATCATGATAATGAAGCACAGACCAAAATCTTCAATAAAGTACAAGTGAGTTCTGGCTTTCTGAGGTGATTATCTGCAGTTGAAACAAGAAGTTTACACACAACAAATAATAAAAGTACATCCACCGTTTTTTCCTCACTGTCTGGAACTAAATCAGACACAATTTCTGCAGTTTAAAGTCAGTTAAACTAAAATACAACTAACATAAGCTAACAAACAGTAGCTATTTGAGCTACAATGAACTCAGGTCACTCAAGCTACCAGTTAATCAAGCTTAAGGTTATTTAAGCTAACAGTTACTACTCACACTATCGGTTACTCGTGCTGCTAGCTAAACAAACTTAAACTCACTCTTGACATCATCCTGATAAGATAAAGGTTATTTATGCCAACAACTATTACTTAAGCTAAAGGTCACTCATGCTACTAGCTAAACAAGCTAAAACACACTTATGCTATTAGCTAAACAAGCTAAAACTCATGATATTAGATAGGCAAAATGTTACTTATGCTAACCACTACTCAAGCTAAAGGTCATTCATGCTACTAGCTAAACAAACTTAAACTCACTCTTGCCATCATCCAGATAAGCTAAAGGTTATTTATGCTAACAACTATTACTTAAGCCAGTGGTTTCCAAACATTTTCTGGGCCCCCCCTATGATTACAAATGGCTGGCTGGTTGAACGACGTGTGTGTGTGTGTGTGTGTGTGTGTGTGCGTGTGTGTGTGTGTGTGTGTGTGTGTGTGTGTGTGTGGTGGGGTGGGGTGGGGGGGAGGGGGTGGGGGGGATTGAGGATTCTTAAGAGACTCCCTGTCTCCAACTTTTTTGGGGGCAAAATGAATCGTAGCTGGACATAGACAACAACACCAGTAGTCTACAGGCTACTTATTAACAAGCTTAATGTGCTGTATTGATATTAGCTAGTCATCCTTTAGCTAGCATTATCTGCATCCAACAGCTTTACTCAACTCAGTCTGTTAGTTTGGGGGAAAAACTGTGAAAAGTTCTTTGCGTTTTGCTGCCATGATTCTAACACACCTGTGTAGTTCTGCACAGCAGCAGCAGGTCTCCTTCACTGCCGCACAGGTGTAAACCCAGCGCGAGCGTCGTAGCGCTCATGTCTCATAGCCAATCAAATTAAATCTTATTCATTCTAACGTCTATTAACAGATACTGAACTTAACATTTACCCAAACATAGTAGAGAAAGCTAACAAACACCCTGTGTATATAAAAGCAAATAAGAATCAGTAAAAGCTACTTATATGTGACTCAAGCTAACAGCTAGCTACAGTACAAACAGTTATGGAAGGTAGCCACAGCATAAAAACAGCTAACAGCCATGGCAAAAGCAGGTATGGTAAAAACTACTCAGAAAATGTTGTATTGTCTAAAATAAATCTCAAATGGTTAAAAGTTCTTATTACTTTTGGATCCAGAACTCACTTTGAGAAAACTTGAGTTCAGGTCACGTACAAGAACTGGACAGAAAAAAAGCTGGAAAAACAACAGCTTCAGAAAACTTGTTGAAGTATTGATCAAAAGCAGTCCCAGAAAAATAAAAAATACACACAAAAAAAAATGTAAAGTTATATACGATGCTGATTATTACTGAGCTTAAAGGGCAGGATGCTATCAAGCTGCCATGCAGTTGGAGCAGTTTACCAACCCAATGTCAGGGGACCACCCAGAGGAGACAGCAGCAGCATCCAGTGCAGTAATGAGGCTCCTGCTCTGAAGTGGCTAATGGAAGCAGACCTCGCACCGCAGAGCAGTGGCGGGTCGCGGGGTGGACCCACGGGGCTGCATGTACTCACTGCTGGGGACGGTGCAGCTCACTAGGAAAACAGAGTGCTGGCTGCAGTCGGTTAATCCTGAGCCCTGACAAGCTCAACAAAAACACCCAGGCTCTCTCTCTGAGTCTTTAACATTTAGAGGTGACAAATAGACGGATGAGGAGCCACACATGTACAGAAACGAGCTATTTTGGGCCAGACATGTAAAAACAGACATGTGGAAACGCTGAGACACTTTATAGCACATGCACTTACAGAGCTTAAACCCAAATCTCTGAGAAAGAAACGCTTTCTTCCTACAAACACATCAGAGAGAAAGATGCCTGGCGGTCCCTGGAGACCTCATGTGATTCGGGATCGTAATCCTGTTATGGCATCTTTGATCTCGTCTTCCAAATTCTAATTTCAAACAAACACTGCTGACATGTTCAGTGTTTCTTCGCGGAGCGTGGCAGTCAAAGCACAGCAGAGACGGTGACGACGCGGAGCGAGTGAAAGGGAGAAGCAAAGAGTGAAATGTTGCTGAAGAAGAGTAAATCAGAAAGAGGATTAAGGTCTTGACCAAAACCGGAAAGCAGCACAACAAAGCTGGTGGAAAACACTGACAGTTATAAAATGAATATCAGCCGTTGCAAAAAATAACAGCCTATGGGTTACCAGGAGACAATTTTCTCCAAATGGATGAGGTGAGTTTTAATGAGAGGCAACAGAAACCAAATAAACATCAATAATAAATCGCATCTCGACCAACCTGCAGGGGGTGAGGTGGGTAGTGGAGCCAGACCTCCCGCAGGTCCTGTGAAGACAGAAACAAAGACGAGGAGTAAGGCAGAAGAAATTCATGGCGTGAGGGTCTTCCAAGTTCGAGGCTATAAATAACACGGTTATAAAAAAGTAAACAAATTAGGAAATTATGAATGAAAAAAAATAGACTGAGGGTGAAAAAGTCTGATTGCTCTTCAAAAACTAATTTAAAACACCTCGGTTCATCTTTCAAGCAAAGGGAAAATTACGAAAAGGATGTACGTTATATTTGAAGGTTGGTTGTGTGCAGTAGTTATCAGCAAAACAAATGATAATCTTCACATCAGCATTCAGACTGACCTTAGTTTGAACGATCCAAAATAGCATTGAAGTAGCTAGTAGCTACTTCAATGCTGTTTGGTGGAAATAGCTCTTTGTTTTTAGCTTTATACTAGAAAACAGTTACTTTAAAGCTAAAGTATAAAAGATAGAAAAAGCTAAAAGTTATTTCTACCATCAACTCAAGCTAATAATTTTCCTACCAGCATACTAGTTGTTGGCCTAAGTATGCTAAATGCAATTATTGCTAACAGCTACTCCAGTAGGATTTTTTAAAATGGTAATAGTTATTTCCACTGATGGATGCTGAAGCTAACAGCTAATCCGGCCAGCAGCTATTCGTGTTTAATGCTACTCAAGCTAGGTGATAATAGAGCTAATTATTTGCTTCAACAATTACTTATGCTAACAGTTACTCAAGCTAGTAATTAGAAAAGTGGAGCAGATTTAGCTGAGCGCTCATTAGCTTGTAACCTTTTTAACAGAGTAGCTGTTAGGAAAGGTAACTATTAGCTTCATAGTCCCATAAGAATATCTGTTTTTCAAAAAATCTTTCTCCAGAGTTTGTACACAACATTCAAAGCGACTTTGTTGAATGTGCATATTCTTAGCAGAATCATGCTAACAGCTGAAGCAAACACCTTTTTCGACCATTAACTATTTACGCTACTCAAAGTAACAACTTTTCCTACCAACATACCGGCTGTTGGCCGGAGCATGCTAAATGCTATTACTGCCTTAGCTTCTCAAGCTAAAAGCCACACAAGCTAAGATCTGCTAGCACAAACAATTCCTTGAGCTAACAATTTTTTTATCCCGATCAAGGTTTCTACTAATGGATGCTGAAGCTAATAAGTGGCTATTTATGTTAAATCAAGCTAGATGCTAAGAAAGCCAACTATTGGCATCAAAAACTACTTGATGTCAATTTTCCCTCTGGGGATTAATAAAAAACCATCCACCTTGGTGCAGCAGGTGGAGCTGAGTTCCCTTTACCCTGGTAGCCTTTTAGCCGATAAAGTCGTTAGCTTGATATTCCCATGAGAATTTCCGTTTCTCACAAAGTTAGCATGTTCTCTCTGTACCTGTGTGGGTTTTCTCTGGGCTTCCTCCCAGAGTTCAAAAACATGACCGTCTTGTTAACAGGTTACTCTAAATTGTCCTCAGCAGAGGAGGTGTCCCTGTGTTGCCGTGGCAACCCGTGTACCTCCACCTCTCACCCAATGGACACTGGAACCCGCCCCTCCAGAACCGAGCATGGATAAGTGGGTAAAGATAAGTTATTTAATACACATTTTACTGAATGTTTTGAGTTTTAGCAAGTTATTGGGAACAAGTGGTGGTGCAAAGAACCATCCTACAGCTGGTACAACGGACGTCTTTATCTGCACACTATGCATTTCATCTCATTTTCTGATACCGTCAGTACTCAGAACTGACAACGCACTGCAGAGATGGTAAACGGGAGGTTGTGAGGTGCATCTGAGTGGAAAACACAGCATGTTGCTGACAGGCGGGTTGGTAGGCTGTAGCTTTGGGAGGTATATTTTCTCTAGGGAGAAACACACTTTGTCTGGGGAGGCAAATGTGTACAAAAATCAACAAGTTTCTTCAACGTTGCTCAGAGGTAACTTTATGGATTAAATGGAAAAGAGATGGAGGGCTGGGAAAGCATACAGTACCAAGGGAGAGGGGGGAGAGTAAGTGCTCAAGCTGTTGCCAAGGAGAAAGGAGCAAACGGCAGCTTTATGCTCCAACGTTGAGTGATTCATAGTGGTACAGAGAAGTGGACAGGTCCTCTAAAGCACAGTATCACTCAGGTGTTTAAAAGGTTCAAGAAGATAAACTTTAAAATGCAATGGACAGGAGGGTGTGTGCGGCCATTGGTATTGAGTGGGAGCCTCATTTTCTCAACACACCCAGCTGGCAGCCCATCGCCTTGAGCAGCCAATGAAAAATTCATGACGGCGGTCAATACGTTTGAGTGAATGCTTCCTTTTGGTTGCCTGTATCCAAGATTGGGACTGGAGGTGGAAGGCGCCAGAAACATGGCGTTGCTTGTGAACAAAAGACTCTCTGGCTGTGGAGATCACTTAAAGACCATCGATAGCGCCGGCTAATGGATCTCATGTTATCACAGTATTGGTTCTAAAAAACACACACGCGCGACTGTAACGCAATCTAAAACATGTGTGCGCACACACAAGAAGGAACTGCAAAGGGAACCAAAGGAGAGAAACAAGTAGAAGTACATACGAGACGAATCGGCTTGTGATCGGGGTTTTTGATTAAAACTAATCCGCAGGGCGCACACGAGCCGCCCACACTCCACATATAGACCTGAACGGCTAATGTTTCAATTACAGCCATGCTAAAGACAAGGCAGACGATGATTAATCCGGCATCGAGTGGGGCATTTCAGAGTAACAATATTTTTACTCTTTTCTTCTGTCTCTCTCTGCCAGCAGAAGGAAGGTATAATCACTGGGGCCACAAATCATCATGTGCAGCGGCTGAATCACAGCCATTTGGAAGATTTACCTCTGGTTACAAACAAGGGGGGAAAATAGCCGAATGATTATTTCACTGTCATCTGCATAACTTATAATACAAGTGAAAATTATAGGCAAAAAGAACAGTGGTATAGTGCAATCACCTGTCATCTACAGGGGAGATTTAAATATTTTTGTGATGCGAAATGAGACCATTATAAGTCATTTATACGTTTAATGTGGCCCAAATTCAAATATTTTTGAGAAAAATAATCTTTAATGACACCTTTTGTGCTCTACCTGCATTCCTGAACAGTTTTAGCAATTAAAGTCAATATTGGTTGTTTTTATGGAGCAAGATAAAATGTAAAAATATTTATTTAAAATAAATCTAAGTCTACTGGTGTTGGATTTTGTATTTTTCGGTTTGTTTTTGTACAAATTCATTATAATTTTTGATAACCCAATTCAAACTAGATTACTTTTGGTTTGTTTTTGGTGCAAATTCACTAAAAATGTTCTAATCCATCTATTGAAATTGTAGCTCAACAGCAAAGTTAGACATGTCTTCTTCACCCAATAAAAAAAAAAAAAAAAGGTAAAACATTTTTTTGAAAGATTTCGTCGTGGAGTGAGTTGTAGTTCAAATTAAAAACTACTGAAGAAAATACGCCGATGAAACGTGAACGGGTAAGATTTGATCAACGTGTAAAAGTATTAAGGTGGACAAATTTCCTCTAAGTTTTGTCAGTGTAACTGGGTCTATATTAATAGTTTTATGTAACTGGGTCTATATTAATAGTTTTATATTTCCACAAAATGTGTTCTTTTATGTATTTGTCTGCTTCTACTTGACTGTTGCTGTGTTCCTCTGTGTCTACTATAAGAGGTTTGGTCCTCCAACTCCGCCTTATTTTCTTCTTCTTTTGTTCAGGGTCCTCCAGGACTATTATAAATATTAAGTTATTAATTTCCTCTCCCCTTTTGTTATTCGTTCCACTGGGGAGAGGCAAGTTTTATAATCTATTGTAATCCTTTCATTTATATTGTTCAAATGTTTATTTTTCCTTCTGTATTAATGATAAGTGTTTGGATATTTTCATTTGAGTTGCTATTACACCTTTATATCATTTGATGCATGCTAACTATTATTTTGTATAGATCGGGTTGGAGAACTGGAGCACATGCTAGGTGCTAATGCTAATATCTCCCGATTGACAGATTAAATAAACGGAGACCGCCTCCAAACAAGGACTTGATGTCTTGTGGTTTGTTTGATCACTACACAACACACACAACGCAGAAATCCACCGGTCACATCAGCAAACGGTTGACATGTTTTAGTTTTGTTTCTCTTTGTACCAATAACTTTATCACTTCAGGAAGAAAGCAAAAAAACTAAAAACTTTGCTCATATTTGGTAAAACTTTGCAAACTGGGTGGGAGATATTTGCAAAAACACAAAAGAACTACGTTTAGTAAACGCAAGTCTTGAATCAGGAATCAGTTTTAGCTCAAACTTTGGCCTCACAAGCAGCTTGAACAGCCCACAGCCGAACCGGACCGAACCGGACCGCCCCTGGGACCGGAGGCCATCTACCACTTCTTCTCTGACAAGGTCCAATGCTCCCTGACAAATTGGTCTCTTGCTGCAAGCTGTCAATCAATCCATCAAACGCGGTATTGCGGCGGGAAGGTCGATAGAAGATGGCGCTGCTGATCAATACGAACATAAAAGGAGTCCAAAGAGCTTTCTGTCAGCGAACAGTCGAGGTGCCGTTTTAAATTTCCCTACTATGAAATTTCCAGTCCTTGAAACAGTGAAAAAAATCACTTATTTTGTAAGATATTAGTGAGGAAGGACACATTTTATTAGCATATTGATAAAATAATGGTTCTGTTACCAATTCAGGATGAACTGAATCTTTGGTCTGAAGAGTTCACTGCAAAAACACAAAATCTTACCAAGTGTAAATATCTTGGTGCACTTGAATTAAGACAAAACTAGTCATTTTTCAGCAGGACAAAATATTGATCCATTGGCAGATTATTGCAACTACAACACAGGAAAATGTCTTGTTAGAAGTTAAATAATTTACCAGTGGAACTAAAACATTTTTTTAAACTTTTCCCCCCCAACATGTAGCTGAAAAGTTACTTTTGTATGATTTTGAGTGTAGACAGATATTTGCACTAGAAACTAGACAATAAAACTTGGTAAGATTGTTTTTTGGTGCCTTGCTGACTCATTTTTTCCATTTCAGAAACAAAAAAAAAATCTCCATGATGCAGGAAGAGGGATGAAAATGAAGCCAGCTGGAAACCATTTTGTTTATTGTGCCCACCTGTGAAAAAAGAAGCCCGTCGCAACGCCGTATTTCCAAAAAAGTCATTATCCCAGCACCATGGTGACCGCCATAGTTGTCACAGCAACCTTTGTGGAGTTTGGTGTTTGGAGGTGCATGGGTCTGCGCGGCGGTGTTAATGAAATCCAACAGATTAGCCCATGGGCCACCAGAGAGACCATTATTGTGATTGCTCCTAAAAGAGGCACTTCCCTCAGGTCGGAACGGTGGCATTAACGTCTCCGACGCAATATCGCCGTCGAGTCCAGGTTGGGAGCAATCGAGCAGCTTGCCCCTGAAGATGACGCCTCCTGCCTCTCCGTCGACGCTTTAATAACCTCCACAGTAATGTCATTAGCAAATTAGCATGTATTGTCTCCTCCAGGCTTCTGTGTGCAATGAGGCTAGATTCCATCTGAGGCGACATAAAGGCCTGTTGTTTTGGGAACCGGAGCCTGGGAAAGGTGATGTGTGGGGACGGAAATAGACGGTTTGGCTCCTGCTATGAATGCCAAACTGATTAGGGGAAGCAGGGAAACAAGAACAGCGAAGCCAGGTGAGAATTAAACATGGATGTTGGGTGTAATTCAGTGTTTAGATCAAATGTGTGCACATTTTTGTGCCAAGATAATGAGGTAGGACACAAAAATATCTATATTCTTTACTAAAAAACAACATAATAGTTTGACATGAGTGCATCAAAACTGTATTTTTTAAGATTACTGAATAAAAAAAGATCAAGCCTTTTAGAAATACATTAAAAGATGCAATTAATCAGATAATTTTAAAAATAACATGCAGTAACAACATTCCTTGACTGAACGTTTATAAATGATGTATCTGCAGCTAAGACATTTTTTTTTCCAGCATGTGAAAATCTCAGCCTTTTCTAATCGACTTAATATCAATACAGCGTAGGATTAATCTGTTGATTATTGATTTGATTAACCTATTATTGGAAAGTAAAAGCCACTGTTTTCTGTATGCAACATATTTTCTATTTTTGTTCATCTTAAATGCAGAATGTATATATTTTTATACAGTACTTTTTAAGTCTGTAAACTCCAGTTAGCAACTAATCGATTACTAAATTAGACGGTTATTTTGATACTTAATTTATCACAATTATTCCAATTGAGCCGTTTCGGTTAAAATGCTTTTTGATGAGGTATTGATTTATTGTTACTTCTTTACATACGTTTCAGAAATCACTTCGAATTTACTGTGTAAATTCCAACATGGAGAAGCAGCGTTCAGCTTCTATGCACCACAAATCTGGAGCAAACTTCCAGAAAACAACAAAACTGCTGAAACACTGAAAAATCCACCGGCTTAGATTTACTTTTGAGCCATAGTAAATGAAGACTGACCAACATATTTCAGGTGTATTGATGATTCTTGACAAAATGTAATGTTTGTTTATTGGTTTTTACAACTGTTGGTTGTATGATGTCGCTTTCGTTTGTTTTCACGATGCAAAACCAAACTTTGAGCTGCAGTGTTGCTTAAATATCCTATAAAATAAACTTGATTTATTAATTGGAGGGACCAATGGACTCATCCTATACATTTTTATTCAACTTTAATTTTTCAGATTGTGTCAGAGTGTGGTTTTAAAATGATGTCCTTATTTCTCTCCATGTTAACGATTTGCACCAGAACAGGTTCTTCCAGCTGGCGACGTGAAGCGATCCCGTTACTGATGTGGTGTGAAGCGTCTCTCAAGGTAAAGTCACAACAGACAGGAGGAAAAGATGTAAAGATGTAAAGGAAAAGTCGCCGGAGCAGCAAAAAAAATCTCCACTGTTTGATAGAGAAAAATGTAAAGTGCTTCAGTTTCGCACCTCATCTCATTAGTTTCAGTAATGTGCTGAGTAAAGAGCCTTTCTGCAGAGTTGGAGTGGAAGAGCAACAGGATCCAAGCGGCTTGTGTGGATCTCAGTGCCTGGCTGTCCGCCTCTGTTCCCCACCCCCGTAGCCATCGCACCCCGCCACACGGCTGGTGTTTGGCTTTCTGGTCTTTTGTCCATCTGCCTCCTCTCGGCTTTGTGTGACAGAACAGCCATCAGGAGGATTCAGCAGGGGGCTGACAAGCCACACTATTTCAATCCTCCATCTGAATGTCTGAGGATCTCAAACTGGAGTTGAAAACAATCTCAACTTCTTTTCAATTTGTTGCAAACAAGTGAGTCACTCGCTGAATGCAATTTCAGTTCTTTTCCTGCGAGGCGCAGGTAGGATTTTTTTTTTTTAATACTCTCAATAGGTGTGGAAAATGCCATTACTAACCAATTTAAAATTAGTTTTACAAAACTTTGGATTCTGGTGCAGAATGATAGAATTCCCTCTTAGAGAGTCTTTCATACAGAACCAAGATTGGAGAAACGAGACAGAAGGAACGAAAGAGATTGGCTCACGGTTGCATCTTTATGGTCCTTGGGAACTATTGCTCAACCTGAAGACCTAAAGGCCGTGAGGACAAAACAACTTCCTCTCATCATTGATTTCTATTGTCACATTGACTGGACCTTCGTTAAGGAGAAACTATTCAAGCCCCAAGTCTCCTGATTTGATCTTTGACTTGACCAGGGGAAAAGTGAACATGAGGCTGACATCAAAATGACGTGATTTTTGTCATACAGGACCGATTTAGGTACGTGAATCCAACCAAGTAGAACTCTTAGAAGTATTTACTAGATTTTTCAAGAAAAGACTTAGAGAACTACAGATTTTGTTTGTTTTCTGTCCGCTTTACAATGAAAGTTGCAATAATACACACTAGTAACTACAGAAAATGTGAAAATTTAAAGAAGTTAGCTTGATCCTGAATAGCCGTAGCTTGGATAGCATTAAGCCTGACAGAGTAGCTGTTAGCTTTCTTAGAAGTCACTCATCTGAGTTAGTTAGCATAAGAGTTAGCATGATTCTTAGCCTGCTTAGAAACTAGCTTCACCCTCAGTTGCAATTAGCTTGACCTCAAGTAGCCATTAGCTTGCATTAGCCTGAGTGAGTACAGGGTTTCTCCATGTTTCATCAACTCCTTTTTAAGACTTTTTAAGACCACTATGAATAAAAATTAAGACAAGTGCCAAGCTTTTTTGCCTAGAATGTCCATAGCATCGTTTGCAAAAGACTGGCAATAATTTACCTACCAATGGATGCTAAAAGCTAGCTAGCAAGGGTTTGTTAGCAACTAGTTAGCAGTAGCCTCAACTGCCTCGAGTCTGTGCATGACTCAAACTTCATAAGTCAAAGAAAAATAAACTACATGGAATATATGAGAGCAAACAATCCTGCTACAACAAAATTTAATATCTCTGATCTACATATTTAAGACCAACTTACATTTTTGAAATAAATTTAAGACATTTTCAGACCTTAATTTTAAATATATTAATCTAAAAAAATTTGAAGGATGCAAAACTTTCATAGAAGTTAGCTGGACACTGAGTAACAAGAGTATTAGGAAGGCTAAACAAATGCGCAGCACATTTTTCTATTTTATTTTTTAAAAAAAAGAAAAATAGCATTATTTTCCTTCTGCTTCACAATTATGTGTCAAATGTGTCATCTTCTGTCCCATCATATCCCAGCGAAACAACTTTTGTTTCTGGTTGTATGTAGGAAACTGTTCAGTGGGTGTGGTTAGGTTTATGAATAGATGAAACTCCATCATCGCCCACTACGCTTTGTGGTTAGTGATTGTCAAGCTGTTTGCTTTAAAGAAAATAATCTGGATTCAGCAAGACTAAGGTGCAAAAATCATGAAAATTTTAGTTTTTTTGGGTTTAGCAAAGCCAAAAAGAAAAGTTTTGATCTCCATAAATTACATAAAACACAGAACGACCTGCTTTATAACCGTTCTGTTTGCTTTTGTGGGTTTTTCCGGTCCATCTGGAAGCATCCTCCCTCAACTATGACAACAATGCCTCCCACCATCAACGAGGCGTTCATTAATACAGTTTTTCATAAGATATTTTTATGTTTGTATATTTCTGTGATGTTTTTACTGTAATATAAAGAAATTTCAGGGATTTTTTTTTTTTACCTCCCCATCCACATCTGCTGTGCAGCTCTGCAATAAAAAAATAAAGTCTGTTGAAGCGAATCCCTCTTCATACAAACAGCCCTCAACTAAATCGTTTTTCTTGCAGACTCCCATGGCCGCGCGACGACAGTAAAAACAGAAGCAAGGGCGTTTCAGCACTCCAACACATTGGCTGCAAACTCAGAAGAGATTTGCAGTAAATTTGGCCAAGAGCAGAGACAAACAAGGCCAAATGTGTTCACAACTTCAGGGAAAACACACACAAAAAAAATAAATCAGCTCCAGTGCTAAACCTAATGCTGAAATATTGATCTGAATTCTGATGAAAGTAATCCACTCTACAGGGATAAGCATCACTGATACCAATATGAATAAAAAGGTGTTGCTTGCAGATTCCTTCTTTTGTTTTCTGCTGGTTCTGGTCGGGTTGTGCCGGTTCCTGTTGGTGGGCGGCTCACAAACAACCTGAACCGCCAGTTAGCGCCGTACGCCGCTAATTGATTCATGGCGTTTCTGGCCGGGTCGGACGCAAACACCGCTTCCTTCATCATTTATTCATGCTAGCTGATTTTACACACATGCAAACAACAGCAGGTGTCCAACAAAACTATTATCTCTGTTCCAGAATTGTGTTTGTTTTTTTTTTTTTCAAACAATGCTCAGGTTTTGTCCAGATCTTTCAAGGTTTGCCAGAACCTGCAGTGCGAAGGTTTGGCCAATTATTAGGAGGAGGTAATGTCTTCAACTGCAGCTTTCTCAAAAAATAAAGATATGAAGGTATTGGGTTTGCACTGACTTTTTGTTTTTAAGACAAACTTTATTCTATCAGAGAGCAACAAAATGAACCTTTAAGGATGTTTCTGCACTCACCCCAGTGTTGAAAAGCAGTCGTCCGAAAAGCTGCCGGGCCTCCTCCAAGCCTCCCTCTAGATACACAGCCCCTAAAATACACACAGCACCAACATTACACACACTGATGTAAAACGTAAATATTAATACAACTACTACTGAAGCAATTATTAATTAATAAGTTACTAAACAGCCATTTTCTTAAAAACCTGAGTTTACAACAGTCTTTTCATAAAGGATTAGATTTTCCATAAAATGCTATATTTAAAAAAGACATTAAATCTTATTTTGTGTCCGTTGTATTAAATGTATTAAACTCAGAAATAAAACAGGAGCCTCTTAGGTTGCTGAATAAACAGTAAAAAATGAAAAGAATAAAATATGTGAAACAGAAGGATGTTTATACAAAAGTACCATTCGTGGTTGCTCTTAATTTAATACTTAAACTTTTCTCCAAGAAATTTATTAACTCACGTCTCTCAAAATCCACCGTATTTATTGCCATCTTACAGTTTTTCTCCGTTTTCCCTCCACTTTTCTATCGTCATATCTTCACCTTCGTGTCTCGGCGGAATCAGCGCCATTAAGTGATAACTTCAGGAGCTTGTCGAGTGTTTATATTTCAAAACAACCGTTTAAAGTCCATTTTACAACCCACACCGGACGGTTTGGACCGTTTCCTTTTACCGCTCCACCGCCATCTTTAAATCCTGTATCAACAGCTCCGCTCAAGGACGACCAGCAGCGCCCTCTGCTGGACGGCGGTGGAAATACAACACTGTAAGAAGTGGACGCTGTTGGTTAACCGATTGAAACTAATTTTAATGTGATGAAACATTAACCGTAAGTCGATTAATTGTTTGCACCCCAAACACCAACACTTTGATTTTACTTTTTGTCACTTTGCAGCCGAAATATATAAGATATGTGGTATAAATTCCTTTATAGGCATTTTAGTGGCAAACTATCTCAAATAAATCTGCTATATTTTAGAAAGAAATACAGAAAGTCCTAGAAGCAGTCTTCATAGTAAAATAACATTTAGATTTGGGACACTACACATGGGGAATTTGAAAGGACTTGAACTACAAAACAGGATAAATATCTACTTTGAGTGGTGTTGGTGGCAGAACAAAGCAACATAACCTGAAATTCGTTTAATAAAAAAACTGGAAATAAATGATTGATTTGATATATAGTACTTTTTTAAAAGGTAATAGGTTAAATGACCAGTTTTTGTATAATTATCTAATTTTAATTTAATTTACATTTTTATTTTTCATTTCCACTCACTGATGTTAAACTTGTTCACTTTTCAAGTTTACGTGTGATATACAATAATTAAAAATTTATAATGTATATTTAAAAATAGAGCATAGATGTAAATTAGAAGATGACAGTTATACATAGTTAAACAGCAACAGTCTTCAGTCAGAAGCTTCTTTGGAGTTGTTGCAATACTGACTGTTACTGGAGACAATTTCTGTCCACATCACCACCATCCACTGTGACTGAATATATTTGGATAATATTTATAAAAAACTTTTTTTTTTGCTCAACTGGTGTCTTTGTTTCTTTAAGGCATATGTTTTGGATTTATATTAGGGGTATCAGAGTAAAAGGGGACTCTGTGTGTATAAATATGCATTTTTCCCACTTTTTTAGATTTGTAAATGTATAAAACCAATCATTCACTAAATTGTGCTGATTTGTCACACAATAAAACAAAACCAACGGAGCAAATTTCCACCCAAACGCTTCATTTCTGCTGTTCAACATTCCTCAGCTCTTTCCTAAATGGAAAGCAGAAAATTAATTGAACTCAGCAATGAGTTATAATTGCTTTATTAAAAGCAGGAGTGCATTTTTATTGCTTTTTGGCGGCAGGATGACCTCGGGGTTCCTGTGCGGACCCGCCTCCCTCCCACCAGCAGCAGGAGGCGTTTGCATCGGCCACAATGAGATGGAAGTGGTTGAGGTCACACAAACCTGACGCTTGAATTAAGAGGCACAAACTGAGCCTACACTGCATGTCCAGGCATGAATCTGTGTGAAATAAAACATCCAAGCCCACACGGAGGGCTCCGCTCTTTGTGGGGCGCCTACACACTCGGACATGAATGATCTGCGCAGATGTTCTCTGAATCCAACTTGAATTGCAAGGTGAAAAGGAACACAGTGTGCATACAAAGAGAAAAACGGGGATGAAGGAAGGAATGTGAAATGTCTCTCCAGATGGGAATAACGCCGCAGCCTCTCTGGCACGTCCTGATGCCCGTTTCTGTAATTCGGCTCCTCTTGTGTTCCTGCAGAAATCTGTGGAACCATCACGCTGCCTTAAAGCTGCACACAACTTCTAAACCATCACACTTAGGGCGGCTCATTCAATTTAGAAAGCAATAACCACCTGGCAAATTGGGTATACAATCGCGCGCTGGTTTTTATTATGAGCATAAATGAGGCGAGTGGAAATGGGGCGCGGCGCAGTCGCGGGGGCCTAAACGCGCAAACTGCCTTCATGGCCGACATCAAAAACATATGAGGGATTCATCATCTGAGGAGGAGGGAAGGGGGACTGCTTTCAGATGGCTAACAGGCCATTTACACACACACGAACGCACACACACACACACACAGAGGGAGCTGAAGATGCAGCCTGCATCATCATGACCATAAAGAAACACAAACAAACTACCTCCAACAAAGACAAACATTAACACTCTGGCAGCATGTTTGTGTTTGTCTGCTTTCTTCGAAGCAAAACTGGAAATTACTCACAGCTACAGCAGGAATGTTGGTGAAATTCGATTAAAGGCGACAACTTCCTTCTTCTCACCCGTGAGTCGGTTTGATGCAGTTTATGAAAATAAAAACAAACATTTTTCTGCTTGTGGAGTTTAATAAATCAAGACGAATCCACCATGATTTGGTTTTTATCGTCTTCGGAAACGGTTTCAACCTGAACTCCATGTACGGAAACGCAACAGATTCCAGGGTGACTTTAGTTATTATCTTTAAAAAAAGCCAAAATAAACAGTTTTAAAAAACCCTGTGGTTGTACATCTTATGGGAGTCAGAAAACAGCTTCAGTTATTACTGATAGAAAGTAGAGCTCAGGTCTGAAATCTGGGTTTACACTGCAAAAAATCTAAATCTTACTAGTCAAATTTCTAGTGTAAAAATTGTAGAAAACGTCAAATAAAACAAAACGACCTTACAAGTAACTTTTCAGCCAGAAATAGCAGCTTGTTGATTTTTGTAAAAGTACTACTTTCATTGGCAGATTATCTAAAGAAATTAGAGACTTAAAACAAGCTGATATATCTTGATAAAATGTTATCAGGTCGTTTAATCTTATTTAAAATTTCCACAAGAAACTAGACAAGAAAATACTTGGTATGATTTAGTTTTTGATCTGAACCTTCAAAGCCACATAAAGACGGATACAAAGTCGGCCTTCTATCACCTGAAGAACATTTCCAGGATTAATGTCTCAGCGAGATCTAGATAAACTCATCCATGAGTTTATCTTTAGTCGCATTGATTACTGCCACAGTTTCTTCATAGGGTTCCCTAAAATAATCAATCAGATCCAGAACGCTGCTGCTGGAGTTCTGACTAAAACCAGGAAGGTGGATCACATCACCCGATTCTAAAGTCCTTCTACTGAGAATATACTTTAAAATACTTTTGCTAGTTTATTAATCAGTGACCTTTCAGGTCTTCTGGTTCTGGTTCTGCTCTGCATCCCCAGAACCAGAACCAAACATGTAGAAGCAGCATTCAGCTTCTAGGCATCACAAATCTGGAATAAACTTTCAGAAAACTGCTAAACAGCCGAAACACTGACTTTCTTTATATCTAGAAGACTAACATATTTGATGTCCTTTTGATTTGAAATATAATGTTTATTGCTGCTTTGGAATTGGCAACTTTATGATGTTTTTATATTTTTATGAACAATCTGAACTGCTGAAATGTGCCAAACAAATAAACCTGACTGTAACCTCAGCTGCAAACTGTTAAAACTTCTGTTTTTGCTGAGGTATAATCAGTTTTTAAGAGCCTTTTATTAGCTGCTATATTTCCTCTCTAATCCTATGGAAGTAGTTTGTTTTTCCACACTGAAATTTTGTTCTTTTCTTGCTTTTTCTTTGCTTCAGTAGCCTCAACTTTAGCTTTAAGCCACTTCAGAACCTGCTAAAGAGTAAAATTAAAAGAAGTTGCAGCTTGAAAATTGCAGGAGGGAGTACAGCTATTAGCCAAAAACAGCAATTTCCTGCCCTAAAATAAATCAATGCCGATAAATCTTCAGCTCTCGTTAAGTCCACAAACACAGAAAGCCACCAAACGTCTTGCAGATGTGCATCAGAAGCAATGTGGCCGTCTGAGCGAGGTCGACCAGGCGGGCCACCAGAGATCTGCGGTCTGCAGCAGATGTTTCCACTGGAGAGCGGCTGTGGGAGGAATAAACTCTCCCTCCTGCGCCGGAGAACTGAAGTTCCCTTCAAGAATCCCTCACAACTCAAAGCGAAGTGACGTGTGTGAGCGTTAAAGGCTGGAGGGAAACGGGCGCGCAAGTTCTAATCCTGTTCTGATGACGAAGCAAATTTGGCGAAAATGTTTCTGATTTGATTTTAAAAACTTTTTCTGACTGAAAGCACAAAGTGGAGGTAAGCAGGAGGCAGGAGGAGAAACTGAAACGTCCTCCAGAGGTTTCAGAAGGTATTAGAAATCTAAAAGCAACACCTTTTGGTGTCAATCAGCAGAGAAACCCAAATGAGGTGCAGAAAACTCCTGACAAGACGGCTGCCTGTGCAAAAAAGTGCAGCCCAAAGCGATCCAATCAAACGCGCGGCCCGCTGCAATCATTAAACGCAGATCTGGGCCGCCGCTCAGTCCGGCCCATCAGCCTGTGAAGCTGCAGCCGACGTCCTGAATACACATGAACGCACCAAGCGGCTCGCATGGCAATTACAGAGCTCATCCTGCAGTGGGGTCAGGTCCGAACACTCAAACCTGCCGTCAGAACCAAACCCGAGATAAGAACGAGTCAGACTGCTCTGTCTGGAGTCGCATCCCGTCCTCTGAAATCCTCCATAGCGTTCTTGATTGTTCTGACACGCAGAGTGACTATGAAGAAAAGGAAATCTCCTCAACCTTCATCATACGTCCGTTGGCTTCCAGAACCACTAGTTTTATTAAACTAGAAAAATTGTACCAATAATAGAGGTGCACCAAATTATCAGCTAGCTGATGTATCGGTGCCGATTTCTTTAATTTGGGAGATCGGTCAATTTTTACACATGAAGCAGATTTTCTTTCTACCTCGGTTGATTTCTACCAGGTCTAGAAATCAACCATAGACAGACAGGCAGGCCCACAAGGTCATGTTTGCACAATTAAAGTTACCAATAGTTACCAGACTGTTGCCGATTCAGCAACTTTCTTCATATTTTGATCATCATTTCAGTCAAAACAATTGGTATCGGCCAAAACCTGAATTGGCCGTGTAACGGATACTAAATTATTTAGGATTTTTATATTATTTAAAAAGAATTTCCAAATTGTGCAGATTGTTTTTAGATGTCTGTTTTGATAATGTATTTAGTTTGTATGTTTTTAGTTTTTACAGTGATTTGGATAAAACAGAAAATAGAAACAAAAATCAGCCGTTGAAGCTGCTAAAGGCAGATATTACCAGTTTATTTTTTATTTTTTAATCTGTAATCGCCGATCAGCCAGGAAACAGCAGCCGTACGTTGAAAGGCTCTTCTACTAGATATTTAAGATTGTGGAACCCTCTGTTAAGAACTCTCAGAAATAATTCTTATTTATATTTATTTTTCTTTTCTGAGTTGAACTTGATGAATTTGATATATTGACATTTACCCGCTGGTATGTCACTTTTCCTTTTTGTCCTGTGTTTGTGTTTATTTACACATATGTAGGCACCACATTCATTTTCTGATTTACCATACTGTGGTAACGGTTAGTTTGTGTGCTAGTATTACACTAATGTCTGCAATTAAAGCATAAATATTTTTTTGTGGGGACAAAAAAAAGACATAAATTGGTGGTTCGCACATCTGTTGGCATCAAAAAGAAAATAAAACATATCTAAACTATCTTTTGGAAATGTTTTGCTTATGCACTTAGCTTAATGTGCAACAATGACAATAAATAATGTTTAACACGGAAAAATGAGTTGGAAATGTTACTTTCTCATGTTAGCAGCAGTCGGACGGCGACTGTAGCAACGCTGCGTTCAGAAACGACGTCTGTGGTTTTTTCCTGCGACCAATAAAAACCGACGGTCGCATTAATAACCCAGGATGAATTATTCAGAAACGCTCCGGCTCCAATCCATCAAATCACATATTAAGCCGCTCGGCTCAGCAAACTGAAACACAAACCAACACAACCTGGACGAAAACATAAAGAGGAAACATGTAAATGTTTTAATTTCAGGGTTTCCAGGTACAAATTCGAAGTTCAGAGCTCAGTTTTTAGATTTAAAGATGTTACCATGACGACCGAGGTTTAGGAAGGAAGGATGCAAGGAAGGTTGGAAGGAGAGGATAGAAAGAAGGGAAAGACCTGGGAGGACTGAATGAAGGCGAGAAAAAAAAAATCACAAGAAAAATGATCCAAGGAAGCAAGGCAGGAAAGAAGGAAAAGAAGTCAAAAAAGAGAGGGAGTGTGGGGAAAAAGGAAAGAAAAAGAAAAGGAGGTAAAAGAAAGGAAGGAGGGACAGATGGAAGGAAAGAAAAGAAGCATGACAGAAAAAAGGAGGCTTAAAGGAAGGAAGGAAGGAAGGAAGGAAGGAAGGAAGGAAGGAAGGAAGGAAGGAAGGAAGGAAGGAAGGAAGGAAGGAAGGAAGGAAGGAAGGAAGGAAGGAAGGAAGGAAAGAAAAGAAGAACAGGCAGAAAAATGAAGGAAGGACATCAAAAGGATGGGTTGAAATAGGAAGGAAGGACACAATGAAGCAATGTATAAAAGAAGGGAGAGAGAACAAAAAGAAGGTAGGATACAAGGAAAGGAAGAAGGGAATGACAAGTAAAGACAAAAAGGAGGCAGGAAATAAGGAAGGATGGATCAGGACTGAAGGAAGGACTCAGTGAGTCGAGGTGGGAAAACAGGAAGGAAGCAAGTAAACAAGAAAAGACAGAGTGAAGGAAGGAGGAAAGTCACAGATAAGGATGAAAAAATGACAAATAGAATAACAGAAACAAGGAAGGAAGGAAAGGACTGAGGAAGACAAAAAATAAAAGGGCAAACTGTTGAATGGACAAAAAGAAGATTGGAAAAAGGAAGAACACAGCAAAGGAAAGAGAAAGAGTAAGGATTGAGAGACAGGAAAGAAGGAAAGGAAGGAAAGACAGAAGGAGACAGTAATGTTTTCCAGGCTCTGTTCTGTTTCCAAACTTCTCCACACCTGAAAACAGCAAACCATCAGACTTTCCCTGCCTGCGTAGGAGGAACCCTTTAATTTTTATATCTCTACTTGTGAAAAATCAGACCTGGAGGTAGGGATGAGACGCAGAAACAAAGGAGAAAAGAAAGACTGTAGCAATTAACAAAGGCAGCAGCAGAGCTTGAGAGGATCCACCGAGCGCATTGTGTATGAATCTGATATTCAGCAAGTGAGAGATAATCCCTCCTCTGTGTTCTTTTAATAGGGAAGAGCTTAGAGAGGGGCCTCACAAAGGTTCACCATCTGTATCCCCCACGGCTGCTGGCGGCACGTAATCCACACATCAACTGTACCAGGAAATTAGGGCCAAAAAATAAAATTAAATAAAATAGCAGAGCAGGCCTTTCTCAGCTTCTCCTCCTCCTCCTCCTCTTCTTCTTCCCACAAGTTTTTACAAACGGAATCGCTCACGCAGGGTTTCTACAGGTTTCACCAATTCAAATTTAAGACTTTTTAAGACCATTATTAATTAAAATTAATGTCAGAAATGAACATAAGAAACAACCTTTACCCATGTAGTGTCAAGCTTTTAGCATAGAATGAATGTAGCATCACACGTTGGCAACAAAAGTGATCAATAGAGAAGATAAAGTGGAGATAAACTGGGATTTAAACCATGATAGACTCAAAAAAAAAACAAGCATGCTAGCTAGATAGCCTTTTTCATCTAGCTACATTGTTTTTTAGTTAGTTACCTAGTTATCTTCTCCCTCCATTTCTACTACAGGAACCAGAACCAGTGGTTAATGCTAACATAGATGCTAATACACCCTTGCTACCTGGCAGACTTGTGACCAAGTCTTTAGGTCTTACATTTATAAATATTAAAAATAAGACCTTGTGCTAGCTCACAAGCTAACACAAGTGATTTGGCTTGCTTTTTAGCTAGCCAGAACCAATGGTACCTACTAAAATGGCTCCTAATAAACCCTTGCTGGCTACCAATGATATATTAGCAGCTAGTTACCAGTAGCATGAGCTGCCTCAAATATTTGCCTGACAGAAAAGTCCAGAGAAAAAACCCACTACATAACATATGAGATTAAATAACTCTGCCTCCACAAAATTTAATGCCAACTCACCTTTTTCAATGTATATAAAGGCATTTTAAGGCCTTAATTTAAGATACATGAATTTAAGACTTTTTAAGGATGCGGACACCATGTCATCAGCGAGGAGGACCAGAGAGGCGAGAAAGTGGCTCTGAAGGAGGTAGAGGAAGGAAAAACGGAGGAGTGGAGGCCAAAAGAGCCCGAATGAGAATGGCCCACTCCGGCAGAAGTTAATGACAGGGGATCAGAAAAGCAAGATTTCCATTCAACACTTTGAATTATTCAGGGTTGCAGGGCAGCTATTTGCATTGCAGATTCCTCCACTCCTTTCTCTCCCTCTACATTCGCTCCGTCTCGAGCAGGAGAACGGCCCTGCCTCGGGGTGGGAGAGGGAGAGGAAGCCTCGTCCATGCAAAACAGGAGATTATCTGTCATTTCCAACACAGCCTGGGTTCAACAGTCACCGCGGCGCGGAAACAAATAAAACAAAGGTCAGAGAACACGCTTGCCAGGCCGTCGGAGCTATCTGGGAATATTACGACTGTCGCATCCCGTCAATTCTCTGCACGACAAAAACGACAACACATCTGTGAGCGCAGCTGCTTTACTCATGGCAAAAACACTAAATCTTACCAAGCATTTTGGTCTAGTTTCTGCTGCAAATATCTTAGCACATTTGAAACAAGGCAAAACTAACTGAGAAGTAACTTTACTGTAAGATATAGGAGCTTTTTTTAACTAAATAATTCCTTAATATTGTTATTTTCAAAAAGTTAGAGTTACACTTTCAGATTATTCCACTTTTAAGACATTTTTCCCATGGTGACCTATTACCTTTTCTTATGATGGGTCTATGGCCTACACAAAACATGCTCCTTATATTTTTTGCAGAAAATCATTCTTAGATAATGTGATTTTAGTCAGAATGAGCTGTTTTAGGGCGTCCTGTCACTTTAAATCCACGCAGACTGCTGCTGGCCACTCAACGGTTATCCTCGCATATGAAAATGCCTCCAAACAGATATGTAAATATACAACTGTTTATCTTGGAAAAGCAGAAGTGGCGCCTCCTGCTCAACCAACAAAAATGCAGCAAGAGGTTTCTGGATGGCAAGTCAACAACAAAACAATTGTCTCTTCCAGCAGCCATTGTACAGTAATAAAACCAGCTGAACAAACATGCTGGAGCTCCGCTTGGGTTGCTAGGTAACGGAACATGTCGAATGTGACTTAATTGGGAGGTTTTTGAAAAGGTTAATTTTCCAGAGACCATAAAAATGGCTTGTTGGTTGTTTTTAGAAGCAGTAAAGACCCAAATGTAACAGCTTTAACTGTCATTATTTAAAACAAGCTCCTTTATCTTACTGAAATATTACTTCTGAGTTAGTTTTGTCTTATTTCAAGAGTACTAGGATATTTGCACTAGAAACTAGATAAAAATACTCGGAAAAAGTTTGTGTTTCCGCAGGGCTGCAGCTTGACGTCTCTGTTGGAGAACAGCTTCAAGATGATGGAGTGACTCATCAATTACGCCCAAAAAGTCTAGATCAGAGGGAGGTGTAGGCATGGAAAGGAGGCGTTTGAGCTAAAAAAAAGGTGAGAGGAAGGGGGCTGCGAGAGGGGAGAGGCGACGTCTGGAGTCGGCCCCTCTGCGTTCACACCAGGAAGGAAGCCGGCGATATTTCAGAGTTAGTAACCCAAAGCCGTCACCACAGGGAGGTTCTCCCCTTCAGAACAGGAACCCTGTTTATTCTTCACTTCGATTGAGCCAATAATGAACCCGCGAAGGGAACGGTGTGGCCCCAGGGCCCACAGGGGGGCCGCGGTGCCAGTCAGCACATTCCCCGCCTGCTGTTTTTTCCCCAGCGCAGAGGGGAGGCGCGGAGATGATCTCTTTAAAGCCACCCACTTTCTGCATCTTTCATCCGAGAGAGACGGCTGAACTGCTTCGAGATGGCGATAAGACGGGAGAAGCTCCCCAGAAGCGAGGCTTAGCCAGGACTGAGGCGGGGAGGCGGCGCCGTGTGTGGGACAGGAGAGCAGAGATTTGGGGACCTTTCAGAGGTCAGCTAGGTAAACGTTTTCAAGGATTAACAGAAAGATAACTGAAGCCGTACACAGAACCTGCAGAAGGATTCCTACATCTGTTTCTTTAACATTCTCACACCTGATAGTCCGGTAGTCGATTTGGGACTAAATTGCAACATTTGTTACATTTTTAGCTGCTGTGGTTCTGTTTCTCACTGCAATGAGTCAAACAAATCAAACTAAGTAAGACACCTGTTCCCCTCCTCTCCTGCTGAGGCGCTGCACCAAGAACCACTGAAGGAAACGATATGAAAGCCACAGAATAAGACACTGAGCGCATCTTCACTTTATACAAAAATGAAGTCAGATTTAGCAATTTTAGGATTTCTGCTTTGTTTTTGGTAAAAAACCACGAGTCACTTTTCGTCCTAATGCTAAAGTGTTTAGTTTGGTTGTATTTACCCAGAATGCCCTGCTCTGTAGTCCACTTCCTGCTTTTGGAGTGGTCTCCAGTCCATTTGTCTAGAAAGTCCAGTTTGTTTGTGGAAGTGTGAATGTGTAATTAAACTCTGGTGAACACCAAGCAGACTGGAGACCACTCCAAAAGCAGGAAGTGGACTACAGCGCAGGGCATTATGGGTAAATACAACAGAAAAACATGCAAGGTTAATGCTAGCAGGAGAAACGACTCGTCTTCTTTTACCAAAACCAAAATCATACAACCGCTAGAATTTGAGGTTACTTTATTTTTGTTTTCATTTTGTAAAGAAGAAAGTTGCGTACAGCGTCTTCAGAGGTTTTCATGTTGTTTCCATCAGCGGTTCAGCGCCCCCACAGGCGAGGAGGGGAACAGGTGCAGAGTGAAAGTGAACCACAGCAGCTGAAAATGTAACAAATGTTCCGAATTTGATCTCCAATCAAACCGAGTCTACCGGACTATCAGGTCTGAAAACGGACTTCGTCCTAAATCCTGGGAGTGAAGATGAACGTTTAGTTTATTCAAAATCTGTCCCTGCTTCTTTATCATCAATCATTTCTCCCGTTTTTATCTCAGGAGAGTCTCACCGATGAGTGCTTCAAAGCAGTTGGCCATGGCATGTCGAAGGTCCGACTCCCGGCACAGGTCGGGTCCGTGGGCGTAGAGCATGAAGCGGTCCAACTCCAGCTTCTGGAAAAGAGACGCATTCATATCAGCAGGCTGCCCACCGACACCTCAGCAGTAGCTGCTCACAGGACGAAGGAGGAGGAAAAAAACAACAACATTGCAGATTTTCATGAAGGAAAAGAGCATTAGAGGGGGAAAAAACTCGAGGGAAATGAGTAAGTTGATTGCTCTGGTTGGAAAAGGTTCGACTTCATGGCACTGACAGATGTGCTCATGTGCTGTCCAGCTGTGGCATGAAGCAGGAATGAAATGGGTCACTTACAGACGCTGGAAAACGACAGAATGTGAAACAGTTGTGACCTTCATTTACTCTGAAAGCTTCTTGTACCGGTCAGTTACTTTTACACAACGCCAGTAGACCTCCTACTGACGCCATGTTGTAAGAGAACAAGATTTTCCTGCCCCGTCTAACTTAGTCACAATAAAGACAGAGCCTTTGTACACATTCAGAAATAGAGAAAATGGATTAAATTTAAATTCATTTTAGATACATGGATTTAAGACATTTTAATGAACTACAAAAAGAAATTAGCTTCATGGAAAGATGACAATTTCGAAAAATACCTTGTTTTTCAATAAAAAAATGTAGTGATAGGTTTTCCAGTCATACTGAAACTGAAGTAAAAACTCTTTTTTCACTTAACACTAGCTTAGAAAAAGCAGTTATTAATAAAAAATGTTTAATTGTGGTTTTCTCACACAAAATTAAACATATTTATAAAGTATAAACAAACAGAAACCTCTTATTCTGCTGAATAGAAAAAGATTAAAAGAATAAAATATTAAATTTTATCTAAATATTGTGACAATTAACAACAAATGTCAGAATTCAATCATATACATTCTAACGGATCCTACTATCAAACAGTACAGCACGTTTTTTTCCATTATGTTACATTTTTTCTGTTTTCCACTCTATTTCTGTCGTCTCATCCACCATTTGGTTGAGAAGTTGATGCTCCTACGTTAAACTGAAGAACCTGGAACTAAAAAAAAATATTTTGGATCCCAAAACTGACTCTGTTTGGACCGTTTCTCTTTCCTATTCTGGTATGCCCCTGCCATCTTTGTTTCTGTATCAACTGGCTCAATGACCAGGGGTACCCTCTGCTTGATGGCGGCCAAACTACAACATTCAAAGAAGGTCAAATTGGATGGTTGGAACAAACTTTAATGTAATAAATCGTTAACTGACGATCTTAAATTGATTATTTGTTTCCACAGCTGATGCAGTGAAACTGAAATCCAGAAGAAAAGCAGCAAAGCTGCTCCGGATCTGCACAGATTGCATGTAATCTAAATGAGTTTGTGTTGCTGAGCGACGGAGGTCAGTCAAACTTTCTGCAACTCATCTCCCAGCCAAGTGAAAAGTAGCCCAACTTGACTTTCCTGGCGGCGCTGCAGAGACAAAAAGCAGCCGGGGTGCTTTTTAATTACGGCTGATAACTGTTGGTGGTACCAGCCCCCCCACCCCAAAACCTCCCATACTCCTTGTGATTGCACACACACAAATTAAATCACAATTCACAAATACTCCAACTCAGAGGGAACCCGCTCTGACTTTTAAGCCCTGCGAGTGAAGTGGCGGATTGTGGCGGTGCTCGCTGAAGATACTTTCTGGGAGATAATTGCGAGTGTTCTTGAGCAGACGGCTTCAGAGGAGCCCTGGTAAACAACTTGGCAGCGCCCGATGCTGTATCACACTCACTTTAGCGCGAGCGGCAAATTGAAACAAGCCAAACTGCTACACGGCGCTAATGCAGATTCGGGCGGCTGCATCTTTGTATTCAGCGGGGAGCGACATGAAAGATTGAAGTTTTTAATTGGTTTCTCCACATCACGGGACGATTATTGTTGTGTTTCTTTACAAACCGTGCCAGTGAGTGTGGCTGGGCTGCCAGCGAGAGAGGAGGAGGAGGAGGAGGGGTGGAAGAAGAGCGATAACAGGAGCTGAAGAGTGATTCAGGAAGACCTCCGGGGGTCTGCAGGGACCCCGGTCGCACTACTCTCCAAAACAACAACCTTTTAACTCCAATTACAAACCTGAGGGGGTAAAAAATAAATAAATGCACGGGTACGGATGGCAGGAAGACAAAATTACTCTTTCCCCTTGTGCGCACTCAGAAAGCAGCTGAGTCATAACACCAGGATGGGAGACAGTTCCAGTTTCCACCTGCAGAGAGACGCTCACCTTGGCCAGCATGGCTAAGTGCTGGTTCTGAACGATGGCCGTCCTGTAGGTGGCCAGGCCGCCCTCCTCCAGGCTGGGGAACAGGTAGTAGAGGTGGACACTGCGAACGGAGAGGAATCCATTTGTAATGCTCATCTCTGCTCTTTTCCAGGAACACAAAACCTTTGCTTTCACAGGAAGTGATTTACACCAGACAGCAAAAGCCTAAATTGTTTCAGTAACATTTTAAAGGTGATTTATTATCAAAAATTGACATTTTTTTCCAGTTTCATACGTCCATTTGGGTCTCAACTGCTTCTAAAAACAGGCCTACTGCGATTTTCCTGGCAATAAGTTCATGTTTTTTGGTGTCTGGAAAAAGAGCTAGAAACTAGATCAAAAACTCTTAAATCTTGTGTTTTGTAGCATATTCACATTTAATGATGGAAAACTGTCTGTGTTTAGTCAAACTAACCACAAACGCAGTAAATACATGAAGGAAATCTTTTTGAAAAGTATCAATATTCAAAAAGAAGGAAACCTCGGCTGCATTCTCCAGGAAAACCAAATTAAAGTCTCCAACACAGATTAGCAGCCTCTGCCTTCCAGGCCCGGTTTGGGTCCAAGAGACGGCCGAGGACGCTTGAGCGGTTCCACAGCTGGGTTCTGCAGCGAGCAGGTTCCATTTTCATTACGCTCCAGCCTCTCCGTAACGCCGCGTGTCATTTGATTTCATTTGAATTAAAACAGGCCATTTCTTTCAGTCATTTCTAATCAGCGCTAAGAGAGGTAAGCAGGTGGCGTCCCGGTTTTTTGTTTTTTTTGTTTTTGTTGTTTGCAAACCCCACATGAGCTCCGTTTGTTAGGAGTTGGGAGAAAACCTGGAATAAACACTTGGAGTAATTGAAAATAATTACCTGGGAGGCACAAAGTTTTAGCTGTACACTGCAAAAAAACTAAATCTTACTAAGTGTTTTTGGTTTGGCTTTTAGTGCAAATATTTCAACACACTTGAAATAAGACCAAATTAACTCTCAATAAACTTGAGCTTATTATTATTAAAAATATTTGTATATTGTTTTTTTTATTTAGAAGTATTGTTTCCACTGGTATTTTCTTTCCACTTATAAAACATTATTGCTGTTTTTAAGTTAAATAACCTGCTAGTGAAACTATTACTGTATTAATATTACTTGCTGAAAAGTTACTTGTCAGTTAGTTTTGTCTTTTTTCAAGTGAACTAACATATTAGAGCAGAAAAGTAAACAAAGACACTTGGTAAGAAATTGTGTTTTTGCAGTGTTTGGAGTAAATTGGGACATTTTTAGATGAATCTTGTTAAAGAGTAAAATATCTCAACTTTAGGGCTCAAAAAAGGCAAAGTGTGTTTTAATCTGAAGAATCAGCCAGTGGAAATAGCACTTAAAAAAAACAATATTAAAGAATAATTGACCCAAAGCAAGATTATATCTTGGTAAAAAGTTACTTGTAAGTAAGGATGTCTTACTTCAAGTGCACCAACATAGAAACTAAAACAAAAATACTTGGTAAGAGTTTGTGTTTTTGCAGTGTACGGAGTAAATTGGGACATTTTTAGTAACGATCTGCTGGTGTTGTATCAACCTTCCAGAACCTCTCAGGTCTTCTGGTTCTGCTGTGCATCCAGAACCAGAACCAGTGGAGAAGCAGCATTCAGCTTATATGCACCACAAATCTGGAACAAACTTCCAGAAAACTGCAAAACAGCCGAAACACTGAGTTCCTTTAAATCCAGACTAAAAATCCACCTAGTTAGAGCAACATTGACCAACATATTTGATTTGTATGTCTTTGGGTTATGGAACTTATCAAAATATGTTTGTTCAGTTGTTTTGTATGGTGTTTTCTTTATAAGTTTATACATTTTCTGAGTTTATTATGAAAAGCACGTTGCTGCTGAAATGTTAACTTGATTGGTTTTTATATTAATCTGGTTAAAGAGTTAAATATACAAACTTTAGTGCTCAAATTTTGGCAAAAACAAAAAATTGTGTCTGTTTTGTATTTGTAAAATCTGCTCGTCAAACTAATACTTTTTAAAATTTTGACTTTAAACAAGTTCTTAAATCTTGCTGAAAAATTACTTGCAACACAGTTTTGTCTTATTTAAAGTGCACTAAGATATTTACACTTTAAACAAAAGAACTAGGTAAGATTTTGTGTTTTTGCAGTGTATAAAAAAGAAAATAGGCAGGTCGTGGTTTTACAAAAATGTTCATTTTGCTTTCAATGCTCAAGATTTTAGCTTCTTTATGCTGCTGATAAGTTACTTGTTAGCTTTGTATTATTCAAGACATTTACATTAGAAATGAAGCAAAATAGTTGGTAATATTTTGTTTGTGCAGAGTATAGAATAAATGGGGACATTTTTAGAAAAGCCTCGTTAAAAATAAGTGTGTCTTTTTTCCGTAAAAATATTGAACAAAGTTTGCTTCTCAGTACATTCATCTTTAATAATTATGACTAATTCAAAATCTTACCTGAACAAGAACGAATTTCATGTGGAGAAAGAAAAGCTTTTTTCACAGGATTGCACTTGGATTTATTTTTTTTACATCATCTGCCGATCTTGTAGGTCCCCTCTGTTCGGCACCAACTCCCCTCCCTACATTCGGGGCTGTTCGCGTGTGCAAAATGTTCTTTTGGCTGGACAGCAGAGGCGCGCGGACCCTCCAAGGGCAACGCGCACGAGGCAGCTGGCTGGATCTGCTGTAGCCATTTAACTGGACAAGGGGCTGATAAATAATTCAGAGGACCAGGGCGCAGGCCAAGCATGTCTCGTCAGACACTAACAATCAAAGACGGGTAGGAGAGGAGGCTGAAACGCGCCCGGAGATATCCTGAGGAACGGAGGCTAACTGACCTGCTTGTAGCTGCATAAAGAGCGGCAGTCTGTGTGCCACAATGAGCTCCTATTGGACTTTAATCCTCGGCGCTCACTGATGTGGAAGTGTTGGCGACACGGGTTACAAATTAGATTTTTGTGATAGAAGCTGTTTTTGTTGGATAAAAACATTTTTCTTTTCCTTCCAGGAGCAGAGGGAAAAGGAAAAGTTTTTATCTGCTTGTGAAGCCGTTAATTCATCTGGTGAATTAACAGTCGGAGGTACAGAATGTGGAAAATTAATACCAAGACTTTGTTTCTCTTCCAGGCAACCAGACTTTGTTGTAAATGGGCGGTATCATGTAACATTTACTCTTTTTTCTTCTACTTCTTCACCAAATACAAACTTGTTGCTTTGATTCTTTCAAATCGTTCAGTTTCTCAAACAATGCCAGGGTGGACCTAGCTCCGCCTTCAAGGCAAAGCTCCTCCCCCTCTCAGCTCCTTCAGACTAGCCAGCAGCAATTAGCAAACACCTGGTGGAACAGCTGAGCTCATTATAGCAGCTATTTATATTGGTGAAAGGCTGGTAAAAATGCCATTAAGGGATTAATGGAGGACCCATGTTGGGATAACTTCCTGAAGGCGGAGCTTCAGAAAGAGCAGGAGTTTTTAAAGAGACAGAGGCCCAATTTCAAAACATTTAATCAAGAAGTAAAGTATCTTTTAAACATTATTTGATATATATGGCTGTTTTATAACAACTGAAGGTAACATAGTAACTTGATTATGCTTTAAAATGTGCAGAAAATACATATATATATGTATTTTCTGCTGCTGATGTGGTCTGGATCAGCGGTTCTCCGGTTTTCTGACTGTAAATGTTGAACCAACACCATGTTTGAAAGAGGGAAGGAAGTATTTTAAATCATTTTCATCTAACACTAACACTAACACTTTTTTTAAATCCCACAGTCTTTGTAAGGTAATAAAAGGTTTTATGCACGTACTGTGTATCTTCCCATAAAATGTGTTATTACTGATAAATGCCATTTTTATGAATTAGAAAAAGGTCATAATAATGCAAACATATTAATATTAGAACATAGCCATAATATTACCTGAATAAAGTTGTAATGTTATGACTTTATCCTTTTAGTTATTTTTCTTATTTGTGGTCCTAATACTTCGCCAAAGGGGAAGAAAAGGAAAAATATTTAATATATTTACGTTAAATATTTTATATATATATATATATATATATATATATATATATATATATATATATATATATATATATATATATAATTTATATTATTTGTATTACATTTAATATAAAGTCAATATATAAATATATATATTTATATATATTAAATTTATTACATTTATATTACATTTAATATAAAGTCAATGTGGATTTTTGTTGCTTTTCAGAGTAAAGTTGAAATAATACAAGAATAAAGTCAGAATATTAATAGAATAAATCTTAATACGACGTTATTCTTGTAATATTATGACTTTATTCTCATATTTATTAATTAAAAAATATACTTTTGTGTGGCCCTAACACTTTGTTGTGAAGGAAAGTTGTAACAACAAGAGCAAGAAAATAATATTTAATATATATAAAAATGTTTAGGAAGAAGAAAAACCTTGTGTGAGTTTCTGCAGGTTCCACCAACTCAAATTTAAGGAACATTGATGTAAAACAGTCAATTTACAGATAAGAAAATAAATTTACTGGGTAGAAACGGGGAGGTTTTCTGACCCAGAGTCACCAAAGTCTAAAGAGAAACTGCAAGAAGTTTGAAGAGCTGATAATTAAGATTACTTCAAAAGATTACAAGAAAGTCTGGCAGCTTTGAAGAAAAAGAAAAAGAACTGAGTCATAGCTTTAGTGCTGAACTCAATGTTTCAGTGATTAAGTTATGAACTTGCTCTTTTTTGGCCACTGTAAGGATAAAAAGCTGCTGCAGTTTTGCAGCAGTTTCTCATCTCAAAGGATTTGGTGTTGTTACAGGGAGAGTGTGAGATTAATAACAGCTGTGAAATACAAAAACACTAAATCCTGCCAAGCATTTCTGTCTAGTTTCTAACGCAAATACCTTAATACACTGGAAATAAGACAAAACTAACATTTAGATAGAAACAGGAACTTGTTTTAAGTCAATAAATCCATAATATTTTCATCGGTAGATTATTGATATAAGTTTAATAATCTGCCAACAGCACTATTAGCATTTTATAACCAATATTAAGGAATTATTGGCTTAAAGAAGCTCTTATATCTTACTAAAATACTCTTAAGTTAGCTTTGTATTATTTAAAGTGTACAAAGATATTTGCACAGAAAAATTTAGATTATGTGTTTTGTCTGTAATTAAACATTTTAAATGTAGAGATTTGAACAATAAAAGATTCAAACTTCTTGGGTTAAAATGTCTACACTGCTAAAACAGAATCTTACCAAGTATTTTTGGTTTAATTTGTACTCTACGTATCTTAGTTTACCTGAAACAAGACAAAACTAAGATAAATAACATTTTAGGAAGATATAAGAGCTTGTTTTCAGTCAATAATTACTTAATAAAAGTGAAATAATCAAAATCTTTAAATCAAAATCAGGGAATTAGCGACTTAAAACAAGCTAAAAAAATTACTTGTCTTAATTAAAGTGTACTAAGATATTTTCACTAGAAATAGTCGGTAGAACTTGTTTTAATGGCAGCGACTCGTGTTGTCAGCAACACAGGTCGGCTAATTGAAAGTCGTCACTGACAATTTCTGGCTGTTCAAGTAACATCCCAGTTCCAATTACCAGTGAATCAGCGTCTTAATGAGGCGCAAGTATGGAGAAGAGCAGCTCAGTGACGGACAGGAAGGATCGCAGACAGCGAGAAAGACGACAGAAACGGAGTGAGGAGGTGAAGAAAGAGGGAGAAGAAAAGACGTTGTGTTGCAGTCGTCTTCGATTAGCGCCGGCGTCCATCAGAGCCTCACCTGGTGAGGAACTCGACAACAGCGTCGCCCAGGAACTCCAGCCTCTCGTTGTGATTGATCCTGGAGAAAAGGGCGGAGATTTGATCAGGTTCAGTCCGAAGCAATGAGCTCATTTCATCCCCCTCAGGTACGCCTCCGTCCCACAGCTAGAGTTAATTTTCCTGTCAGCGGGCCTGCCGGGCGTATTAATCACACAAATGGGCGCTCTGATTGCGCCTGCGGTCAGTGATGGTACGAGCAGATAGGAGCCGGCAGGCTGCCTACCTGGAAGGAGACGGGTCATCCTGACCCAGACGGGACATGATGTTAATCAGTGTGTTGATTCCTGGAAAGAACCGACCCGCAGGCGGGAATTATTAATCACAGAGGGAAGGGAAAAAACATTTACTTTCACTACAAAACCAAAAAAAGATGATTTTCCCTCTGAATGAATGACATTAAATCTGACTAAACCATTGATAGTGAGCAGATTACTTGCATATCCTTAGAGATTTAGTGGAATTAAAAATTACACTGCAAAACACAAAATTTTTACTATTTTTGATCGATTTTTCAGTCTTAGTCTATATCTTAGTTTTATCTTGTTTGAAATGTACTAACTCAACTTTCTGCAAGATATAGGAGCTTGATTTAAATAAACAGTTCCTTACTATTGATGAAAAAGCACTACTTTCACTGGCAGAACCTGGAAAAATTTAATATTTTGGCAAAATAATCAGCAAATGGAACATTTTTAATCAATAATAAAGAATTATTGACTTAAAACAAGCTCCTAGTTCTTGCTGAAAAGTGATTTGGAAGTTATTTTTTCTTATTTCAAGTGTATAAAGATATTTGCAATAGAAACTGGACAAGATGTTGTGTTTTTGGAGTGTAAGTACATAGTATTCACCATGCACTGCAAAAACACAAAATTTTACCAAATAATTTTGGTCTAGTTTTTAGTACACTTAAAATAAGATCAAACTAACTTACAAGTAACTTTTCAGCAAAATGTGGAAGCGCATTTTAAGTAAATAATTCCTCAATATTGATGAAAAAATATGAGTTCCACTTTGTCTTGTTATAAGTGAAATAATCTGCAAATTGATTTGGTACCTTTTAATCAACATTAAAAATATTATTTTCTTAAAACAAGCTCCTATATTTTGCTGTATAGTTACTAAGTCTACTAAGATGTTTGCACCAAAATTGAACCAAAATACTTGGTAGGATTTTGTGTTTTTACAGTGTATGATGGTCAATGGAGACACGTTTTAAAAAGTACTATCTAGATTATTTAAAATTAAAGTAATTTCAGTATATATAACCATCTGAACTTTAATAGAAGGTTTTCACTCATAATACAGATCATTTCATTGCCTATCATTGACCTAACTGATCTAAAACACGTAATAAATATCTTATTATTTAATGTCAGACAAAAGAGAAAATGCTGTCTTTTCATATTTTGTAGAGAAACATTTGGTTTCAGCCATACATGAGGTAAAGCCCACCTTTCTTCCTCATGTACATGTGGTGGACCTTCCTGTCGCCGTACTTCGGTTGGCGGATGCCACAGTTGGACAGCGAGTTGCGGGCGTGATCAGGATTCATGCCAAAGTTGAGGTGGTGACTGGGATGAGTCATGGCCAGCTGAAAGGGAGCGTGAGCAGAAATATTTAGTTCCTTCTTCTCTAAAAGTCAGGAGACTTTTCAACGGAACAAATTAACTAGTTTTCTTTCCTGTATCCAGGAGGAGTTTGTCACTTCAGGTAAATCTGAAACCTCAACACTGATCCAGACATTTCAAACATAACGAACTTGGAAGATCTCATCTCAGATCAGTTTTTAACATCTCTGTATTTATTTTGTTTTCAATTCAATTCCAAATTACAAGATTTTAAATTATTTATGAGAGATTAAAACGCAAAACACTTTGTGTTATGAATGTTTTGAATGAAAATTCAAACTCAGCTCCAGTTAATTTTATTTCTACTTATTAAAAAGTGAAAAACATGCCTGCATACTATTCAACACTTGGTCTGGGCTCCTTTTGCATGAATTACTTTTGCATGTAGCTCATCATCCACTGAATCTTCAACGTTTTTAAGGAAGCTGAGATCCACTTCCTTCTCCTCATTTTTCCATTAATATGCTTCCATATGTTATTCAAATGTCTTTAGCAATGATCGTCTGTGGCTCATGAATGTCAACTGATCTGCACTGCAAAAACACCAAATTTTACCTAGTATTTTTGGTCTAGTTTCTAGTTTAAATGTCTTACTTAACTTGAAATAAGAAAAAAACTAACTTCAAAGCAACTTTTCAGCAAGAAATAGGAGCTTGTTTTCAGTCAACAATTCCTTAATATTGATTTAAAAAGTATTAGTTTTGTTTGGAGGTTTGCTCACTTACAAAATGGGGGAAAATTCTCGTCATAAGTATTTTTTTATTTATATTCAAGAATCATTGACTTAAAACAAAATGAAAAGTTAACCAAGTTAGTTTTACTTCCAGATGTTTGCACTGGACACTAGACCAAAAATACTTGGTGAGATTTGGTGATTTTGCAGTGCGATTTTCTTTTGGGGAATTGAAGTTTTAATTTGCTGTAAGCTACGTTTTCCATTTTCACTGCTTCTTTCTTCTAAGGCTGTTTCTCCAGTTTTCTCCTGACAGTGTTCTTGGCATTAACCATTCAGCAGTCATCCTGTAAGGTAACGGCATCTGGACGTGTTTTGCAGTCATGATGAGAGTACAGAAACACATTTAGTGGTTGAAGTAAACCTGCCACTGTTGTGCCTCTAAAAGGTCATTCCAGGGTTAAGTTGTTGAGAAACGAGGCACCAGCAGCACTTCATTATGGAGTCCATCTTTCACATACTGCAATGTTAGCTTCACTTACAAAAAGATGCAATGTTGCCTTTAATTTTATTCATTAAAAAAACCTTCCAAGTTGCTTAAAAAGGCGTTGGGCGGCCAAATCACAGAACCATCTGACTAAAAGGCAGAATCTCTGTTCCTCTCCATGAATAGGCAGTAAAAATGTCTCCAGTCGTTGGTCTAAAAGGTACAAAGGTACTTCGGGAGTCTGAAGTGGAGTATTGCAGCGTGCAAGATCCTGCCCCACCTTCATGGTGGGAAACCAATGCTAAAGCTAGCATTGGTTTTAGCTTTTATGTTATTAACATAACGCGCTAAACCGTAAATGTACGCCTGATTTATAAAGTGCTTGGCTACTAATTGTTAACACTATGACAACTAGATACCAAGGTCAGGAAAAAATTTTAATTAGGAAAAAAAAAAAAGTGAGGGAGAGGGAAGTAGTTCAGTTATGCTAGCTTGACTTTGACAACTTAACACGTAGATCTGCTGTGGAATTCAATGTGTTTCGGTTCAGTTAAAAAATAAAAACAGGCGGCCTCCACACCAAATCTGACAGATCATCAGTAGAGCAGGTGTTTATATAGTTAATCAACCACCACAGTGTTAAGATTAGCCAATTGCTATGATAGCTTAGCTATACCTGCTATCACTTTTACAAATGTAAAACTGAGATGGACTGAATGTTATGTTCCTTGTCTGGGAAACGTTTGCGAATTTTTTTTTTTGGTGTTGAATTGCTATGGCAACGAGTCCGTGTGTAGCGTAGCCGACAGAGAGCGAGAAAAAATTGTTTTTTCAGTGTTATTTTTCCCTTTGCTGTGGCGCACTGCACTAAATTAATACTACCTAGATCTCCAAGTTTCATTTAGTTAACAGAGATGCTCTACCGCCATTTCTTATGGATGGCATGTAAAAGAATCAGATGTAAACAACAACATGCAAGGCGTCCATGTTGTTGTTTACCCAACAGCAATGGCAGCTTCCTCAAAATCCTGAATCTGATAATAAAATGCAATTATCTTCTTGCCTCAGAGATCCCAACTGATCCAAAATAACGACTACAAGGAATCGGTAGTTTATTTCCCCAGTGTTTTACCTACCATTAGTAAAACAGAAGCCCGAGAGAATCCGGACGGATATAGTCACAGGTGTCAGGCTCACTGACTACCTGACAGACAGGTCAAAGATTGAGAAACTGAAGGGATGTTCACAGTCATCAGTATTTCTCACATTTAAATTGTGACCCCAAGTCTAGTCTTTTGCAGAAAATAAAGTTGTGAGGAGTCTTAATGACGTGGAAGCTGGAAGTAGATAACTTGTTCGCTTTTGTGGCAGGAAAGATTAACACTGAAAATGCATATTTTTGCTATTTTTCCTGTATCCTGTTTAAACATTAAGAAAACAAGATGCACTGTGTGAAAGGAGTAGTACACTAATAAAACAAACTAGTTGGATTTAGAGTTTATTTTTATTTGGTGGCCAGGTTGGAGGCTTTGGTTTTGAGTTAAGAGTGTGTGGATGGCACAGTGTTTCAGAGGAGTAAGGGGGTATTTCAGTTTTTGATGTTGGTCGACCCAATCTTTGATCAAGATTGTATTCTGACTAGGAAGATGAGATTTTAGGATCAGTGTGAGAATCTGATAGGTTTTTGTTCAATTGTGGTTTTTGGTTTTGTGAATAAATTTAGTTGTTTTTTGGTGCAATGTGAGTAGGTTTTGGTAGGAAGGGAATGGTTTTTGGTGGAATGAGATTGGTTTTTGGTTAGATGCGAGTAAGTTTTGGAGGGATGAAATTTGTTTTGGTAGGAAGGGATTTGTTTTTAGTGGGAAGGCATTAGTTTTTGGTAGGATTAGATTTTGGTGGAAGGAATAGTTTTTTCTGTGCAGTGGTGGAATGGGGTTGGTTTTTGGTTGGACAGGATTGGTTTTTGGTAGAAAGGGATCGGTATTTGGTGATATGGGATTGTTTTTTCTGTGTGCTGGTGGGATAGGATTGGTTTTTGGTTGGATGGGAGTAGTTTTTCGTGGGATGAGATTGGTTTTTGGTGTGAAGGGATTGGTTTTTCTGTGTGGTGTTGGGATGGAATTGGCATTTGGTCGATTGATGTTTATGGTTTTGTAGGTGAATGAGACTGGCTTTAAAACCAACCCACAATGTTATAAAATAACACTTTGGATTTATGTTGTTAGGCTGGGTGGGAATTTTCATTTGACAAGTAAGGGTACATGATCAAGATGGAAAATTTCTTTTAGGAAAAATGGTTGGCTGTATGGGTGGGTGGGTGGGTGGAAATAAAACAAATCCAGTCTTGTACTGACTTGTATTTCATTCGCTTGCTTCTTTTCTTCCTTCAACAAAATGCATCTCTACCCCGCTCCATCTGAAAGCATCTTTAATTCTTTATCACAGATGGCCAAATGCTGGAGAAAGCTCAAGGCTGTTTGCCAATTCTATAAACTGCAAATGCATTACAGTTACAGCTCCAAGACAGCAAATCTGAGGTCATCTTTCAATTTGTCCTTCCAATGAGACTAATAGTTATGAATCAGAAGACAAGGACAGCTTTCAAGCTGGTTCGCATAAACGGTGCTTCTGTCTTAATCTCTAAAGCATCAACATTAAAAACCTCCACAACTATTAAATAATAAAGTAAGCAGTATAACAAATAGTTTAGCAGTATACTAATGCTTAATGTATGCAAGATGTAGTCAAATATAGTTAGTATCTTAAGCAGGAAACTATTAATTCAAGTGATTTCTTTAGACATTCTCTCAAGGTGTCAAAAGATAACTGATGGATAGGGGCGACCCAAGGCTCAAGGCTGGGAAATCTTCTGTTTTACTAAATACTAGGTATTAAAATAAAAACTATAAAGGTTTGAAAAGCCATTTGTGGTTAAGAAACTGATAAGTTCAAAAGATTATCATTTGGTCTGACCACTTTTTGTTGCCAATTGCACATTATTTCCCTACAATTTATAATTTATTCATCATCTAATTTCTCTGTGGAACCAAAGTATTTTTAAATTGGATAGAATTTGATGCATCTAGTCAGACGCATAAATAATTTGCTTTAATATAAAAACTCCATACCATTTCATTGAAAAAGTTTTGAGTCTATTTACAAAGTGTAAACGAAAAAGCTTATTATGCTTTGAAATAACCTGGCTTGAAAAATTTTAATTTGTTTTTTGTAAAGTTTGTTTTGTTTATTGTGAACAGAAGTTATTTAAATAAACTGCCATATTTCAACAGGCATTAAATATTAAACCTGTAAAAAACTGGCTAAGGATGAACAGATTGAGACGACTAACAGACGGATGGATGCGTAAATGAATGGATAGAACCTAAAATTAGTCAAATCCTAATAAATTATCAGACACTTAAACACTCTGCGAGTGTTTTTCAGGCAATAAGGTCAAGAATCAATGACATAGATGAATAAAAGCCAATTTTATGCTAACTTTGCAAATTTTTATACAAAAAAACCCAACAAAAATAAAACAGTTTTCCAGTGAGTAGAAAAACACTGCTGTAGTTTTAATTTGTGGCTGCTACACAAAGCTTGAGTAAGTCATCAAATGCCAACAGATTAGTCTCTTCCCACCTGCAGAAATCTCTTAACTCATCACTTCGCAGAACAATTTGCAAGCCAACACTTCCAAGGCGACGCAGGCCTAACATGTAGTTACTTCTCAGTTCTGTGTGTCTTTCACTTGTACTTTTCTTTAACTAGATTTAATGCTTACACTAGGACTTTTGTGCCGTACCAAAGAGAGCAAGCAATGATGGGTCAGCAACTGTTCCAAGGAAATGAGGAGCGAGAGCTTCTTCTTTGTAATATTGGAAGCTGTTTGTCTGAAAAGTAATGGCTTACATTTTCATAAGCCAGTAAAAATGCTGGAATTTCAGGTAATATATCCCTGAGGGTAACACATGAGTCAATTTTCAGCTTTGTTTGAGGAGGAAGGTGGGGGGGAAAAAAAACTGCTGTGCCTAGAAAGACTTGCCGTAGTGGAATATCTCAAACACGCCGAGGGGGAAAGAAAAAGGAGAAAGATAGGACTCAGAAGGATATGTCGAGCCTTTATCAATCTTACATTAGGAGAATGTTAATCTCATCCCCCAAAAAAGAGAAAATAGAAGAAACTCAGACTTCTTCCCCCCCTGGGCTTGCGTTTCAAAATGCTTGTCTCCTTTCAGCCAACTTCAAATCAATTTCAGGCTCCAATGAGATATATATGTAAAACTCTAACAGAGAGCTTTCAATATTTATAGTTACTCAAGAGGCCTTCAGCTTTGTAGCGTTTAAACAGAGAAATGACAAATTTAAAAGCGATTGTGGTTTTTTTTTGTGAACCAAGTCTGACGTGACACAAGCAGAAATCTACCAATTTCCAGCCCGGTCTTAAAAGTTTTACACTTAAAGCTACGTCTTTCAATCTCCACTCTCCCATTGTGCGATGCCAGACGTGTCAACGACTGCCTGCTGCACAGCCTCAAGTACAGAGCCGGGTAAACAAACCAGCTGCTGTTTGAACCGTGCAACTAACAACAATGGTAGATTTTTAGCTGATTGATATTGGCAAATATGCCTGTGCACGTAATGACTGCTTACGGAGTGGTGGTGATTTAAGTCTAGTGATCAGCAGCTGCTCGAATGCCTGCAGCAAAAACAGGAAAAAACTGTTCTCAGAAACCAGCAGGAGAACTTTACTTCACACAGAAAGTTCAAGGCAAACCTCACTCTATTTACGGAGTTAAATATTATTTTATATAATGCAGAAGCAAATCAGCCAGATTTGCTTCAGATTTGTCAAGTTATTATTAGACTTTGGATCTGAAAGACAGAAGATTGGGGTTTCGACTCACCAACCATCAAACAACCAAACAAACTCGTTGTTTTGGCTGTTTATCGTCGCTGCTCGACATTTAGTCCGCTTTCATCCAACTCTAGTTTGTTTGGTTAGAAAGTCAAAATCTCATCCACCAAAAACCTTCGTCTCTGTTTGGAAGAAGTGAACTCTAGAAAGTTCGAATTCAAACTGTCCCCTTCCTGAAATAATGGCCTAAGTTTTGTTTGGTTTTTTTGTGCCTAAATTTCAATGTCAAGTTTATTTATTTGGCATTTTTAAAAGTGCACCAAAGTGTTTGACACATGAAAAATATAAACCGTCTTTGGTAGAAAAATTACATTTTAGGACGGTGACTGTACATGAACTGCAAACGGACAGGAAACCTCTCCAAAACCAGGGAGTGGACTGTAGTGCAGTGCATTCTGGGTAAAAACAACCGAAGCAAATGCAAAGGTCTAAGAGAAATGACTTGCGTACCTTTACCAAAGACAAAAGAAAAATCCTACAACTGCTAAAATCTGACGCCACTCCATTTTTGTTTTCTAAAGAAGGAAGTTGCACTCGGTGTCTTCAGTAATTCTTGGTGTAGCGCCCCCACAGGCGAGGAGGGGAACAAGTTTTTCAATTAGTGTGTTTTGTTTGACTCAGTGCAGTGAGAAACAGAACCACTGCAGTTGAAAATGTAACAAATGTTGCAGTTTTGGTCCCAAATTGAACCAAATCTACCGGAGAATCAGGTGTGAAAACAACAGAAGATTGGCAACCAATTAACTCAACTTGCAATGAGAGTTTATTAAGATCTGCACGATAGAAGCTAGTAAACTTGAGCAGATAATAAAAGCTGACAGCGGTATTGAGGGCAGCTGCACTTCAAACAGAGGGACACTTCTACCACATGCCAGCAGACAGATCAGAAAACAAACAAAATGCCGCGGTACACAGAGCACACATGCATGGGGCTCACAAACAAAAGCGTGCAGCATCAGAGCGCAGGCCAAGGACTTGTACGCTTCAATAATTGAAGACCTCTGCGATGCCTCTCGTTCTGTCAGCATGGGTCAAAAGTGAAGAATGGCAGTAGAGCAACAGGGGTTGGGTGGGATTATGATGGTTCGGTGGATGTGAGGGACTCGGGGATGAATGCGTGCCTCTCCAACTCCAGAAGCCCACAGCCCTCCCCAGCTTTAAATGTTAAATGTTTAACAGGGAGGCTCTCAGAAGAGGAGCTTCAAAGAGGTGTTGCTGCTCTGCAGCCGGGCGGAGGGAAGCTTCGAGTGCTCCAACTCTGCCAGGCTGCATATCTCACTGCAGGATCGTTGGGCTATTCTCCACTTCTTCATCAGGTGTATTGATTCCCGAAGAGGTAAATGAGTTCACAGACAGCCAGTGTGTTATCATGATTATATAACAGCTCCTTGATTTGCAGGTAAGCTTTTATTCAGCATTAGAGAGAATCTGCAGAGAAAATGGATTGATTCTGGACAGATCGACCCAGCAGACGGGTTTCCCCCCCGTGATCTTTCATCTCCACGGAAGAGTGGAAACGTTCCTTCAATAGAGGAACTGCAACGCCGCATTAGGCCATTAGAGATAAAAAGCAACAGCACAGAAAACAAACAAAAGACTTAATTTTCACCAAAAACTCAAATTTTGAGATTAAAGTCAGAAATTTTCCAGAAAAATGAAAATTTCTGAGTTTGAAATGTGTAAAAATTTGCCAAAATTTAGAGAAATCTCAGAAATGTTCTAAATAAAAATGGGAATTTTTGTGTTTGAAAAGTTGTTTTTTTCTAAAACAAAGGCTTCAAAATTTTCAGATTCTCAGATATTTACTAGAAAAAACAAAGTGATTTCTGAGTTTGAAAAGTAAAAGGAAAAATATAGAAAATAAGTCAAATTTTCTAGAAAAACGAGAAAATTTCAGAGTTTGGAAAGTTAAAATTTTTTGAAAAAAAAAAAAAACTAAAATTTTAAGAACTCAGAAATTTTCTAGACAAAAACAAGGAAGTTGTTGAGCTTAAAAAGTAGGGGTTTTTTTTCTAGAAAAGACTTCAAAATTTTGAGATGAATCTCAGAAATTGTTGAGAAAAACATTTCAAAGATTTCCACTGGTAAATTATGTTGGCTTGTTGATGTTGTGAACCATCTATTTTACTGGATGACATTATCGGGACTCTTGTTGCTGTAAAAGTTGTTTTTGGTCAAGATAGATGGTTTATGTTGAGAATTTTTAAATTAAGATCGCGTCTGTATTTGGAAATAAAACATGTTTAATGCAGACCTCTGACTGTGGAGTTTGGGCTGGATGGGTGCTGCATGTAGCTGGATTTGGACTTTTACTGGTTTTTTTCTCTGGTACCAGTGACATTTACATTCAGCTTGACTTTTTAGGTGACTAGTTCAGTTTACTGTTGAATGATCCGTACTTTGAAGTAAAGTTTTGGTTCAGTTCAGCATTTTTTCTCCACTGTAGCTGTAAAAAACCCTTAATTTTCCCAATACACCCTGTATTTGTTTGGTACGTATGTGCATCGATGCGACAGAGCAGAAATTTATATTTTTAGTAAGAAAACATTCAATAAAAACCTTCAACCATCAGTTTGTTCTATTGCATTTCGATTTCACAATCATGGTTTCTCTTAACGTATGGTACAAGAAGCGGTGAGATTAATCCGTTTCTCAGCACAGCCACTTGTCGGGCTTCTGGTGACTGAATTTAAGGTAATATTTTTGTAGCTTTTTAGGGTTTTCAGGAGGAATTCAGCAGCTGTTTGAAAGGTTTCCACCCGCACATTACAGCCCATTGGAGGCAGATTAATTCCAAGCACACAAGCCCTCGTATCAAACCACAATTCATTTGTAATGCAATCAAAGAGTGGTACTAGATTCCCTCATGTTTAATGAGTAGACTGTCAGTGAAAAACATCCATCTCATTAAAGGCGGTCGGCCCCTCAGAGTGGAGCTAAATGAGAAGTGACGGAGGATGTGAAACCTGACTCGTTTGGGAGCGAGCGCCGCCGCTCCGTCTGAATCTATCTAGACGATGGGTTTGTTTCCACTGCATAAAAATCATTTGTGCTTGATAAATATTTGGCTCTTTATTGAGAAACCACTTCCTCACACCTCAATCTCCTGGGAATAAATTCACATTTCTGCTTTTCCCTTTATGTTCCACTGGGAAAAAGACAACATCATCTTCCACCAACTGTCTTCGACTCCAGCTTCTCTGGCTGGGCGACTGGCGACCCCGTAACCCCTCTTCCCTTTATTCATCCCTGGAACTGAGGCCTGCGGTGAAGCCGCTCCGCCGCCTTTCATCAGCAGCTCACCCTGGGAGAACATTCCCTCAGAACCCAGCGGACCCGGCTCTGTGTTTACGTGGAAATAAAGAGCGACCGGACCGAGTCAGACCAAAAGGTTTCTCTCCAAGGACAAGACGTGTGCAGATTCCTGCTTCACACTGCAGGGAACGTTGGCAGCTTGTTCTGGTTCATAATGAACCAAACGTGCATCAACCAAGCTAACAGCGGCAAAGCATGAGCTAAAAGCTCATCGCAGCTAGCTAAAACTAACTAAACAAAAACTAACAACATTTTTGCTTTTGCAGTAAGGAAAAACTGTAATTAATGGAGAAAACTAGAACTAGAACTACGTGGTGAATTTATAAAACTAAAACATGCTGAAGTTATGGACGTAATCTTCGTTTTTATGAATTAGTCTTTCGAAATGTGGAATTTATTTTTTACCTCACAAAAGCAGTTTATGTCAGCTGTCTACAAATTACGGCACTACGTTTATTTTCATATTATTTTGATTTTAAAAAATGTATGCTTTTATTTTTAGATTAATATAATATTAATAAGAAACAATCATTATACTAATATTAATAGTGTTTTTTTAATTATTTGAAACTAATATTTTTAGAGTAATAATGTTTTATATAAATGTTAATATTTTTCATAAAATATTTTATTTTTAAGAATATTTGTACATTTTGTTTGTAACAATAATTATCATTAGAAATTATTTAAAATATTACACATTTTTATATCCAATAGTATTTTAATATTTTAGCATGATTTTTACAATAAACTTAATTTAAGTATTTTTAATGATATTTTGTAATAATTTAACAGGTGATACCAGTTTTATGATAATAATTAATGATAGTTTGTTATAATAACAGTAACGTGAGCAGGCTGGCTCCCGCCGTGTGCTGATGTTTGTTCTCTATTCGTGTCATTTCAGCCTCAGCTTCAGGTGAAGTTCTGACAAGCCAACACACACAAACAAAAACAAACACCAGTGAGCCGGTATTAACACCTCTGTGGATATCATTGTGATAGGAAGTGGCAGCTCACATCGCACTGAGGCCGCGGCGCGAGCTGCTGTGTCCAGATGATCGCTTCTTAGTTTCTGTTTGGCTGAATGAGACCAAAGGAGGCGGGACTCGTTTATAAAAGAGGACAACGCCGTTTCCTTTCCAGCACTCGTAAGAGACAGGTCGTCGTTATGCCAACGACAAAGAAGCCGATCGCTGATCGATGCGGCCGTAGAAGTAGTGAGCCCGGAGCGAGTCCTATTGCATCCTTCCCCCTCTAACTATGTACAGCCTACAACACACATTGATTTCTAATGTATCAGCTTATGACAGCTCTTCAATACTGCTGCAGGCAGCCGGGGAGAGGTGAGCCGGGCTGGTGTGTGTGTACACACACCTGACAGGGGAGAGCTGGCATTACGGAGGAGGGCTTGTTGTTGTCCTCCTGACTACTGTCACTGCTAGTCAGGGAGCCGGGAAACAAACTCAGGCCAGTCACAGTGAGCCGGTGTCGGTGTGTGTTCGCCCAGCTGACTCCTGAAACCCCGTTTCCTCCTCGACAATCCCTGCAGAGGCTTCAGTAATGAGGGAACGCTCCTCATAACAAGCTCCGGCACCAGCCTGGTTTCTAGATTTTTCCTCCCAAAAGGCTTTATTTATCATGTTAGTGATCAGCAGAGGTGATCAGAGTATGCCAAAAATTTTACTCAAGTAAGAGTAGCACTACTTTCAGGGGATTTTTTAATGAAAAACTTGCACATTTTATGCTTCCACTTGGGTTTCTACTGCTTTAAAACCAGCCAAAAAGCTTAATATTAAAAAACTAGCAGCTTTTTGGCAGTAAGATCAAGTTTATTAGTTTCTGAAAAATGAGCTGTTACGAATGTGAGGTCACAAGGTACTTTCATGTCACCTAGCAACCCCAGCAGAGTTCCGCCCGTCACCTAGCAACCCCAGCAGAGTTCAACCCGTTACCAAGCAACTCCAGCAGAGTTCCGCCCGTCACCTAGCAACCCCAGCAGAGTTCCGCCCGTCACCTAGCAACCCCAGCAGAGTTCCACCCGTTCGTTACCTGGCAACCCCAGCAGAGTTCAACCTGTTACCTAGCAACCCCAGTAGAGTTCCAGCACAGATTGGTTTTAGATCCGAAACCAATCCAAAACAGGGATTTGGATTGGTTTTCAATCCAAGCCAATTTTAAGCTATCCAGTTCCTAATCTTGAACTGGATAGCTTGAACTTGCTATCCAGTTCAAGACTAGGATAGCATCCTAATCTATCCTATCCTAATCAGTTCAAGGAAGCATAATAGGTAGAGATGTCTAATAAAACGACATCAATATCGGAAAATATTAGTAATTTTTTTAACATACTGGTATCAGCTCAATAAATAAAACTTTGCTGAAATCAAACACTGATTTATTTCCACATTGTTGGTTTTTATTTCCAAAGATGTCAAAAAGGTAGAGAAATACATATAGGTAAATATTGATCAAAATGTTTGTATTGGTATATCCCTAATTATCGGAGACCCTTAAATAGTGAGTTGCGTCTCACCTGCAGGAGGCAGCGGTCCTTGAAGACGTAGCCGATTAGCTTGTCCAGGTGCATCAGGCACTGGTGGTATCGGATGTGATGGGTGAGAACCGGGAGCATCATGGCGTGCTGCGGGACGACAGAAACGGGGGGGGGGGACACCCAGGTGAGATCATGTCTCTTATGAAAGGAGAGTGAAGGGAGCGAGCGAGGGGAGAAATCAATCAGCCGGCCATTATTTATTAAGAGGGGCTCTGCAACAGAGAGATGAAATAATCAAAAAGCCAATTGCTGGAGTGTGAGAAGGAATGACAAGACGGGAAGGGAAATTCACATTTGGACAGGACAGCGGTGGAATCGAAGCCCTCGCTGACAGCCTGACACGCTCAGCTTTGAGCAAACACTGACAGCCCTTCCTGACCCTCATATGAAAGCAAAAAGTTTCAACAAAGTGGAGGAAAAAGTAGCCGAGGAGGAGAGGAAGAGGAGCAGCGGGGCGAGATCTTATGGAGTCATTACCGCGGAGGCTCATCGAGTGTACACACATTAACCCCGGCGCCACCGCGCAGGAGGCGAGGGAGCGCCGCCTGTTTTAATTAGAGCTGCTGGAGGGAGGGGGGGGCGAGCGGCGACGCCACGCAGCCCCGGGGCCATTACAGGGGCCACCCTGACACGGTCCCCAGGCCTTGTTAAGCAGCCAATTAAACAAAGTCAGGGCCCCGGTCGTGTGTGCGGCTCCTGACCTGTTCTGATGACTGACTGAGGACAAAGCGAATGCCTGTGTGTGTCTGCGAGTGTGTCTGTGTGTGTGTGTGTGTAGTGAAGGCTTGTTAAAACTGACACTCTGGTAATTAACAAGGTGGGAAAAGATCTGATTTACCTTCACCCATCAGACCAGCAACAGTTTTCATGCAGCTTAGACACGAAAAGCACAAATTGGATCCCTTAAAGAGGAAGTATTGAGTTTTCCAGGCACATAGTGCCATTTTAAAACACAATAAAGTTAATATTTCATTGTTAATTTAATAATAATAAGTTATTAAATAATTTATTCATAGTAAAATTTGTTGCAAATTTCTAGCATTTTACAAAAATGCTATAAATATCACATATAACTTATTTCCTGATTTAACGCCTTGAAATTGGGTCTCTGTCTCTTTAAAAACTGCTTTTTCAAAAGCTCCGCCTTCAGGAATCATCTATTAACCCTTTAACGTTTTTACCAGTGTTGCTCTGAGAAGCAGCTCCCATAATGACCTCAGCAGGTGTTTGCTAATTGCTGCTGGCTAGTTTGAGGGAGTTGGAGAGGGAGGAGCTGCGCCTAGGAGGCGGAGCTAGATCCACCCAGGTGTAATTGGGATAAATAAATACAGACACTGCAATTAACTCAATAAAATTTTTAATTGGGTCTCACAATTAAATTTAACCTGTATCATCATCATCTTGGTTCTTCACACGAATAATACTCTACAGCAAATAGGAATAATTTTTGTAAATATTACAAACTTAAATCAAGAAATGCTTCGTCTGATTTGATGTCAAACAGGCAGAATAAATGTTTTTATATATATATTTACATAATTTGTATCCTTTTATTTTTTAAATGCAATCATAAAAGAGTTTATCTAAATATAAGTGACCAGCATTTTGTTTCTTTTTTCATCTCTACATGAGACAAAACAAGCGCATCAAATCCTTTTCTCCTAATTTGTCCTAAACTTTTCCTAAATTTAAGTAAAACTACAAAAACTGTGGAGCATTTATCATTTGAAGTTTCAAAATTAATTAGAAGTTTCTTTGGAGAATAACTGAATTTTTCTCTAATAATTTCACGGTCATGTTCTGTTGCCTTTTCTGAATATTCAGTAAGTTTGTTTATTTAACGTGAATAAGAGGCCATTCCCTGCCAGGCAGTCCATTCACTGCTGCAGGAGGGGAAATAAAAGGCCTGGTTTTAAAATGTGTTTTGGACACTTGATGGCCTTCACACTGATGTGACAAAGGCTGGAGAAATATGTGGAGATGAATAAAAAAAAAAAACCCTAAAGTAAATCAAAATAAACCCTTTTAAAGCTAAAAAAAAAGAAAAGAAAGAAAACTAAATAAATAAATAAAAAACCTTGGAGTAGCTGAGAGCTGCTCCTGTAAAGACCCGACGGCTTTCAAAATGAAGAAATTAGGGGTCACTTTTAGCGGCCATCGCTCGTCCGTGTCACGCAGTGCTCGGAGTGCAGCGCCGCGGCTCCAACTGAAATTATTCATGAAGCAATTAGTCGCAGCGGTACAGCTTGAAGCAAATATAATTGGACAGCAATTATGGATCGGATTCTTCCCTGGCAGAACCTCGCGGGGAGCGGGGTCTGACTCGTGAGGCTACAACTTTCTGTCATTCCTCGCCGAACGTGAGCTGGAGGATCGGCGGCGGGCCGACGGCGGCGCGGACGGTGACGTTACCGGGGCGGAGTCGGAGAGCGGAGCCGCCTGAGGCCGGAGTTAGCAGAGCGGATGAAAAATTGAAGAGTTTTCAAACTTTTCCAGCACACTTTGGAGACAAAACAACACAAATAAACTAAAAAAAAATGTTTAAATTCACTACTTTATGATACTATTTACTACTGTTAAAAATTGTAATATGTCTACAGTTAGAGCAGAACAAGGTAAAGATTAAAAATGTGCAATTTCAATAACGTTTATAGCACAAAATAAAAGCTGCATTTCCTTAAAACATACAATTGACAAGTTGAAGTTGCACAATAAATTCACTCAAACTTTGAAATAAGAAAACTCGTGTTTTTAATAAGTTTTTGCGTCAGGATGAGGATAAAATGGATGCATTCATTAAAACTGCAACAGAATACATTTTTAGCCTCATATGAGTCACATGACCATCAACAGGATGTTACTACTGCTGGAAACGCCAAGGAAGATGACAGGAAGTGAAAGTGATTGGAGGATGATGGTTTGTTTTTCCATCAGAGCTCTCGCAAGCAGTTTATAAAAAGTTGTTTTATTCCAACGTGTTGAATCCAGAACTCTTCTGTAAAATGGCCGACTACAATTTCCCCAAAACGCCGCGTACGTAGCCACTCCCAGGTAGGCGGGACGTTTCCTCTGATGGCTGAATTATGAATATATCATTAAAAATGTTTGCATTTTTAATGACTTGTCACATGTACAAGCTTATTCACATGTGATTTAAATTTAATTTCTTATTTTATGGAAACACAGCCTCTGCAAAATGTTTTTTTGATGCAGCTAATCAGTAATTGAGCCATTAAGAATGATAAACTTTCATTTCAATGAAACAATCCAAATAAATCATGTTAAGCTAAATGACATTTCAGCTCATATTAAATGCTTAAACACAATATAAACAAGAGTTTTCTGGAATTTAGCAAATATAAATAATTTTTCAACACTAACTGACCAAAGTAAAGGAAAAGTTTATCTAGATTTAAATTCAGAAAGCGAGAAAATATTTAATTTGCTGCGTTTTTCTTATAAATGTGTGCAAAACAGTCAATATTGCTAATGTAAAAAAAAAAAAAAGTTTGCAATTGCGGGGTTTTGTTTGTTTATAAGCAAAATGTTACCGTTAATGGAAGCAGAGCTTGTGTTTCTTTATAAAATGTATAAAAGTATCTGGTTTAAACTGTAAATTCCAAATTTAGGCTTCTAATCAAACGTTAGATTGCACTTTATTACAAAACTGTGCAGATAAAACATCAAACACTTCGAAGGACTTTATACAGAAATTACCCAGTTAAAATTCAAGGATTTTCAAGGATTTCAAGCACCAGTTTGAACTCAACAAAACATGCAGCTGTGGAGTTCAGCCCTCATTAGATTTGCTAAATTACAGTCTTATACACGTAAAAGAACTAAATATTCCCCTGAAATAAAGATAAAGACTCAGATAAAAATAAATTCCCGGCGTGTTTCGTTTCCGTCGCTGGTGAAAACGGCGCGATGCGGCGGCGGCGGCGCGGCTGCATGTAAATAAACTGTCAGGTTGGAGTCGTTGCGTGATGAACGGTGTAAGTGCTGCAGCTCCGCGGGGGTCCACTTTGCTCATACAGACTCTGACACTCGAACGGAGACGCGACGCGGCGATAGAGGAGAGATCACAGGCAAAGTTTCTGACAGCGTCTGCCTGAGTGGAGCCACAGACACGAGGATGTTCTGGAAGCAACGTCGCATCGCAGAGCTTTTCTTTTTTTCTGTTTCGCTTTGAAATTCAGCTTTCATTCCCATCAGTTACCTTTTTATTAGCAGAGACAGATCGGCAACTCTGTACGTCAGCAGGTGAAATTAGAAAAAGAATCAAAGCTGCACTCATGCAAAACGGACAAAATTACACGAAACAAAAGTTAGAAGTCTCTGATTTTGGGATGTGAAACAAATAATGTTAAAATATTTTATCTACTAACTTTATTGGGTCCAGAGGCGGGAAAAGTATCCAAAATTATACTTAAGGTTAGCGATACTTTAACATATGTTTACTCAAATAAAAGTAGAAAGTAGCTCTCCAAGAAATTACTCGAGAATTTACTGAGTAAAAGATCAAATTAGCAATCATTTAATATTTACAAATTACATAATCAAACAAACCAAAGTGTAAAATTAAGTGGAAATTTTGGGATTTTAAAGAGCAAAATGACAATAATTCATATAACAAATTAAAATTAAAATAAAAAAATCAGACAAAAGATAATTTTTCCAAATCAGTTTCTTTCAATAAAAAACGAAGGTACCACTTTATTTGAAAAGGTGTGCATAAGACTGACATAACACCTGTCATGAACATCAACGAGTCTTTATGAATGTTTATGACAGTTGTCATGTAAATAATGACACTTTTAATGCAAAGTTGCTATAAAAGTTGCATTAAAAGTCCATTAAAAGTGCCAACTTTGCATGACTTAGTAAATTATAATTTAATGCAAAGTTGGCACTTTTAATGCTGTCACAATAAATCAATGTTTATGAGGAATTTTATTAAAAGGAGTTACTCATTAGAACTTTTGCATTTAGAACCTTTAATTTTTGCAAAGGTGTAGCAGAGATCAGATCAGTCAGACTGTAAAAAAAAAACTTGTCTAAGCAACATTTTAATTTTAAATGTTAGTGTGTGCTCTGGAATAAATTAAGAAAACACTCAGTTTCTCTGATGTTCCTTTTTATAGGTATATGCTTGAGTAAAATGAACATTGTTCTTTTATTCTGTGAACGAGTAACATGTCTAAGAAATTCCATAAATTTAGCATATATTTGCAGAAAATGAGAAATGGGCAAAATAAAAAAGATGCAGCGCTCTCAGACCTCAAATGATGCAAAGTTCACATTCATTTAGAAACAGCCATAATAATGTTTGAACTCAGGAAAAGTTCATAAATCAATATTTGGTGGGGTAACCAGGAGGTTTTCAATGGGGTAAATAAAGTGCTGCGGGTTCTTCATTTTACGAGAGCTGCATATATAATAGAAAAAAGTCAAATTTATAGTTGAATAGTTGAGCCAACCATCTGAGGCGACATTCTGTCAATGTAAAGTGGTACAGAAGTTTCATTTAGCAACCAACTGTGCGTTACCCCTTTCTGTGCTGATTTAAAGTTTGTTTTTGTGAATAAGAAACACAATTTTCATATTAATACTTTTAAAGTGTGCCTGTGCGCGTGTGTGTATGTAATACAACCGTTTTCAGCAACCAGTTCCTCCAGAACAACCAGGCAAAATTTGAACAGACAAACCAATCCTCCCCTCCATCCTCCATCCTCCATCCATCCATCCATCTTATCCAGGGTCGGGTCGCGGGGGCAGCAGCTTCAGAAGGGAGGCCCAGACTTCCCTCTGCCCAGCCACTTCTTCCAGCTTCTTCGGGGGAATCCCAAGGTGTTCCTAGGCCAGCTGAGAGACATAGTCCCTCGTTCTTTCGGTCATGACCATAGATGAGGGTGGGAACGTTGATCGACCGCTAAATCGAGAACTTCGCTCACAGGGCCCCCCGACGGACACGGTCGAACGCCTTCTCCAAGTCCACAAAACACGTGTAGACTGGTTGGGTGAACTCCCATGTATCCTCCAGGACCCTTCTGAGGGTGCAGAGCTGGTCCAGTGTTCCACGACCAAGACTGCTCTTCCTGAATCCAAGGTTCGACTATCCGATGCACCCTCCTCTCCAGTACCCCTGAATAGACCTTCCCAGGGAGGCTTAAGAGTGTGACCCCTCTGTAATTGGAGCACACCCTCCGGTCCCCCTTTTAAAACAGGGGGACCACCACCCCAGTCTGCCAATCCAGGGGAACTGTCCCCAATGTCCATGCGATATTGCAGAGTCGCGTTAGCCAACACAACCCTGCAACATCCAGAGCTTTAAGGAACTCCGGGCGGATCTCATCCACCCCCAGGGCCCTGCCACCGAGGAGCTTTTTGACCACCTCGGCGACCTCGTCCCCAGAGATTGGAGAGCCCCACCCAGAGTCCCCAGGCTCAGCTTCCTCAACAGAAGGCATGTTGGTGGGATTGAGGAGGTCTTCGAAGTATTCCGGCCACCGGCCCACAAGGTCGCGAGTTGAGGTCAGCAGCACACCTTCCCCACTATAAACAGTGTTGGTGCTGCACTGCTTCCCCCTTCCCGAGACGCCGGATGGTGGACCAGAATCGCCTCGAAGTCGTACAGCAGTCTGTCTCCTTGGCCTCTCCAAACTCCTCCCACGCCCAAGTTTTTGCCTCAGCGACAACCCGAGCTGCATGCCGTTTCGCCCGCCGGTACCCATCAGGTGCTTCTGGAGTCCCACAGGCCAAAAAGGCCCGGTAGGACTCCTTCAGCTTGACAGCATCCCTCACCGAAGGTGTCCACCAACAGGTTTGAGGGTTGCCGCCGCGACAGGCACCAACAACCTTGCGGCCGCAGCTCCGATAGGCCGCCTTGGCAATGGAGGTACGGAACATGGTCCACTCAGAATCAATGTCCCCCACCTCCCCCCGGAACGTGTTCGAAGTTCTGCTGGAGATGGAAGTAAAAGCTCCGTCTCACAGGGGATTCCGCCAGACGTTCCCAGCCGACCCTCACTACACGTTTGGGCCTGCCAGGTCTGACCGGCTTCCTCCCCCACCACCGGAGCCAACTCGTCACCAGGTAGTGGTTAGTGGACAGCTCCGCACCTCTCATCACTCGAGTGTCCAAGATATACGGCCGAAAATCTGATGAAATGACAAAATCGATCATCCAACTGCAGCCTAGGGTGTCCTAGGCTGTAATTCAAGAATGACCAGTAACTCCAGAAGCAGCAGTAATTTAAGAAACATCAGTTGGAGTAAGCATCAGTTTCAAAAACCAATCAATGGTACTAGTAGATCCAGGTCGGCACCCAGTATCTCAGCATTCCATCCAGTATCTCAGAGTTCCACTCTGGTACATGTCCTGGAAAACTGTACATGCCCACTTAAAGACTTTTCTCAAACAATGTCCCGGCTCCTGATTCTCTCGTTCTAAATCAGCCACCCGTTTTCTGAGAAAATCATTTTCGTCCAGCAAGTCTTTGTTTGTCCTGCGCAGGTCCTCGATTGTCTGTAGGTTTCTCAGGTTCACTACTACGTCCTTCAGATCATCCTGCTCTCTCATCTCTTTGTCCAAAGTCTCCCGTCCCGTCTTCAGATCCGTCAGGACCTTCTGGACTTCTCCTCTGCTGCCCGTCTGGATCTCTGCTGAACCTTGAACTTCTTCTCTTGCCTGCTTGTACTTTGGCTCTCTGTTATCCATCTCTGCACGGACTGATAGGATCTGCTCATGGAGAGAGTTGGTTTTTTTCTCCAGCAACTCATACTGTGTTTGCAGGCATACATGCGTGCAAGCACATGAATGAGTCTTAAGATGCTCCAACTTACATCGGAGGTGTTCAACAGTTTTCTTCAGCTCAATGTTTTCCTGTTTGAGCGTTCTGTCCATTATGTTCGCAATTTTTTATACGCAATGGTATCAAACTCTTAACTAGAAGCAAGTCTTCTTCTTCTGACTTGTACAACAAATGAGTTGGCATTAAAGGGGGTCCTCAGTGATGTCATAGAGCATGAGTGACATCACTGGCACATCAAAGCCTCTAGAAGCCTGTTGTGTGTGGGTGTGTGTTCTGTATTTGATGCCTTGTGGGCGGGCATATATACATCTATATATCTATATATATATCTATATATATATAGATATATATATATACACACACGTCTGCTGCGCTCCTGTGCGCCGCTGTCCTTCTGAGTGAGGGAGGGTCATGTCTTCAGCTCCATTTGTTAAAACCGCAGGATGAGTTCAGTTTAATTCTTTGCAGTGGCGGAGCTGCGTCCGTCCGCATTGGTTGTGCAGTTGCAGCGCACTGCGCTTGTTACGATACGCGCCGCCAGCTCCCGGTCAGAAAGACGCATTTAGTTCAGTGTTCATGAGATGATATTCAGAAAGGATTCTTTTATTGATTGGTTTTAGTTGCCTCTGATGAACTCTTTGCATAAAGTCTGTAATGTGTGCGCATGTGCACCAGTCAAGGGTGTTAGTTATAATCTGTCAAATGACCGACGGGCTTTAAATTTTCCTGTCGTTTAAAAAAATAACCGGTCAAATACGGAAAATATTCCGTTAACGCGACCTCTGCTCCAGGTGTGTGTCTGTGTCTGGTGAATTTTTCATTCAGTGGGGAGAAAATCCAGAAATAAATCCAGAAGTAGAAATACTCAAGTAAAAACTACAGTGTAGTAAAAACACTAATAAAAATACTTAAAAAAAAGTTACTGATGTAAATCTAATTGGATAAATGTAATTAGTTACTCCCCGACTATGACCGAGACAGGAAGTGGCTTCCAAGTTTGTCCCTACACCATGATGCTGCCACCACCGTGTTCCTCCATGTCATGAATACAGACTCACGCCATTCAGTTTCATTTCTGCAAACAAAGTCAAACTTCCAGAAATCTGCAAAACAGCCGAAACACTGAGCTCCTTTAAGACTAAAAAGGTTAGATTTGCCTTAGATTAGCAATAACTGGAACATTAACTAACATATTTGATGTTTATTTCCTTGAGTTTCTTTGACAAAATTAATTTTTTGCTTGTTTCATAATTGGTTACAGTATTAAGTTTTAATCAGGTAAAGCACTTTGATCCGCCTTGTTGCTTCACACCAAAGAAACACAATTAATACAAATAAACATGATTTGTCCCGATGCACTGTTTAACACGGTGGTGGCAGCATCATGTTGTGGCTACAGGGCAAAAATGGAGGAACAACTTTGCAAAATTCAGTCTTAAAAGTTTTAGAGTTTCTCTGCTTCAACTTGTCTGAATCAAATAATTAGCAAGACTTGAGTTTGTCTTGCTATGAGTTAAAATGGCCTAATCAAAGTCCAGACCTATATTCTTATGAGATATTTGTGGCAAACCTTAAAAACATTCATAGATGCTCTTCATCCATATAAGCTCGAGATCTTTTGGAAAGAAAAATAAGGGATTTTTTTTTAAATCTCTAGATGTAAAATATGATTTAGAGACAAAACCTCTAAAAACAGAAGCCGTAATTACAGTTAGAAGATTTTATGTTTCACGCAGCTTCGATAGAAAAAATTTAATTTTGATCTATAAAATAAAAAGCACAATAAAATACAATAAATCAAGCAGACAGTGTGAAACAAAAGGGGTATAAACACCTTTAAAAGTGGATAAAAAGACAAATCTAACTTGGTGGTTTGCTCATCAACATCTACCAGACCTTTGTTTTTTTTATGTTCAATAATCAATAGGGAGTTAATTTAAAAAACAAAGGATATATTTAAAAGGCCAACAGGTAGGAAACTAAAAATGACTCCTATCTGAAGAAAAAAAGGAACTGAAATAGTTCATTCAGTCCCAAAACGCCTTCATGTGTCACCAAATTTCTTTTTCATTCGATTTATGATTTTTACTATTCTAAGAACAGAAACTCAATTCAAACTCTGGTTACAACTTTAGAGCTTTGAGGCCTTTATTCTTTGACATCATCACAGGTTTTGCGTCTATGTTCTGATTAAAGCATGATTTAAAAAGGTGTCTGCTTTGATTGCCCATCATTTATTTAAAAAGGTGAATTCCTCGGAGACCCGAGCTTTAATGCGTTGCACGTAGCGCAGTTTGACAGCGCGTTGCTGCTGGATGTTACCTGGCAGACGTCGGAGCGGATGCCGGTTTTCCAGAAGCCCTGGCTGCTGAGCTCCACCGTCACCTCACGGCGCATCGTGTTCTTCTGCCGGATCTTCTGAAGAGCTTCCTGCCAAACAACCAGGCCAGTCAATTATTGATCGGCTGGAACGCGGCCTCCTGAAACGACTCCCCGTCCACACAAACACACTCCTGTCGCCGCGCAGGCGCCTCTTGTTTTACCCCAGTTTCCATGACAGACTGCCACATGCAACATTCTGCAACCTGACATGGTACGAGATACAAACATGGCAGAACGTTGAGGTTTAATCATGATGTAACACGTCTGCCATCGACTCTACACCAACACAGTTTTAGCAAGAGCACAAATTGTTGCTCTGCATTAAGCAATTTGAGTATTTTTCTAACATCCAAGCAGTTTGCAATGAAACCTGCGTTTCAGGCTAAAGAATTAGAATCATCTTCTAATTTTATATCATAGATACTAACCACAATGGCAACATACTACACTAGCAAGCTAATGCTAATGTAGACAGGCTAAAACTAATGTCAAAGTGTTAGTAGGCTAATGCTAAATGGTGAAATACTAAAAATACTAACACAAACTTTGGCAAGCTAAAGCAAAATGTTAACATACTCCTCCCATAATTAGTAAGCTAATGCTAAATATTGAAATACTGACACAAACTTTAGCAAACTAAAGTGAATGTGAACTAAATTACCCCAAATGCAAGACAATGCTAACATTGACAGACTAAAACTAATTCTAAAGTTAGTAGGTTAATGCTAAATAGTGAAATGCTAACAAACTTTGGCAAGCTAAAGCAAAATGTTAACTTCCTACTTAGAAATCAGGCTAATGTTGACAGGCTAAAGCTAATGCTAGTATTAGTAAGCTACATTGTGAAACAGCCATTTTGTGTAAGTGTTGAAAGTTTTTACAGTACTATATTTACTACATAGTATACTCAAAATATCACATGGTATTGAAGCTAATGCTACTTTTAGTAGGTTAATATGAAATGTTCAAATACTAACACTAACTTTAGCAACCTAAATGAAAGTGTTAACATACTACTCCAAATATGAGCAGGCTAATGCTAATGTTGACATACTAACTATTGTTAGTATTAGTAGGATAAGGGTAAATGTTAAAGTATCATTAAAATTAGTAGGCATATGCTAAATCTTGAAATACTAACACTAACTTTAGCAAGCTAAACAAAGGTGTTAACATGCCACCCCAAAAATTAGCAGGCTAATGCTAATGTCATTCTAAAATCAATGCTAATTTTAGGTTAATGCTTAAATGTTGATATTCTAGCAAGCTAAAGCAAAATGTTAACCTTACAAATTAGCATGCTAATGCTATTGTTGACATACTACCTTATGCTAGTATTAGTAGGAAAATGCTAAATGTTAAACTAAATTTTGCAATTTTTTAAAACAAAAATTAGCAGGTTAATTTTTAGGATAGTATTTATTTGTCAACCTACTAAAGTTACTATGTCAACATTAGTATGCTGTCATACTAATGCTAGTATTAGTAGGCTAATGCTAAATGTTAACATACAATCACTAAAATGAGCAGGCTAACTGTTGACACTAGAAACTAGACACATATACTTGGTAATATTCTGTATTTTTGCAGTGTGAAAGTGATTCTTATTTTCATCAAAATATGAATTCAAGCAATATTTTCCCCTCTAAATCTACTTGTTTCTCTTATATTCAATCTGAAACTCAAACAGGATCTCACAGAGCTGGTTGGACACAGATCCAACCTTAACGTCAGGAGACTGAGCAGAATGTCTGAGTCAGATATAAGGCAGTCCTGGATGTAACATAACCAAGATGGAGGCCGTATTGACAGCCTGCGCCTCCTTAATGTGTGTGCTCACGCGTGTGTTTCATTCAGCAGAGACAGCATCGACTCGCTCTGCGTTAGCCGTGATCTGCCTAAAATGGAATGCCAGGAATTTTTTGACTCGCCGAGGAAATAAGAACAACAAAGGCATGAATAAATAATGCCTTCCCACTTTGAACTGTGCATCAAAAAGAAACTCGCTCGCCCACGCGCATGCACCACCACACACGGCAAACCCTCCTGTGGACAGCCAGCCAGCCACTGTATATGGAAAGCAGTCATCACAGAGAAGCGTGAATCGTATGTAAACAGTTTATTATGCAGGGCCTTCAGCGGGGTCAGAGAACTGAGGGAAACAAGAAAAGTAAATAATTAACCAGGGAGGTACAGGCGCTCTGTTTCTGCTGGTCAAAGTCACGGCACATTTGACTTTTGCCGTCATCTCCTTCTGCTGAGAGGACTGTTTATATTTTGGATCAGGCTGAGGTCAAACACCAAACGCTTCCTGAAAATCAATGGCTGACGAAAGGAGAGCGCACATCTGTTGCATGTTCTCCTCGCTTTCCGTCGAGGCTTTTGACTTTTCTGCGTCAAAACGCGGCAGGTTAACTGGGAGACTTAAGCGTGAGCGATCCAAAACTGGAAGATTTAAGTTTCGAGTTAAGACTTTGCAACGTCTCTATTGTTCAATATTTGAAGGAAATGTTTGGTGAATTTCAGAATTTGATCTTTTTAGCTCAACATTTCTTGGATGGACGTGTGCTTTTTAATTTAAAATAACACACTCAGAATTAATTACAAACTTTTTTTTTATTAATTATGTTGGCATCATTTGGGAGACTCCATCTGAAGCACCAGGTTTCCACCAATTAAACTGTCATATTTGGTATTTTTATGGATTAACTGAAGAAATACGAACATCAACGTCAAATTTCAAATGGTTTTTTGTGTCAAAAACGACAGTAACTGAAATGAATTGATTGTAGAAGCAGCCAAACTTTTCCAGAAAGCTATCCATCCATCCATCCATCCATCCATCCATCCATCCATCCATTTTCTTGCACCCTTTTTCCCTCAGTGGGGTCGGGAGGGGTGCTGGTTCATCTCCAGCCAACGTTTCGGGCGAGAGGCGGGGTCACCCTGGACAGGTCGCCAGTCTGTCGCAGGGCAACACAGAGACACACAGGACACACAACCATGCACACACACACTCACACTCACACCTAGGGGCAATTTGGAGAGGCCAATTAACCTGACAGTCATGTTTTTGGACTGTGGGAGGAAACCGGAGTACCCGGAGAAAACCCACCATGCACAGGGAGAACATGGAGACTCCATGCAGAAAGACCTCAGGCTGGGAATCGAACCCAGAACCTTCTTGCTGCAAGGCAACAGCTCTATCAACTGCGCCACTGTGCAGCCTCCAGAAAGCTAAAAAACTGATAATCAAAAACACTTCAAGAGATTACAGCCTGGCGAGTTGGAGGAAATGTAAGGAAATAAAGGATAACAATGCAAAAACACAAAATCTCTAAGTATTCCTGGTCTAGTTTCTGGTGCAAATATCTTGAAATAAGACCAAACATTTCAGCAAGAGATGTCAGCTTGTTTTAAGAAAATAAATCCTTAATATTGATGAAAAAGTTCTAGTTAACTGACAGATTATTACATTTATAAAAGGGGAAAAATGTCCTGCTATTAGTGATGTAACATAACCACTATGTTTGTTTTTCTCCTGGATAAATGCCTTGAAGAGTAAATGTATCATCTGGCTTGTATAACAGTTGCTATTTAATTGTAAAATTATTCCGTATTTCCACTTTTAAAACTGAATTTTGGGCAGGTCATATTGGTTTTTTAGGTGTAGCTGATATTAGTGTATAAAAAGGGGCGTCGGCGCGCAGCGGCGCAATCAGAGAGGAAGACGCTCACCGTCAGGTCCGTGCAGCGGGAGACTTGAATTGACTGAACGTTTAGAACAAGTAATAAATCAAAGAAAAGAGATGAAATGGCAAGCAAGGTTCGCCCCAGCGCCGCGGATCGTGCGCTTCAGGAGCTGGATTGGAGCTTGTACCCAGGAAACGCCGCCAGGTGCAGGAGGACGCCGACGGAGCGAGAAGACGCCACCGGGGGGGAAAAGAAAGACATTCCCGGTGAGATCTGGACTTTACGTTTCTTTTTGGGGATTTTCAATGGTACCACTCTTTCTTTCTCATTTTTTGGGGAGGGGGTTTTTGACGCTTTAGATTTTTCATTTTGGATTGGGACTTTGGATTAAAATGGAGAAATTCTCCCAGGATATGGAACTCTTTTGTGGACAAAATTCGCATTAAAAAGGATCGGAAATATTTGGACATTTAACCATTTGGGTTTCTTTACTGATATGAACTGTGTGAATTAAATCTAACCTAAACTTATTTGAGGGATTTTCGATTACTGATTTATTTATCAGGATAACTATTATTATTTTACTAGTTTTTGGTTTTTGTAATAAATCATTGTTGCTAAAAGTCAAAAAATTTCATACTGAGTGGTTGATTATTTATTTTTGTTGTCGATTTAACTGGTGTAACATATTTTACCTGATGCCTGTGACGTATCCCCTTTGAGTGTATTTGTGAGTTCCGCTTTACATAGAAGCTGAATTTTACAGTGAAATAACCTAACAATTGAACTAGTTAGTGCCTTTTCCATCAATATTAAGGAATTGTTTACCAAAATCAAGCTCCAATATTTTGCTAAAAAGTTACTTGTAAGTTAGTTTTGTCTTATTTCAAATGTGCTGAGATACGTACTCTAGAAATTAGACTAAAAATACTTGGTAAAAGTTGTGTTTTTGCAGTGTAAAGCCCTATTAGAAACCACTTGTTGCATGCATTCTTATTGGTTGTGCAGGAGGCTCCACTTCTGCTTTTCAAAGATGTACAGTTGCATAATTGCGCATCTGTTTTCAGCCATTTTCACGTTGGGTTGCAGCTTATATGGATTTAAAGTGACCAGAAGCCCCAAACCAGCTCTAAAATCTCAATATCTAAGGAGGATTTTGTGCAGAAAGCGTAACAAACATGTTTCGTATCGCCCATAAACCCTTCCTAACCTGCTCAAGGAAGCATAACAGGCCGCCTTTAACGATGTGAGAGGGTGGTAGTTTGCAGCTTTGGTGTGAGGGCCGGTTCTCGTCACACAGCTGGTGTGAAAACCTTGGACAGGTTGTGTCCTGATGCCCATCAGAGGCTTTAGTCTCGCAGTGCTCCCCGAGGCATTAAATAAGCAGCAAAGCCGCAGCGCCGCTGACACGGCTAATGGTCCTGGTGGAGCCCGATGGACCCGCGGTGTTGAGTGTGCATGTGTTTGGCTTCACTAATTGCTCCGGCGCAGGTTGACAGTGGGATTGTCAGGGCCTGTTAGCTGGGAGAGCTTTGCGGCGCTACCTGGGAAACAAACTAATTGAGCTCAGAGTTGCTGCTCGTTATTGGTCGAGAGTGGATCAAACGATCCGGAGGAGGAGCCCGGATCTGCAGGAAAGAGCCGGTTCTCGGGGCCACACGCGCAGCGCTGCTGCGGCCGAGGGATCCCCTGCGGCTGCATGGTCATTACTTCACCAAATCCAAACCTGTTCCGCCCGCGCTCCCCCGGCGGAGGGCTGACCTTCACACCCGGCTCAGGAGGGCAGTTACCGCCGCTTTATTCACAGCTCCAAATTTATCTCAATTATGCAGCAAAAAAAAAGGGGCTCCGCATTTTTCATGCCTGACTTAAAACAATGGCCGCACAGATGGAGCCACACAACTTCTGCAGAACAGGGAGTCGGGTTTTTCCAGGCCTCCAGAACCAAAAGGAAACAGGGGAGGAGTCACATGTTTAGTTAAACCCTCTGAGTGAAAAAACAAAGAAAATAATATAGAAATGTTGAGTAAAAATGTTAAAATCCAGACAGAAAGCAAAAGCTTGTTTAGTCAATGGTTTTTTCTGCAAAAAACAAAATCTTACCAAGTCATTTCGTCTAGTTTTTCTACATCTAGTTGAAATAAGAAACTAACTGAAAAAGTAACTTTTTATTGAAATTGAAGCTCAAGTCAAAAACTCCTTAATTTTGATGAAAAGTTCCAGTTCAACTGGCAGACTGATGCACTTATAATAAATTTCACTAAAAGTGAAATAATCAGATTTTTTTCTTTCATTACAAGTTGTAACAATTTGCTACTCAGTTTTGCTTTGAACTAAAATATTGTGTAGTGAAAATATTTTAGTAGACTTGAAATAAGACAAAACTAAACTTAAAAAGCAACTTTTCAGCAACATAGGAGATCAATAATTCTTTGATATTGATTAAAAAAATACTAGTTCTCCTGGTAGATTAAAGTTTTTATCACTTGGTTGCAGTATTATCAGTATTATGACTGTTCAGTGGAAATAAATACATTTTGAAACCCGTTTAGTATTTAAAGACGCAGCTACAAAATGCTTCATAACTCAAATGATGATGCAGCAGATTTTAAACATTTTTTTTATCTTAATGGAAACTGATCTGTCCATCCATCCATCCATTTTCTATACACCCTTGCCCCTAATGGTGTCAGGAAGGTTGCTGGTGCCTCTCCAGCTGGCGTTCCGGGCGAGAGGCGGGGTCACCCTGGACAGGTCGCCAGTCTGTCGCAGGGCAACACAGAGACACACAACCATGCACACACACACTCACACCTAGGGGCAATTTGGAGATGCCAATTAACCTGACAGTCATGTTTTTGGACTGTGGGAGGAAACCAGAGTACCCGGAGAAAACCCACCATGCACAGGGAGAACATGCAAACTCCATGCAGAAAGACCGGGGCCGGGAATCGAACCCAGAACCTTCTTGCTGCAAGGCAACAGCTCTACCAACTGCGCCACTGTGCAGCCGTTCTGGGAACATAAAATCCGTCGGTTTTCTTTCCACCCACCTCTCTCTGCGTCAGCTTCTGCTTGTCGATCTGCTTGACCTTTGGGCTGTTTGCCAGCAGGTGGCGCAGTTTCACATAACTCTTCCACAGCTTCTGGTACCTGCAATCAGAAAACATTTCATGTTTATTTTGTCTTATTTCCAACATAACTGAACGCCGCCATCAGCCGCTGAAGAGCTGCCGTTGAGCTCCAAAGTTCGAGTCGATTGTTTCCGTCTTATCGTCCAAGCGGATAAAAGAAACGTTCGTTTCAAGCCTCATTTCTCTATAAATGTCATTGTCTTTGCTGTGATTTGCATGTGAAAGGAGGACGGGCGTTATCGGCAAGGTGACATGAACCCCCCCCTTCGCTCCATCCGCGCTCTCTTTTCAATCAGAGCCCTGATTGATGCACCGACTGCGGCCGTTCTGCTCCCATTCACCAGACTTTCTCCTCGTTTAGCTGCCATTATTCACTTATGATTACTGAGGACAGAGAGCACTGCAAAAACACAAAATCCTACCGAGTAGATTTGACTAGTTTCTGGTGCAAATATCTCAATCTGCTTGAAATAAGACAAAACTAACCAAAAAGTAACAATTCAGGGAAATATAGAAGCTTGTTTTAAGTCAATTTCTTAATATTAATGACAGAAAACTAGTTTTGTTATAACATGGTAAAAATGTCTAATAAATGAATTTATCTGCCAATTCAATATTAATGAATTATTTACTAAAAACAAGCTGCTATACTTTGCTGAAAAGTTACTTAGTTTTATCTCATTTCAATGTACAAGAAACTAAACCAATATTACTTTATAAAATGTTGTGTTTTGCAGTGCACTGTGAATACTATACAAAGCAAAAACACAAAATGTTACCAAGTATTTTTTATCTAGTTTCTAGTGTAAATATATCAGTTCACTAATTAGACCAAACTAACTTAAAATTAACAATTCAGTAAATATAGGAGCTTGTTTTAAGTCAATAATATTATATTGTAAACTAGCTCCACTGACAGATGATTTCACTGTAAACAAGAAATTTATCATGTTATAAAATTACTAAAAAAGTGTTAACATTTTTTTGAGTTATTTACTTAAAACAAGTTTAAAAGTTACTTCTAAGTTAGTTTGTCTTATTTCAAATTTTATATATTTGCACTAAACTAGACCAAAATTAGCTGGCTACATTTTGTGTTTTTGAAGTGCAACTTATAAAAACATAATAACAAATAGCTACATTTTAACTTAACGGGAAAAAATTCTTGTTTCAATGGCAGATTTTTTAAATCAGGAAATAAATATCTTATAACTGCATCCATCTGCCAGGGAAACTACAACATTTTTAATTAAAATTAAGGAATAATTGACTTAAATCCAGCTCCTATTTCTTGCTGTAAGGTTATTTGTAAGTTAGTACAACGGAAATAAGACTTTATAAAGATTTTAAAGTAAATTTCTATCAAAGGACACAAAGATATCAAGCATCTTAACACCTGATGACAAACGTTTACACACGCAAATAAATTATAAAATGACAAAAACTGTCAAGCTCAACTGAAACTAGACAAAATTCCTGGTAAGTTTTTGTGTTTTTCAGTGTGGAGTGATGAGAAAGGAGAGCAGTGGATGAATTTCAGAGCTTTATTAGTGGGGACTTCATTACAGTCTGAGGCGGCTTTACCGCCCCGATTATCGGCTCACAGCGATGGGAGAGAAATGAGGGGAAGGTCCAGCCTGGGCGGTCCCCAACCCGCGGCGTTGACCTTTCCACGGATCCGCCGCGGCTCTGGGAAGCTTTCATTAGCTGCTTCTCTATCCACAAGTTCTGCAACGCTTCTCAGACGCGCTCGAATGAATCGAATGAATCTCGTCACTGAAAACGTCCATGCAGACGCGGCGAGGAACAAACCGCCTGTCCTGCTGATGTCCTCAGAAAATCATAGAAACGCCCATAGATTATTTACACACGGTGAAAAAAGTAGAGTTATTTCTGTTAAGTCTGGGGATTGAAGATGATTAAAAAACAACAATTTTTAAATATAGAAGTGCAAAATTAAAATCTTAGGTCCAGTTTTAGGTGCAAATATGAAATAAAACAAAACAAACTTACAAGAAATTGTTTCAGCAAGACAAAAAGCTTGTTTTAAGACAATTAATTTAATGAAAAATGATATTACAAGACATTTCTCCCATATTATAAGTGAAATAATTATTGATTCCTATTTGTTTCTGAAACGTTACTTGTTAATTTTGTCTTATTTCAAGTGAACTAAGACTTTTGCACTAAAAACTAGATGAAAATACTTGGTCATTTGTAATAAATGCTATCTTTATGCAGTTTACAAGATATTTATATAAACATTCAAATCTTTTATTGCATCATGTCGATTTTTTAAAGTAAGTAATTTCTTAATATTGACAAAAAAGTACTTAATGTCATGTTTTAAGTGAAATAATCTGCCATCAATATTAAGCAGTTACTGACTTAAAACAGGCTCATAACCTGCTGAAAAAGTTACTTATAAGTTAGATTTGTCTTTTTTTAAGTGAACCGGGATATTTGAACTAGAATCTACTCTGTAAAATTCTGTGTTTTTGCAGTGTATGTCCTTCATAATCACAGGGAAGGCTGTTAACTTTACAGTACTGTAGTCACCAACACTCTCCAAAGAGCTTTTATAAAAGAGCTAGCTGTTCACAGAGTGATGTATGCAAACATTAACGGAAAGTTTAGTGGAAGAAAAAAATGTAGTAGGGAAATAAAGACGAGCAACAAGGAGGCAATAAAATAACCACATAAACAAAACACAAGTCTAAAGGAAAACTGATAGTGGCAACTCACTCAGTCTTTGGTTACCTAGCAACAACCTGAGTAACATGCGCAGCGGCCATTATTTCATTAAATTAGAGATGCGAACAGATTAATGACACACGGTGAAGTAAGTGGTATCATTTCTGTTTGATGATTAAAATATAAACATAAAAATGTCATGCTATGACCTACACAGTCGTAGGGAAGACTGCTACAGCTGTCCAGCAGACAAGAATATCAATGGAAAGTTTAGTGGAAGGAAGAAAAAAGACAAGCAACAAGGAGGATTAGTAAGCAAAGCCCATTCTACTATCTGTTAGCATAACTGGTTGTTGATGCAAATAGCTGCTAGCTTTATTGGCTGCTAGCTTAAGTAGCTGTTAGCTTGATTAGCATTTAACATGAATAGCAGCTGCTAGCTTTAGTTTATATTAGTAGAATCCATCAAAAACTGGTTTGTTAAGACTGAATTTATTCCAAATTAAAAATATTTCAGTTTGACATTTAGATATAAATAATAAACATTTATTTACATTTTATTAAAGTAGCTTTTAATGGATGTGAATTACACGGTTTTCTTTACGTAAATCAGAGTAAAAATCACCTGAATGTCGGTAAATATCTGTAAATTAACACCTAACTGCAGAATATTAACGTAAATCTGAAACGAGGTAAACAGTTTTTACTTAATAGTCCCAAACTGAGGCCTGGAGACGACATCAGGACACAAAGCGGCCAATCACAGCGCAGAATGCTGATTAGTTTCTCTGCTTCGGTTCAGAAAAGACTCGGCTGCTCCTGCAGGCATGAATGTGACAGGAATCACTTTCAGCTCGTGTCAGGTGCTGCTTTTATGGATTCAGAAAAATTTTTTAAAAAGTAAAGAAATGGAGGCCCGAGTGGAAAACAGACAGCAGGTTGAAGCGAAGCCGCAGATTTCATCTTCTGTTTACCTTTTTCTGTCATTTTTAATTTATTCTCTGCAGTGATTTCACTCCTCTTCCATCATCCTGATTTATTTCTTCTCTGCGTACGTTCCCTGACCTCTGACATTATCATAGCTTTTGTGTCCGTCGGGCGGGGAGCAGAGAAGGAGAAGAAAAGTTGATAAATGTTGCTGCTGATGCGTCTGCAGCTACGATCGCCGCTACGCGCGTCATTAGCTGCGATCAGAAATCCAGCAGCAGGGTTTCCCCCAGAAAACTTGCCCCGGTGGTCGGGGCGTTGAGGTGGTCCACCGGCGGTCCACCGTGTTTTTGTATTAAAAGATGTTAAGTTGACAGGAAATGTAAAAGTATTAGTGTGTAATTATAGGTCACGGGAAAACATCTCCAGTGAAATGGTATTTAAACCCACAACTAGACTAAAAACTAAAATTTGCACTTCTGTTTAATCCAAATTAAGTCAGTGGCTCCATCAGGCCTCCCAGGGCTTCATGGGCCCCATAAATACTAATATTTTAAAACAGAATATTAAATGTAACACTAGTTTATTCAGATTATCAATGCTGTTAAATTTTATTCCGTTCTTTAGGCGTACATAAATTAATAGATTTTAAATTGTTTAACATTTAGATTCAAGATTTTAAGGAGCTGGCAAGTTTACTTTGTAAAACTTCAAAGAACAATATTCATAGTTAGATTGTTTTGTTACCATAGCAACAATCTGATGCTGTGAGTTTAATCTTTGAATTTACACAAATTAGTAAACTGTGATTATAACTTATTGCTTTTTAGGCTGGCCAATTAAACTACTCCCTTCGCCTATATTTCATTAAATCTAACTGTTAGAGGTGCTGATCTTTTTAGGAACAAAAGGGGCCCCTAAGTGAAAGTCTGCTCAAGGCCTCAAACAGCCTTGGACCGGCCCTGCATGATGAGGTAATCTGCTGCACTGCGCAGATATGCGCAACAAACGGGAGATTTAATTCAATGCAGCTAATGTAACTTTAGTAGCTCTTCCATTTCATGTCTGTTGAGTTTTTAATAATCGTCACAGAAACTATTTTGGTTGGTCGAGTTTATGGGACGAGTTTCTCAGATCTCCGCTCGGCCCCGCGGATAAACTCTAAATAGACGACGCATTTGATTTGGTTTGATGCATCGTGTAACCGGAAAAAATACTAAAAATAATAAAATAATATAAAATCAGCGTGATGCCTTACAGACCGGAGGGCACGAAAGCTCCTCACCGGGCTGAACCTGCATGATCAGGTTAGCGCTGCTGGTTATCCACAAACTCTCCAGCCAACCGGGACCACAGACATAAACTTTACAGGGAAGACAGACACAGAGCCACATGCTGAGCAGCGTGTTGAGATGTAAACGCCGCATATAACTGTTTGTTCACAAAGATAAATCATTCTCATCGCTCCACAACGCGACCTCTGAATTCGCTACAAGTTATTCCTGCGGTTCACATAGAGCTATGCAACCAGAACTAACGTGGCGGGTTTTAAACTCTTACCTAGAGTTCTCCAAAGGATCATAATTCCTCACAGTAAATTGATGTAAACATCCATACAGGTCAGCCTGAGTCGGTAAAGCAGCGGCAGCGTGAGGCAAAGCGCAGAGGCACCAGCTGTGTGATTGGTCCGCTCTGTCGGGTTTAAATGCAACTATAAACTTATCTATTATAAACCTATACTTTAGGAATAAATCTGCTCTGCTGGTGAAATGCTCAGAGCAACAGAGACGCTTGCAGCCCGGCTTTAAAAAAAAAAAAAAAAAGCAATTCCCCTCCCCCCCCAGAAACGTAAACAAGCAACGCTTAGCCTGGCGGCGGGGCTAGTAAAGCATGGCGGGCCGCCAGGCTAATAATACACTGGGGGAAACCCTGAGCAGCATCAGGAAAATGGATTTTCAGATTATTATTCTCGTTTTTCTCTCTATCCTACAGAGCAAGCAAAGGTTTTCCTTCCATTAACCTTTCCTCCATTTTATGACTTTACAAACGAACATAATTTAGGGTGTAATTGTGAACGGAAAGGAGAAAATATAAAATTTTCACATTATTTTTAATAAATAAACAACTAAACAGTGCGGTCTGCATTTGTTTCTGGATTAATGGGTTGTAGAACCAACTTTCTTAGTTTTTTCTGCCGTTCTTTTCCCACAAATTCTCAAATGTATTCAAGCCTGGGCTTTAACTAGACCATTCCAACACAGTTTGCATATCTGGTTGTATGTTTAGCGTTAATAATCTTCCGCCTCTAGCAGGTTTTATTTTCCAATTATCAACCAGTTCAACTTTTTTATGCTCAGGAGAAGAGGATCCCAGAGCATGATGCAGCCACCACCATTGTTTGCTAAAGTATAAACAGCCATCAGAGCAAATTAATCATACAAAATTAGATTAATAGTCCAGGTTTTCTGTAAACCTAAAACTGTCTGATTTAAATCGCAGAGTAGAAATCAGACATACATCTAGATATTTATATGTATGTGAAAACATAAACATGCAAGTCCTTCACCAGAGCTAGAAGGGAAAGCAAAGCAAGAAAGACGAGAAAGACGAAAGGAAGTAAAACAAAGAAAAAGAAAGAACACAAAAGCAAAAAAGAAAAGGCCAGAAAGAAAAAAAGAAAGCACCAAAGAAGAAAACAAGAAAGGCAAAAAAGAAAAAACTAAGCAAGAAAAACACAAGACATCAGCAAGGAAGAAAAAAGAAAAAGCAAAAAAGAATAAGAAAGAAGGAAGATGAACTGTAGGACACGAGGAAGAGGAGAGACAACGTTAAGATGAAAAAAAGACAAAAAAGAAAGACGATTAACATAAATGAAGAGGTGAGGAAGAACAAGAAACGATGTAAGAACATGAAGGAGGAAGAACAAAAGATGGATAAAAAGAAAAAAGGAGGGAATGAAGGAACTAAGGAGAGAAGGAAAAAATGAAGACATGAAGGAAAAGCAGAAACGGAGGCAGTAAAATAAGGACATGAATGAAGGGAGTAAAAAATGACAAAGAAGAAAAGAGAAGAAAAAGAAACTGAGTTAATAAAGTATGGAAATGTTTTTTCCCATTGATTCAGAAAAAACAGCTGAAGTTTGAATTTCTAAGTTGATGAAATGTGGATGAATTTAATGTTTGTGTCTGTTAGTCGTCTAGTTTTAATTAAAGTTTGTAAACATCAGCTCAGGTTTAAATTTAGCCTCTGTAAGCAGGGTGTGTGTGTGTGTGTGTGTGTGTGTGTGTGTGTGTGTGTGTGTGTGTGTGTGTGTGTGTGTGTGTGTGTGTGTGTGTGTGTGTGTGTGTGTGTGTGTTTGTTGTCAGAACGCTCACATCATCTCGTCTTCGTCTTCTGTTAATTATGCTGCAACACAGTACAGTTCTGTCACCCGGAGCCCCCGGATGCTACATTACTATTCACCAGACGCATGGCGAATCCGCGGCGCCCCCACGGAAACCCGGGACCCGTGACAACGCATGCGAAAACGCCGCCGTCCCCGACTCCGCGGGCAGCCGGCGGGCCGCGTTTTCTGTTTCCTGCTGTGATCTTACTGAGGGTCTCCGGCGTAGCTGAGCTGAGCGGGCCGGATGCCGAAGTGAACGATGATGGGGAAGGTGATGACGTCTGGGTTGAACTGCTCCCTGTCCAGCTGGTCGATGCGCACCGAGCTCGGCTTCTGAGAAACGGGGAGGGAAAGACGATGAATTCGTGTCTCCATCAGAAAAATTCAAGAACTTTTTGAGCGTTTTCAAACTTTGGAGATAAAAACAACACAAATTAGCTTAAAAAATCTCATTTACAGCAGTAATTAAGCAAAAACTGTACAAACAATATAAACATTTTGCATTAAAAATCCTCTTCCTGTAAATAGGTTTTAGCTAATTTACTAAAAATAATCTATTTTATTTAGTTTAGGCAGCAAAATGTCTTATTTGTTTATTGGCGTCTTTTAATGTACTTCTAATATTGTATATAAAAAAGCTTTAAATGAAAAATCTTTCACTTTTATGTGATTAAATCGATTAATCGTTCAAATATTCAACTGAATAATCAATTACTAAAATACTTGTTAGTTGCAGCTCTAATATATATAAAGTACGCTTTATTTTGACAATCACTGGTTGCAGCATAACTTAGTTTGTATCCACTAAGCGCATTTCAAAGTTACTTACTTCTACCACCTAAGAGGGTAAAAGTGCAACTTTTTAATATGATTAATCGATTAATCACTCAAATAATTTATCACAATCGATTACTACAACATTTATATTAACTCCGCTTTAGTTTGATATCCACCAAGTTGCCTTTCAAAGTCACCTACTTGTACAAAACAAATGGGTAAATAGGAAAAGTGCAATTTTTAATATGATTAATCGATTAATTGTCAAAAATATTTTATTGAATAATCAATTACTAAAATAATAATTAGTTGCAGGCCAAATTTATATTAAGTTCGCCATCTATCAAGTCACTTTCAAAGTTTTCCACTTCTCCTATGTCACTTTTTTTTATACGATTAATTGATTAATCATCATAAAAATGTATTAATTGACAGAATAATCAATAGATTAATCAATTATGAAAATAAGAGTTAGTTCCAGCCCTAACTAGGTGTATGAAAATATCTGGTTTCAACTTTAAATATTATTTTTCAGATTTAGGCTTTTAATCAAATGTTAGATTGCAGTTTATTATAAAACTGAGCAGCTTGAATATCAAACACCAAACTGAATTTCAAGTATTTTCAAGGGTTTCGAGCTCCTGTATGAACCCTGGAGAGAGAGGGAGGAGGAAAATCCTGTTACAGTATCAACATGTTTAGCCACCAGGCAGCCATCGCTCAATCAGCGGCGAGCCGCAGGAAGTGATATAAATAATCTAAACCACGAGGCGATCCGTCACAGAATGATGGAGTGAATGACAGGCAACCCGTCCTGCGCCAGAACCCGGATCACAAGCCGCCTGTCGGCCGGTTCAGGGGATCAGAGGGAGCGGATGGCACCGACTCGCCTCCGGACTCCCTCATCGTCCAAACGTTTCATCCCAGGGTCAGAGGTCACCACTGCTGAAAGCAGATGATTTGATTCATCTGGAATCAAAGCACCAGACTGGGCTGTAAAAGAACCTGGACCGGACCAGGAAAAGAACCCAGAGTGGACTGGGAAAAGGCCTGAACCAGACTGGTAAAAGAATCCAGACCATCTTTTACAACCCGTACCAGACTGGGAAAAGAACCTGGACCGGATTTAGAAAACAACCCGGACCAGACTGTGAAAAAGAACCTGGACCGGATTTAGAAAAAAACCTGGACTGGACTGAGAAAAGCACCTGGACCGGACCAGGAAAAGAACCCAGACTGGACTGGGAAAAGAATCCAGACCATCTTTTACAACCCGTACCAGACTGGGAAAAGAACCTGGACCGGATTTAGAAAAAAACCCGGACCAGATTAGGAAAAGGAACCTGGACCGGATTTTGAAAACAACCCGGACTGGACTGAGAAAAGCACCTGGACCGTATTTAGAAAACAACCTGGACTGGACTGAGAAAAGACCGGACCGGACCAGGAAAAGAACTCAGACTGGACTGGGAAAAGGCCTGAACCGGACTGGTAAAAGAATCCAGACCATCTTTTACAACCCGTACCAGACTGGGAAAAGAACCTGGATCGGATTTAGAAAACAACCCGGACCGTATTGGGAAAAGAACCTGGACCGGATTTAGAAAATAACATGGACTGGACTAAGTAAAGAACCTGGATCGGATTTGGAAAACAACCTGGACTGGACTGGGTAAAAGAACCTGGACCAGATTTGGAAAATAACCTGGACTGGGAAAAGAACCCAGCCTGGAGCGGGAAACAAAGGTTTCTGGAGCTAAATCAGATTTATGGATCCACCTACATCCATGATGTTCACAGCTGACAGTTTAAAAGGAAAATGGAGAAAAAATGAAAATGTCCAGATGAGCAGTATTACTGAGAGTTGGAAGGTGTGAATATTTACCCAAATAATATATTTTATGGTTTTATTCATCTGCTAATCTGTATAAATCGGCTTGTTTTGATATTAAAAGAGAATGTTTTTTCTGTCAGGATTGATTTATAGCATCAAGAAAAGCAATAAAACATCTGAGGGAGTGAATATTTTCCACATCCTCTGACATCTTCACCCTCACACGGACACAGTTCCTGCTCACCGTTTGAAAACAGAGGCCGGGTAAGAATGTCATCCAACTAAAAGCTTTGAGTGTGGAGGAAGACAGAGTAAGTTCTTCGTGTCACAACCTGCTTCCTGCAGGGTCAGAGTTCAGGCCAGAAGAAGAAGAAGAAGTCCTTACCATGCCGGGGTTGGTGACGATCATGCCTTTGCACTCCTCTGCGTATTTCTGCCAGTCCAGCTGCTCCCACTGCAGCATGTCTGCGATCTCCTCCTCAGGAACCAGGGCCTTGCTGCTGCGCAGGAGGTACAGCAGCACCTGGTGCATCGACAGAACCTCCTTCCCGCCGTCTGCGATCACCCAGCAACAGAAAATCATATAAAACGTGAATATGATGCGTTATTTATACCCGAGTGACTTCTTCAAATCTAATGAAACTGGGGTCAAACGTTTCTGCAGCATAAATTTTCATTTGTGCTGCAATCGTTCTAAAGATATTAACAAAAGAGTTCCCAGGGGTCAGAGGTCAACCAGTCCCCCCACATTTACAAAATGAAATAATAAAATCAATGTCAATCAACTAATCGTTTAGGTTTCTGCTGCTTTTGTTTAAAGTTACTGAAAGTTTAAAGATAATGATAGCGGCACAAACAAAAATCTTTGCACCAGAAACGTAGCACAAATATTTGACACCAATTTTATTAAATGTGGGTAATGTTGGGAGGGCTGGTTGACCTTTTGACCTTTAAACTTTCATTAATATCAATTAGTTTGGTCTAACTAACCAAACCATTGGAGAAACCTGTTCCCCTCCTCACCTGTGGGGGCGCTGCACCAGGAACTACTGAAGGAAACTACATGAAAATCTCTGAAGACGTGAACTCGACTTCCTTCTTCACAAAATGTCGCAAAAATGGAGTCCCATCAGATTTTATCGAATTTCTCTTTGACTTCAGCTAAAAACCACAAACCATTTCTCTTGGTAGCTCTAGGCTTTTTTTTGGTGGCATTTACCCAGAATGCACCACTTCCTGCTGTTGGAGCAGCTTGACATTCAAACAGCGCCAGAGTTCACTTCAACCGAACAGAGACTTAGGTTTGTAGGCGGACCAGAGTTTATCTGAACAGGTTGTTACTTTGGAAGGGCTACCAAACCGAAATATGATCTAGAGACATGCATCTTTTAAATAACCGCCATTAGGCTTTGCCACCCTGAGATGGACCAAATCAATGGTCTGACCCGTGGACTAAACAGTCTATTTTTGGGCCCACAATGACAGAAGAAGAACATGCAAAATAATCCAAGCTGCTGGGATTCAAACCCAGAACTTTGTGTCTGAAAGGCAGCAGAGCTTCTGCATGTCATTTTAAAGCCAGACAACAGTTTGTTATTCATGAAACACAACAGAAACGAGAGCAGGTGCATTTCTTTTCACCTGGACTGTATAAAAAATGTGAAACCAGCCTGGTTCCTCCTCACAGATCACATCAAAAACATTAGATTATCTGAGCTGTGCTTTTGTAAAAGAGCAGGATAAGTGTCTGTCTGCTGCTTCTTCAAATTGGGAGAGCTGGGAGAGGAATTGTTTTCTGATGGCATGAAGGCAGGAGCCGCTGTGACAAATGCCGCTGCAGCAGCAATGCAACACCACCACCCGGTGGCTGGAAGGAGAACTGCAGCACAAACGGCAGCGGGAATCTGAGATGCTGCTTTTGTCTTTCAGTCATGTAAAGGTCTTAAAGAGTCCTACCCGGTAAGAATCTGACAAAACGAGGCATGAAATGGAAGCGCTGGCATCCAGAAGACTCAGAGTCGCAGTCAGGACCTGAAAACGAGAGAAAACAGGCTTAAAAGGTAAAAATAATCTGAGATTCCATGAATAAAATGAAATGACTAAATCTGAAGTGAGGTGACGCAATCTCAAATGTTTCATGAATCTGTGCAGCAAATGGTTTCTCACAAACATTTCAACTTCAAAGCCAAGGGATGAATTTTATCTTTGTTTTTCTTGCAACAAAAACAACATAATAATTAAGTTTTTCATTAATGCAATAGGTTCACTTTAATCTGCTTCACTTCACTTTAATGAACACATTGTAAAGCTTTGCTTTTTAAACTGACACTCAGGTTTGTTTTTACAACAATAGTCAAAATATCAAATCTGTTGAGGGTACTGAAAAAAATCAACAAATTTAAAAACCATCAAAGATCAGATGAGTTTCATTCTGGGATAAAGTTTTGGAAATCAAACTGGTGCCTGATAAAAACACAAATTAACTGGGATAAATCATTTTTTGGGTTATATTTCACAAGCTGATAAAATCAAGGGGACTGAAAATAAATGTCACAATAAAGGTATTTACTGTGTCTATTGTTAAACATACACTGCAAAAACACAATTTTGCCAAGTATTTTTGGACTAGTTTCTAGTGCAAATATCTTAGAACACTTGAAATAAGATAAACTAACTTACAAGTAACTTTTCAGCAACATATATAGTTAATAATTCCTTAATCCTGGTGAAAAAGTTCTAGTTCTACTAACAGATTATTTATTACAAGGCACTTTGCCATGTTATAAGTGAAATAATCTGAACCAGTGCTTTTTCCATCCAGATTAAGAAATTATTGACTTAAAACAAACACTTTTATGAAACTAGTTTCATAAAATTAATCATTTCTACTCCAGTACTTTTTCATCAACATTGACTGAAAACAAACTCCTGTATCCTGATGAAAAGTTACTTCTAAGTTTCAAGTGTACTAAGATATTTGGAAATACTTGGTAATATTTTGGGTTTTTGCAGTGAAGTACTTTATCTCAAGGAAAGTTTGTGTTTTTTTAGTTTATTTCAACTGAACACTGAAAAAACACAAAATGTTACGAAGTATTTGGTAATATTTGTAAGTGTAAAATATCCTAGTTCACTTGAAACAAGAAAAACAAGCACAGAAGTAACTTTTCAGCAAGATAATAGGATAATTGTTTTAAGGCAGTAACTCCTTAATATTGGTAAGAAGAACTAGTTCCATTTTTCTGATTATTTCAATTACAACATGGGAAAATTTAGATGTTATAAGTGAAACAATCTGCTAGTGGAACTAAGACTTTTTTAGCAATATTAAGGAATTATTTACCTTAAAGAAACTCCGATATCTTGCTGAAAATGTACTTGTTAGTGTTCCACTTCAAATGCACCAAGATATTTGCACTAGAAACCAGACTTTGTGTTTTTGCAGTGTAGAGGTGGAAGTATCATACTGTGGGAATGTTTTCCTTTCAGTACTTTTTCTTATTAAAGCCGATCGTTCCTGGTTTCGTACCGGTCAGGTTCCAGTCGTAAAGCTCCAGAATGTCCCGGAACAAGTAGGAGGCGAACAGCTCCAAACCTCGGACGCAGTAGTTCTGGAAACGAGGAGGAAAACCCAGAGAAATGTCATCAAACGTTCACTCTGACAGAACATCTGAAAGCTCATCTGACTGATCGATCCGATCAACTTTTGTAGGTCAAACCCGGAGGTTTCTCCTCCTCCTCCTCCTGGAACGGATTAGCCGCTGGACTCCGCCGTTTGAGATAAAAACAAAAAGAAGAAGAAGAAGGGGAAAAAGGAGCTGCGAGATAAAGTGGTGTCTTACTGACCTCCGGTGTCATCTCCTCTATGAAGTGAATGGTGTAATCTATGTTGAAGCGGATCACTCGGCACAATGGAATCTGTGATGATGAAAGGAGCAGAGGACAAGGAGAAGAAAAGGACACAGCGTCTCATTACCACGGCGATAGGCAGAGGTTACAGCTTTTCAAGGGAAACTCATTAAAACCTCCCTTTTTTTAAACTGGAAGCATGTATGGAAAACAGAAAAAATAAAGAAAATCACGCAGGCAGATGCACTGAAAAGGCCCGACTCGTGGAAATTAAGCACGTGAAATCTGGCTAAAAGGATAAGCCAGCTCTTCTGAGTTTAATCTCCCCAGTTACACGGTCTTTGTTGTCGGAGCGCAGGGGTTCGTTTTAAGAGATTAACCTGGGAGCAGCGCTCAGTCCTGCTCGTCCCAGCGGCTAACTAGCGGCGAGCTAATATCGCTGCGCTTTTAGGTTTCCTAATCCGCCTCCGCTCCGGCTTTTAACGAGGCCCGCTTAAATTATCGCCTCAGATCGGCCCGTGTCCTCCAGGGTCTTTCATGCTATTGATCACATTAGCCAAACACGTGAGCTACACTGCAAAAACACAAAATACGGCAGTATTTTGAGCTAAATTACTAGTGCAAATATGTTACTACACTTGAAATAGGACAAAACCAGCTTGCAAATAACTTTCCAGGAAATTATAGGAGCTTGTTTAAAGTCACTAATTTCTTAATATTAATGAAAATATACTAGAGCTGATTAATCAGATTAATCGTGATTAATCAAGTACTGAGATAATGAGTTATCTTAGTAATCGATTAATCGTTAACTGGAGAAAACAGATTCTAAAAAAGGCAAATTGAAAGAGCAACACACTGCAGTTATTAAGACAAAACTGTGCAAAATAAATATGCATTTTACATTTAAGACTCTGTAAATATGTTATAGCCTAAACTAAAACATATGTATGAACAAATATTTGTCAGTTTAGTCAACGATTAATTGTTAACTGGAGTAAATAGACACTAAAATGGTTGTTTGCTGAATAAAAAACATATTAAGAGAAGTAAATAAGTCAAACTGTACAAAAATCATCTTGCATGGCATTTAAGATAAAAAAGCAACCTCTGCCTGTAAATTTTTTTTAAGCTAAACTCCTCAGGTTGTATAATTTTAGCTTTAGATTTAATAAAAAAATGCAACATCACTGCATTTTAGGCATTAAAATGTTTCCATTTTACTTTTTTTTTTAACTAACCAAATCATTTGAATCTTTTAATGTATTTTTAAAATTGTATAAAAATCTGTCAAATTTGCCTTAATCGTTTTTAATGCGATTAATCGTTTAATCGTCAGAAGAATCAATTTGTCAATTACTAAAACAATTGGTTCATTAATAATTAGTTGCATCCCTGAAAAGTAATAGTTCAACTGACTGTTATTCACTTAAAACATGGGAAAGATGTTTTATAATAAGTGAAAAAAATCCACCTGTGGATCTGGAACTTTTTAATCAAAATTAAGGAATTATTTACTCAAAACAAGTTTCTAGATCTTGGTGAAAAGTTACTTTTATCTTGTTTTAGGTCCTACAATATTTGCACTAGAAACTAGAGAGAAATACTTGCAGTTTAGTGAAATAAGACACGATGTAGATCTGTGGCCATAAATCAGAGTTTAAGTTTTCTAGAAAGAGACGGAAACCAGGCTGAGCTCAAACGGCTGCGGATCGAGTCGTTCCTCCTTAACGTCCGACAGCCACTGACGGGCCTTCAAACGGCGCGGCGGCGACTCGGTGGCAAGGTCAGCCCGGCTACAAAGGAGCCGACCCGCAGCCAGAAGCTGATTTCTGAAGTTATGTTTGAGGAAACCGGAGCTGAAAGCCGAGGAAGGCTTCGCTCAGCACGTTAACTGGAGGAGGGTCAAAGGAGCGCCGACGGCGGGAGGCGAAGAGCAAAACTCTGGTTTATTCCTCAAGATTAAAATGGTAGTTTGAGCTAATAGCAAATATCGACTGTGTTTGGAACATCTGGAGAAACAGATGCACCTCTTGGCCTTTCATCCACACAAATGTTTTCATTAAAAATGATTATTTGTTTTACAAAAACTCAGATCACAGTTTAGATTTAAGAAAACTCTATATTTGTGTTTGCATGAGTTTACAGGTAAACATTTGGAGTAAACATGGGAAATATGAAATAATATTTCGTGGTATTATTGTGATAATAAAAAAGATTTAAATTAGTTATAACTTCATTTTTCTATGTATGGCTGTGACTGCATGTCTCATAACGCTACAAACAGCAAACACTGGAAAAATATTTCTATTTAAAATAAGATTTTTAAGGATGCAACATATAATGATAACTGCATTTAATCACATTTTCAAATTTATTTATGTTTATTTATGGTGTTGCGGAACAAACAGTGATATAAAAAACATTTCCAATAATACTGTTGGTTTTATTTTACACCAATAATTAAATGATAATAAATTAATTACTAATAAAGCAGGAAAATGTTTTTTATAAGTTAAATAATCTACTAGGAATTAAAACAAGCTCCTTATTAATGGTGAAAAGTTAGTTTGTTCTTAATTTAGGTGAACTAAGATTTTTTTCGCTAGAAAAAATACTTGGTAAGATTTTGTATTTTGCAGTGTTGAAACCCTGCAAAACCACAAACTTACAAATTATAATGAAGTTAATTCATAAAAGCTGGAGAAATTGGAAGTTATACAGTTTTAAACTATCAACTCCTTCTGATTACAACCAGAAAACTAATGCAAAAAACAAAAACCCCATAAAATCTGGTCAGTAAACATGTCTGACCGACGTGTTAATCGATTAATCGTTTCCTCAGACTCACGTTGGTGAGAGGAGTGTGGGAGAACAGAGAGAATCCTTCGAACAGATACTCATGGTCATCGTACTCGATCACTGTCGGCCGGTCGGTCTGGAAAACAAGGGAATCAAAACGGAGGAGTCAAACATCTGAGCTGCTGTGACAGAGGAATGACGTCACTGATGACATCATACCAGGAAGTTGGTGGGGGGAGACACCGTGATCCTGTAGTGGAACAGCTTCCCGGCGTTGTTGTTCATGGGACGGCACTGCTTCACAGGCTGGCAGCAAAACAAAGATTACAACCAGGACATAAATACTTTTCAGAAAAAAATGCTATTTCAGTAAAGTGTATAGTCCAGTTAACAATTAATCGATTACTCTACGAGTTTATAATTATTTGAAGAATCGATTAATCGGTAAATACGTATATTTACACACAGTTTTTAATGTATCTTAAATGTAAATATATATATTTGTTTTGTACAGTTTTGGCTGAATTACTGCTCTGAAAATGTTTTTTGTGTTTTCTTTTAGTAAATGTATTTTTAATATTCCAGTTACTATTTGAGTTTATAATTAGTTGAAGAATCGATTAATCGTTTCAGTGAATTGTACAGGATGTGTCTCAATGAAACTGAATTAAGTTCCCAAATGATTGATGATTTCGCTGCATTAGAAAAACCTGGCAAAGAACTGAATTGAAATTCTCATGTCAAGTAGAAAATCTTAGTTTTAGCTAAAACGTTTACAGAGTGAAGGTCTGTTTTTAATGCAAAGTGTATATTTCGTACAGTTTTGGTCTCATTTCTGATCTGAATGTGTTGTTTTTCAGCAAATTGCCTTTTTTGAGTCTCTTTACTCCGGTCAATGACTAATCGATAGATAGTTGACAATTATTTGAATAATCGATTAATCGTTTCAGTCTGCCAAAAGGTTTCCTTATTTTTTTAATCAAGCTTGCTTATTTTTCACCTGAATTCTTTAGGATATATGAAAAAAAAAAACTGGAATACGTTTAAAAGCAATTGATGATAAAAACTTTGCATTTTCACTGCAGAGAACCAACATTTTATATCCGTGTGGATTGAAAATCTCATGTCAAGTAGCAAATATGCAACAAATCTTGTCAAGACAAATTGACCAAACTCCAAAGTACCTCCTGCAAGTTGGAGGATTTATTAATCAATGCTTGATTTTGATCAATTCATGCTGCATGAAGGTCTGATATCAAGGCTAAAATGTGCTTTATTCTTCCACTGAAAGAGGCTAACAGAAGCTAAAGCTTCTCATGAAAACATAATCAGTGAGTCACAAGGACCCGAGTCTATTTTTTAATCTTCTTATACAGGCGATGGAGTCACATTTATTGTAGTCGGTGAGAGAATGGCCTTTGTGTGGGAATGAGTGAGATGCTGCCCTTGGCCGTGCTGTGGCGCAGCGTCAAGGTCACGATGGGTGATTTATTCACAGCGTGCCCCACCTCCTCTCCGGGGTAGATGCTGTGGCGGATCCCCGTTCGTCTGGCCTTGGCGCTGCACTTGCACAGGGGGCCATCATTCATCTGGACAGAGAGAGAGAGGAGGAGAGCGATCCATGATGGCGCCAGGTAGAACCGGAGGAACCGCTGCAGGCTGCCGACCTTTAGCTCCCAGGTTTTCACAGGTTCAGGAACAAATCAAGATGGCGTCACAGAAACACGGCGGGAACGGACCGTTAATCTGCTGGGATTTACTCCCACTGGAAGATTACGGTCCGAGGGGAGGAGCGGAAAAGATCCGGAAGGAATCTGGATCTTCACATCTATACATCTACATATTCTAGATGTAGATTTAGAGATTTATAGATCAATGGCAAATATTTCAGAAGCGGTGAAACTTTCAATATGGAGAATTAGTAATAAAAGACAAGTTAAAGAACGAAGGAAGGAAAGGAGAGAGAAAGAAGAAATGGAGAAAGGAAAAAAGGAAGAGAAGGAGGAAAAATGGAAGAAAAAAGAAAGAAAGGAGAATAGAGGAGAAACAAAAAGCAAGGAAAGGGAAAACAAAGGAAGAAAAGAAAAAAGGAAAGGAAAAAGTAAGAGAAAGAAAATAAGGAAAAAATAAAGGCGGAATAATGGAAGTAAGGATGGAAGGAGAAAAAGGAAAAGAAAGAAAGGAATAAAGTAAAAGAAAAAAAGAAGGAAAGAAAGAAAAGAGAAAGAAAAGCAAAACATGTAAGAAGGAAGGAAAGAAATGAAGAAAGGAACTTCCTGTGTTGTTTTTCCACCAGTACCCTCCCCAGCCTCACTGGTCTGAACTGGGAGCCAACTGGTTTCGCCTCACCTGGCCCGGGTCGTTGTACCACAGCTCCTCATGCAGACGGTCCGGATGCGCCTTCTTCCTCTTGATCTCAGCAATGACGTCGAAAACCTCAGAGTCGGAGCTGCTGGAGCAGCTGCTGCCGTCGCCGTCCGACTCGCAGTCCGACTCGCTGCTGCTGTCGTCTGCAGCGAAAAGGCAAAGGTGAAGCTGTGCCGAAAGGTCACTGAAAGGTCACCGACATCAGAGGAGTCACCATGTAAACACTCCTCTGTAAAGGAACCAGAAGGTTTAGTTTCCACTGCGAGGCCGGCCCTCATTTCCATCTGACTCTTCATTAACAGAAAGAAACTGGCATCAAAGTAATTATTATAAAGATGGTTCAAGGAAGGAAGAATTTATGGATTCATGCAAGGTTAAAAGAGGGAAAGAAAGAATAGAGGAAGGAGGGGAGAAAGGAAGAAATGAATAGCAGAAGAATTATGAAATTCAAGAACTAAGGAGCAAAGCAAAGAAGGATGCATGAACTGATAAAGGAAGGGTGGAAGGAAGGAGGAATGGATAAAGATGAGAGAAGGAAAGAAAGAAAGAAAGAAAGAAAGAAAGAAAGAAAGAAAGAAAGAAAGAAAGAAAGAAAGGAAGGAAGGAAGGAAGGAAGGAAGGAAGGAAGGAAGGAAGGAAGGAAGGAAGGAAGGAAGGAAGGAAGGAAGGAAGGAAGGAAGGAAGGAAGGAAGGAAGGAAGGAAGGAAGGAAGGATGATAAAGATGCCAAACTTTAGTTGTGTTTATGCAGGAAATTTGGCAAGATTATGCTTTTTAAGATAAATTTTATATATTTTCTGTAAACTGTACATATTTTTATAAACATTTTCAATGACAGGCATGGAAAATATTTTTAACATAAATAGAAATTTTAATTCATTGTCTTGAAATCACTGCAGAAGATGTAGAAGTAGAAAAATAAAAGTAGAAGCAGCAGCCAAAGAAGTGAGAGAAAAAGTAGAAGCAGCAGCAGAATGCAAAGTAAAAGAAAAATACAAAAAGGGGATGACATTAAATTAGGAGAAGATGTGAAAGTGACAAAAATAGAAGTAGAAAATGACGCAGAAGTCAGAGAAAAAATAGAAAAGTATTAACAGAAGAAGTGGAAGTAACATAAGTAACAGAAGGTGCATCAGTCATGGACACATATATTCATTAATCTGGTCCAACGTCAGGAGTCTCATGTTTTTATGCGAACATCAACCTGCTGAGGGACAAGCAGACAGAAACTAGCCTGGAGCTACAATCTGGCATATTTATGATTAATATGCACTATCAATGTTTTACATGAATAAATCTGAATCAGAATATCCCCACGGTGATTTTTAAATGAGGTGTTTTAGTTTCCAAAAAGATAACAGGAAGTTGGACATTAACTGGCATTTTCATCACTTTTAAAGTTTCACACAACAGCAGTTTTTTATTATTATTATTTTATTTAGCAGAAGCATGTTGAGCTCATGATCTGATGAAGATCATCTATTAAAAAAACCTTTCCTTTAGTTCGCTTTAAGGCTCACTGTTTTCTCCACATACACGTCTAAACCCAGGATTAAATCTTCATACAATCTAAAAGTTACAAATAAACACACCTAATCTGTAATTTTATTGTATTATATTTCAGATTCTTGTGTTTAAAACTGGGATTAAAGCGTCTATTAAAGGCGTCAGATAACTTAAAGTTAGTGATTTAATGTAACTTTCAGCTTTTCATCCATATAAAGTGTATAAAGAAGAAACTGCAGCAGAGCCGGTGAAGCTTCACACCTGGATCCTCGTCCAGTTTGGTTTTAGGCGGCTCCCATTTGGGCCGAGCGCCTTTGGCTCGTTCCTGCCGCTTTACCAGTTCGTCCTCGAAGCGTTCGTAAAGGTCGCGCAGTTTGCTGGTTCCCACGACCGTGGAGTCGCCCTGAAACAGAGAAAGGAAACGGATTTCTGTGTGCCGAGATCACAAGCTTGGAAACATGGAGTGTAAATTCTTGGGGAAAATTTTTTTAAAGCAAATTCACAAATATGCCGGAATACGGCTGAAATGCCGCTCACTAAGGAAGAAGCTGTTAATCTAAAAGAAACATAAAAACACAGGTTACAGTTTGCAAATGTATTTGGGCATAAAGGTTTTTTTCCTGTGGCGTCTGACTGTAAAGATCGTTGTTGGATTTGGAAGGAAAAGGAAAAAGTTTGAAAACATCATCCAACCGACATGCTAACAGTTTCTAACGTCAAAGCAGCGGCTAAAGGGGACTGAAGTGAATTTAATGCGATTTCTGCCTCCAACTCCTGCAGAGAAATTATTATTACACACAAAGAACATTTTAATGCAACTTTCTGTGACATTTACAGGAATGTCAGAGTGTGAAATGACGGGGTTGGCTGTCTGAGTTGCTTAATGTGATCACTTCACTAGATATCAGGTTTCTAGAGGCTGAAAGTCGCTCTGTGGGCCGATCAGATGACAACCATCATCAAGACAAACTGAGTGCTTTAAAATGCGACAAACACTCTCCTGAAATCTCATTTTGAAAACTGTGAAAACTTAATTTTGTCCCGGAACGAGAAGCGCATTAAATTATCGAGCTTTCATTCCCATAAAGCGGCTCCATTTAACCTTCGATCTGAGCGCCAAAGTCAGTCTGCGCCCTCCGTTTGTTCACTCAGTGATAACATCCTCACTGTCCCGGCAGAAGAAGCACAGACAGTCGTGATAAATCAGTTTACTCCGACATTTACAGTCACTGTGGCGTTCCTGGAAGAGCAGCCGGCGTTCCTGCTGCAGCTTTCACAGACTCCTGGAAAAGGTCAGAGCGTTGGAGAAAAACACGGAGCTGGGATCAGGACGCGATCTGAGGCGTCGTCTGATGATCTACAGCAGGGCGGCAAAATCACTTTCAAGACCGAGAACGCTCCAGAATGTATTAACAGAATCCATTAAAAAACAGCTAAAATATTAATAAATAGCTGTACATGTAATCAATAAGTTCTTAAAATTAAGTAATATCAAACATCTTTTCACACTGATTGTTTTTGTGATTTTTTTTCAAAATTACAAATTTAGAAATATTTGCAAGACATTTTTGTAATATTTTTGCTTATACATGGCAAAAACATATGACTTTTTGTCACTCAATGACAATAACCTGACTACCCAAAGTTTTTGACCATTTTTGCACAAAATTTGCAATAAACTCAAAATTATGCTTCCACGTTTTTCCACAATGATGCATAATTCTGACTTTGTTACACATTTTTATAAAAATGGTGAAGATTTTTGGGTTTAAATGATGCCAACTACCACCTGTAGGTGGCAGTGTTTCTTACTTCTACTTAGCTTCTGCTTCAGCTTTACTTGATGTCAAGTTATTGTCCTTTATTGATGTGGAGAATAACAGAAAGTCTCATTTGACATCATTTAAGTGCAAATATTCCAAAATGTCTTGTAAATATTTCTAAAAGTGTGATTTTAATTGCAAAAAAGATTTTTTTAAAAATCAAAAACAATCATGAGATCCTAGAGGAATTAATCAGGGTAACAAAGTTCTGGATTCCCTGGCAGATTATCTCACTTATAAAAAGAGAAACATGTTTTATTGTTGAGAAATAATCTGCCAGCAGAACAAGTATTTTTAAAATCAATATTAAGGACTTATTTACATAAAACAAGCTCATATATCTTCCTGAAAAGTTACTTGTAAGTTAGTTTTGTCTTATTTCAAGTGTAATAAGATGTTTGAATCAGAAACTAGACAAATAAATTATGTTTTTGCAGTGTGGAAATTTAAATTTATCGTTCGATTGATTCAGTGCAAACTCTGAAAAAAGAAACTGGAGGGACTGATGTAGTTTGGCAGAGAACAGATGAAAATCACTTTGATTTGATTGATAAAATAACATTTAAGCACACAACTGTTCTGGGTTCACCTGGAAGGCCACATAAAGAGCTACAGCGGGCCGGGTTAGGCCCGCGAACCAGTGTGCTGGTTGAACGTACCACTTGGTCCATGGGATCATTGGAGTAGTAGCTCTCGGCGTGAGTGCAGCGGATCCAGGCGGGTTTCAGCAGCTCTTCCTCCTCCTTCTCCTCGTCGTTCTTCTCCTTCTCTCTGTCCCGCTGTCGCTCGCGCTCGTCGAACGCCTCATCGGCGTCCCGGCTGCGGAGCGACGAGTAGCTGCGCTCCCGGCTCGGCCCCGAGGAGCTGTCCGACCTCCGCTCCTTCTCCTCCTCCCAGCGCCCTCGCTTCCTGTCTCGGCTCGTTGAGCGACTACACAAAACAAAAATAAAAACACACTTTCAGGTTTTCTAAAAGTGGCTCACATATTTTCTAACTCTGGTTGCTCATTTCAGGTTTGGTCTTTTGACCTAAATATAAGAAACACTGAAAACGATAATTTTACTGGTAAGAATTTGTCATGAAAAATATACTTTCATGATCAAATTTAGATTTTTCCCTTTAAATTAAAGTTTGAACTTTCAGAGGCTGTACTTTTATCATAGCCTTATCATTTTATTAGTTGAACATTGTCTCAAAATGACATTATCATAATTTATCATCAGCTCTAAAATGACATTCTGCTGCCTCCCTGTGTGAACCTGACAGTCGTACCTCCGAGGTCTCTTCCTGTACCGATCGGGTGACTGGGATCGGCGAACATCTCGGTGGCGGTACCGCTCCCTGAGATGAAGCAGACAGGAGTGAGATCCTTATTACTGAATAGTTTTTATTGATTAATAAATATTAGTTTTTTGTTGTTTTTTTTTACAGAATTTGAGCCAGATAGAGTGCCACATAAAAAGTAGAGGTGTGCCAGTTTTGGCCCCCTGGCCATCAGTTTGACCCCTACCTGCTCCTCTCCCGGCTCCGGTGTCGTGGCGGACTCCTCCCTCTGTCGTAGTCAGCTTTGTAGCGCCCCCCCTCCGCCCTCCCACGCCGGTCCGGACTCCTCCCGCGCTCCTTCCTCTCTCCGCTGAACTCCATTTTGTGCCGCTCGCCGTAGCCGTAGCTCTTCTGCCTGTGGTCGTCATGGCGATACCCTCTTTCCGGCGACCTCCGGCTGTCGGCAGACTTCTCGTATGGGTACGGCCCCCCATGTCGCACGCCATGGTCCGGCTGGAAGGGGCCGGCAGTCTGGGTATAGCCGGGGTTGAAGGGCGGAGGAGGGAAAGGAGGGTAGTTCATGTGGTACGGGGGGTGGTAGCTCATGGGCGGAGGCATGGCTGGGTGAGGCAGTGGGGGCGGAGGCATCATATAGGGGGGGTAGGAGGTCTGAGCAGACACCTGGGAGCCGGAAGACGGACCCCCTGCTGAGCTGGGCAAAGGGGGAGGTGGGAAATTAGGAGGAGGTTTGGGGAAAGGCGGGCGCAGCGGGCACTGACTCAGAGCGCCGGGGTTCTGCTGCGACGGAGCTGGGGGAGGGTACTGCATGAAGTCAGGGTGGGGGGGCATGTAGCCGGCGCTGCCATGGTAACCCGAACCCGGCGGAGTCTGTGGGTCGTAATGGTACGGCGGAGCAGGAGGCTGTGCAGCAGGAGGGTTCAGGTAGTTCTGGCCGGGGGCCATCTGTCCCCTCGGACCCCCACGGTCCGACTGGAAGGACATGACTGGGGACAAAAACAAAATGTTTTTATCTGCAGCTTTAGTCACTTATTACTGTATTTACAAATCTACATCTATTATATTAATAATCGATTAATCAGATAAAGAAATTTACACATTCTACAGATTTTTCAATGCAAAACGAAAAATTTTAATGTCTTTGCTTAAATAAGAAAATTTATATTTTCTTGCCTAAAGTGCATTAACATGGCCTTCCTTTTTGTGAAGTTGAACTGTCACTTAAAAAGTTTTGGCTAAAGCGTAAATGTGTTTTTATCTTAAATTCAAAATGTATATATATTATATGCACTTTTGGCTTAGCAAGTTGCCTTTTTTATGTCTTATACTCTAGTTAATGATTAATCAATTATTTTAATAGAAAACATAGAGACTTTTTTAATATAACATGTGGTTACACCAGTAGCCTTAACTGGAAGGGGGATTTACTCCCATTTCTGCTCAGGGACTTAATAAATCTTGGACCGGCCCTGCTCTCTGTCCAGTTTTAGACCAATATGGAAATATTCTCCAGAAAAACATAGTTTATTTTATTTATTCTTCTACACAGCTGGTTTAAAACAGACATTTGTTGATATTGCAATTTAGGTAGGCTGATTTTTATCCATTTGTGTGAATTAAATGATATTTTAAATATTTTCACTCAAACTGAGACCAGAATTAACCTGGACAAGAATTAAAACAATAGTTAAAAACACATAATAGTCAATTTAACTGTAGGATGAATTAAAGTATTTCATACAATGTTTAAATCTGACCAGTAAGAGAAAACAGTCGACGTTTGCTTAAAAATTTCAAAGAAAGGCCACATACTGTATGTAAATAACAAACATGTAGTAAATTACGGAGTTTTATCGGCAAAATTAGCGCTAAAAGCAGTAGCTAAGGTAAACTCGTGTTAGCCAGGTAGCTAGCACGTAATTTCAGGACAAACACCTTAGAAATTACCTGAAACAGACGGAATTGGTGTCGCTTCGAGCGTTTACGATTACAACGACGTCAACTGCATTAAAAAAGTGAATTAAACATTTGCTGTAACAACGAGAAGATGCGATGTCCGCTGGATAACGGGTAGAAAACAGCGAGTCCGTGTTTCTACTCGGAATCTACAACGCTGGAACACCAACGACCAATCAAATTCAACGACGCGAACGATGACGAATCAGAAGTTCGTCGCCGATGTATGACAAGGTGCACGTCGCTCTGAGACGTCAATAACTCCGCCATATTGGAAGGGGAAAACGTCCTGTTAGGACAGCCTGAAATGGGGCCGATCTTGTGTGAAATTCTGTTCTGTTTTATTTCTTTCATCGTGGAAAACAAATCCTGTATATTTGTTAACATTTGCTCTCTTTTTATTTGCCAACGTTAGAGAGCAGATTGGAACTATACATTTCAGCTGTCCGAAATAATCTGATTCCCACTTGAAATATTTGGCAAATAAAGAGCAAATGTTTCCAAATTTACAGTATTTTTTGTCCATAAAAATCAGTTTGTCAGAATGAAGCTAATTTAATCCGATTGTATTATACAAAACTAAATTAAGTTAAACGTATGAATTAAAATTACAGACTAAATTTGTGTGTTTTATTTTGGTGAATGTAAACCTATGGTTTCAACCACATAATGGCAGCAAATCTGTTTTTTGTTTAAATGTTGTAATCTATACAGCATATAACCTGATACTTTTTAACATATTTCATTTATACATGCTTGCACTTCTACCATTAATACTCTAGAGGGCAGCAGAGGATTGCATTTCTATTTCTCTTCTTTCTTTTTCCCCCCTTTATAAAGTTGAACCTGTCTTGGGTAACATTACTATGGAAACCCTGTTTTCTGACCAAAAGGGACATCAGTGACGAGCAAGAATACAAACTAACACAAAATATTCTGCCTTACGGCTAAACTTCAGAGTTCATGCAGCAACTTGGGAACAGGTTCACCCTTGTCAGTGTAATCTCTATTATCTTGCACTTTAGCTCCAAACTAATCTCATCTCGTCTCTTGAGGTGTTTGTATGCAGAGTCTCGTTGTCCAGCTCCAGTTTTTTTATGTGAAGTTATCCAGAACCTGTGATTGGTGGATGAGTCTAAAAGGTTAAGGAGTCAGAGCCCACACAGTTTGCTGGGGGGAAGCATTCTTCCCAAATTACTAATCGTCCATCAAAGGGAATTGAAATGCAAAAACATTTTGTGATAGGCTGAGAGTTAGTTTCAGTATGAGGAAGCTCAAACATTGGAGAACTCTGCCCACGTGTTGCTTCTTCTCTTTCCAAACACAAACTTCAGGAATAAATTAAACTTTTCAAGCTGAAAACAGACGTTGTCAACAGTATTGGATGAATAATTTCTTTTTAAAAAAATTCTCACCAAGTAGTTTTCTGGCATTTAGCAAACAGAAATAATTTTGGTAATTCTAACTAAACTAAAACAAAAAAAGTTTGATTTTATTCAACTTCAGACTGAGAAAAAAATCAGTTTCTTTTCATTCAGTGTGTGTAAACAGCTGTTTAAGTCAAGTTAACTGACTTTCTATTTCTACCAACATCTTTAATTTTGAAGAAAGGTTCTGAATTGTGCAGCACATGCCTCGCCTCCTTTCCCCCTTTAGATGAACTGCTGGAGGATTTCAATCACAAACTCCGAGGAAGAAAATTGTCCTTCAACAAATTTTTCATAAACCTTTACTTTTTTTTATATCCTTAAATATTCAGGAGGGCTTTACTGTGCTGTGTGCTTATTCATATCATTCACAGCCTCAACATTCAGAAAAAGTGTATCACATTTAAATAAGAACTGTATGAATAGTTTAGAAAGTAGTTGAAATAATTATGTAAAGTATTTTGCAGTAATATGTTCCCATGAAGCCTTTGTTCGTTGTCCCCCTGCAGCGCCGCGCCTCAGGCCGTTTCCATTCCCATGTGGACCTGTCAGGTATTCATGTTCCACTAAAATGTTTATGCATAAATGCAAAAATCACATATTTAAATCTATGCTGTGAAAAAGATCCACGGATTTGGACCAGATGTGTTAGTTTTCCTGCGACAGGCAGCAGGATCCCATTACAATTCACTTCCAGTCACTTCAAACAGCATCAATATTCTGAGCTTCTGCTGTTTTTGTCCTTCCAGCCTCAGAAAACGAAGGTGGTTTTCTGTCCGACACGCTGCCTCATGTTTTTATAAACACTCCATTTAAACCCTATCATGAGATGTGATGCCTGACAAAGTGTCTGTCAAAGCTCGATCTTAACGATCTATTTATGACGGAGTATTACGATAAATCAGAGAATTCAGAGAAATCACGTATGACAGAATAGTCGTATGAGAATCAAGTCACAATAATATGAGAATAAAGTGATAATATTACAAATTTATTCTCAAAATATCAGTGATATTGTTCGAGAAATATTATTGGATTATTTACAATAATGAAGTGATAATATTACGATTTCATTGTTGCAATATTATAACTATGTGCTCGTATTATTTCAACTTTATTCTTGTAATTTTGTGACTTTATTCTCTGAATTTCTGCTTTATTTTTATATTATTTTATCTTTATTATCAGAATATTATGACTAAAGTTTTTCATGACTTTGTTCTTGTATTATTTAGACTTTGTTCTCAGAATACAAATTTATTATCATATTAATTTCATAACATTATGACTTTATTCTTTGAATTGTATGATTTTATTCTTTTATTATTACAACTTTATTCTCATAATATTGTGGAGTTATTATGGTAATATTATAACTATTTTCATATTATTACAACTGTTATTTTAATATTATGACTATTTTGTGACATTATGACTTTATTCTTTGAATTTTTAATTATTCTTGTATTATTACAACCTTATTTTTATGCAACTCTATTCTAATAATATGACTTCATTAAGACTTAATTCTCTTATTTTGAGGTTATTCTCATAAGAGTTTTATTATCGTAATATTATGACTTTATTCTTGTAATTTTATTCTTTATTTTTATATTTTCTTAGTATTTCCTTTATAAAACATCAAAACAGGACAGGAGCTCGTTATACTGACTCAGCTTCCTTCATAATTCAGCTCTGAGAAGAATCTTCCTGATGCTAGGAGACAAAAACTCGTTCAAGCCTTTTGACAAAGTTCTGGTTCTGTGCTACAGAACTCATGAAAGCCAGATCTGAGCTCCCTGCATCTCTTTGTAATGTGCCGAAGCCTTCAGGGCAACAAAAGGAGGAAAGAAATGTGTGAGGTGTGAAAGAGACGGAGGAATGTGTGGGAACGCAGCGGACAGGCTGGACCCAAACACGCAGTGATGCATGGAGGACTGCAGCTCTGCCAAGCTGCTGTTTGGGTAGATAAACAAACCGGGAGCACCAGCTACACTTTTCTTTTTAAGCATCAGGACTGCTTTGAATTATGATGAAAAAAATTTAACATCTCCACAATGTATCACATCTTCTTTTCAGAACCTTAAATGAACAGAACCAGCATTCAGTGTGAGGAACCAACTTACCTTTTCTGATTTTAAAAAGATGCTTCAGTTACTCAGTGATAAGAAATGTTAAAGCAGATTTATTATACTAAATTCAACATTTTTTATGTTTTTGTTCTTCCATTTGAGTGTTTTCTGCTTTTAAAACCAGTCCAGCACTTTAAAAAAAAACAAACTCCCAGCTGTTTTTTGGAAATAACTTCATGTTTTTTGGTGTCTGGAAAATGATCCGTTTCACAAAACCTCTCTGTTGTCAAGTCAATTTCTAAAGGCATTGCACCATTACCTAGCAACGCAAGCAGAGTTCCAGATGTTACCTAGCAACCCATGCAGAGTCCCAACACATTTGGTCAGCTGGTTTTACCTCTCTATCTGCTGTACAATGGCTGCTGGAAATTCAAGTGTTTAGTTGTTGACTTACTGTCCAGAAACCACTTGCTGTATTCTTGTTGGTTACGCAGGAGGATCCACTCCAGCTTTTCAAACATGTATGCTTGTATAATTGTGCATCTGTTTGCAGCCATTTTCGCATGGAACTTTAAACATTGAGTTAGAAGCAGCTAATTTGGTTTTACAGTGACAGAGGCCATAAAACAACTAATTCTGACTAACGCCTCATTATTACAATGTGCCAAAACATGTTTTGTTTAGACCATAGACTTTTTCTCACCTGTTCAAGGAAGCACGATAGGTTACCTTTAAACACGTTGCCAACTTACCATCCAGAAACCACTTACTGCATTCTTTTTGGTTGTGCAGGAGGCTCCACTTTTGCTTTTCAAAGATGTATAATTGTGCACCAGAAAATGAAATGAAGAATGAAATAAAATGTATGGATGTTGTTATATAATTCAGAAACATGAAATGTCACAACTCATGAATGCACATTAAGGATGTGCTGTAATTGTTAATATGTTGGGAAAATGTTTTAGTGCAGAAAGCAAGAAAAAAAAAAACATCTTTAATGGACTTACGTTTCCTCCAGAGCTGCTTTTCTGCATGAATGAGCTCCTTCTGACGCCCACTGTACATACATGGAGACACATAATTACCCCAAGTGACACAAAGAGCAGAAAACACATTTTCCACTTGAGACAGAAGATGGTGCGTTGCGTCGAGGTGCAGAGAAGAGAAAATAAATTTCAGTGGAAAAACAACGGTCAGCGAGTGTATTCTGATGTTCCCAGCCTAAGTGCCGAGGCGCTCGTTGCTGCTGTGATTATGAGTAATTCCTCAAAACGTTCAGGCAGATGAGGAAGCTGCACATGGATGTGGACAGGTGGTGTTCATGTAAGACTTCAGGTTCTGTGAATTGAGTCTAAATCAGAAAATGTGCAAAATTCAGCTACATGTTGGAGACTTTAAAGAGAAGAAAGTTTATTTAAATACATTTTAAGTTGACCAATGTGAGATAAAAAGCATTAAACAGAGGTATAGAGTAAAAGAAATTAAAATTTGTTTCAAAGAATAAATCACTTCCTGTGGGGGCGCTGCAACAAAAACCGCTGGAGGAAATGACATGAAAACCTCTGAAGAAGACGACGAGCACATTTTCCTTCTTCCTGAAATGTCAACAAAAATGGAGTAGCGTCAGTTTTTAGCCGTTTCTCTTTTGTCTAGAAAAAAACGAGTCATTTCTCCTGCTAGCACTAGGCCAGTGGTTCTTAACCTGGGTTCGATCGAACCCCTGGGGTTCGGTGAGTCGGTCTCAGGGGTTCGGCGGAGCCTCTGCCGCGGAGGTAAAGACACACTTGTGTAAAGTCAGAGCTGTGGAGGAGCCCTGATTGAAGGAGTTCCACTCAGCATGGATTTGAGTTTGTGTCTTTCAGCAAAACTCACCGTTTTTACCAAATTCTATAGTCTAAATCTGCTCCTTAGTCGCATCTTTTCGGGGTTGCTACTGCCTCTAGTGGCGTGGGGGTGGTAACACAGCTAATATAATTACATTACTAAATCAGAATACCGCAAAGTATTTTGTGTGTCGGCAGGGGGATAAATAAGAAGGGTTCGGTGAATGCGCATATGAAACTGGGGGGTTCGGTACCTCAAAAAAGGTAAAGAACCACTGCACTAGGCTAACATGTTTGCTTTGGTTGTATTTACCCAGAATGCCCTGCGCTGTAGTCCACTTCCTGTTTTTGGAGCGGCGTCTGGTCTGCTTGGCGTTCATATTTGGACTCCAACTGCATTCATGGCTCCTATGTGTTTCCTGACTGGTTGCTGCGCTTCAAGGATTTTCTCCTAGCCTCTTTAGCTTCGCTTAAACAGCAGAAGGTTAAAATATTCTCAATAAAATATCTATAAAATCCCATTGGTTTAATTAAAAGAATGGCTTAAATTTGTCAAAACACACCACTTTTTAAAACTAAGTAGATTTTTCCCCAGTGTTTTTGTTAGAGCAAGTGTAAATGCAGATTAGCAGGTGGAATTCAAGCTTATTTACACGTGCATGTTTTGAGCAGCCATTTAGGTTCAAATAAACTTAATCTGACTTGGTAATTAGCATCTGCTTTTTTAACAAGAATTCAGTTATCAGGCATCAGACTCACCTGATTAATTATTTTATAAATGCACTAAAAAACATGATCATTCTAATTGTCAGATTTCCTCCAGGAGGATTTTAAATGATTTTGTTCACACAGACTGAGCTGGAAGTTGGAACTGCAGCGGTTAATGTGTGAATCTGTGAGAGGAAAGGAAATGCTCCTTTTGTTTCCTCCTGTAATTAAAGAGCCACTGCGGATATAAATGTGAAGGTTTGGCAGCAAAATCCAGAGTGAAACGTTTTAGAAAAGCCATGTTGGTGTCTTTTGCAGGTTGAAACCTTCATGCAGATGCAACACAAAGTCAGCAGTGAAAGTGGCTTATTTACAAAGTGAAAAGGTAACTTCTGGGGGAAGTAAGGATTTAAGGTCTTGAAGTGTAGAGATGTGAATGTTTCGTGATTCGATTCCAAATTTTAGGGTCATGATTCAATTCTGAAACAATTTTTAATTCAAGAACTAATTTTTCTATTCAAATGGTTTTGAAATTCTAGTTTAAAATTTGAGAAGAAGAAAAGAAAGTAGAATCAGTTTAGATGTAAACAAAAATAGGTTTGTGATTATCATTCTGTAAATGGCTCTTAAAACTATCAAAAGTATAGTTTTACAAAAATTTTAGTCTAACATAATGAATCGACCTTTGAAAATAAAACAGACTTTACAGTTGTGGCGCATTTAACTTTATAATTTGCTGTTTTGACTGAAGTGCATTTATATTAAATCTTGATGGCGTATTGTGGCTGTTGTAGAAAGGAAAAGAAAGAGTCCATTTCTGCTGAAACATGGAAATTAATTTAAAGTAATTGAAATTTTTAGACTTTTGAAATTCTCAACATTTCAGATTTTTTTCCAGCAAAGTGTAAATTTCCCAAATTTCCTCGTTTTTTCTAGACGTTTTCTGGCCTCTGCTTACAAATTGCTGTTTCTATTTTATGCAATGAAGAAAGTTACTTTTTGATCAGATGCTCACATAACAGCTAAACTAAATTACTCCCTTTATTAGAAAAACTGAGAGCCTCTGTAGTGAACTGAAACAAAACAGCAATGAAAGCATTAGTCATTCATGATGAATACAACAAAAAGAACTAAAAGAGAAACAAAAAGAAAATGAATGAAATCCTCCTGTTCATTTACAGAGACATTTGTAATTAATAATATTCCTAAACGCCTGAAGGCCAAACTCATCCAGAGCTCAGCTTCATTTTTAAATAAGAGACAATATGACAGAGTTAAACTATTTAACATTTTAGTGCATAATTCAGTAAAAAGTGGAGCGAAAGCCTTCAAGAGTTTGTCCTCTAATTCCAAACATAAACAAAAATCTGTAGTTATGTAACTGTTTATAAAAGTACCTTACCATCTATTTCATGGCTCTTTAAACTCTATAGCTTTCAGTTTCCTCCTTTAATTGTTTTCAGAAAGAAAATTTAATCGGTTCTTCTCAGTGCACAAAGCAATTTCTATTAGTCACTGAATATCCTGTTATTTTCTGACAAAATGCTTTTCAAACAGCCCGAATAAAAGATAATTAAAAAAATAAGAATCATGTGAAAACAGAAGATCATTTAGAGCAAATAAAAATCTAAAAGGCTTCAAATTCAATGTCATTAAAACAAAAAACATTTTGGCTGTGAATGGAAAGTGTTGACAAAGGGAAACGTTTCTACTAGTTTAAAACACAAACAGAGATAATTACGTAATAATTAATATTTATCTTAAACCACAACTGAAAAGCATGTTCTATGAAATGATTATGCATCCATTTTCTTGCACCCTTTTTCCCTCAGTGGTATTGCTGGTGCCCATCTCCAGCCAACGTTTCGGGCGAGAGGTGGGGTCACCCTGGACAGGTCGCCAGTCTGTCGCAGGGCAACACAGAGACACACAACCATGCACACACACACTCACATCTAGGGGCAATTTAGAGAGGCCAATTAACCTGACAGTCATGTTTTTGGACTGTGGGAGGAACCCGGAGAAAACCCACACATGCACAGGGAGAACATGCAAACTCCATGCAGAAAGACCGGGGCCGGGAATCGAACCCAGAACCTTCTTGCTGCAAGGCAACAGCTCTACCAACTGCGCCACTGTGCAGCCCACAGTGCTGCCACAGTGTGCTGCACTGTGGCAGCACACTGTGATTATGCATGACATTTAATTATTATTTCACTTTTTTAAATTAAAAATAGACTCCCAAGTAAAATCAGTTTTTAAACGGATGAACTTTTGCTAAGTTTTATCTGATCTGCCGCTCAGAAAATACAGGAAGTTTTAATGAAAACGACGAATTTGAGCGTCTTTGATAAAATGTTATTTAAATGCAAGAATGTGTTTCAATCAGCACTGAAATCAGTGCAGCATCCAAACATTGTTGAAATATTTCTGTTAATTTCTGACCCTGACATTAAAAACTATTTTCACCTCAGACTTTACATTTTCTTGAATTTTTCCTCCCTCAGATCTTTTATACATCAAATGTGAAGGTCAGAAAAGGTCAGTGCAGCTGAATTTGCGTGTCTGTGAGTGTTTGTTAACATGTTGCACACGGCCGTGTGAGAAATCTCTAATGAATTTAAAATGTTCATCTGTTAAAAACAATCAGATCTGATTGAGGGTTTAAAATCTTGTGCATCTTCTGAAGTTCATCTTTTGAAATTTCATGAAAGCTGAAGAGAATAAAAAGCAGAATATTTTAAACTCTGATGATCCTCCAGAGGCGCCTAAGCTTCATTATTCTGCTGATGTTTAAACTATAAAGAGATAAAAACTGCCAGAGCGCTTCTGAATGGAGGAAATAATTAGGAAACGAGGTGATATTTCATATCTATACATGATCAGGGGAGGAAACTTTGGCCTGTTGTGTTGAAGAAACAACTAAAAAATAAAAATCAGAACTTGCAGGATGGATTCAGTGAGAAAGTATTTCAGATTGTGCTTTTCTTTGCTACAATTAAATGTTTTTGGTCATTAAATTAGTTTTAATATTAACAAAAACAACCAGAGAAAACATAAAATCAATTTTCTTTAAAGGGATGAATCATGTAAAATTCACATTTACATGTTTTTTGTTCCATTTGAGGGATTGGCATAAGATTTATGAGTGGCTGTAACGATATAAATCATGAAATGCTATTGGTTTTAAAAATGCTAATTGTGTGGATAACCTGGGCATCAGAGTAAAAATGCTGGTCAGAAGTGGAGAAAAAATAAAACAGCATTTAAAAAACAATTCCTGTCAGAAATACAGCATTTTGAATTTGAATATTTTTAAATACATTATAGGGTAAAAATGATGTTACGCGTTAATGATAAGTTCAGAACATCAAATGTAATTTTTCCAGAGCAAACACTGCAAAACCCACAAAATCCTACCAAGTATTTTTGTTGAGTTTTTTGTTTTCGCACATGTGAAATAAGTCAAAGCTACTTAAAAGTAGCTTTTCAGCAGGAATATGAGATTTTTTAAAGTAAATAATTCCTTAACATTGATGAAAAAGTGAAAAAGTACTATTAATATTTCAAACAATGTGAAATTTTTCCCACATAAATGAAATTATCTGCCAGTGAAACTAAATTCTCATCAATATTAAGGAATTATTGACGTAAAAAAACTGCTGCAAATGGTAAAAAGTTACTTGTAAGTCAGTTTTGTTTTATTCCAAGTGTTTGCACTAGATGTACCATCAAGTAAACGTCTAACTCCAAAACACTTGAGACAATTTAAGCAAAACTTTTTAGCCAAATGTGGCTAAAAATAACTCAGCATTTCATGGTTACTGTGGCCCTGGAAGCCAAAGAGCCTCTGTCCTCACTCACAACAAGCACACTTGATTTGTTTTAATTTCCCCTTCTGGATATTTGTCTATATCACATTAAATCAGACACAGAGACAGTCACACTTATTAAACTGCTTCTCCTGATAATGGACGAGAAGAGGGGCAGCAAAAAGACCAGAATGACTAAATTAAACTCTTGACGCTTTATACTGTTAAAGGCACTTTGTTGTTAAAAAGGGGGAAATTTACAACCAGGGGAAAAATGTTAATGGCTAATTAGAGCTTTGACCATGAAACAGTTCTTCAGTTTTGAAGAGCTTTCTGTCGTCTACTTTACCTTCATTTGGAAATAACAGGAACAAAGATCAGAATGAGAGCAAATGGACATTTTATTGAATGTAACCTTCACTTTTATGCGTCCCAAAGTTTTGCTAACAATGCAGCAGCTTTTGTTAGACGGAGCTCCATTGTGTTGATCACTGCGTCTGACTGAAAAAGAAACACTCACAGGATTTGCAGGCAACAGATTTCTGCTTTGGGAACAAAATGTTTTGCTGTTCTGTTGAGTCGACCTCCTGCAGAACTTTCTTATTGAAAATCATGTTGAGATTTTTTTTTTAAAAGCAGTGATGGAATAACAACAGGATGTTCTCAACCAGCATGGTTTCCCCCGGGACGCTGCTGTTCCTCCTGAACCATTGTTATTGTTTTCCTTTTTTATAGAAGACTATTGTCTGTATGCTCACCAGAAAATATGAAGTCAGACTCACTCCAAACTGACCATATGTTGGTTTTGCAATACAAGCTGATAAACAAACACACTTCATTAAAAATTAAGTTTAACTCCTGATGCTCCTAATACTCTCTTCAATTTGTGGCAAAAATTGAAACATTTGTTAAATTTTCAGCAGAGCTGTAGTGATACAATAATCTCACTATATGATACGATACACGATATTCTGCTCACGATACGATATATATTGCGATATTCAATGACGATACAATTCGATACACTTTTGCGATTTTCTGAAAGATTTTAGAGGGACAGAGTGATTTTGGTGACATTTTGTGACTGTTATAGAGTTGGATTGAATTAATTTAACTGAAAACTGATTAAAAGCACCAACTACACAATACCTGGCTCTGATTGGACACAGACTTAAAATCGACAGCTGGACAAAATGAATCAGAGAAGTGGTGAGAAAACATGTTTCTTTTAATTGAAACAGTACAAACTGTAGCTTACATGTACTTGTAAAGTAAATAAAGTGCACCAAGTACCTGCTCTGAACAGTTTGATACCTTTTTAACCTTGACACTTAACATCTGAAGGAATCACTATAAGCCTGATGAACTAATCACTCTCCCGGCGAAGCAAGCAGTGAGTGAACAAGGTGACAGTTGGATGTTACAATACTTGCGGATGAATATTGATTTTTTTCTAGGAAAGAAAATATTGATATATATATCGCAAAATCGATATTATTACACAGCCCTAATTTTCAGCTGGTGCGGTTTGTTTTCACGCTGCACTGAGTCAAACAAATCAAACACATTGAAGAACCTGTTCCTCTCCCCACCTGTGGGGGCGCTGTACCAAAAACCACTGACGAAAACAACACGAAAACCTCTGAAGAAGACAATGAGCGCAACTTCCCGTTTCACGAAAGCAAAAATCGAGTGACAGGAAGCTTCGTTGTACCACTTCCTGTTGTCTTTTTTTGTTGTTTTTGCCAGTAGTAACATCTAACTGTCAAGCAAAAAAAAATAAATTGCAATTCTGAGGAATATATCTACTTCAACACAGCTGACAATTTTTTTTTTTTAAATTGGTATGTTTCCATTAAGCAAATTCATTTTCATAATTTCAATTACTAAATGAAACATATGTACTATTGGTACATTTAAGGTTTAGTTTACTTACTTTCATTGGAAGTAACGTTGATTTTGTGGCTGGTAATTATGACACATTACCGGAGCTTTGGACAAAAAAAACATATCTGTAATATATTTTCAGATTTGGCCACTTCCACTCTTGGGAGTTTGTACAGTTCAGCTGGTTTGTTGACTGAAGTGCAAAAGATTAACACAAAGATGATCCAATCCATATCAAATTATATTAATGATTCATCAGAGATATTATTGTTTCCTTTTGGTCTTTGCCAAACTTTCCCAAGACAACAGGAAAGAAAAGAAACTTCGATTTCTTGGTTACCATGAGTCACAGTCTGTAAATAAAACAAAGCGTTGAGCCGACACGGAGGAAACTTCCAACACAGGAGCAAACGAGCTGGGAATAATAGGCAGTCTGAGTCCGTCCACACGGATGCTCCGCTTTGATTTTGTGACCTTATAATTTATCATGAGGTCAGACTGAAGATCAAGAAGCAACAGAGAAAAAAACTGCTGTCTGAACTCACACTGGACATTTAACTTTAATTCAGGGCTAAGGTTTAATGAACAAGCTAGCTCTTTTAATAGAGAAGTTTTACCAATAAATGTTTGAAAGCAAAGATTATTTCCTGCATGGAAAAAGAGAGAAGAGGTTCAACATCTCTGCATTCATTAAATAACTCTGAGCTCAGGACTGTTAGATTCTCTGAAGCCTCAAACAGAGGCTTTCCCTTTGGTCTGCATCGCAAACTTCCAAGTTTATTTTCCACTGACATCAATAACTTCATCAGTAATAGTAGTTTATGTTTCAAATAAGACATTTGTAATGTTTTGCCACTTATGGAATATAACTGGTGTAGTTAAGCAGTATGTTTTATAAAGGGCAGGTTTTATTTTGAGTGAGATTCTCTGACTGGATGCATTGTCATCATATTTCGATCCAAAATGTCAAAGTTTTAACTTTAAGCGACTTTGTTTTCATTTTGGTTTTGTGATATTGTGCTTCACTCTCACATCATCACCAGTTCCTCTTGGATTGTAGGAACATGCTGGAGGACATTTTGAATGAAATGGAACGACGGTCACTGAGAAGAAACCCAACATGTGAAATTGGACTCAATTTTTAAAGTTGATTCTTAAATACTACCCATTATGGTTCCTAGAACAGGTTATGATATGTCTATGGTCTATACAAAACATGTTTGTTTCATTTTTTACTAAATTTTGAGATTTCTTTAGTCAGAATGAGCCGTTTTAGGGCGTCGTGTCACTTTAAACCCAGGTAAGCTGCTGCTGGCCACGCCCCTCAACTCAACGTTTATACTTATATACGAAAACAGATGTGCAATTATACAACTGTACATCTTTGAAAAGCAGAAGTGGAGCCTCCTGCACAGCTAGCAAGAATGAAGCAAGTGGTTTCTGGACGGTAACCCAACAACTAAACTTTTGTCTTTTCCAGCAGCCATTTTTCCTAATGTACTGCAGCTCAGCTTGGGTTGCTAGGTTTCTTAACCCTTTTGCCACTTTCTCCAGCAATCCTCATGTAGGTGCTAAATAACACTGTTGTGTTGCATTTAATTTTCAGCTGCCACTTTTTCATCTTTGTTTCTAACAGCTCCAAGCAGATATAAGTGTTGGGTTAGTTTAACTTTCCCCTGAAAATCCTCACAATTCAAACTGAAACCACTCAGAAAGCTTTCTTCTCCATGCTGTTAATAAACACTCCACTCAAACCGATCCTTAAAGCAAACGCAGCAAAACCAGTACTTTGTGTGGAGAAGTGTGGAATGGAGACTAAGATTTTAACTGAGCCAAGAAAATTACAACCTTTTAGGTTCTTTTGGTAAAATTCCCTACAAGTAACACTTAATAAATTCTAACTACGGTACTTTAAAAATGGTGTTTATTTATCACCTTTTTTGACCTGCAGTGCATTCTGGGATAATAATGTGAAGTTGTTTCCTTAAGCTTCAGTAGTAGATTTATCAGCACTGCATTTTGCTGCTTTTGTTTCTCGTTTCCAAACCAAAGGCGGTTTTCCAGAGACTGAATGGATGCATGTTCGTTACGCTTCTCTCCTGACACCTCTGAATCATTTTCCTTTATCACTGCTAGTATAACAGCTGTCAGAGGCTTGTGGCTATAAAAGTGGGCTTAAACTAAATGCTGTGACGACTGTTTTCTGTCTGAACTGCAGGATAGCAAATGAAAAACAGGCGACTCTTGCTTCTCTCCTGCAGGACCGTACATCAGGAAGGAGAAACTCCTTAACATTTACATTCAGTGCAGAAGATATGTGATGGATCTTTGATTTACAAAAAATATTATTTTAGTTCTTTGTGAATCTACACGAGGAAACAAACGTCCAATTAAAGCTGCAATATGTAACTTTTATTTAAAAAAAAACATTTTTTTTACTTATTTGTTGAAATTGTCACTATCTGTCACCAATCAGAGCCAGGAGGCGGGTCTTAGCGCTGTCATTCACCCTCCATGTGGCGCTGCAGCTAGCAGATCCTTTTATGAATGCTTATGCTAGTTAGCATGACGCTGATGGCAGATAAATAGTTTTCCAATAATGGTTAGTTGCTTCTCCGTCTTTAGCACAATTAGCAGCCTGTACATGAGGATGATTGACAGCGCTACAACCTTCCTCCTGGCTCTGTGGTTTATTTTCACAGATTATTTGTCTCGTAAACTGTCAAAACACGGTGACTATTTTAACATTTAACAAATATGTAAAAAATATGGGTTTTTTTTCCCAGTTTTATCAGCTTCTGACAGAGAGCAGAGCTTTTCTGGGATCAGAGCCTCAGCTGCACCAGGGCCAAATATTTTGGCTCAATCTTTGCTCTTCCTCATTTCCAACTCTGTTTTTAAACGACTCTGGGAAAAGACTGAACCATTCAGGCAAAGTAGCAGCATCAATTTAACATCAATACTGAGAAACAATAATAAATGAAAAAAAAAAGTACAATAAATTTAAATGTTGTGTAAAAGGGAAATAATTAGGGTGGTTTTTTCTTGCTATAATTCCCAGTACATTAATCATAAAGTTAAAATGATGGATTTGTAAATCCTGTAAAGCTTCTTTTTGTGCTGATTACCTTGAGTGGAGGCAGACAGCTCTGTCCTAAAAACAGCCGTTAATTACATCAAACACTGGAGGAAAAAGATAAATAGTGGAGAGCAAATTGCCCCAGCTGACTATTTGCATTATGCATTCAGATCTGCTTAATCTCAGCTTTCCTCCATTATGTATGTCTCAGATATTATCTGTGATAATGGCTCAAGCTGTGGGTCAGTCCAAGCAGAAAATTACTAATGAAAACCTCTGCAAACACTGCGCAGGTAGAGGTGGCTAAACTTTGGAAATATTTTATATTCACACTTTTTAAATATTGTTCTGTTAAAGGGCTCAATTAAAAAGTCAAAGTTGTGTCATGTGACTTTAACAAACTAACTAATTAATGAGTAAGAAAATTAACAAAATATATAGAAAAAAAGACACGGCTAGTAAAGTCAACTCTTTATAGATTACATTAGGTGTTCCACAGGGCTCCCTGCTGGGCCCCAAGCTTATTTTGAAATGCTTTTGTGTGTGGATGGAAATGGGAAACTTTACAATCTGCACTGCAAAAACACAAAGTCTTAATCTAGTTTTTAATTTTAATCTAGTTTTTATTAGTGCACTTTGAGACAAAACTAGCTTTCAAGTAACTTTTCAATATTTAGGAGCTTATTTTAAGTCAATAATTTCTTAATATTGATGAAAAAGTTGTGGTTTTATTGGCAGATAATTTTACTGATAACGAGACATTTTCCCATGTTATGAGTGAAATAATCTGCCAATGGAACTAATAATTTTGTATCAATATTAATGAATTACTGACTTAAAACAAGCTCCTAAATATCACTGAAAAGATTCTTAAAAAATTGTTTTGTCGTACTTCAAATGTGGTAAGAAAATTGGACTAGAAATCATACTGAAAATAGTTTTTAACATTTTGTATTTTTGCAGTGTGAAGTCCGTTGTTGTATTCTGAGAAAGTTTATTTGCAAATAGATGACATATAAGACAATCACCAGTTTATGTAGCAGCAAATTCACTCTAATATCAAAACAAAGATGCGACAATTAGAAAAACGGACCTCAAAAAGACTGAGAAAGTTACCAGGAGGAAAACTTTTCTCACAAGTTTAGCTTTTGAAAATCGAAATAATACGTCTTGAAAAATGTCCTTTGAGACCAAATTACATGCTCAGCTTTATGTGGAGGAGGGCAGTGGAGGAGTGATGATGTGGGCTTTGTTTGCAGCTTGCACTCATTGGATTTTATGCCAGTATATATAAATATAAGGTCAAATGTGAAGCTGTCTGTGTGTGAACTGAAGCTTAGAACAAACTGGGTCACCAAACATTCAACCGAATGACTTAAAATGAAAACAACTGATGTCTTGCGATGATTCAGTCAAAACCTGAAGACTAATGCACATGCTGTATGCTTGGAAATGTGATTTTACAAGCTGTTAAATCTTAACTTGGTTTTTAGAAAATCCATTTTGAGATATTCTGTTCTGTTCTTAATTAACAAAACAATAAACTCATGAAGGTTATTTTTGCAGAGCAAAAACAAATGTGAAAGTGTCACAATTTCCAGCTGATTTAATTATGTTCTTGTTATTCTCGCAGCTGACAGAAACTCGTAAGGTTATTTAAAATGATTCTTTTCAGCAGTGCAGGTTATTTCTTAAACCTCAGAGGTATAATTGGCACATAAAGCTGCTCAACATTCCCTGTATAATAAATCTCATGTAAGCACAATGTATCTTCTCATCACCTTTTGTTAAGATACTTTTATTTATGTTCCATAAGAGCTATGACTAAGAGTGTATTTATAGGAATAAGATCTTTTATTTTTTTATTTTACCGTTGGTACTTAGTGTTTGAAAAGAAAGATTTTTCATTTATTAGCAAACTTATTGAAAAATCTGTTCCAATAGCTTCCTAACAATGATCACTTGACGTCTTTTGGTTTCCATGGTTACCACAGTGAGGAGACTGCGCTAGTCAAAGTGTTCAATGACATCCATCTGTGGAAGATCCACAGTGATGGTTCTGTTGGACCTGAGTGCAGCTTTTCATGGTGTGTTACTGAAACGACTGCAGAGCTGGGTCGGACTCAACGACGTAAATATGGTTACAAAGTCAGCCTTCTGTCACCTGAACGTCGCCGTGACAGCTAGAGAAACTCATCCATGTTTTTACCTTTAATCCTTTCATCTGGAGCAAACTTCCAGAAAACCGAAAAGATGCAGAAACACTGAGATCCTTTAAATCAGAGATGCTTCCGACTGGAACAAGTTGTCATTACTTCTCTTTACATCGTCTCTGTAATGCCGTTTTATGTTTATTTATTGTGTCATGCTTTTATTTTTAAGGGACTTTGAACCGCTTTGTTGCTGAGATGTGCTATAGAAATAAACTTGACTTCAGTGTGATTATATAATACTCACATCCAACAACATGTGAACCATAAGAATGACATTCTCCGCTTCTTTCATTAACTTCCCATTGAGCCACTGCTATCTCACTATCAACTCTGTAGTCATGGAAACCTGCAGGGATGAACAAACCCCTCAGAAACCTGAGGAACAATCGACTCCTCTGCACAAAATGTCGTTCATCTGAAGAAAATCTGATGCTACAATGTTGGAGGCAGATGCCCTTCGTGCTTCCAAGCAAATATGTTGTTTGGACAAACAAACCAAGTTATGAAAACAATCAAAAGCACGAGCAATAAAAAACTCAACTGGCTCTTATCCCATCCAGCATCAAGCCACCCCGGGACACAGAAATGGATTTTAAGGGTACTGCACCAAATCCAATTGTCCAGTATAGAAGAAAATGGGCCTGAGTTGTTCAACGATCAGATGTGAAGACAAGACAGTTACAAAAAAACTTAAGTACAGACTGAACATCATCAGGAGATTTTCATCTGAAAAGCCACTGATTTCCACTCCAGACTGGGTTCAAATATTCAGACAGAATGGATTTAAAATGGACTCGACTCCCAGAACCAAAGCAGAGAGCAGATCATAAGATTCATGACAGTTTCATATTATTCATTCCTGAAACTAAGTTTGAATCCATTCCAACTCAGAGGAAGTTTGTAATAATCCACTGATCTTTAATGATTAAAGTCAGTGAGGTTAGTCTGGTAGGGACTGTAATCACATTCACAGAAACAGCTGCTGCAGCACATTTGCTCCATTTATATTTAAAATCTGTGAATAATCAACAATCTTGGCATCTGTGATTGCTTTAATCTGTGTGTCAGGGTATAAAAGATGAAAAATATTCAGTAAAAATTAATTGAACAGGCATTGATTTGCATTTATCTCTCTTTCTCCATCTCTGTGGAGTCTGAATTTTGCTAAATTAAATATTTCTGCCAACGTTGGAGGATTTTATCAACGTATTATTTGAATGCAAACTGAAAAATAAGTGATGTTCAACTTGAGGGGCTCGTTTAATTTCTTCCACAGTGACTTTATGAGTTTAGGTCCAGTATTATATCAAAGACTAGGACACTGGTATAATCAAAGTCTTGGTTTGAACCAAACCTCACCTCCTGTAGGAATTTAAGAAACATTGCTATATGATCCAGGTTTAACCTCCTAGTGGGAAATATGCCTCTCATGCAGATCTGCTGCCAGCTGAAAGATTCAAAGTCAACAACTGGTTGCCATTAAGTTACCAGAACCAAACTGACTTTCATATTAACTTCTTGAACTGAATAAATATGGAGTAACGACAGATTTTAGTGGTTGTAGGATTTCTCTTTTGTCTTTGGTAAAAGACCACGAGCCATTTCTCCAGCTAGTGCTAGACTCTTGTGTCTGTTTTGGCTGTATTTACCCAGAATGCCGTGCGGTGTAGTCCACGTCCTACTTCTGGGGCAGGAAGTGGACTACAAACCAAGGCCGAGGTCTGTAGGCGGACCAGAGTTCACTTTTTGGGTCCAGTTACACATTCACACATCCCCAAATGAACCGGACTTTCTCCGCAAGTGGACTGGAGTCTGATTAAAGCGGATTAAGGAGGATTGGTGGGAACGAACCGCTAAATGAATTAAGTTTTGATAATTGATGCTGGTTTGCTATTTGTCCCAACAAGCAGTTGAATGGGTATATTTAATTTTTTTTTAGAAAGTTTGTTAAAATATGCCGTGCCAGCATCCTCCAACTATTTCCTGTTTTCTTATTCTTGGTTTTCACCAGTGGCAACATCCGGTTGTTGATCATGTGACTAGTGTGTTGCGAAAAAAGTGTTTTCATTGCAGTTTTGCAAAATCAACCAATTTCCATATGGCCACACGCCCCACCAAAACCTCCACCTCATCCTACTGTCAAAACCAGTCATCCACTTTCTGTAGACCTTTGACCCTTTTCAAAACATTTGATCAAAAACCTGAGTTTTTTTTTTTAGAAATTCTTCATGTTTCAAATAAACATATTTATTTTTGAAATGTGAAATTGGGCAGATATGGCCAACTGTTTCGAGCATGTTAAGATTAATGTGTGTGACTTTATACTGCCATCATGTTCGAAATAAATAAATAAATAGAATAATAAAGACCGTCTAACATCCAAAGTGGTTTAACAGCCTGAATGAAAACTCTGACTACAGCAGAAAGTTTCCGGTTCCTGGTTGGTTCTGTTGAGCTCGGCCCTCGTTTGCTGCCATGTTTAATCACTTTAACAATCTACTTTGCAGCAGAACAAGCATCGTTTCATGCATCAGAGATCTTCCTCATTCTGTGTCTCATTTAGCTGGAACACAGAAAGCCACATGCCAGTGTTTTTGCTCAGTTGCATTAAATATTCACGTTTTCCAGGGCTTGTTTTATACCCCAGAGGATAATTGAGATTGCTGGCAGTCATGCATAAAACGCCGGGCAGCACACGGTAAAAGCACAGAAAAGCACGCTGACTGCTGTCAACTCAGAGAGTGTTTTCTTTGACCTGTGACCCCTCAGAGGGCGGTCTGTCCAGCCTTAAGCCGATCGGCATTCAGAGCACCGCAGCCGACTGCCTGGCAGAGATCTGCTGCTTTGCTGCTGGAGTAAATATTGACAAAACCTTTGAGAGTAAACTGGCGCTTCACAGGAACATTATTTTATTTGCACTAAGTAAGAGTCTGAGCTGGAGAGGCCTTCTGCACTCATTAAACCATACTTGACTTTTCGACTCACTTGCTCCTCCATAAAGGTTTAATATCCAGCTCTGCTCCGAGATTTGATTTTGTTACACTTTTGAAATGTTAGAAGGCGATAAGAAGGCAGTAATATCTGCTTTTGTCATAAGATACAAGATTAAACATTTCCAAGACTCCTGGTGGAGAAAGTTGGCAAAAAGAAAAACATATTACTTTCACTATTTTTCAGGCTTTAATTCATTTACAATAAGCTCTTAGCTTCTGTGCTTATATCATAAAACTACAGAATAAATGCAGACTTTAGTTTATTAAAGTCTTTCTAAGAAGAATTTCTAAAAAAACTCAGGTTTTTGATCAAATGTTTTAAAAAGGGTCAAAGGTCTACAGAAAATGGATGACTGGTTTTGACAGTAGGATGAGGTGTGTGTGTTGGTGGGGCGTGTGGCCATATCGAAATTGGTTGATTTTGCAAAACTGCAATGAAAACACTTTTTTCGCAACACACTAGTCACATGATCAACAACCGGATGTTGCCACTGGTGAAAACCAAGAATAAGAAAACAGGAAATAGTTGGAGGATGCTGGCACGACATATTTTAACAAACTTTCTAAAAAAAAATTAAATATACCCATTCAACTGCTTGTTGGGACAAATAGCAAACCAGCATCAATTATCAAAACTTAATTCATTTAGCGGTTCGTTCCCACCAATCCTCCTTAATCCGCTTTAATCAGACTCCAGTCCACTTGCGGAGAAAGTCTGGTGGACATTTTAAACATTCTTTATTTCAAAACTAACTCAGTAGGTTTGGATGGAAACCAGCGGTTTGTAAGTCTTGGCAACGTCTGTAAATTGAATTTAGGTGTAGACTTTAACTGGGCCGTTCTGACACCTGGATATGCATTGATCTAAATCCTTTTTAGGACGTTTTGCGGCAGAACACAAATGAATGCCACACTTCATAATTCTTACTTGTTAAAAAGTGTTGAAAATCTTCTGATCCTGCAGCCCGACATTGTGTTGTTTATTATATTAAATTATATTAAAGTTTGTAGTTGTGATAAGATGTGGAAAAGTTGAACCAGTCAAAGACATTTTCTCAAATAACAGTAATGTCTAAAAGTAAGTAATGATTTAATTAGGACCTTTCATGTGAAGCAGGTTGATAATCAGTGGATGAACATGTTGACAAGCCGGAGGGCGAAAATCTCAAACGTACAAAAATATGTTTGCTGTGACCACGGCCGCATAAACACTGAGTGACAGCCATTCACACGTTTCACAAAGTGTTTGTTTCACCTTTACTCGTACGGCGCTAGGTAAATGATTAAAACCGTTACCATAGCAACAAGCAGTTTCTGAGCAGCGGCAGGAGTCAAGTCTCTTTTTCCAGATTCTGAGTCATTTGACCCGGATCACCTTGAAGGCTCATCTGGCTCCCAAATGGCTCTTTACTTTCTGTTATCACCAGTTTTATTTTCTACAAGCCGAGAGCGACTGATTTATAAGACAAAGCATTCAGTTTCTAAACTGGAACAAACTTCAAGAAAACTGCAAAACAACCGAAACACTGAGCTACTTTCAATCAGGGTCTAAATGGTGACCCATAAAATAATCTGACCACAAGGCGAGAACGACCAAAACATTTGGAAGTTGTTTTTTTCTTTTAATAACTTTACTTTTTATATTTTGGATCTTGAATGATTTACAGTTTTCATTAAAAATGAGCTTATTGTTGAGCAGGTAAAACTAAAACACGAATATCTTATTGTTACCTTCCTAAAATATTGGCCTAGGCTTTTTTTTTTTTGCCAAAAGAGATTTTTATTAAACAAACATCACCTCCTCTTTTTTTTTGTCAAAAGACAATTTAGGCATAATAATCACTTTAGGCAAAAAATGACTTAAGCCTTTACATTATGAAGTTGACGTTCATAATGTAAGGACACTGAAGCACAAAGTTTGGACACTACTGCTTTAAATCAATGCTAAAAACCCATTTGTTTAGAGTTGCCTTTGATGAATAATATTTATTTATATTTAACGTTGCTAATTCTTGATGATTTCGATGACGGTCTTTGATAAAACGTAATGTTTGTTGCTTGTTTCATAGTTGGTTACTGTGTTGTTGCTGCAAATTTATGTGCTGCACAAATAAATTTGACTTGATTGAAACAACAAACCACTTGAATAATGGGCTGGAGTTCCGCTTGGGTTGCTAGGTAACGGGGCTGGGCTTGACTGGGGTTGCTAGGTTACGGGTCTGGGCTTGGTTGGGGTTGCTAGGTAACGGTGCAGTGCCCCTAGAATGTGACTCAACAGTCTGGAGGTTTTTGAAACAGATCATTTTCAAAAACAAAAATAACAAAAACATTAACCTGTTGCTAAAAGAAGTGATTGGGCTGTTTTGTTTAGAAGGGGTAGAAACTCAAATGTAATTATAAAAACGTGGAGAAAGTGAATTATTCAGAATAATTAATATGTAAATTGGAAATCGACAAGTTTCTAAGTTTGCTGCGGAGTCACAAAATTAGCATCCACTAATACATTTCATTTATCCAGAACAGTTTGGTGGTTTTTAGTTTCTGAATATAAACACACAACTCATGCAGCATCCAAAGAATTGAAAATAGCTGGTGTGTATTACGAGAAAATAACAAATCAGCTGTTTCTTCCTCCAGACACTTCACCCCATGGACAGAAGAGAAAAAGATAATTACCTGAGATTGAATCTTCTACAAAGATGAGATTTCTACCTTTAGAGGATTCTCTGGGTTTATTAGTGCCACGGTGCTTCACTGCTCACTTCAGCTCCAACGTAGCATTAGTAGTTGTACTGAAATCTAGCGGGACTCGGCTGATTTCGATATGTGGCGCTACAGCGTGGCAGGTCAAAGGCCGGACACGTTAGTATTAACCGCCCGGCTCATGTCAGCCGTTCATGTCTGGAAATCTCATGAGATGTTCTGTGAATCAGCCGGGACAGACTCATTAAACTGTCTGATGAATAACATCAAACTCCCCGTTACCAGCCGCTTGAGCCACCAGAGGCAGGAAAGTTCAAATTTTTCATTAAGAATTTGTCCAATTAATTCATTACAAGGATATTATGTCATTTTATTGAACTTGATTCATCTACATTGTTGTGGCTGATAATGGGAATGGAGTTAATTTGTAATGTGGCGGTAAAGTCGTCGTCTTCTCTGTCATGGAGATTATTTTTCTAAGATTTTTAATATCTATTATCATATTTGACCTTTATTGCCTTGTTGATATCTAATATCTCATTTCCAAGATGAAACACAGCAACATATACAAGTACTGTCTGTTGTTTCTTGTGCAAATATCTTAGTATATTTGAAACAAGACAAAACTGACTTAAAAGTAACTTTTCAGCACAATTTATTTTGAAGTCAATAACTATTTAATATTGATGATAAAGTACTAAATCCATTAGCAAATGATTTAACTTATTACAAGAAACTTCCCATGTAATAAGTGAAATAATCTGCCAATTGATCTAGTACTCAACGCAGGGCATTCTGGGTAAATAGAAGCAAAACAAACATGCTAGTTTAGCGCTAGAAATCCTACAGCTGCTCAAAGTTGACGCCGCTCCATTTTCTGTTTACATTTCGTGAAGAAGGACGTTGGGCTCAGTGTCTTCTTCAGAGGTTTCCGTGTTGTGTTGTCAGTGGTTTTGGGTGCAGCGCCCCCACAGGTGAGGAGAGGACGCTGCAAACGGGTTCGATTCATTTGATTCAGTGCAGTGTGAAACTAAAGAGAACCGCAGCAGCTGAAAATGTAACAAATGTTGCGATTTTGGTCCCAAATCGAACCAAATCTACTGGCACCATTTGTAAAGCTTTAAATCATTTCATCCAACAAATGTTTGCAGTTTTATTTCCTATTTTTCAAATCACAATTCTCCAGACTTCAATAATTTTATCGTTAGAGGCACTGACTAATGTTTTTGAACTTAAAACAATGTTATTTAGTCTTGATCTGTGTTTATGTGCAAATGTTACTTGCTCATGACTCCATCACTGCATGAATGTCTTGTTAGCGCTGTAATTAATTAGTCTTATCGTGTTACTGCTACGTTGATTTGTGTCTGGATTTTTCCTATAGCAGCAGGCAGATAAAACTGAAAGGACTGAAGATGAACGCTTTCAGCCACTTGTGATATAACAGTGATTAACCACCTGCAGACTTAGCATTTTCACTCCACACAACAGCTGTCACCTCCCTGATGGAGGTGCACCGATTAGAACGGCTCCAACTCTGGTTCTGCTCCAACGAGGTTGATATCACATCCAACCGACTTTCACCACGCATTCACATTTCTGACTGAAGAAATACTCTGCAGTCTGGATGTGATTCATGCAAGAGATTCTTTATTGTAACCATTAAACATTAAGTGTTGTTAAAATGCATTTATATGCTCTTCTCTGCATTTATAGGTAAGAATATGTGGAAAAATTGAATCATTTAAGATTCAGATTTTACCTATGATTCCAAGTTTGGAAATCTTTGCCGTGATTCATTCTGGTTGTAGAAAGTTGCCATGAAAATCTGTTAGCTAACATCTACGCTCTTCCTTGTTTCAGCCAAAAAGTTCAGCCAAAAAGCAGCAAATAAAATAATTGGTATTCCTGGATTGGCTGCGTCAATGACAGCATGTCAAGTAGCATTGCATTGAGGTATTTCAGCTTCAAAAGCTGTACTTTACATATGCTTTATGAAAAAATCTCCAAATACTAAACTGCAAATAGGTGAGAGTCTCTGTATGGTTACGTACAGTAGACCACACCTTAAACCACATTTTGAACATGAATTTTACTAGCCCTGTGTTTTCATTTTGTGACATATAGTCCAGTAGACTCAATTCAGAAACCAAAATCTCCACATTTGTTGCATTTTCAGCTGCAGTCAGGGGCCAGACGGAAGTGCCCCAAGTGCCACAAATGGCCCCCAGACCGCACTTTGGACATCCCTGTTCTAGAGAAATGAACTAGAGTTTGATTCAAGCAGACTGAATCAGACCGGTGTGAATGAACCCCAAGACTCACTTACGTAATACAAAGATTTAATCTAATTTAACCAAAAATGATCAAGATAAAGTCTAATGATTATTACAATTTACACCTTTTCTGTTGCAGCCTGACAGGTTTGTAGGGAATAATCACTTTCTATCAAAGGATTCTGCTTATGCTTTCTTTCAGCAATCCAAATGAAAGCACTAATTGACCTTAACTGAGGCCCTGACTTGGAAATAAATTCCAGCATTATTTGCGGTGGCTGGGGATGCCAGGCGCTGAGTCAACACGGCCTAATTTAATGCAAGCAGCTCCGAGTACAAATCCCCAGAAGCGCCGCCTGATAAGAGCCACAGAGCCGGAGGCAGCAGAGCACAAAACGATGAAATACCCTAAAAATAATACATTTTTCAGCCTTAAATCAAGCGTACAGAATAACGCGGTGGTGATTGGTGGTCCGATCTGCCGGTTCATTGGCTGGGCGGGGAGGCAGCAAGGCGAGGCGAGGCTCTGACTGATAACGCGGGTCGTGGCGTTTCTCTCCAGCACATCAGGATTCAGCAGGACTCCTGGCTTAAAGATGCCGTTTGATAAGTGACACCCTGAAGAGCCAGAGATGAAGCAGCTCACTGCTTCTGCACAGCAACACAGGGTGAACCGTGAGGATCTGACCGGTTTTTAGACGCTCTGCTGCGTTTCTCACATCAGTTTCATCAGTTGCTCAGCAGCTGGGGTGTTTCTCATAACAGTTATTTTTTAATTTCTTTAGTTTTTGTTTAACTAATCAATAAGAACACACACAAAAGCAATGCTTGACACATAGGAATCGGTCATTTCAGCTACCGTACCTGTCCGAAAAGGAGTGAGGAGTTTGCTTTTTTAATTATCACTCTTTAATACTATTCTTTTATATCAAAATACACAAGTATTTTGACACTATCTTATACAGACAACATAATTTATAGATTCATATAAATGTTATAGTATACAGTGGTGGAGAAAGTACTCAAAAAATGTACTTAAGTAAAAGTCAAAGCACCACATTAACATTTTACTTAAGTAAAAGTAAAAAAGTACTGGCTTTTAAAAATACTTAAGTATTAAAAGTAAAAGTACTTGCTGAATGCATCACTTAATCGCTAATATCATTAAGTGAACCGATCGTATTTAATTTTAATACATCAGAAATGTGCCATTTTAATTAACACAACCACAGATTAAACATGTTCTTATTGTGTTTATTCTGTAACAGTTTAGACTTAGATATGTGATTCTATGAATCATAATTTCAGGGATGGAAACATTTTGTCTCCTGTCCTGACATAGCATGAACTTCATTAGTCACATTTATTTAGAAAGAAATCTAACTGAAAGGGGATGTAAAGAAGGTGTGGGCGGGGTGGAGGACATGCAACCAAGGAGCCATGTAGCAGAGTTGTAGTCAATACCACCGAACCCGAGACCAAGACCAGCGCCCCGCGCTAAATGACACAATAACATTAAGTTTACCAATCAAAATTGGTTCTCAGATTGATCTGAAAGATCCACATTCCCATAAAAACACCTAGATATTAAATACTTAAGACCTGAAATATATTTAACCAGTATCAATTAAAACTCACTTCATTCTGTTTTGCTTTCATCGCTGTGCTACAATCCGCAGAGGTCTCCTGCTGTCCCTAGAAAAATAACGCCCTGGGCGGTTGCCCATATTGCCCATGTCAGAAACCACAACTGAAACATCGCAATTAACGGTAAATATCGTTCAACTATGAACACTGTCCAACGGCGCAACAAGTAAGTAAGCAGAATGAGCACCGTGACTGTTTTCATCCTCCCTCCCACTGCGATGTTTACCACCATGACAGGAGACGAAATCAATCAATGAGCAATGAGCATGCTCTGTGTTCATACGTTCGACTTTTACTTATTCAGTGATTAAATAAATATGTGTATATATATATATATAGCTACCACAGTGTACACAAGAACAAAGAACGGCTCTCAGTGAGGCTTCAGTCCTTAGGACTTAGTAAAGATCCATATCACTATATTGCAGACTTTGGTCACAGCGTTGTCCCATATATGCGACACCTCAGTCAACACCTCCACACAATAATTCAGGGCATAAGTGACAACTTTTTTTCATCAGATGCAACATGTGTCTCAGTACAGCTAGCTTTGCTAGCACAGATCTTACCTTTCTTTAAGCTTTCCTTCCAAGTGACGCTAAAAGTTGGACGAAGTCCCCCCGTCTGTGAAAGGGAAGCGCTGCTGATTTTACATGTCGCCATATATTATGATTTATGCAGCTATTATATTATAGACAAACATCTCCTCCCGCTCAGAGAAAACCACTGCGCATGTCTGGAGCTCCGAGTGCGAGTAAAGGTGGAGCCGATGGGTGACAACAGACACTAAGTCACGTTATTGCTCGGATTTTACGGCGCCACCTTAAAGTCCCTGAACTTCACATTTTAACGGAAGAAAAGAGCAACGCGACTTGGATGTAACGAGTAACGCGACAGTTTTGTAGAAATGTAGTGAAGTAGAAAGTACAGATACTTACTGTAAAATGTAGTGGAGTAAAAGTAGAAAGTCCCCATTATTAAATCTACTTAAGTAAAGTACAGATACACGAAAACTGTACTTAAGTACAGTAACTCCCACCACTGATAGTATATTCCACTGATTTGTTTAAAAATATTCCGTTTTATTTTATTGTTTATTTTATTGTAAAACTACAATTATTGATGTCAACAAAAGTGTCATTTTTAGCTAATTTTAAAATCCTGACGCCATATCGATGAACAAGATTCAAAATTATCATTTTTAAAACCTAAAAGCACCAAAAAAATGTTGCTTTTTCACCTACTCAACAATAAACTAGCATGACAAGCAGCCAGTTTACTAATTATTTTGAGAAAATAAACTGAAAATATAAACAGGATATTTGTCACTCTTCATTTGAAAACACATTCTGTATTTAGTCAAGATTTAATACAACGATTAAAAGCAGATTCGGATGCACCCAGGTGGACTTTACAGTACAAGTCCACAAGTATGTGCGGTCCTAGTAACCATGACAACCACAAAGCTTAGAAAAGACGATCATTTGTAAAGTTTTGTGACATTTTTGTCAGAAGATTTTAATTTAAAAGTTGTTAGTTTTGTAGTTCTGTCCTAAATTTTTAAAATTTATTATAGAATTGTGGTCGGGACGGGGCCAAACAAAATCCATCCAGTGGCCACAAATGGCCCCCGGTCCTCAATTTGAACACCCTTAAGGTTTACACACCTTTTTATTACAACATTTCACTATTTTTACTGATCTTAATTGGTGAAAACAGATTGTGGAAAATAAATTTGCACACCTATTGAAAAAAAATGTCTTTTTTCTTATTACTTACAGAATATTTATTATTATTTTATCACATATTATTTTGTATTTGTGAAAACTGGAACTCCAGGTGGATTTTTTCCTCTCCAACAGTTACATGGCACAAATATTTTTGAATGCATCTATTTTTTATTTTATCTATTTTAAGTGGGAGTAAAAGTGCAGATGTCATAATTTAGTCCTAGATTTATAAAAACCTTTAAAGGTACTTTGTAGTTTAAATTGTGCATATTACTTGAACATTTCAGCAGAGTGAACATTGCTGTCCAAATGTAGTAAAGAATGAAATCAACTTTAAACTAATTTTCATCTATTGGTTCAAATTTAAACCAAAGTTTTCAGATTTGAGCTCTGAAGAAATCTTTATTCATCATGTTTTAACCTTGAAAACAAATTCTTTCTGTTCATGATAAATCAAACAAGTGAGTAAATTTTGTAAGAGATAAAAAGAATAAAGATGTTTATCTGTTACCTGATCAAAACAAACGTTAAAATCTTCATCCTCACTGTAAAACCCGCTGCAGTGGAGGCGTAGGGTTTTGTTTATCCCCCTTGAGGAGCTTTTATGCTTCTGACCTCCAAGGAATTTCTTTCAGTCTAAATGGCAAAGTTTTGTATTTACTTCCAGCTAATGTTCCAGGTTCTTCCTGATGGATTAGTTTTCTCCTCGGAGCCCCAGCAGAGACCCTCAAATGCAAACAGCTTAGCTAATAAAGAAAAGAGAAAACACCTCTCACAAGTAAAAGCTTGCAGACTACTCATCCAGCTAATTAAAATATATTAACATGGATAAAAGCTCCCCTGCTCCAAATCCCTCATATCGTAGATTACGGTGGGGATTTAAACTCAAAATCAAAATGAAGGAGGAATTTACAGAACATAAAAATATTTTGATAAATGTAACACTTTTCTAATGAAAGGTTTTCAACATAAAAATAAATAATTCAGATGAACCTCACACAAAATAAACTTTATAGTTGCAGTCAAAACAGTCACAATAAAATAATGTGTGTTAAAACTGTCACTATGACGGATAATCTGTGAAAAGATCGACATCCTCCACCTCTTCCCTGAGCTGTTACTGCCATCTGAAGAATGCCAAAAGCAACCAATCAGAGCCAGGAGGCGGGTCTTAGCGCTGCCAATCATCCACACATACTCGCTGCTAAATGTGATTGTGTCAGACTTAAACTGTTTCTCTGTAGTCATTAGTCTATTTGCTAATAAGACCTAGCATCTATGCTAGGCTATGCTGGCAGCTGGAGCGGTGACAGACATCCTGGCTCTGATTGGTTGTTTCTGACCAGGCGGTGTTTTTCTGCAGGTGGCACTAGGGCCACAGGGATGAGGAAGAGGAGGTAAAGCTGTCGTTTGCAGCCTCTCCTGCAACAGCACCTTACAAAAGCCTTAAATTCAAGTATCTAAAATTAAGGCCTTAAATTGCCTTAAGTCCAGGTGAAAAAATGTAATTTGGCCTTAAATGTGATAATCACAGGTATTACATTTTTGTTTTTTTCCCCTCACACGTCTTTTCTGTCAGGCATAAGTTTGAGTTGTGTGCAGACATCTGTATTATGTACTGCAAAAATTCCCTCGCTAGTTAGTTAGCATCTATGTTATTACTGAAAAAGAAATATAACAAAGTCAGTTTCCCAGACATTATTCTATTGACCTTTTCCAGTTCTGGGTAATTTTTTGCCATCACTCTTTCTTGATCTACTAAGAAAAATGTTGCAGTTTTCACTTCCTATCAACCAAAACTGATTTGAAATGTTCTTCACATTGGAAAGAATTACATTTCTTGCTCCTGCCACTGCTTTAAAAGCATCACTGAAGGTTTTTCAGGTGCCATTCAAGGCCGTAAAGACAAACAAGTAGCTTTACTGAGAGCTAAATTAATTGGTTTTATCAGATTGAATAGCTGCGATATATGAAATCCTCCTGAAGAAGAAGAAGTGATTATTTATCACCTGGAGGGATTTCTGGAAGCCATAATTTAATGGTTTGAGAATCTGAAGGTCGGATTTCCTCCCAAACTGAAGGAAACGTTGATTTTAATCTCAGCTTTGTGCAAAACCAGAGTAAAGTTACAGGCAGATCTGTGGCTCAGGTTGCATTATGATTTATTCAAGTCACAGCAGCAGTGATTCACAGTACGCACTGATGGGGAAAAAAATACAAAAACATGTTTTTCAGTTGCATGAATCACATGTCAGGCGGAGCTGATCACAAGACACCCTGTTTACATCGGCTCTGTTGTGCGTTTTGTGGGCGTTCGAATGCAATTCAAGTTTTACAGAGGTGTACGTTAAAAAGGCAACACTTAAAACATCAAAACTGCACATAATCTTTTTATACTGAGACACTTTCATACAGAATACGGCTTCTGTTTATATCACAGTGCAACACCATTAAGGCAAAGATCTAAAAAAGCAGCAGGTCACACACACAGAGAAAACCTACATTAATTATACTCTGCCCTTTCACTCACAGACATTGAAAAATAGACTTACTTATAACCACATGCTTAAAGTGCCAGTGTGAATAACTCAAATGTGCAAATTTACACAAATACCTACACAAACTTACAAGAGCGCAGATGAAAAACAAGCAGATTTAAGAGCTTTAACTTTTAGTCACAGTATTTGTCACGGTGCTTCAAAGAGAGTGGATTCAAATCTTTGCGAAATAAAGCAAAATGTGCACATTTTGTCAGAAACGGCTGCGCCTGAGACATTCTGATGCATTCACTGCAGTGGGAAAGTGCAGATTTTTTCTACCCTGTTTGAACCTGTGAATGGTGCCATCAAATACTTCAGATTATTTTTTTTTATCTCAGTTTTGTGCAATGTTGAATTTTCTTTGACAACTTTTAATGACATTACATTTTAGCCTGAGGATTTGAATTAAACAATTCTTATTTGGTACTGAAAATCTGCTATGAAAGAAAAATAGTTTTACAATAAAGTTTAGCTGATTTGTGCTGGAAAGAGACCAAAATATTGTCCTTGAAATTTGTGCTGTGAAATAAAAATGGAAATGAAAGCAGTGGGTACACTTCCGCTAACCTGCTAATATGCTAATTAGCACATTGCAATTAGCACAATCACATCATAATTAGCTCTGCTATCAAAAGCAGAGCTAATGTTTCGTTTAGCGCCTTTGCTAAACTTGCAAACATTTAGCGCACCCAGCTTCTTTTAACTGAATTAAGTTTTAAAGCACTAATTTACTTTGCTGTTTTGTAAACTTTCAGTTGAATAAAGCTGACCAATAATGAAAAAAACAACAACAAAAAAACCCAAGTACTGGACAGGACGTGATTGGTTGACAATGAAGGGACGCTATTGGCTTACAATGTGCCATGTGACAATCCGTGATTGGTTGACTCGGTGATGAAAAGCTAAATATAGTGTTGTGTAAATCTGCAGTATTTTGTTGTTTTTAGCTTTAGCGCTTCAGAATTAGCTTCCATGTTGGTTTAGCTCTAAGATGAACTTCATGAACAATGTTGTAGAGTTTAAATTCATTCAGAAACATCTGGAAAGCAGCAAGACAGACAGATTCACTCATTTGGTAAACAGAATTACAATCCTTCTTTCTTTAGCCTCATGATTGACATGTGCAGTAATGAACATAAGGTCTTTGACGGCTATATACAGTAATGCTATGATAACTTTATGAAGCAATAGGCCTCCTTTTATGGCATTGTCATGGTTGCCTCAGTAAACAATGGTATAATTACCTTTTAAGGCATTATTTTTATCCTTGATTACATCATAAACATGTTCTGGTTGCCTCAGAAATCAGTGGTGTGATTAATTTAAAGAGAAAAACTTAATTTAAAGAGAAAAACTGCAATCACAAGGCAAACTTGTGATTGCAGGATTATCTTATAAGGGTAAGTTATTATTATAATGTAATAATCGCTTTATAATGCAACACTGTGGTTGTCTTCCATCCATCCATCCATTTTCTTTACACCCTTGTCCCTCAGTGGGGTCGGGAGGGTTGCTGGTGCCTCTCCGGCTGGCGTACCGGGCGAGAGGCGGGGTCACCCTGGACGGGTCGCCAGTCTGTCGCAGGGCAACACAGAGACACACAACCATGCACACACACACTCACACCTAGGGACAATTTGGAGAGGCCAATTAACCTGAAGGTCATGTTTTTGGACTGTGGGAGGAAACCGGAGTACCTGGAGAAAACCCACCATGCACAGGGAGAACATGGAGACTCCATGCAGAAAGACTGGGAATCGAACTCAGAACCTTCTTGCTGCAAGGCAACAGCTCTACCAACTGCGCCACTGTGCAGCCCACTGTAGTTGTCTTATAAGGTATAATCACCTTATAAGTCATGATTTGCCTTTTTGCCCTACGATGTTATGATTACAGTTAAGAGTAACGTTATTATCCTGATGCTATAAAGTCGTACCTCAATGCTTCCATGTTCAAGAAACCAATGGAGACATAAAGTAATCTCAGTTGTAGCAAAGTTAGTGTCTTATCTCATTCTTAGCTGTCTAATGTGCTTGAAATATATCATATACTGAAGTATTTTCAATCTGTGCAGCTGCAAAACTGACATTTAGTCACAACATTGCTGAATGCAGACAAATCCTGTGTGTTAGCCAACCGTCTAATCAACCCCACTCTTCCTGCAGACCTGCAGCTCTGCACACTGATTACAGATGAAATACCTGGAGCGTCTCACAGAAAGTTAATACACCAGAGAGCCTGAGAGCAGCAGAAGATTTCCTTAAAGGTCTTCCTCATCTCCTGGCTGCGGAAGGCGTAGATGATGGGGTCGATGACGGAGTTGCACATGATGAGGATGAGGTACATGTTGAAGTGGGACATGAAGCAGGTGCAGTAGGGGTTCCTGGGGCAGGTGATCATCAGGATGAGGTGCAGAAAGAAGGGCGCCCAGCACACCACAAACACCCCCAGCAGGATGGTGAGGGTGATGGCGCCCTTCATGTTGGCGCGCTGCTGGATGGGCGCGTTGCCCGGCAGGGCGGCGATGCGCTTCATGTGCAGGCGCGCCAGCAGGAACATGTGAACGTAGAGCGACGCCATGAGGACCAGCATGGTGAAGAACATGGTGATGAGGCAGATGAGCACCGTGGTGCTCTCCGAGTAGATGATGAAGAGGATGCCGGAGACGGTGCAGCACGTCCAGATGCCGGCAATGACCAGCAACGCCCGCTGGATGGTGACGATGTTGTGGTACCGCAGGGCGTAGAAGATGGTGATGTAGCGGTCGACGGCGATGGCGAGCAAGCTGCAGATGGAGGCGAGCAGAGAGCTGCAGATCATGGAGTCAAACACGTTGTCCATGCTTTTGATGAGCGTGACAGGGATGGTGAGGCCGCCGCCGTTGATCAGCGCTATGACGATGGTCTCCGATGCGTTGGAGACGCTGACCAGCATGTCGGCGACCGCCAGGCTGCAGATGAAGAAGTACATCGGGGAGTGGAGGTTCTTGTTCTTGATGATGGCGGCGACCACCAGGATGTTCTCCAGCAGGCTGATGATGCCCAACGTGAGGAAGACCTCGGTGGAAATCAGCAGCTGCTCGTAGCAGCCGGCAGAGGAATCCTTCTCCTCTCCGGAAACGTCTTTCTCCGGCAGAGTTCCCAAGCAGAGGCTTCGGTTCAGGTAGCCTGGGATCAAGCCTTGCTGAGCCGTGGAGTTCATCTTCACTTCTTCTCTTTGTTACAGCAAGTCCTGAAGTCTCAGCTGCTTCTTTTTCCCATTTTCATCTTTCAGCTCCTCCTCAAGCAGCAATAACAATCCTGTTGTTCTGGTTTCAGTGAAACGACGTGAGGAAGAAAAGTGGAGGAGAAACGGTGAAAAATAATCAGCCGGATCCAGAGCGTCAGAGCGCAGCGGCTTGCTGTGTGACCGATCATCACTTCTCAGCCACTGTGGTCTTATCCTGGTCTCACTTTCTCTCCCTCTGCTTATGTACCACACACACACACACACGCACACACACACGCACACACACACACACACACACACACACACACACACACACACACACACACACACACACACACACACACACACACCCTCAGCCCATCCCACCCTCACAGATAAAGTGGGAGGTGTAGGAGGAGCAAAGTTTAGGCTGACGCATTACTCAAGGTTTTATCACTGAAATGAATTTGTTGCAATGTTTGAAACTTTTCAGGACTGAAGAGATTAAAACTGGTATTTAATGTCATTTGGTTTACAAATGAATAAATAATAATCATTCAGCTGCTGAATGATTATTATAGCAGCTTTTCTTATTTTCAATTAGTGATGTGCAGAACCCAGCACAGCTTTTACTTACTATATCACTTATTATACTTACTATATAAGCTGTTCTAACAGGAGGAATAAACTTGGGTTATGTTCTCTGAAAATTACTGAATTATTAATTTAATATTAGCAAAAATTGACACTAACATGCATTTATGTATGATCACTGCCAAAACACAAAGTCTTACCATTTAATTTTGGTCTAATTTATAACTTAACACACTTGAAATAAGACAAAACTAACTTACAAGTAACGTTTCAGCAATATAGGAGCTTGTTTTAAGTCAGTAATTCCTTAATATTAATGAAAAGGTTCTTGTTCCATTTGCAGATTGTTTCATTTATAATGAGACATTTTTTCCATTTTATAAGTGAAATAATCTGCCAATAAAACTAGAACTTTTTCATCAATATTAATGAATATTTCACTTAAAATAAGTTTCTACATCTTGCTGAAAGGTTATATGTAACTTAGTTCGTCTTATTTCAAGTGTATCAAGATATTTGCACTAGAAACTTGATAAAAAAAGACTTTGTGTTTTTGCAGTGAAGCGTCTCAACAAAGGTTATGTTTTACAGCAGATAAATCCGACCCATATCCAACTTTTTCACCACCCAAAAAATCCGATCTGTGGAATTATTTCGGATGCATATCGGATAGATTTCAAAGCAACAAAGAGAACAGCCATATTTATTCATAAATACGGCTGTTCAACTACAGGTGCAGCTTTCTATTCCAGCTGCTACCAGATTCTTAGCAGCTAATGCTAATTGGTTAGCAGCTTGTTCAATTTCAAGGGTCTGTTACCCTCAGCAGAGTGGTCAATGTAACAACAGAATAACATTTCCCTTTATTTATAGCATCACAAAAACAGCCTAATTCAGGTATAAAGAGCTAATTATAACTACTTCCTTCTTTGTAGGGAAACACTTCCTCTTCCAAAACACTGTGAACTATTCACACATTCAGCGTTTGTGCCTGGTTTCCACAACTTGACACATTAGAGATGAATTTGGGCAGGAACAATTACCTAGCCAGGTCTTCTTGTCCCACATTAGTGTCTGACCTCACATATGCTTTGTTGGAGGAAGAATCAAGAACTGAGATCAACACAAATTCATTTTCTTTACTTTATTCTATATACTGAAAATCCCAACAACTATAATTTCTGCACTCTGTCTGGAGATCAGCAGTAAAAACCGACTCTTGTCAAACTGAGTTACCTGAAAGGTAGCAACAGGATCACAGGTTTCTCCTTTTACTGAGCTCCTTTACAAGAATAAAATATGAAATATTGATCATTTTGGGGCTTTATTCCCCCTCAGCTGTCGTCTCCTGACTGCTGCTGTTGTGACAGCAGCTCAAAGCAGATGAACTCCATCAGATCTCATGTTCGTATTGGAGATCTGCTCTACAGAGAGCCGGGTTATGAGTGTGTGTGGATTAAAAACACTAAAGAAATCTGTTGAATGTTCTCCAGGGACACAGACTGGAGGAGCAATTAGAAACCTGTCAGACTGCAGTGAAAAAGCAGCAAGTTTCCTGAAAGACGAGGCGATCAAGGCTTTTACCGACAACCTGCCGGATCATGCTAACCCTTTGTGTTCAGAAAATGTCAGTGTTTATGCAACACAGAATTAAACCACCTTAAAAAGCTGCAGAGGAAATGAGGCTTTTAGAGGAAGTCATGCCAACAGGTTTTAATTTTAAAATCTACCAAATAAGTTTCCAAAAATGGAAATTAAAGCCTTGAAGAGCTTCTTTTTATTATTATTATTAAAAATTGAAATAACTCTAGTCAAATGTAGGTAAATTTCTAAGTTAAAATAAAAAAATTTAATATGAAAAAAACATTTACTTCATGAAATCTGTGCAATTTTCTTAGCTCTGAGTAAAAAAATTGGAATAAAATATACCGACTGCTTTCCTAAACAACAACTGTCTGACTCTAACTTAACATATCTTTATTATTTTTTATTTAAAACTTGTTTTTTTACATGTTCAGACGCTGAACAATGACGCACACTGATGACATGTCAGCTTGTTTTTCGTCTCCTGGGCATCTCATTTATTTTCTGCCTAAATCAGATCTCTGTGAATCACCAGATGTTCCCTAATATATTTAGCTCCCAAAATATGTGCCTGTTTCTCTGCTCCTCATTTTACACAAGGGAACAAATAATAAACTGGATGGTTTTTCTTCTTTGCGAGTTCAGAAAAATGTCTCGAGTTTATCTGACCTGTCTTTGTAGAATTAAAATACTGTAATTGAGTAAAAGTTGTAACGTAATTATAAGTTAATAAGAATGAGGCGAGAGCTAGCTCCAAGTTATTGTTGTCATAGCAACTCTATAGCAACTGCCATGACGTTTGGTTATGGTATCTACCAACAGGGTTGTTAGCTACAAAGTTCCCAGATCTATGTATTTAGTATATTTTATTTGTTAAATATAAATATTAGATACATTTATTTCCAAATAGCTGGAGATTATAACATAACTCCACGGCAGCTAGTTTGTGCACTGATCTGGTTAGCTAGGTGCCGTTCAAAAATACCCATCTAAATAAAAAATAAAAAAACACACCATTGTGTTTAAATTGTCCACTTCTTTAATTTGCAGACGTATTTAGAGCAGGATGTCGTTTTCATAGCAGTGGAACTGAATGTTGAAATGGCAAAAGATGGAACCAAGATGGAGATGATGAATAATAAAAGAAGCAGCCCGAGGACAAAGCCCTGAGGAACACCACGAGTAAGAGGAGGAGTGGGAACAGAAGGTTTCTAAAACACTCAGACAACGTCTGGCGACAACAACCGTAATACATTCAACTCATTTAAATTCTTGCTCTAATTTTGAGTCTTCAGCGCGTCTAGATGCCTGAATCCGATAAGCTGCTGCCTTAATCAATCATATCTTCCTGCTCAGGTGAAGGTATCACCATGGAGACAAAACAAGCCTCTGCACTCATATTTCTGTGTTACTGCTGGACCTACATTGATCAGATGAACTCTGACGTTTAGACTGACTGGTCAGCAGCCAGCAGGTCATTTTGTTCATGACTTCCACCTGAAGATCCATCTGTGATGTGATTTTCTGACTGGTCAGGCCTGCAGCAGCTCCCTCCACTCTGCAAGACACTCGTGTTGCTGCTCAGAAACAACTCAGATCATGAAAGACGGGAGAAGAGAATAAATGCATGAAAGCAAACAGAAGCTGCTCAGGCTTTTTGCTGCTGCTTTCTTTCCAAACAGAGAACAAACCACTTTACAAACTCAAAACATCTGCTGGTTTCTTTATCCCGATTTCTCGCCATCATGTTGGGATGAACGTCTTTTAAGCTGGAACAAAACAGCATTGTTGTGTTTTCTTTTGTCTCAGGTGTCTCAGTTCCTCCTGCATGTATCTTTTAAAACACAAGAGTGTCTGGCTTTTGGTTTTTTATTATAATTATTTGGAATGTAAAAAAGCAAAGAGGAAGACGAGACGTTCGGCTGGAGCAGCTGGTCCTCTTCTGCACGGCCGTTCTCTCTGTAGACTTTGAATTAATAGGAGTTACAATAACATTTAATTTACCTTGAAGTAGTTTTAAGTGAAATTGAATTTGAATTACTGAGTCTGGTCTGTGTTGGTCCATTAAATGCAGAGTTTGAAAATAAATCTGATTTAATGGAAACTAAAGTTTTTTGGTAAAAGGTTTTTACGCTTTTTGGACGTATCAAAATATTCGTATTATTGCAAAACTGCAACAAAAACACTTTTTTTTGCATCACACGAGTCACACGGCCAACAGCAGAATGTTACCACTGCTGGAAACGCAGAAGAAGACGACAGGAAGTGGCAGGAGGATGAATATCTCATGTTACTGTTTACATTCGTTGCTGCCAAGATTTTTAATGACTTATCGTGTGAACGACCTTATTCAGGTGTGATTTTAATTTATTTTTCTTATTTAGTGGACACTCTACAATTGCAAAATTGTGTTTTTTACGCTAGAATATAGAAAAATATTTGCTTATTATTATAAATACTAAGGAACTTTTGACTTGGTTGAAGCTCAAGCGTTTTCCTCGTCACAGGATCCAATACACAGACGATGATTTCTGAAAACTAAAAAGCCGAACCAAGGCTATTTCTGTTTTTATGCCTTTTTGAATCTGTTTCCATGGCAAACCTGCAAAGAAAGAATAAAACCTTGAATTCATTGTTGACGCCTGAACATCAACCTCAGATTGTTGCCATTTCAACACGGTGTCACAGGAATTTGGGATTAAAATATTTGTCACATAGAAAGAAAACCTTTTCAAGGAAGCAGATATTCCCAACATGATGGCAATAAACACGGCTGATATTGGGAGTTAATGCGTTAACATTCCTTCTACCACAAAACGTCTGTATGAATCTTTATTTTTCAACTGAACAACCTACGAGAATCCTGTATTATATTTTATAAAAGTGTCTAATTATGTGAGAAAACCAAAGTTTTCTGTTTATTCAGTCAGTATTTAATACAAGATAATCACAATTCAGAATATTATAAAACATTTAGCAATAAAAAAACCCAAGTTTTGTAAGAAAATAACCACTTATCAATATTTACAAGATCAATTAACTTTAGATTAAATAATGAATTGATAATTTTCCATCTCCTCTCTTGGTGATCTTGTTGTGTTAGCAAATATTTCTAAATTTACTTGTTTGGGATGAATAAAGGAAGTTAATTTATAAACTATATAAATATTTTTTCCAGCTCAAGAGGCTTAGCAGTGAAATACGTTCTGAATAATAAAACACTCTGACGGATTTTAATTTAGATTTTAAGGAGATTAAAGTTCATGAAAGCCGTTAATCTTTGTGAAATAAATAAAGTTAATGATTTAATCCTCCTGCTTCTTCTAATACCCTCTGTGGTTTATGAAGGTTTACACACAATGCAGAAAAATTAAAAATAAAAATCCCCAGATGAAAAAAAAGAAACGATTTTGAGTGGAAGCAGGAGAAGCATCTATCCATCCATCCATCCACACACACACTCAGGGGCAATTTAGACAGACCAATTAATCTAACAGTCATGTTTTTGGACTGTGGGAGGAAACCGGAGAAAACCCACCATGCACAGGGAGAACATGCAAACTCCATGCAGAAAGACCCCAGGCCGGGAATCGAACCCAGAACCTTCTTGCTGCAAGGCAACAGCTCTACCAACTGCACCACTGTGCAGCCCGCAGGAGAAGCAATTTTGCTAAATGATTTCAGTTCACTGGAGCTGCAGAGACACGAGGAAACATTCCTGGATGATGTTTTCATTTCCTAATAACAGAAACACGGTTGACCTTTCACAGCTGAAAGCAGCACTTGGTTTCTGAGCGTCTCCTGATTGCAGCCAGCGAAACCTCGCCGGCTTCTTCCTGACAGGTCGGGTCAGAAATCATGGCTGCTGATCTATGATTTCAGGAAACGAGCAACACAAACTGAAGCGTCGCTTCTCTGAACAAGTGGCTGACAAAGTTAGAGAAACAACATCCTGTTTAGACCAGTGAATGGATTCGGAAATAACCAAAACATTCAGAGGAAATAGCTACTGCTGATTCTGAAGCAATAAAGCCAAAGGAAACTATGAAAATAAAATCATTTTATGAGTGAAATGTTCAAGATGAAGAGTTTTGTTAATGTTTAATGCAAAATTACCATTTACCGACTATTAAAACTGACTTTTTTTATTTGTTTTTGATTGTAGCTTGTTTTAAAATCAAACCGTTTTAGACAAAACTCTGCAAGTAGCACAACTAATGCTGTGTTTTTGCATTTTAGGCAATAAAATGTTAATTTTCTTATTAAGAAATAAATTAAATTAGTTTTTATTTGTATCTTTTAACGTATTTCTAATATAAAAAATACTTTTATCATCCGATTAATTGATTAATCGTTAGAATAATTGACTCTAACGAATAATCTAACGTTTTTCTATTTATTTACAACAAATGTAGTTAAAAAAATGAACATATGAATAAGGATTCATTTTATTTAATGGGACAGTCATATTAATGAACATACAATGTTGTTGTAAATGAGCAAAATGATCATTTTAATCTGTAACAAACTAAATACGAACATTCACACAATTTCATACATAAAAGCAAGAAAAAATATATAGTAAGAAAAACTCAAGAGGTTTTATTTTTAGACTTTAAACAACCAACATAACCAACTAGAAGTTGCCACTTAAAGGTTGGAACTGATTAAATTTTTTCTTGTGCAGGAGGATAAAGCTGCCGAGTCCGGAGTGTTTCAGAAAACAGCGGGAAAAGCATTTAGATCGACTTTTACAGGCTTTTCTACGTCCTGCGTCTGAGTTGCTCCAGCAGTTTGATGCCGTCTGAGTGGATCTGCTCCTTCCTGTTTGGTTTTTTCTGCAGCTAAACTCGGCTTTGCAGGACGTCAGCGTCTCGCTGATGAAGACTTTATTCAAACCGCAAAAACAAACTGACCAACGCAGATTGAGTCTGGTCATTTCGACCTCAGACACACATTCAGGTCGACACGCTGCAGGAAAAAAATGATGCTTTTGAACATCTGTTACCTGGAAACTCAGATTGTTCCATTTGTTTAAAATGAAAGCATCTTCCTCTGCAGATATTAAGACGGGTTGTTACTCAGGGACGTAATTAAACCTTTAGATTTGGGACATGCAGGTGTTCCTGATTGATAGACAGCCATTATGTGTATGTAGCCGCAGCATCATTAGTATTCTAACAAGGCTGAAACGTAATTAGTGCCGAGACAAAGCATCAATAATTACATTTCTGAGTAATTACCTTGGACTCGTTATCAGTTTTGTGACTCAGGAGTTTGTCGGTTATCTGGTTTGGCAGAGCTGAGTGAGGATGAGGAGCAGAAATTCATCCAGAAATCAGGCAGGAAGGATTCGCCACAAACTGTTTGCTACGACGTCTTTTAAGTAAATATCGAGCTTTTTTAGTTCAATTGGGGAAAAAACTAATTTGTATTCATGTTATGACTTGTTTACAGTTTAATCCAATTATAATGATAAAATTTTGGGTTTTGGTCTCATAAACAAAGTTCAGGTGTTTGACTTTTGATTCTGCTGAATCATGTGAAATATTTTTAAAAACCTTTTAACTGTCTGAGTTTCTCTCTGCTTCTGTTCTTGATTGAACGGTTTTGGCTCTAGCAGTTATTACCTTTATCTAATTGATACAAATAATCATTATTTATGATAAATATAAGTTAAGTGAATGTTGCAGCTGTCAGAATATGAGATGGTTTATGTTTCACTGCTGACATATTTCTAGCATCATTCATGAGAGAAACTTCAGGAGAAAACAGCAAAATTTATAAAAAACAAAATTTCCTGGATGAACAGATGGATGGATGGATGGATGGATGGAGGAACACATGGATGGATGGATGGATGGATGGATGAACTAATTTATAAATAGGTCATTTTTAATATTTATACAACAGAAAAGACGATCGATTCCAGTAACTGAAATATTTTTCCGTTTTCTATCAGATAACCAGACGTCTCTAAACTAACCAGACGTCTCTAAAATAACCAGACGTCTCTAAAATAACCAGACGTCTCTAAACTAACCAGACGTCTCTAAACTAACCAGACGTCTCTAAAATAACCAGACGTCTCTAAACTAACCAGACGTCTCTAAACTAACCAGACGTCTCTAAAATAACCAGACGTCTCTAAACTAACCAGACGTCCACCATATTTTCCAGACATCATGATGAATATTTCCATCAATCAGTTTTAGTTTTAGTCAGAACTCAGGTTCTGCGTTGTTTCATCCTGACGTTATTCAGCCTCCCGCTGAGCAGGAAACTCATTTCCTCCAGCTGGTTTATAAACGACGAGGCGACGATGCAGCATCTTAACCTGAACCGATTCTGAACCAGCAGCTCACAGGCTGCAGATCTGCAGCATCTCTGGAGCTGCTGTCCTTAATCTGCTGCGCTGATCCACTGAACGATCAGCTCAGAGATTCATTTACAGGCTCCAGTCGCTGCTGCACCTCCTGATGTTTTATCAGATAAATACACAGACAGCGAATGTTTTATGACTTTAACAGATTGAGGTTTTACTGCAGGAGCTTTAAATCACCAGAGAAACATTATGCTGGAAAACTTCTCTCACGTTAAACTACACTCACTGTTTAAACTCTAAAAAGAAAACATGAAATAATGAACTGGCTTCATTAAACAGCCATTTTTATAATTCATTTATTATTAAATTCAAAACACAGACACAGTTTTGACTGTATTTCTGTTAAAAATACAAAATAAAAAGTAAAGACGCACTTCGAAACAGAAAATCCAAGTGTGGCAACACAAAACAACTTCACCTTTAACCTTATTTATGGTTTATTGTGGTGCTGCCAATCATTAAAACATTTAATCAGATTAAATACTTTTTACTTTCACGCGAGTACAAAACATGTTGAAGTAGTGCTACTTCTATGAGAGTACAGTTTTTATTTTATTTTTTAGTTATTGGATGCTTTACCCCTCTCTGATGCCGCCCTGGGCAGCTGCCCGTATCGCTAACATCTAAACCTGCCACTGCATGAACATTAAAAACATGCTTAATGTTTTATAATCTTAAACCAAACATGTGTTATTGAAGAAGGAAGCCATTTTGATCTGAACGTTAATCTAGAAACTTGAACCAGAGCGACGAGGCGTTTGTCCTCCTCCAGCTGATCGACTGCCGTAAATCCTGAACTTTTATTGATGTGAAAAACTTTCACCTTTTGCTTTCTTTTTATCTTTTGAGACTTTTAGGCCAAAACAGAAGTTAAATGAATCTGAATTACGTAATATTAACACATAAAAATGTTCAGATTAATCACTGACGTCTTCCTCATTATCAGCTCTACCAGTAACAGGGAGGACATGTTTTAAACTCTTTTATTATCCATCATTGCTCCTGCAGCTGTTTAACGAATCTCTAATTATTCATTTCTGCACTGCAGATGTTTGTTTTTTTCTCCTGACATTCAGGCAGAAAAACATTTGGGATGTTTTCGGTTCCACCTTGAATAAAACCGAAAACGTTCACATCTTGTTCAGTTGATGAAAAAAATTTAAAAAAAGTTGTTTACTTTGTGTTTTTAACCTCAGAGACTTTTGAAGCCACGTCCCTTGACGAGATGCCACAACCTGTCGGCTACAGGAGGGTGAATAAATGTCTATATTTACCTTTTAGCAGCCAGAAGAACTGGACTCTTCACCACCTGCACCTGGATCATCTTACAAAAGCAACTCATTTTCCTTCATTTTGTATTTTTAAGGCTCCTGCTGCTGATTTGAAGTCATTTTGTTGCTGGAGGATAAATTTAGTGAAAATGTTCCAAAAGATAAATTTTCTTTAACCATTTAAGCTCCATGAGGATTGAACACAATAGAGTTTGTTTGTTAGCACTTAAAAAACCGAAAGAAGAAAAAAACAGGAGTGGGAACTATTTCCCAGAATGCTTAGCGGCGTGTTTTTGTATCCTGAGATGGAAATGCGTTACTTTGATATGACTCTTGTGTTATTAAGGCAAATGTTTAATTTAATGTCCTGTTCACACTAAATGTTTCTGGGTTTAGTGAAATTTTGTTCATGCAGTTTGAACAACAATTTCAAAATAAGTTGTTATTTTAAGTTGATATTATGATTGAAAACCATACAGAAATGTGAGTTTTTTAACTAGGTGAGGAAGTTTTTTTCTTGCAAACTGTGAAATTATTATTTGGTTTAAATTAGAGCATGAAGTTAAAACCTATAAATCAGTGTTTATATAACTTCTTCTTCTTGTTAAACCAACTTCATGAACTTGTCGACTTAAATTACATTTCAAGGCAGCAGGTGGATTTTCATCTTCCAGTTGAACCTCCTTCAGATGTTTTACAGTGTAGATTGGCCCCGAAAAGTTTCACGCAAGAAAAACGTTGCAGATAAACTGAAAATCAGTTTCATGTAAACGAGGTTTAGGATTTCCAACATCAACAGTTTAAGCTTCTTTCTGTCCATAAACATAAAACTGAGCTGTTATCTGGATTTGCTTTGTTTTGATGCTGAAATCAGTTTTTTTTTTTTTCACCAAAATTAATTTTTTTAGCGTTAAGTTGTTCTAATTAAACCCGACCGAAACAAAACAGTATGAACAGTTTACGACCCCAAAGTGTTTCATCAACATCCTCTCCATATGTCAGCCATTCAGAAGTGGCCAAAGTGTTTCGGCTCAGTATTTTTAAAATGGGTTGAGTTGGTTCAGAAGCATCCGGATGAAGAAACGTTTCCACTTTGAAAGTCTGAATTTACCTGATTTAAATATTCCTGTGGTCAGAGGAGAAAGCACTTAAAACCGCTGGCCTCAGACATTTTGCATGAAAAGCACTTAAAAAAGTAATTGAGGTGGAAGGTTGAAGGGTAAATGGACGGGTGTGTTCTTTTGTTCTGGCTCTACTTTCAAACCCATCCCACCATCTCTGCTGCTGCCTTACATTTCATGTAATCACCCCAAATTATTCACCGCAGCAACGCGAACAGGGAAAGAAAATGATCCAAAATGAGCTAAAATTATAATTACTGGAGACTTTTCAGGGAAAATTGATCCACGTTTAGGTGACTAACCCGACTTGTGATTGGTTGGATGATGCCGTTACTTTTTTTTGGGTGTCAGAAATGTGACAGGACCAACTGAGGGCTGGTGCTGCTTAAAACGACGGGAACAAAATGATAATCAACACATCTGAGTAACGTCAAACACAAACAGTCGGCAGAACTGACTGACTTTCAGCTCACAAACAAACTCCAAACATGTCCGGCTTTACGTGCAGCTTCTGCGAAGTTAATGGCATCTGATAAGGGAGATAAAAGCTGCAAATGGCACAGGCAGACGTCGGCGCTGCTTCAGCGCCGTAATTAGGTTTAATAGAGGCCAATTTCTTTTATTTTTCAGGGGTTATTCTGTGCCGTTGTCGCTTTGATTCCCGCCTCAAAGAAATTTGCACGTGAATCACAGAGTGGCAAAAAACACGGCGAGTTATGCAGACATGTGTTTAAAGAGCAGGGTTCGTACGGCTGAATTTCAATTAGGGAGCTTGATTTCTGTGCAAAGTGGTTAATATTCAAACTGCAATGGTTTGTAATAAAGTGCAATCAAACGTTTGATTAAAAGTCGGAATGTGGAAAACATTGTTTACAACTGAAGCCAGGAACATAAAAAAACACACACAGTTTTTCTTCCTGTCTAAAATTATTTCTATGTGCTAAAAGCCACTATAACACAAAACTAACCTACAAGTAACTTTTCAGCAGGATTTAAGAGTTTAAGTCAATAATTACTGAATATTTATGAAAAAGGTCTAGTTTACTCAGTTATTACACTTACAAAAAGTGAAAAATGTCTTCTATAAGTGAAATAACCTGCCAGTGGAACGTGTACTTTTATAAATTATTCACTTCAAACAAACTCCTATAAGTTAGTTTTGTTTTGTTTCAGGTCTACAAAGACATTTGCACCAGAAACTGGACCAAAATACTTGGTAAGATTTTATGATTTAGAAGACAGAGAATTTTTAAATAATCTTTTGTAACTTTTTTGCATACTGTTTAAACATTTAACAAGATTTGTTTGGATTGATTCAATGTAATTAATATTCATTATTCCTGATTCCCAAATGATTTATTGATTTTGTATTTGGAACATTAAACTGAAATTGTTTGTTTGTTTTTTGTTAAATATTGTTTTGTTGTAGCATTACAAGACATTATTAATCCCAGCAATAAATTATATAATATAATGGTAAGTTGAAACTGTTTTTGTTCATTTGTGTATCGAAGAGGTGCTGGAAAACTTACCTTGAAAATGCTTGAAAATGCTTGAATTGGGAAAATGTCTGAACCCTGGAAGAGAAGCAGAGAGAATCCTGTTAGAGGGTTTTGGAAAAGTAAAGTTTGAGCCTGTATGTAAACTTTTTAACATTATTAATAACATAAACTCAGAGTTGAGCTCACACTTCTTGTTTTTGAAGATCTTTGCAGTGGAAAAAAAAAAGTACTATAATCCCAAATTAAGGTAAATGTAAAAGAGAATAAACTCTGAGTCAGGACGGTGTTATATCATCATACGAAGCGGTAAAGATGTTAATAACGAATAGGAGAAAGTTCATGGTGTCATTTGGGTCATTATGTAACTCCAGCTCACAGATAAATGAAAGGTCAACAATCTGCAGCAGTGTAAAGTCCTGGTACTTATTTCTGAGAGCTGCTTGGAGAAACAATCTTTAATGGTTGAGAACATGATCACATTATCGCTCCAAAGGAAGCAATTAAAGGTCATTCTCAGCTTTTAAAGAAGATGCTTTTTGAAAGAGAACAAATAGATTTTTGGTGTTGATTTAAAGGAATGTTACGAGAGTTTTCTGTGTAACATTTTATTAAAAATAGTCTGAAATGGACTTTAAAGGAAGAAATAAGTTTGTGGTAACACTTTATTTGAAGGGGGTGAATAAGACTGACATAACACTGTCATAAACATGACATGACACTGTCAAAAACATGACATAACACTGTCATAAACATGACATAACACTGTCATAAACATGACATGACACTGTCATAAACATGACATAACACTGTCATAAACATGTCATAACACTGTCATAAACATGACATAACACTGTCATAAACATGACATAACACTGTCATAAACATGACATAACACTGTCATAAACATGACATAACACTGTCATAAACATGACATAACACTGTCATAAACATGACATAACACTGTCATTAACATGACATAACACTGTCATTAACATGACATAACACTGTCATTAACATGACATAACACTGTCATTAACATGACATAACACTGTCATTAACATGTCATAACACTGTCATGAACATAACACTGTCATAAACATGTCATAACACTGTCATGAACATGACATAACACTGTCATAAACATGTCATAACACTGTCATTAACATGACATAACACTGTCATTAACATGACATAACACTGTCATTAACATGACATAACACTGTCATTAACATGTCATAACACTGTCATTAACATGACATAACACTGTCATTAACATGACATAACACTGTCATTAACATGACATAACACTGTCATTAACATGTCATAACACTGTCATTAACATGTCATAACACTGTCATAAACATGACATAACACTGTCATAAACATGACAACACTGTCATAAACATGTCATAACATTGTCATAAACATGTCATAACACTGTCATAAACATGTCATAACACTGTCATAAACATGAATAAGCCTTCATGAATATTTATGACTGTTGTCATAAAGATTCATTCAGTAAATCATGACACTTTTAATACAAAGTTGACATTATTCAAAATGTCTATGACAACTTGACATTAACCAATAAATCATCACTGTTTAAACTTTACCTTTAATAACATAAAGTTACCTAATTTTTAAAGTGCAATCAGTAATACTTTTATAACAAATTTATATCAGTAATGATTTCTTGGTTAATATCAAGTTGTCATGACAAAGACATGTTAAAAATTTTCACCTTTGGAAAATCAGAAATTTTATTGTTTTTTTCTTGAAAATTTCACAAATTAATCTAATTTCTTTTTCTTTTTTTGTTGGCGGAAATTTACTCTTCATAATTCAACATGAATCAAAATTCTGTAAAACTAAAATCTGACTCTTAAATTACAAAAAGAAGGTAAATGTCCCTCAACTCTGTCTGAAACCTTTAGAACTGAACTTTTATCTTTTATAAATGTCATTTTGCTCCACATTCAGCCTCCTGGGGGAATAAAATAAAATCCTAATAACTCCACAGGTTGAAGGTTATGATAGAAACAGCAGCTGTAGCTGCTGTAGTTCTTTCTGTGCCACTTCAGGATCCAGAAAATCTGTTTTCTTAGCAGTTTTTCACTTTATTTCTGCTTTTGTCAATATCTGTGTTTTCTGGTTTTATATTACTGAGTCCATTATTAAAAAAATCAACCTGACATTTTGTTGCCGGTCAGCCTATCAGGTCATATTCTTCAGTAAATAAACTAAAGGCAACAACATCTGAGAACAAATAAATGCTTTTTGAATATTTGTCCTGATATCTGAGGGACAAAGTGACCAAATAACTCGGAAACATGCGCCGACTGTTAACCGATGGACATTTAGGCTTCTGGATGCAGCTGCTGTAAACTGAACGTGTCGTCGCCTCCATGCTGGTCTCTCATTAGAACCTTCCCCTCCATATAAGTCGGTAATTTGTTGGATGAGAAAAACGTGTCTGCGATGATAATTTATCCATCCTGACTCTGGACGGAGTTAACCGTCTTTATCCCTTAATAAGAGCCGACCTCGTTTGGCAAAGACGCAGCGAAAGGAGAACACAAGACGACTCAACTTCACGTTTGTTACCTTTTTTATACAGATTTATTTTGTCATTTGAATTTAAAAAGCAACGTTTTCTGCCTGGAACCACATTATTATCTCCAGAAGGGAAACGTCTGAACATTTGGTCTTTTGGAGGTCATGATGAACCGGATCAGAATGTAATCAGAGACCAGATCCATCCTCTGCAACCTGAGCAGAAAAACTGTTAAAAAAAGTAATTCTTGTTCATAAACACTCTGAAATCAACTTGATTTTATTCTTTTATCATCACTTGTCTGATACAAAAGGGAAACTTATGTTCGCTACATTCTGCTTTTCTGATTTAAGTGTTTAAATTCTTTCATAATTATTAGAGATAAAACATTCCCAGGTTGGTTTTCATCTTTAATTTAAATTCTTTTACAAACTTATCAGCTGACAAAATATTCAAATACAAACATTAAAAACAACAAATAATCTTTAAATAAAGGGCAGGAGGTGGAAACATTTCAAGGTTTTCCCTCCAGTCGTAAATTATCAAGCTTCACAAATTTTACCACATAAACTTTGTTTTAAACTTAAATTAAACAATAAAAAGTAAAAAAGCAGTTTTACCAAACAAAGTTGTTAAAATGTTCAACTGAAATAAAGACCTAAGTTTTGCTTTAATGTTCACTTTAATCCAAGTTCTAAGTGGAACAACGTCTTTGCTGCATCAGCTTAAAACAATAACATAAAGAATCATTTTATCTGTTAATTTCCATCTTTATTGAATATAAACAACAACCTGCAGTTTGCAGCCCAGAGGAGGAAAAGACACAGAAATGTTTAAAATCATTTTCTTTCTTTAGTCTCCTGCAACGCCAGATATGGCAACTGTTTTAATATGTATGTTTAAAGCGTTTTTCACTCGTGACGGTGGTCAGTGCAGCCGCACCGTTCAGCTCGGCGGGTTGCCATGGCAACGGTTTGCATTGAAAAAAGGTCAGGAGTCCTGAAATATCAGGAATCTAAATGTAAATAGCAAAAGCAGGGTATTCAATTTCCACACGCACACACACACACACACACACACACACACACACACACACACACACACACACACACACACACACACACACACACACACACACACCTGAAGAAAAGCAGCAGAGCTCCTGGATGCCTTCAGGGTCGGTGTGAGAACAATGTGAGATTAGAAAAACACTCCTTCAGTCACTTGTGATTCAGATTTTGATGAAACGTTTGAGAAGCTTTTACAGAAAGTGCTTCAAAAAAAAAAAAAAAAGAAGAAAAAAAAGAAACATTAATGCATCTTTATTCAAACTAACTCGGCTTTTACTTTGATACTGCTGTTGGCAACGTCTTTTAAAAACCAGATTTCAGAAAGAAGCAGAGCGAAAGTGATGCAGAGTTCTTCTAGTTTCTTGGAACCAAGAGGTTCAGAAAAATCAGCTTTAATTTCATTTGAACGTATTTATTGCTCAAACGCAACAATTAATGTTATCCCAAGAACTTCCTGTTGGGTTGTAAAGACTGAAATCTGATGTTTATGGGTTCACCGATTAAGTATTCAAATATTTGTAATATCATTTCACAAGATGCTGTTTTGTACTGGAGCGCTCGTAATATTATTTAAGTAAATTTCTGAGTTTGAAAAGTAAGAAATTTCCAGAAAAAAAAAATATTTAGATCACAGAAATGTAAAGAAAATTCTGATTTTCAAAACTCGACTCTTAAAACTCAGAAATTATCATGTTTTATTTTTTTCTTAACGATTCTTGACTTTTCAAACTCCAAAATTTACGTGTTTTTATGTTTCTTTTGTAGAAAATTTCTGAGAGTAATCTAAAAAGTTCTGAGTTTTTTTTCTTAAAAATATTTAACTTTTCAAACTCTGAAATGTTCTTGCTTTCTCTAGAATATATCTGGGATTCATTTCAAAATTTCAGTTTGGTTTTAACATAAATCTAACTTTTCAAACTCGAAAATTTCCAATTTTTTTTCTCTAAATTTTAAAGAATAATCCAGACTTTTTGGTGGGAATGTTCTCCTATTTTCAACCTAAAACGTCCCTAGTAAATCTTTGCAAAGACACTAAGATCTTTAAGATCCATGATCATGAGCATCACTGAGTCTCTGTGCAGCAGCAGAGATGAGAGAATCTTTACATTCAGGCTAAACATGAACAAACTTCATCTTTAGCCGCTTTTGACAACCCAGAAACATCTTTTCAGTTTAATTTGGTTTCTTATGAAACTGTTTCCTTTTATTCAAAGCTTTGAACCAAATCCTTTAATCACAGAGACGCTCAGCTCCAACCCAGTTAAAGACAGAATAAACATCCAGACTATTTCTGCGTTATCGGCTTTACTCTAAGTATTTTCAGGCAGATCGGTCCCCACTCCTGTTTCCTGCGCAGGGACGTGGGAGTGGGGAGAAGCTGCAGCAGGACGGTTTGCTGCATAACAAACATCCAATCAAAGTCTCATCAATCCGAGTCGCATTCATAAACATCTCAGAACGTTTCCCATCTCATTCAGCTTTTTCTAATTTGAGGTGAGTGACTCAGTGAAGAAAGACATCATCTGCTTCTCCTCTGCCCGTTCTCAATCAACTCTTCAACCTGGGTTGCCATGGAAACCCGGCGTAAGGAGCCAGTGAAGGTACCAGGGTAATTCAGCGAGATGCCGTTGTCACGGCGCGTCCTCCGCGGGGACGAGCGGACAGATTTTCTGAAGACTTTCCCCCCACAAGGTCGAGTAAAATCAGAGAAAACGTGCGTTCACAATCACAAACGTTACAAATCGGTGATTTGTGTTAAAGATACAGAGAAAAAAAAGCATTTAAATTGATAAAAATACAGACATTCATGGTAAAAAGGAGGCAGGAAAAATGAGAATTAAAAAAAAAAAAGTATCTTAATTTTACTTGAGTAATTTTATTTCAAATTTTAGCAGCTCTTATTCATTTGTTTTCCAGACTTTTCTCCAAAGTTGCATTGCTTGGACACTTCTTCCCTTTTTCTTTTTTCCTTTTGGACAGATCAGTTGCTAGATAATGTGTAGCCGTGGCAACAAGGTGTTTTTTTTTTTTTCAGTAAAACTGGGAGCAGCTGATTATTATCTCAAAAGCTGAAATAAAACCTGAACTGTGAACTCAAATCACAGAGTTGAATGGAGAGAAAAGGAGGAAGTTGAAACTATCTCTTCCATCAGCAGAGAGCTAAAGCAAAAGCAAAAGAGGCGGATGAGCAGGACATGTTACTGTGAAATGCTGCATCTGCTCCCCGAATATTGAACTGTTAGCATGTGATGATGATCATGAGTCTGTCACACAGCAATAGACTTCAAATGCGTGTCAAACTCAAGGTCCAGGGGCCAAATCCGGTCCGCCGCAGCTTTTAATGTGGCCCAGTTGTGTGCTCTAATATTATTTTATCAATCAAAAAAAAATCTAATTTTACTTGTTTACTGTCAAGTTACATCAATCAGTCCCTCCAGTTTTTAATGAATCCATGAAATTCATGTTAAATCTACAAATCGCCGCATTTTTCCCTGCAAATATTTCACAAGAACTGTCAAAAACATCACGTTTAAGTGATGCAAACTCTGCTATCTCCCACCAGGTGGCAGTATTTCCAACTTCTACTACACTGCTGCCTCATTAGTCAGTCTAAAGATTTCTGTAATTCCACAATTGCAGAAATTCACCTGAAATGAACAGATTCCTATATTTTTTTGTGCGAATTTTCCTCAAAAATGGGGTTCAGTATTTCTTACTTCTACTACTCTGCTGTACTTCATGTCAAGCTATCGTCTGTGATCGACATGGAGAGTGACAAAAATTACATTTGCCATCATGCAAATGTCCAAATATTGCTAAATGTATTGCAAATATTTCTGAATTTGTGACATTGACTGTAAAAAAAAAAAATCTAAGTCAATCCAAAAATCCTGAAGGTCTGATCAATGTGAAAATATGAACAAAATTATTTAATTTTAAGGACTTATTGAATGCAGACAGAGCTCATAGTCAGTGAGTTGGTCAAAATATCTGAAAACAGTTATGTAATTATGCAATAGCACATCTTGGAAAAGCAGACGTGGAACCTCCTGCACAACCAACATGAATGCAGCAAGTGCTTTCTGGATGGTAAGTCAGCAACAAAATACTTGTCGTTTACAGCAGCCATTGTACAGCTGACAAAACGCGCTTTAGCTAGCAACCCAAGCTGAGCTAAAGTCGCTGGGCTTTACTTTGGTTGCTAGGCAACGACACAGCGCCAGTTGAGTGTCTTAAAACTAGGGAGGGTTTTAAAGTGACTCATTTTCAAGGCACCAAAAGACATTAACTTATTGCCAAGGTTTTAAAAACACAAATGGAAGAACAAAACGAGTAAAATGTGAATTTCGCATCACAGGTCTCCTTTAATAACTTTAAGTGGATTTAGAGAAAGACTATTTTTTCACTGGACTACCTGAAAGCTGCCACTTTCCCTCCTGAAGCTTTAAAATGCCCACAGTGACATTTAGCAGAAGGTTAATTACAGACCAGCTCATCCTCCAGGGTTAAAAACGAGGCCTTTCAAACTGCACAACACCGTAAGACTAACCAGGAACCCTGCAGCCTAATGAGCTGTTCCCAAGCAGCAGAGGTCCCTGAACGCATCGTCAGCCCGTCCTGTAGTGAAGCGTTAGGAGACGCCGGCTGCCTGGATGCCTGAGGTGTGCCAGGTTAACGCCACAGCGGTGGCGGTGTGGGCGGGCGGGAGGCGTGTAGGATGCATCTGATGGCGTCATCACAACATCTACATCTTGGTTTTTAAAGAAATAAGAAGCTAAAAAACAATTCACCACTCAGATACAGCAGTTATGAATATTTCAAGGTAAACAATCAGAGAAAGTTATATTTTATAACCTATTTGAAGGTAAAAAGCCATTTCCTCTGAGCTGTTGAAAGTAAAATGTTTTTAGTTTAGTTGGATTCTTGTTCAACATTTAGCAGAAACACAAAATAAAACATTTCTCCACTTCTTTTCAGATGATTTCTGTCAAACATTTGTCAACAACAGAATTGTTACAGTCTCAGATTAACCTGCACTCAAATGTGGAAATAGAGCTCCATCTGGTGGATGAGATCAGAACTGCACCGCCCCGTTTCTGTAAATAAACCAACTTTTACAAGTCAATGTAGTTCATTTTTTAAACATGAAGCACATTGAGGTTGTGTTTATTAATTTGAGACACGTTTTCATCCTTCCACCACACTTTGTGGTGTTGACATTAAATATTGCTTTAGTTCCATTGGCAGATACATTTTCCCATAAGTAAAACAATCTGTCAATGCAACTAGCAATTTTTTTCTTTGCCGATATTAAGAAATTACTGACTTAAATTAAGTTCCTTTATCTTGTTGAAAGTTTATCTATAAGTTAGTTTTGTCTTATTTCAAGGCTACTGGGATATTAGCAGTAGAAACTATTAAAAGGTTCTCGGTGAGATTTTGTGTTTTTGCAGTGTGGGACAGAAAAGCTAAAAAAAAAAAGACTAAGTCTGGTACTGTATGTCCTGACTCTGTGTCTTTCCTGGAGATATTTCATTCTGTTGAACAGCAGAGTTTCTCCACCAGCTCATTGATGATGAGTTCACTGGCTTGTTTTCGCTTCCTGTCCGTTTCCACTTCACAGCCCTTCAGCAGCATCTCTTATTCAGGTGGCGTCGGGTGGAGTGGGCTGCTGCCGCACTTATTGCTTTTCCTGAAACAATATGGCACTCAGGAGGAACTACTGAAGCACCTGGTGCTTTGTTATTCCTAAATAGCCTAAAAAGAGAAGAGCTGTGCTGTTTCTTCTGTATCTACAGATGAATCAAAACGTCCGTCTGCGATATCAGGAGCCACCAAAGTGAATCTGAGATCAACGCCACGTTTTCACGTCTTCTTCTGCTCTCCCTGCGTAAAGCTCCTCATGCAGGATTCATGCCTGCTGCAGACATGAAAAGGAAATCACCTTCTCTTGTCCTGCGTCTCGTCAACAGCGAGCTCGTCTATTTTTCATGCTGTCCACATGCGTGCACATCAATCTTAGGAAAAGCACTTATGGAGATGACAAGACTGCAGGAGATTTCCGCAACAGGCAGAGAGTGACAAAAAATGATTTTTTTCTCAGTTCATCGTAACTTGGGTAAATAAAAAAACAGCTGTTTTCAAGTACAAAGACAGGAATGGTGTCTAAATTACTTTCTTAAATTATGAATTAGCTTACAAATTGTTTTTGGGAAAAGCAGCAACACCCAGATGTTATTCAGTCAAGAAAATGATTTAAATAGAACCTGAAAAACCACCGCATTATGCCCCAATCGAGAGAAATCTAAGAGCAGGTGAGAAACCGATTACTGCACTGCAAAATCACAAAATCTTACAAAGTATTTTTGACTAGTTTATAGTGCAAATATCTCAGTACAAGTAACTTTTTCAGCAAGATAAAGGGCTTATTTTACATCAATAATTCCTAAATATTGGTGAAAAAGTTCTAGTTTCTCTGGCTGATTATGTAACTTTTGACAAGACATATTTTTCTTATTTTAAATTAAATAATCTGCCAGTGAAACTTGTTCTTTTTCATCAATATTAAGGAATTACTGACTTAAAACAATAAAACTTAAACAATAAGACTTAAAACTCGCTGAAAAGTTACATGTAAATACATTTTGTCCTATTTCAAGTGTATTAATATATTCATACTGGAAACTAAACTAAAAATACCTGTTAAGATTTTGTGTTTTTGGACTGTGAGAGTTTGGAAATTCACAACAATGGAAAAATCGTATTCCCAGTTGTCACCAGTAACAGTTGGAAGTACATAAATAAACATTAAATCATAGATTTATCGTTGATTTTTGCATTTATTGTTGTCTGGTATTAAAATTAGTTAGATTTTCTGGAATAAAAAACAAAAATAAAAGAAGCCTGTTTTTAACTGCGCTACCTGCCTGCCGCCACTAGAGGGCAGAAGAGAATCTGTTTTTCTCTGCAGACATGGTTGGTTAGCAGGAAGATTTCCAATAAGTTTGGGTTCATAAAGAGTGAAACAGCCGTTCCATCAAGAAAAATGAGAATCTGCTGAAGTCGCAACCTGCTAATATCAACACAAATTAAAAAGAAAAATGTGTTTAGTGCAATTTATTAGCAAGAAATCATAAAACTTCCGCACACACACACGCACCCACACACACACACACGCACGAGTCACTGTCGGTCGGTTTAAATTAAATATCTCAGCTCGTATTTGTTCCACCATTAGGAGCCCACAAAGCATGTTCTGGTTCTGAGTGGTGTGAGTGTTTCCAACTCCTGGGGGTAATTCAGTATTCATTACGCGCACACACACACACGCGCACACACACTCTCTGTCTGGTGAAGTGTTATCTGTCCAACATTATTCAGATTCTACCACAAAGGAGGACGGCAGTTTCTCATCGAATCACACACCCTGCAGAGGGACAAAGTGAAATTCAGATGAGCGTAAATATCTTGTTCTGGCTGCGAGGAACCAAAGCGCCGAGAGATCAGACTAAATCTAAGATCTGAAAGGAGATAAAAACTCTTTAAAACTGAGATTTTTCTTAACTTTAGGTCAAAATCCTCATTCCTCATTCCATAAAATTACTGTTTTTAACTGAGAAGGTTGTTTTGGTTCATAATATTTTACTCTAAATAGATTGTTTTTTACAGTTTCTACCCGATGTGAAGCAGTTTATCAGATTGTAAAAAGATGCTCATTTGAAGAGAGAAAATCTATATTTTTAGAGCAACTATGAAATGAAATCACCACAATCAGAAACCTCAATATATTTCAGTTGGATATAACAACATACAGCTGTGAAACTGAATAAAAATCATGTGTTTTTAAAAGCTTTTCAAATAAAGACCTGAAAAGTGTGGCTTGCTTTTGTATTCCACCTTCCTGAAGTGACACTTCGTAGAACCGCCTTCACTTCAGCAGTCCCATGTATGAATTTATCAACTTTGCAAATCTTAAAACCTTAGGACTTCAGCTCTCAGACTCATGGTGCGTTCACACCAAACGCGTTTTGAGTATCATGCCCATCTGGTTTACATTCAAAACCTATATGGACGGCCCGCTGCGGCGCGTTTTACACATTGGGTGTAGCGCGATTTGAACCGTTTGGAGCATCAGACAAGCCTTTTCAACGTGTGAACGCACCATTACACCTTGTTCTACAAAACTTTTCCCTTTAACTCAACTTTCCATGAGTTTGTTTGGCTTCATGCTGATCCAGTTGTAGGCAACGTTTCCTTGCAGTCTTGTGTTTAAATCCTGCGTGAAGGTAAGACATGGAGACTGGGTTAACTGGTTTCTGTGTGACGCTGCAGATTGACAACGCATCACTTTGCTCCTTCAGTAGTGACATTAGTGGATTAACCTCCAAGTCAATGATTGTCAACTGGACAACTGTCAGGTCAGCAGTCTTCTTCATGACTTATAAATCCCTCTGTGAAGAAGCCAGTACTCTGTCAGAGGTCAGAGGTCAGAGGACAGTTTGTATATCCCTGCAGGGACAAAGAGTTTAATTACTGGAGACATGTTGAGTCGGTCGATGAAGCTAATGCTGAACTGTTCGACAGTAACGTCAGCGTTTCATTTGGAGGAAAAAGATTTCAAGCATGAGAACAAAATTCCAGCTGTCATGTACGGAGGTGGCAGCATCATGCTGTGGGAGGGGTTTGCAGCAGGAGGAACTGGTGCACTTCATGCAAAAGAATGAGTGTGGAAAAAAAGAGAAGTGGAAAAACAAATACCACTTTGATCATTTCTGCCAAAAAAATCACTAGAAAAATCTAGCATTTCTGAATTTCAAAAAAGTTACACATTTTTTACTTTTGCAAAAAAGTAAAAAAAAAAAAAAAGTCTCCAAATATTTTTCTCAAAAAATTCTGAGATTAATATTAAAACTTTTGACTTTTTCTAGGAAATTTTGTCTCAAACTGAGAATTTACTTGTTTTTTTTTCTAAAAAAAAGTCTTAGATTAATCTCACAATTTGAGATTTTTCTAACAAATTTTTAACATTTCAAGGTCATTAATTTAAAAAAATTTTCCCAGGAATTTTCTGATATTAATCTCAAAATTCTTTGGTGGAAATTTAACCCTCTTTTCTTTCTACATTCGACCTCCAAGGAGTGAAATTCACCTGAAAATGTTGGAGCAACTTTAAACTGCTACTTCGTATGGTTACCTAGCAACCAAAGAATTGCTAGGCAACCAAAGAGTGAGTGAGTGGGTTAATGTCACCAACCGTACTTACAGATTAGAAAATATAAAAAGTTGTTTATGTTCCCGTACATCAACGAGGGAACAGAGGGATTAAAACGAAAACACAAATGATGTTGACGAGGCTGAAAATGTAAGAAATGAAGGAATTTGTCATGACAAACGTCAAAACAAACGTCAATACGTTCAATTTTGAAATCTCACATGATATTTAATAAAACTCCAAACATTTATTCTGAGTTTCCTTCAAGCGTCTCCTTAAAAAGTTACTGGTATCTTTTTTTGTGTGTTATGTTTCTTTTCTTTACTGATTTATTAAGAAAACTATAATAGTTTGAATACATATTAGTGATCTAATAGGTTTATTATTGATTATAAGTGAAGAATATTTTATATAAACTATGCAGTAGAGGACTGATAATAAATATTGATTATTGATTTGAGACTGAAAAAGGTTTCAATACTCGGTTATTAATTTCTCATCGACTGCTAAATTTAATGCTTCTCAGTTTATCGTTTCTTTTATTAGAAATGTACGAATTTGCACTTAAATCATCTGGAAACCTTTGGCCTCACTTTGTTGGCAGCAACATCGAGCGTCATTTTCTATGAAACCTGGCAAATCCTCCATCATTACATCATCATTACATGTTAGCCGTCAAAACTGAGTTTTTAGACAGGAAAACATCCCAAAATAAATCAGTGAAGATGTCAGAAATCTCATTTGTGCCACACGGGCTGAACCAGCGAACACGGCTGTCCTCACAGGACGAGGAACAGACACGGCTGTCAGCTTCGTGACAGACCGGCAACACTCAGAAAACAACTCAACTCAGGCTTCATTACGCCGCGACACACACAATTTACTGGGTTTACAAAAAGCCACTCAAGGTAGACATCACCCGAGTCTGTGGTGGGACATTTTCACATTTTTAATTCCATAATTGGTAAAATTGTACAACAGCCCAAGCTGGATCAGCTCTGTTGCGTCGGTTTTGGATGCTGTGCAGCTCATCGTTTTCCAATTTCAGAGAGTTGTCACGAAGCGTAACCATGGCAACAAGGTGTTGGCCTCCCAACTGCTCAACAGCCTAAATGACACTTGAACTTTGACCCAAGGAATCCCAGAAGAGTAGAAAAGGAAAGAGGAGGAGGAAGTTCACACCGTCTCTTCCACCCATCGTATCCCGTCTCCAACATCTCTCTAACCAGATGGAGATTTAAAGAGGAGCAGCAAAAGCAAAGGAGGTGGATCAGCAGAGCTTGGTGTCATCCAGGAAGTGTTAGCAGGTATTTTTGGTCTAGCTTCTGCTGCAAATGCTTTAGTACACTTGAAGTAAGACAAAACTAACTTATGACAAATTTTTCAGCAAGAAATAAGTCAATAATTCTGTTACGCTGATGAAAAATACTAGTTTCCACTGGCAGATTATTTCATTTATAACATGGGATCTTTTTCTTTTACTACACTGTACTTTTTACTTTTACTTGAGTAATTCCGTTATGACGTATTTCTGCTCTTACTTGAGTACAATTTCTGGATTTTCTACCAACTGAATGAAAAACAAACATGTTTTAACCAACAATTCACCAGACACACACAAACACATCTGCAGTTTCTGTTAAAGTTTTTAAGTTTTATATTGAAAGACTTTTTACTTTTACTTGAGTACAGTTGTTAGGAACTGCCCACCTTTGGTTGGAGCTACAATCCCTTTGGGATAAATAAAGCCTGTCTGAATTGAATTTGGACAAAACTCTTAATCTGTCAATAAAAACATAGTTTAACTTTTTGAACTGAATTGCTGAAGTAACTCAACTTATTTTCTGATTTTCTGATCTGTAGACATGATGACATAACCGCCAGGATAAAACCTTTCCTCATCAGAGGAGCTCCGGTGCAGACGGACCAAATGAGAGGGAAAGTTTGTTAGAAGGGGAATGAGAGCGGAGCGGGGATTTAGGTCTTCTGATGGCCTGCGCTCGGCGTAAACACGCTTCAAACCCATCAGTTGGTGGCGACACGCTCATCGTGTTCTTGTTTTCCTGCGTCTCTCGTTGACTCGTCCGGCTTTAATTGCTTTGCTGATGCAGAGACACCGAGGTGAAGCTTCGAGTTTCCCTCCACGCCTAAACACGCCTTCAGCTCCAGCTTGGATGTTTGCGTCGAAGCTTCAGGCGGATTTAATTAAGAGAATGTGACTTATTGTAATAGCTTTCATGTTGTGAGCCGAGGCTGAGACATTATTGATTAATGAGATTATCGTACGGTCAAAGTCTGGATGAAACCGCTCCCAAAGAGATGTCAGTCTGAACGGCGCTGCTCCAAAAGGGAAAATGAAACAACTTGCATGAAAGATGCATTTCCAACAAAAATCTCAGACATTTTTAGGTTAATCTTAAAAATTTTCTAGAAAAAACAAGGACATTTCTGAGCTTCTAAAGTTGAAAATTTTCAAGAAAAAAATTAGAAATTTTGAGCTCAATTTTGGAAATTTTTATGAAAAAAAAACGTAGAAATTTATGAGATTTAAGGTTGATCATTTTTGACTTTTTAAACTTGATATTTTCGATTTTCAAGGTTTTTCTAGAAAATTTTTCAGATTAAATGTCAAAATTCCATACTTTTATTTTATTTTATTTTTACAAATGTTCAGCAATTTCCAGATTTTTTTTCAAGAATATTTCTGAGATTAAATCTCAAAATGTTATTTTTTGTGACACAATTTTTTTGAGAAATTTCCAAGTTCAAATTTCTGAGATTAACCCTAAAATTTCTACGATTTTTTAGGATCGTTATGAACACTGGGAATAATTTCATAACAAAAGTCCCTTTAGAAAAATGTTTATTTTGAAAAATTTTGAATTGTTGAATACTTATTTCACCGTATTATAATAGATTTACTAAAGTTACCTTAACGCTATTGGAACAGCTTTAATGCTGTTAAAAATCTGCTGTTTTTTAACTTACAAATAGTTATTGACCAAGACATACACATTTAAAAACAAGTCATCTCTTTAATATATAATCACAACAACCAATAATTTGCTAAAATTAGCACCAATCAGAATAAAACCAACGTCTCAGAGTTTATTAGACTCTTTCCTGCGTTCATTTATAAAATCTAACAGAACTTTCTGTGAACTCAATCATTTGCTCAGTTCCGGTTTCTGCAGCAGATCCATTCAGTTATGGACTGCTTGGTGTCGGTCCCTCTCCCTCTAGCTGGTGAAGCTCACCCTCCATTTTGGAGGGAATCATTTCAGAATTGGACTGTGTGTGTTTGAGAGCTACTGTTTCCAAATTACTGCCTCTCTAAGCCATTAGAAATGAGGCGAGTGAAGCTTTTTTTCCCTTTATTTTAAATATATATCTGAATTTCTTCAACTGAGTCAGGAATCTGCCTCGGGGTTTTCTCATTTTTTTCTTTTTAATCAACTTTAAAACCTTTAAGTATTAATAACTGCTGCCTTTAGAAAAGCCTCCACCTTGCAAATGAAAGCTACAACATCCTGATTCAAAGCCAGAAAATTAATTAAACCAATCTCTCATCAAATGTTGCTGTTTGCACAGATTAATTTACTGAAATGGAACCGGATTCATCTCCCAGCTCGGTTAATAATAACTGAAGAAAGGCAGAAAGTCAACCTGCTGCAGCTCCTCTTGTAATGTACTTGAAAGTATGAAAATGAAAGTCTGTTCCCGTGAAAGAGCAGCACAGCAGGGGGCCCAGCAGCATGAAACGCAAAGCGTCTTTCAAAGCTTTCGTCTCTTTTTCTGCTCCCTAAAAACCAAAAACTGTTTCAGTTGCTGTGAGACCAAGGCCTCTTCTCAGACCTCCAGCACAGTGTGTCAATATGACATCCTTTTAAAATACCTAGATTAATATTAATATGGAGCATTAGCAAAGAAAGAGCTCTCAATTTTTAATTTAAATTTCAAATTACAATATTATCGGTGCTAAATATTACATAGATTTCTGCCTTGGCAGGGTTTCTGTTCTCCTGCCAGTTTATCAAGATTTTTATTTTTACTTTTTTTTGTGTGTGTTCAGAAATTCTGCAGGAATGCAACTGGAATTTTAAAAAGTAAGTTTCTCCACACCAAATCGGTGCATAAACAAACCATTAGTCACAGTCTAGAGAAATCTTAAAATAAAGATGCAACATGATGAGCATTTAAGCAAACTTTACACTGCAAAAACACAAACCTGACCAAGGAGTTTTAGTTTAATTTCTAATGCGGATCTTAGTACACTTAAAATAAGACAAACCTGGTTTACAGGTAACTTTTCAGAATGATAAAAAGCTTTTTCATGTCAGTATTTACTTAATATTGATGAAAAAGCACTGGCTCTTCCCAAAGATGTTTCTTGCTGAAAAGTTACTTTTAAGTTTGTCATATTTCAAGTGTATTTAACTCTTTCATGCAGGAATTATGATCCTTTGTCTCAGGATTTCTTTTAAAAAATTATTTAATTTTCTTAAGGCCTAAAAAAAGGTAGGAAACATTTTTTGTAAAAAAAAATATATGTTTTTAGATGATCAATTGTAATTTTCTTCAAATACAAAGTTGTTATTTGAAAAATACATCAGTAGTATTGTTCTTTATGGGTTATCTGATGTCACAATACTTTTTTTTACCTGTTGTCCAGTAGCAGGAGGGATCGGGTCGGTCGGCATGCTTGTTTGTCTGTCGGCCATATTGGATTTAACAAAACTAATTTTTTGCATTTGCAGCTGATGGCCAGTAGTTGGTGGTGTATTTTATGATGCATTAGTGTCCACTTCAGTGGTCTTTGTGCATTTATAACATACAAATCCACAAGAAGCACAAGAAAATGGCTTTTAGATATCTGTCCACTGTAGTGACCACTATGCATGAAAGGGTTAAAATACTTGCACTAGAAACTAAGCAAAAATACTTGGTTAGATTTTGTGATTTTTCATGGAATCTAAATTTTTTTCAGTGTAGGACGACAAGCGATTTAGGTCAGTTATTATCAGTTATTATCCTTAGATATAAGAGTTTGTTTTAAGTCGATAATTCCTTAATACTGCTGAAAAATTACTAGTTCCTTTGGCAGATTATGTCACTAAAACATGGGAAAAATATCTTGTTATAAGTGATTTTTCATCAATATTGAGGAATTATTGACTCATGTTTTGAGCTATATCAATGTCATTAAACGTTCCTGCTCCACCCACTTTCAGTGCTTGGGAGATAAACCTAATAAAAACCAGGACGTTGTTATTGACATTTCCATTTTGCGCTGTGAAAACAAACTGTGATTGTGCTACCATTAAACAAAACCCATTAATTGTCGATATGAAAACCCTCCGGTCAGGTCAGGCTTCCAGATCCTCTGAACCGCTGTCAGAGCTCATAATAACAAAAGGCCTGGTGAGTATACTTTACAGGTCAACACAGCTGCAAGGCAAATCACTTATCCACATTGAATAGTAGGCAGCATGTAGGCAGCACAGAGTTATTGTTCCACGGCTGGAGCATGACATTTACTGCTGGGAAAACGCCGGGCTGGAGGTGAGTGGGCTGTGTTGAGCAAGAAGACGTACAGTATACCCTCCACTCTGTGCTCCTTCCATCCCGAGCTTAATGAATTACTGCATTGAAGCTCGGGGATATATATATATATATATAAAATAAAAAAATCACCTAACATGGTTTCAGGAGGATTATTCATGCTAGTCCAGTCCTCAGACGCGGAAAGCCAAGACTTGTAAGTACATTAAAAACAAATTGTTATGAATTATTTAAAATGCAACAACAATCTCGGTATTGAACATAAATTTAAAAGCCTTTTTGGAAAGAATAAAGAACTGCCTTGCTCCTTAAGGAGGTAAAATTAGAAGAAAACAGAAGGACTAATCTCAGGAAGCGCACTGTCGCCATTAAAGCTGACCTGCTACTGGGTCTACGGTCTAAACAAAACATTCTCATTACATTTTTTGCACAACATGTTTCTTAGGTAATAAGTATTGAGTCAGAATGAATTTGTTTAGGGCCTCTGTCACTCTGTCAAGCTGCTGCTGGCCACGCCCCCAACTCAACATTTACACTTGCACATGAATATGGCTGCAAATAGATGAGCAGTTATACAACCATTCATGTTTGAAAAGCAGAATTGGAGCCTCCTGCATAACCATCAAAAATACAGGAAATATTTCAGGAAAGAAATCTGTAAGTTTGATCAATGTGTCCTTTAAATTCTGGGAATATAATCTGTAAAGTACCAGAATAAACTTTCATGATCCAGGAAATTAACCTGTAATTTTCAGGAAAGTGCTCTTTAATTTTTTGGGAATGTACATTTCAAGGATTTAGAAAGAGGACCCTTCAACTTCATGGAAAGTATTCCAGAAAAATATCTCAAAATCAACTCCCTAAATTCCACAAAAGCCCTCAGTGTGTTACAGGAAAGTCACCTAAATTCACAGATGCACAATTATACAACTGTACAGCTTTGAAAAGCAGAGGGGGAACCTCCTGCACAACCAACAAGGATGCAGCAACTGGCTTGTGCACGGTAAGTAAAAAACAAAACACTCATCTTTTCCAGCAGCCATTGTACAGCAGTATATCCAGCTGACCAAATGTGCTGGAGCTTGGGTTGCTAGGCAACCAGTGTCTGTCGAATGTGACTCAACAATCAGGGTTTTTTTTTGGGAGCATTAACTTGCTCTCAAAAAGCGACAGTGTGTTTATTTTAAACACCTTAGAAGCAGCTGAGACCCAAAAACGTGAAAAATGTGAATTCTGTACAACAGATCTCCTTTAAGGCTGCCCTCTTCCTGCTAAACCTCTCCCTGACATTTATTCCCTTTTATGGCTGATTTCACTGTTTGGTATTTCCCTGCTCTTGTTATTCGTTTTGTCAACTTTGGAGTCAAAGTTAAGGAAAAGGAAACTAGTGAAATGTCAAGAGGTGAGAGGCTCAACCTTAAGACATTTGCAGAGGTAATCAATCAGGCTGACACGGCGCCGCCGTTCGGTTTGCCTCATGGTTGTAAAACACAGAGGGCACTTTGCCACGTAACGAAGCAGGACCACTCATAAAAGTAATTAATTTCTAAACATCATCATAGGAAAGACCAATTAGGAACAAAGGATAACAATATAAGGTCATGGTGGAGACTTTCTTCTTGATTATGTGCTTCAAGAACAGAAGTTCAGCCATTATTATGTCTTTATCTGGGTAAGCTGATTATCAGCCTTGCAATAAATCAATGTGGGAATATCAGCAGTAGGGGTAAAGCATGAATTATTAAGGATTTTAATAAACTGGTGCTGTAATGTGACCGCTTTATAGCAGGCTGCTGCCGTGCATCTGAACACGGCGGCTTTAATAAAAGGGAAACGTGGTCAGATTTTCCAGTTGTCTCATTCACAACTTGAAATTGGTTTTCAAAAGCAGTTTCTTCATAATTGGTGGCTGTTCAGGGTCAAAACATCAGATTCAGGCTTTGACTATTTGAATGAAAATCCACCATCATTCATGTTTATTTGGGTCATTTAGGTATTTGTTTATACCACCAATACTAATTTGGTACCATGTTTTGCTACTTTGAGACACTGCTAATGCTAATTGTTCTGTGCTAACCATTTACTTTAAACACAGAGAAGGAATTAGCAGCTGCATTAGATTTAACAAGCTAAAGCTACAGGCTGCAATAGCATTTGTCTTTTGCAAACACTATTTACATTAACAACATGTTAATGGCAGTTAATATTTAGTTTTTGTTTGATTTGGCTTCTTTTCCTTTCTATTTAAGAAAAATATGCAAAGGAAGGAAGTTAGCTCGTTAGCTACCATAGGCTAATTATTGCTGGATTAATTCGTTCAAAAATCATTTAAATGAACATGGTCATTGCTACCAATTATATAGTTCTGGGTTTGGTTCATGCCTATCCAGAGATGGTAATGTCAAAAAGAGGAAATGAGATAATTAGCTTCTTACGAAACTACAAAACTAAAACACACAAGTAGCTATGTGTGCCATTCAAGCTATGGAAAAACATTAACCTTCATTTACCTACTAACAATATAATTTACTATTGACATCTGCAGAAATACGCCAGTCCAGAGATAACCAATCAGAGCCAGGAGGAGGGTCTTAGTGCTGTCAATCAAGCTCGTGTACACACTGGTTGTTCCCCACAGCCGTGCCTAGCATGAATGCCGAAGCAGTTAGCATAGCCGCTGTTTATCAGCGCATAAACCGGGTTTCTGTAATTATAAGTTGATTCTCCACAACCATTAGATCTGGAGCAAACCGGCAATATTGAGCAGCGCATACACGAGCCTTGGGCGGCTGTCATAAAAAAAATCCAGATTTTTCCAAAATTCAATCTTCAAAATTAGAAAATGTAATTAATTGATAAAATCAGTTTATTATAGGCATTCTTTTTGTAACGTTCTTACAGTTTGGGATAAAAAAAAGAAAACAGGGAGATGCAAGCAGTGAGAAATGAGGCAGCTGATTTGTTTTGGATTTCTTAACATGAACTGTTGGTTTGAGATATGAAAAACCCCCAGAAAGCACTTCCTCTGGACGTTTCTTCTTCTTTTTCAGTGAGTAAATGAGTTACATTTGAGTGAGTTCTGGATGATTAAAATGAAAACAGGGATAAAAAGAGGAGCAGGCCGCTGCTGGAGTCTGTGAAGGACATCTGTTGGTGACCTCAGACCCCAGCAGCTGCAGCGAGTCTCGTCCAAGTGCTCCTCCAAGGCCTCCGCCAAACCCTCGCTGCTGGCACTTCAACGCAAATTTTATGCACCACTTCAGAGTTGCCAGTTTTCCACTTTTGTTTTCAAAGAGGTTAGTTCACCCTTGTTTGTGCATTTACAGCAATTTTCCATCTACTTTGATAACCCAGAGCAGAAGGACCTCATTTGCATACATGGAGGGATAAACCCGATTCCCCCGTCACAGAAGCTGCTAGAAAAGCTGCCGGAAAGTAGAGAGGAATCTGGGGAGTAACGGGCTGGACTGGTAGACGTTAGGCATAAAAATACATGATAAGTGGGATGCTTCGAAAAATTTTGCAACCGAATGTTTCCAAAAGTACAAAAAAAGTTGGACAAACTTCAGAATCAGCACAAACTTTTCTAAAGATTTATTTCCAGGTTGACTTTCTTACAATCTTCTGCAACCTTTATAAATGAGAGAGCCATTTTGCCCTCAGTCCAGCTAAATAAAACTTGTTTATAGCCACAAATGTTACAAGGTCTTTTGAAAAAAGACTGCAGTCCAAAAACACAAAATATTTCCAAGAATTTAGTTTCTAAAGTTAACAGGAAAAAAAACAAACTCATAAGTAACTTTTCAGCAAAATATAGGAGCTTCTTTCAGGTAAATAAGTTCTTAATATTGATTTTAAACAGAGCTGGCAGATTATTATTGTTATGAAATGGGGAAAAATGTCTGGTAATAAGTGAAATAATCTGGCAGTATTTTTAATTAATAGAAAGAAATTATTGACTTAAAATAAACTCCTTCAACATCTTGCTGAAAAGTTTTTTGTAAGTAAACAAAAAAGTCTAAAATTAAAATATAAAAAGATTACTGATTGTTTTACAGTCTTTCTATTGTGGAAGGGTAGGGTTTACTGCAATTATTTAATCAAAAACCTGAAAAAATTCACAAACCTGCACTTGTTACATCTACATTTAAAAAAATTACCTGGAGCCACTGGCTTTGTTTCCGTTACAAATGTCTGCTAAACTTTGTCGATACTCCGCTAATGTTGAAAAAACAAACATTTACAATTGCTGTGTTTTCAATGAATAAGATACGTAATTTAAAAATTACGTTGAATAAGTTTGTTCACGCATTAAAAATTGTTAAAAACCATGCAGCACCATCGTCTTCCAACTACTTCCTGTTGTCTTCTTTGTGGTTTCCGGCAGTAGTAACATCCTGCGGTTGATTATGACTCGTGACGTGAAAAAAAAAAATAATCCATTGCAGTTTTGCTAAAAGAAAAACCAAACAATTTCACACGGGCAAAAAGAACACCTCATCCTACCGCCAAAACGTATTCTTTTGGAAAAAGTGAGTTTTCTCTAAATGCGCCTATTCAGCAAATTTATTTTCAAAATGTCAAATTCCGCAATTAGACCCGTTTTAAAGTAATATTGGTTTTAAACTTGATAGACATTTCCCTTGTGTGTTTTTTCAGCTGTTCAAATTCAACACTCCTCTCTTCCAGGCTTGAATCCATAAATCAACATGTTGCACACATCTCTGAGGCCCCAGAGTGAAATGCTAATTTCTTTGATTTCCCTGCATCAAAGGGGCCTTTTATCGATCTCACTTCAGCGTCTGATCATGACTCAGCTTCTATTAAAACATCACCCTGTGACTCGACCGACGTCCGATTCAGAAATTGTTCTTATGCTGCAGCAAACAATAAAGTACTATAAGCTTTCCAGGTCTTTTGATCCGTGTAATGTAAGCGGCTCATTAGATAAAATAATTAGGGCTTGAAAAGCAGCTGGAGTGGAACGGTGGAAGACGTGGCGGCAGTACGGGTCGAGACCAAGTCATGCAGCAACAAATCTGCAGACAACAGACAACACGGAGCTCTGCTTTCTCTGAGCGACTCCCGTTATAAGTTTTACTCACAAAAGGACATTTTCCCCAGGTTTTCAGTGAAATAATCTGCTGGTGGAACTTGAACTTTTTGATCAATGTTAAGGAATTATTTATTGAAAACGAGTTTCTATATAGTGATGAATAGTTACTTGTAAGTTTTTGTCTTATTTCAAGTGTAATAAAATATTTGCGCTAGAAATTAGACAAAAAAAACTCGGTAAGATTTAGTTTTTACACAAAAACAGTATTGCTGTACAATTATATCCTACAACACAAATAATTACAGAAAAAGTTTTATTGGTTTGTGGATAATTATACAAGATGCGTTTTATAAAATGAACTCCTTCTACCAAGTGTCTTAAATCAGCGCAGCAGAAAACGAGGCCAAGCTGTTGAGAATGTGACGGTTTAGTTTGCAAATCAATTTAAATGTGAGTGGATATTTCCCAGCAGGCTCTCTGCTTTCTTCCAGTGGGCATCAGGTGATTGACAGCGAGCATGTAAGGAACTTATACCAAAACACTGAACTGGGGCACAATGAAATAATGATCAAACAGAAAACTTCCAAACAAATTAGCGATTCTCAGTCACTGTTATGGATTATCTTCATCTGTCCAACTTGGTTTGTCACATTGCTGAAGAATAAACGGCAGTAAATGTCTTTTTTCCCCCCCTGAGGTCGAGAAACGAGGCTTCGGATCCCAAACACATCGAGGAACGTTAATATGACGAGCAGCGACCTCCATTAATGGAGCTCCGGATTAGATGAATTTCATTTAAAATCACTGAAGACACAATAATTGTGCTTTTTATTTCATCCCAAAAAGCCAAACATATTCTGAATCGTAATGAATCTTTTTGCTTTTAGATCCAAGTAGAAATCAGTGAGGTGACTGGAGGCGGTAAAACTAGGACAGGTTTAGAAATGATGATAGAGGGCTTCCTTCTTGACCCCGAGGTCAAATGTTTGTTTTGATATAAATGGAGAATTAGTTGTTTAATCACTCAAGTCTTTCATCATTAAGAGGCTCTTCAGTTTCCTGGTTTCCAACGCCGCAGTAAGATGTTCCTCTGACTGCAAAACCGTCCAAAACCGACAGGAATATCTGACAAAGCAAACGTTCTCTCCTGTTTACGTTCATCTGGAGGAAAACCGGCATATTTTACCCAAACAACTACAAATAAATAAAAACATCTAAAATCAACAAACTGGATAGGCAGGCATCTTAAAATAATATTTTCAACCAGATGTGCATGTATGTTTCTAAAATATGCTACAAAATAATCACTAAAAAAGGTTTTCTGGTCTTCAGCAAATTTAAATGCTTTTGGTAACTATAACTGATCTAAAACAAGAAAAGTTTTACCTTCAGACAGAGAGGAAAGAATTGTCTTTTTATTTGGAAAATATATATAAATGTCTGGTTTGAACTGTAAAAAGAACAAAGAATAAACTAACTTATAAGTAACTTTTCAGCAAGAACCAGGAGCTTGTTTTAAGTTAATAATTCCTTAATATTGACAAAAAAGTACCAGATTATTTCACTTATGACATGGAAAATATCTTCTTATAAGTGAAATAATCTGCCAGTGGAGCAAGTGTTATATTTTATTAATATTAATACATTATCTACTTAGAACAAGCTCCTATATCTTGTTGAAAACTTACTTTTTAGTTTTGTCTTAATTCAGGTTTACAGAAATATTTGCTCTAGAAACTAAACCAAAAATACTTGGTAACATTTTGCAGTGTGTAAGCCTTAATCATTAAAATAAATAAAAACATAAAAGCTTGGAATGTGTTACTCTGTGTAACATATTGTACATTTTTTTAAACATACAACAAAGGTCTGTTGTAGAATGTCCTAATTTTTCCCATTAAATTCATCTTATGACCAGTTTTCTTCCTAGAACTTTTATTCTGGAAGTAAAATCCCTGATTTTTCATGTTGCAAAGCGATTACGCGATGATTTGTCAAGTTCAAGCAGCTTCAAAGTTCCCTGTCACAAGGTCTCTGCGAACACATCCTCTGGTCATGTTTGGGATAATGATAATACAGTTTCAATGAAGGAGGCTTCTCTTACCAACATGCCCTGCAGCTTTTCCAAGGAGTCTTGTGACTTCTCAAGAAGCTACATCAATGCAGCGCTTAGGTGATAACTTCCCTCACCTCCCCCCCAAAAAAGATGAAAAACTTTGACTGACAACTGTGAGTTATTTACTCGAGTTTCAGAATATGATGGGTGAGGTTTGAAATCACGGCAACACAAAATATTCTCTTTTTACATCAGTGCTATGGCTACAGTTTCAGGTGAACAGCCACAAGTCAGAGCTGGTCCAGGGAATGAAAACACACAGCAGAGGCAGATCTGCAGCCAAACCTGCGGCACAACAAGCTGAGAAGGTTTCTGGATGGATCAGTGACGTATGCATGTATGTCAGTGGATACTGGTGGAAAAAGATACAAAAATGGCTTTATTTTAATCAGAAATTTAAAAAAGAAGAGCTCTGATGGTTTAAGGAAACAAATATTTGATTATTGTTGAGGTTCTGACTAAAGCAGCCATTTCTGTTTGTGTTGTGTTGGGTATTCATGGATTTTAACTGATTCAAAACAGAAAATATTACTTATTGTTTTGTGCAGATTCTAGTGCAAATATTTTAGTATTACAAGTAACTTTTAAGCAACATAGAAGAGCCTGTTTTAGCTCAATAAATCCTTAATATTAATGAAAAATAACTGATTACACTGGCAGATTGTTTCACATAAATGTATGCAGAATATCAACTTTGTTGATATTCTGCTAATGTTGAAAAAGCACAATTTCACAATTGTGGTGTTTCCATTAAATGAGAAATGCCATAAAAATCACATGAATTTTTTGTGCTCATGATAAAAAAAACATGCAGTGCCATTATCCTCCAACTACTTCCTGTCATCTTCTTTGTCGTTTCCATCAGTAGTAACATCCTGTCATTGGTCACATGACTTGTGATGCGATGAAAGTGTTACCATTGCGGCTTTACAAAAAATAAAACCATTACAAATGTGTGCTTTTATCCTGCAGATGTCTAAACAAACAGATTCACAACTGCTGTTTCCATAAAATAAGAAATGCAATTAAAATGAAGAAGTTTGTTCACTATATACGACATTAGAAAACATACAGAACCACTTCCTGTCATCTTCTTTGTCGTTTCTGTCAGTAGTAACATCCTGTTCATCACATGACTCATGCAATGAAAGCATTACATTACCCTTTGATGAGATGGTTTTGTGAAAATTTAAACCTTCTCATCCTAGTTCTAAAACTTTCTTTTTTTATCAAAAAACGTGAGTTGTTTCCATTAAGCAGATTTATTTTCATAATTTCAATTTGCACAATTTTATGGTTAAAGGAAACGCAACTAAATGTATTATATCCATTGTTACTAGTCTGGGTTCTCTGGGATCATTGGGGCTAATTTAAGATGGAAAAGCCCACAGACCTGCAGCTACAACTTTAAAGAAACGAAGAAGCAAGCGGCTGCTTGGGGTCTCCAGAGATGAAACCCAGGGGTGGAGGGAGAAGGGCTGACATTTATTTTTAAACCTTCAGAGGGGGAGCAGCCTCCTCTCTCCCACTTCAACCCCCTTAAAACCCACTTGAATTAAAGTAATCCACTTTTCACTTTGTGGCGACTTGAACGTTTCCAGAGGGTCTCTGCGATACTCGACCACAAGACGCAGTCCGCTTCCCTTCCTCCCTGCATCTTACCCTCTGAGACACAGATGTTTTAAGTCCCATTACTGCGAGTATGAAAGGGAGGCGATTAAAGCTTCAACGTCTCTGCTTTCCCCACTGACAACTCTAACGAGGAGCATATTTCACCCCAACCTAAATGCTGTTTTCTTTCCTTACTTTCCACTGAGTGCATTTAAATGGAGCCTATGAAGCAAGAAAGAGGAGATTCAAATTTGTTTTTTGGGACAGCGCTGTCACAGATTATTCAATTTCAGCGCCCTTGCAGAGCATATGTTTGATTTTATGACAACTTCTGCCTTTCCTCCTGCAAGGATTATTGCATCAGGTTTTATGGGCTTTCCAAAGCAAACAGCGCTGTCATCCTGCAGCAGATTCAGTGAGTTATAACGTTTCTAACTCTATTGTAATGCCGAGTCGATGGTTGCCTCTCGCTGAAGACCTCATTTATCCTCAAGGTTTCCCAATGACATGTTAAGCCTGGGCTAGCAAAGAGAGACGGAGAGGCGGAGATTGAGAGGCGGTGAGCGAAAATAAAGAGACGGAGTCCATAATGGGAGTTAAGGAAGGTGGTAAGACAGGGAAGGAGAGGGAGACGGTGAAGAAATAGAGTGTGAGAGTGAAACTCGCTGTGCCGTGTTGGGCAGGAGGCTGACCTTCACGTCTCCAAACCCACAGCGGTTATTTGTGGATGGAGTTTGGAGGGAGAGCAGCTGGGAGGAGGGCAGGTGTGCTGCTGGAGTGACCAAAGCTGAGCGATTAAACTCACTGCAGTTCTTCAGAAGTCAGGTTCTGCTGGAACCCAAAGAGCCGGAGAACAGAAATAAACCAGGAGCACCGAAGTTTAATTTCACTACAAACTGAAATGAAACCCAGAGTTTTAATGAATGGATAACAATCAGATCAGGTTTTAGTTTGGAGGAGCTGAAAAAAGATGAGAAAAGTTTGGATGGATGGATGGATGGATGGATGGATGGATGGATGGATGGATGGATGGATGGATGGATGGATGGATGGATGGATGGTTGATGGACGGATGGACGGTTGATGGTTGGTTGGATGAATGGTTGATGGATGGATGGATGGATGGATGGATGGATGGATGGATGGTTGATGGACGGATGGACGGTTGATGGTTGGTTGGATGGATGGTTGATGGATGGATGGATGGATGGATGGTTGGATGGATTATTGCATGGTTGATGATGGATGGATGGATGGATTATTGGATGGATGGATGGATAATTGGATGGATGATGGATGGATAATTGGATGGATGGTTGGATGGATGGATGATGGATGGATGGATGGATGGATTATTGGATGGATGGATGGATTATTGGATGGATGGATGGATAATTGGATGGATGGATGGATGGATGATGGATGGATGGATGGATGGATTATTGGATGGATGGATGGATTATTGGATGGATGGATGGATAATTGGATGGATGATGGATGGATGGATGGATGATGGATGGATGGATGGATGGATGGTTGGATGGATGGATGATGGATGGATGGATGGATGACTGGTTTGTTGTTGGCTCAGTGTAGTTTTAAAAACTAAATACATGAAGTGAGTTTCAGTCTCTTGTGTCAGAGATCAAATCCTCACATCCATTCATTTGTTGATGATAATAGTAATAATATTAATAAATTATTAATAAAGTAAATCATCAGTTTGCTTCACAGGCGTCTCTGTGGGACTGAATCTCTTCTGTCCTGCTTTTATCCACAAAGCTCTAAAACAACACGAGCTTTTAACCTCCTTCCCGTCACCGTGGCGACGCAAACGTTAGCCTACAATTAAGTTTGTCATTTTTGGCACAGCTAATTGCTGCTGCTGGGGTTGGTGCCTCTACCTGTGTGTAGGTGTTGATCAGGAAACCGCTCCAAACACACGGCGACACTTTAAATAACCTCCAGATCCGGAACAAAGGAAAACATCCAACCAAACCAGAACCCACCTCCAGACTCCTGAGACTTTGTTTATCAGCTCCAAAAATATAAACCGATCGTATCGCCTTCACCTCCTGCTTTCATCCCTCCTGACAGCAAAGATGCCTTTACCGCAATATTTGAAATGTTATTGCTGTCACAAATATTTTAAATGTCACCTGATGTCACGGCTTCATTGAGCTACAGGCAAGAAAAGCAGCTGGCAAAATAAGAACAAGCTGCCAGCGCCAAACACATTCTACATGTATATATCTGTATAAATAAAACTCTACATCGCCGCCCAAAATAAACTGATTAATCTCTGCCTCGCCTCCCGGGGGACGTATGAGTTCAAATGTCTCATATTTTATTTTGCACGTTTGTGTTTCTTCTGCCTTAATGGAGGCCTAATGAACAAACTGCAAACCTGCAAAAAAACAAAAGCAATTTAATTTAATTTTTACTTTAGTATATTTGGCAAAGTGTAAAACACTGAATGGTTTCATATAAGTAATTTGTTTGGAGGAGTTTTTACACATAGAGGTTGGTAAAGTACCCAAAAACATATTTTTACTCGAGTAAAAGTGAAAAATAGACACAGTCTAAAAAATTGGAAATCTGGGACCAAAATGAAATAAATAATAATAAAAAAAAAGCATTTCAAAATTAAATCAGGCAAAATAAAAGAATATCCAAATCAATTTCTTTCATTATAAAGTGTTGGAAACTCATCAATAATTCCTTAGTATTGATGAAAATAACTAATTTCACTGGCAGAAACCAAAACAAACGCGAGAGGCTAGAGGCTAGAGGGTAGAGACTAGAGGCTAGAGGCTAGAGACTAGAAGCGAGAGGCTAGAGGCGAGAGGCTAGAGGCTAGAGGCTAGAAGCGAGAGGCAAGAGGCTAGAGGCGAGAGGGGAGAGGCTAGAGGCGAGAGGCTAGAGGCGAGAGGGGAGAGGCTAGAGGCGAGAGGCTAGAGACTAGAGGCGAGAGACTAGAGGCTAGAGGCGAGAGGGGAGAGGCTAGAGGCGAGAGGCTAGAGGCGAGAGGGGAGAGGCTAGAGGCGAGAGACTAGAGACTAGAGGCGAGAGACTAGAGGCGAGAGGCGAGAGGGGAGAGGCTAGAGGCGAGAGGCTAGAGGCGAGAGGGAGAGGCTAGAGGCGAGAGGCTAGAGACTAGAGGCGAGAGACTAGAGGCTAGAGGCGAGAGGGAGAGGCTAGAGGCGAGAGGCTAGAGGCGAGAGGGGAGAGGCTAGAGGCGAGAGACTAGAGGCGAGAGGCTAGAGGCGAGAGGCGAGAGGCTAGAGGCGAGAGGCTAGAGGCGAGAGGCTAGAGGCTAGAGGCTAGAGGCGAGAGGGGAGAGGCTAGAGGCTAGAGGGAGAGGCTAGAGGCTAGAGGCTAGAGGCTAGAGGCGAGAGGCTAGAGGTTAGAGGCTAAAGGCTAGAGGCGAGAGGCTAGAGGTTAGAGGCTAGAGGCTAAAGGCTAGAGGCGAGAGGCTAGAGGCTAGCGCTAGCAGGAGAAATACAGACAAAACAGAAATCTGACAACCGCTAAAATCTGACGCTGCTCCATTTCAGTTTACATTTTGTGAATTACTGACTTCAGTTTCGTCTTCAGAGGTTTTCATGTCGTTTCCTTCAGTGGTTCTTGGCGCAGCGCCCCCACAGGCGAGGAGGGAAACAGGCTTTTTAAAGAGTTTGCTTGGTTTGACCCAATGTGAAAAAGAACCAGAGCAGCTGAAAATGTAACAAATGTTGTGACTCTGGTCCCCAATAACTAATCTACCAGACTATCAGGTGGCCAAACACATTTAATGATCCTGGAATACATTCAACAAGCACTTTAAGGATTTTTAAAAGCAAATACTTTTGCTGGAGAGCATTTTTGTTTGTACTTTTACTTAAGGAAGCCGTTTGGTTAAGTCAGATTTAGGAATTATAGCTCATTTTTAGCTGCTGCTGTTTCAGATAAAATCAAACTTTTAAAAGCTTTAAAAAGCTTTAAACACAAACGAGGGAATAAAAATAACCACAAAGTGAACAAACTTTTACATGTTTGTATCTGGGGGTCCTCAGCCTAAAATGTGAGCCTTTGTGTGTCTGCAGACCTGCGAGCGAGCCTGGAGCTCCAACCCCGGCTGCTCGCTCTTTAAAGCCACCCCTGGGACTCCGCTTCCCCTCCGCGCCCTCGTTCGGTCCAGGTGATTAGGAACTTAACGTTGCCCCCCCCCCATCCTCTCCGTTCGCTTACATCTCGGCATCAAGGGGGAATGAAGGTAATCCTCCGACGGTTTGCCAGGTGAGGTGAACGGCGCAGAAATGGAAGGAAGGAGGATGCGATTCATCATGAGGTTCCTTTCATTTGGCTCGCCTGGCACAGCTGTTTGAAATGGCACCCCTCGCCTGCAGACTTTGGGGAAGGGCGCTTTTATGAAGATGCATGAGTCGGAAAACAGACTATTAAAGTTAGTGAGAGTTCATTAACCTTGTAGAAGTAGGCTCTGGCTCCCATAAAGCTCCATATTTCAGGATTCCCACCATCATTTTTTATCATAAGTGCTCTTGGTGGCCTGATAGTTCATTTCACACGAGACAAGCATTAAATGAGACAAAGACAATAGGAGCAGGAGCCGCACATGCAGCGGCTAATGACGGATTTTGTGGCCCGTTCGAGGGAATGTCAAGCGCTCAGACTTAGAACCACTTCAAGCCGGGTCCAAATTAGAAAACACAGAAGGTAATCACAATCAGGGAAGCTGCTGGCAAGCCGGCGCGGTTAATCAACTCAGAGGGGCTCCGGAGCCACGCGATTGGTCCAGGAGGAGAGCAGAACAAACACGGCGACCAACAGCCCAACCTTTAAGTTCCTCCACCATCTGTGAGAGTCGTCTGCTGTCCCGCGTCGCCACCGTGCACCAGGTTGTCATCGCCATCATCATTACTGATCAGACATCAACGTTTCCAATCCTGCAGAACGTCGACGCCGCTCCTGCAGCGAAGAGAGGCTAAAATAATCACAGAGATAAAGTGCCTGCACTGCAAAAACACAAAACATTCCCCATTTTTGGATTAGATTCTACTGCAAATACCTTCATACAAGTAACTTTAACAGGATAGATAAGCTTGCTTTGCATCAATAATTCCTTAATATTGATTTTAAAAGTTATTAGTTCCACTGGAAGATTATTTCATTTATTAAAAAGGAAACATTTATTTTTATAAGTGAAACTAGTACTTCTTAAAACCAATATTAAGGAATTATTGATGTAAAACAAGCTCCTATACTTTGCTGGAAATTAATCTCGTTTTGTCTCATTTTAGGCACCATTTGCACCAAAAACGAGACAAAAATACTTGGTAAGATTTGTGATTTTGCAGTGTGGAGCTAAAATAAACACAGATTTTCCCACAGATGAAGTTCTGTTTGGTTTCTGAGGCACTCGGAGTAAGTTGTGGCGCCCCCCTGCCAAATTACCCAGAAAACGATAATGACTAATTCTGAGCAGATGTGTGAGCAGGCTTAGGAAATGAAAAAAAGCTAATATATGCAAATCACGGCTATTATTTGAAAGTGAAGGGGGAACAGACGCAGGCGCTCTCTGCGTGTTTAAAGTGTGATTGCTGGATTTCTGGTGACTGATCGGAGCGTTAGCGGCTCTGAAACCACGTGACCATCGGAGGAGGCGCCGCCTCGCCAGGCGCACATCAGCGTCAACTATCTGGGAAGGCAAATGATCCTCCGAACACGGAGGATCCGTGGATGTGCCGGAGCTAATCGCTCGGGCCGACCCGGCCCCCCGCCGAGCCTCTTCCTGGAGAAACTCCCACTGAGCAGCAGAGGAGCAGCAGCTGCATCCGACTGCAGGAGATAAAGCTGCTGCACTGCGAAGCTTTCCAAACTAAACCTGCATCTGATGCTGCAGAGATAGAAGAAATGTAAAAAAAATTACATTTTCTACAAAGAAGCAAAATATGTCGTAAAAGAAAGAAAAGAAACTTGGTAGAAATATTTACTAATGGATTTTATAAGTTAAGTTCCTGAATCATTCAGGCTGCGATCTGGACCTCGTGTGTTTCACGAGCTTACAGAGCATTGTTTAGGATATTTTCCCAAAACTTAGAGAGTACTTTTCCAGAACTTAAAGGGAACCTAATATGTTAACATTTTGTAATTTTTTTAACTCGATTTGCATCTCTAATGTTTTTGAAAACAACCGAAGTGTTTAAAGGAAAACATCCAGATGGTTTTTGACAATAACTTCATGTTTTTTGGTTTCTGGTAAATGAGTCGTTTCAAAAACCTCCAGATTGTTAATTTATAATCCATGGGCAGTGATTGGCAGCGCTAAGCCCCGCCTCCTGGCTCTGATTGGTTGGTTTGCATGGCAACACAGATTGTCTGTCTCATACTGTTTTGATGTGGTGACAGTTAAATATGTAAAAAAACATTTAATTTAAAAAAAATAAAAGTTACATATTGTACCTTTAAGTGTCCTTTACAAAATCAAAGTTTATTGGTTTTGCTCTTATTATGCCATTATTAATATATTACTAGTAAAATGGTCTCAGAACAACAATATTATCGTTTATCCATAATCACAGGAACAGATCTGCTTTCATGCTTCCTAAGGTCCAGAAAAAGCTTCGAGTTTCTCCCATTTAGGACCTGATGAACAGTTTTAATGTTCCTGTTCTTCAAACTCCTGGTCCAGGAGTTAAAAGTTCTCCTGAGCCGAGTCCACTCCGTCCCTCCGGTCGTTAGCTGCTCCTTGTTGTAAATGAGGAAAATCTGTGTTTGTTCCTCAGTGAGCGTTCAGCTCTGCACTCACCTCGCCAGCGCAGGACGCCGGGTCGTTATGCACATCCCGTCAGACGAGGAGAGCGATTAGTTCCTGCTCCTTCATCCTCTTCGTCGTCTTCCTGCAGCGCTGCGGATGCGGTGGGTCCTTTGAGGGCCCAGCTGTCCTGCCTGACTTGAGGCCAGATGATTAGGCGGCGGTCCAGAGCGCAGCGCCCAGGTAAGCCGCCGCCGCGCCGCTCCGCTCCGACCGGGCCTATCGAGCAGAGACAGGAGACGGGATTGAGATCGAATGCTTCCTGCAAAGCTCCGAGTTCGGCTGAATCCTGAAGCAGAAAATCTGGGCTTCACCTGCAGCAGGAGACGTTTAAACGCATCTAAGTGGGGAAACAAAGCGGCGACATTCAGCAGGATTCATCCAGGGAATACCTTCAAGTGTTTTCAACCCCCAAAATCTAAACTTTAGCTGTTATTGTCCTCCCTAATTAGCCTCTTTATTCGCTTCTGTCCAGCTGTGACCAAAACCCAAAAACTCATTATTCATCATCATGGCTGGAAACAGCCACATGACAGCCTGTTTAGAATAACAAATGAAAGAAACTCCGGTGACCTTGTTGTGTTTGTTGGAGACTAATAGCCAAACCCCACCGTTCATCTTGTTTTAAATATGCAAAAGCACAACAAATGTTTCTGCTCTGGTTTCTAGGGCAAATACCTCAAAACACGTAAAATAGGACAAAACTTTCATTTCATTTGAATTTTTACGTAATTTCCTCCAGCATAAATGAGAAATTAGCAACTAAAGAATCATCAGTGTAAAGGAGGAGAAAGAATTATAGACTTGTAATATTTTACCAGTGATCATATAAAAAGAAAATCAGCTCAGAAAAAAACAACCAAAAACTCAGAGATTTTGAGATTAATCTCAGAAATTTTCTAGAAAAAAAAACAAGTTTCAGAAATCAAAAATTTCCTTGAAGAAACTGAAAACATTTGAATAGAAAATTTTCATGTTTTTCTAGAAATTGTTTTAGATTAATCTCAAAATGTCTGAGTTTTTTCAAACTAATTTTCAACTTTTAAAAATCTGAAATGTCAAAGTTTTTGCTCTCTATCAATGAATCAATCAAAATTTATTTGAATAGCACATTTTAGCAGCAATGCATTTCAAAGTGCTTTACATAATTAAAATAAAAACAGCATGTGACATTAAATAAACAGTGAGAAAGACAAAGAGATTTTAAAAAAAGTTAAACACATTAAAACCCGCGCCCCTTTAGGACTTCAGTTAAACGTTGTTTAACTGGGACTCTAACCCTCAGGACTTTAGTCAAAAACACCATTTGACAAGGACTCCAACCTCTAGGTTTTTAGTTGAACGCCGTCAACTGGGACTCTAAACCCGGTAGAACTTCAGTTAAACGTCATTTAACTGGGACTCTAACCCTCAGGGACTTTAGTCAAAAACACAGTTTGACAAGGACTCCAACCTCTAGGTTTTTAGTTGAACGGCGTCAACTGGGACTCTAAACCCAGTAGAACTTCAGTTAAACGTCGTTTAACTGGGATTCTAACCCTCTGGGACTTTAGTCAAAAACACAGTTTGACAAGGACTCCAACCTCTAGGTTTTTAGTTGAACGCCGTCAACTGGGACTCTAAACCCAGTAGAACTTCAGTTAAACGTCGTTTAACTGGGATTCTAACCCTCTGGGACTTTTGTCAAAAACACCGTTTGACAAGGACTCCAACCTCTAGGTTTTTAGTTGAACGCCGTCAACTGGGACTCTAAACCCCGTAGGACTTTAGTTAAACGTCGTTTAACTGGGACTCTAACCCTCAGGGACTTTAGTCAAAAACACCGTTTGACAAGAACTCCAACCTCTAGGTTTTTAGTTGAACGCCGTCAACTGGGACTCTAAACCCCATAGAACTTTAGTTAAACATCGCTTAACTGGAATGTTTTCCGGGGGGCTTTACATCATTAAATCGTAAACAGTGAGAAAGAGAAATAAAAAGAAATTAAAAAGTAAAGATAAAAACATTAAAGAGATTTTTTTTAAAATGTGAGTAATGTGTCTGATGGGTTAAATTAGGAATAAAATGCAACGTAAGATTAAAACTTTCTGGTTTCTGAATTGTGAGTTTGGATGTGAAGCCTGAAGTTTGGCTCGTTTTTGTCGGTCAGACGTTGAAATGTCAGTTTGTGATGGAGTTCACTGTAGTGGATATAAAATGAGATTATGAATCAGTTATTGTAAAGATAATTATGTTTTTTTTAAACATTGAGTCTTAGTTTGATCAAGTTTTTAAACAAAATAATCAGTATAATAACATTAACATCTGTTTGATTGATTGGATGATTTCTGAACTTGTGTTCATTTAAGCCTTTTTATTTGCTCATCTACAGACATGAGGAACTTTTCTGATCCGTTTCCTTTAAGCCGCACAGAGAAAACCGTCTTTAACAATCAGCAGAGGTCGGATGTAAAGACAGGAGTTACATCTGAAGGATGAATTTTCTATTTTTCATTTTTAATTCCTCTAATCCCTTCAGGCTGAAATTTGATTTGCATTAACACGTTTTTTCCTTTCTTTTCAGCTCGACCTCCGTGAACCTTTTATTTAAGGGTTATTGAAAAAGTGAAAAGAAGTGAACTTTAGCCTCGGCATTACCCTGATGCCTCTGGAGATGCTGAGGATCTCAGAAAGGCAGATTCTTGTGTTGCAATTATTGAATTAATGTATGCATAAAACACCCACATCCTGAGTGTAGAGTTAGAAACTTAGGAGAAGCCTCAGCAGGAACAGGATGTTCAGATTCAAGGCTGGAATATAATAATGACAGAATAAATGTTTTACTTTTTGCTAAGACACTAAAAAACTCAGTTTATTGCAAATCAAATAAATGTAAATGTAACTTTAACAAATAAAAGCAGATTTTTTTGGGAGGACTCTGAGTGCATTTTTTATTTATTTGTTTTAAATTGATTCTTAACTCCAATTTTTTTGCTAAAATCATATATATTTTTAAGGTCAGACTTCTCTGTGAACGGTTTTTAACTCAGATCAGCAGAAAAACGTAAACGTCGCCCAGCAGCGCTCTGTTTACGGGAAGTTATAATTTCCACTGTTTATGGATCAATGTTGGAGTTTATTCAGCAGCAGGAGCCGAGAGAATCGTCACAAGATCGTAACAAGACGAAGGAAACTAATAAGAAGACAACACAACGAATAGCAAGAGCCTGTTGGTGGAAAGCAGGAGGAGCAAGAGGTGCAGAGAAAACCAAAATGAAAAAGAGGAAGAAGCTCTGGAAACAAAAGCAACAAACTGGTAACTTTTTCACAAAAATTATTCTAAAGTTTATTTGATAGGGACAGACACACATCAACATAGACAAACTGAATAAAACATCATCCCATGTTTGCATCATGGTGCAATAGCAACAGCTAATTTGCAGCACTTGTCCCTAGTTGGGCTTTAAAAAAAAACTCTAAAATTGAAGTGACAATCATTTAAAATAGCACAACATAATGTATACGAACAGAAAAATGTAAAACATCAAAAATGGGTCCAGTTCTGTTTGTGACATAACCAGTTTTGTTTGATTTTTGAACGTACTAAAACTGGTTACGGACTTCAAATGAACAGGAAGTGAGTTCCAAGCTGCAGATCCTCTCACGGACAGAGGCACTTTGAGCAAAAGTGGTTCTTCGAAAGGGAACCTTACAGTTTCCATCTAAAGCCGCTCTAGTAGATCTGCTGTTGCCCTGCAGTCTCTGTGTGATATCGCTTAATCTCACAGTTCGTTCCATTAAATGAGAAAGATGAAAAACTGTTCAATCGAGTGGCATTGTGGCGTAAAACATAATGTTGCATAATTTAAATATCTCTATGACAAGGTGCCTCATAACTTGGACATGTTGTCTTAAATGTTCAGTTCACTTTTAACAATTGACTGAAACAAGCTCTTATTATGAGAAAGTAAAAGCAAAAACAAAAGTTTACATTAGATACACTGCAAAATGCAAAAATACAAAATGTCACCAAGTAGTTTTGTCCAGTCTATTGACATATTAGTGCACTTATAACAAGACATTTTTTCCACTTTTTATGCAAAATAAGTATTTTTTTCATCACTCAAGTATTGACTTAAAGCAGCTCCTGTTTCTTGCAGAAAAGTTACTTGTAGTTACTTTTGTCTCATTTTGATGTTTGCACTAAAAACTAGTGTTTGCAGTGAAGCTTCTCACTTCCTGTTTGTGCATGAAATCTTGTTCATTTATATAGTTTGACATCATCGGCGTAGAAATAAAACTCAATCTAAAAGGTGCATCACGACGTCAGAATTGGGTCCAGCTCATTTTTTCTTTTTTTTTGTATAAAAAGACTCATATTTGATATGCAGGGAATGGAGGCAAATTGATGATTTCCATCCCGCCAGTCGTTCTCAGGAACATAAGCCGTGAATGAATGAGAAGATTTCAGTCAAAACGAGATGCTTGAGGTGCAGAATGTGAAAAATGGTGTGGCTGCGCGCCGCGCCTCATATCTCACTTCCAAATCGAGTAATTTACAGAGGATATGGGAGAGCTGCCAGCGCGAGAATCAAACAGGATGTCTAACAAGGAAATATGGGGGGAATAAATGCAGCATCAGAGAACAATCCCATACATATTCAGCATATTTACTGGGAATATGTGTGTGTATCGATCAGGCAGTCTGACCTGCTTCTGTTGAAGCTCCGCCCACCGAGATGAACGCACTTTTCCTCGCACAGAAAAAGCTAAAAATATCAGCGGAAAAATTATTCCGCTCCTCCTCCTCCTCTGCGTTTGGATGAAGGGTAAAGTGCTCTGGAAATCACTGTAAACCAAGATGTTTACCCGTGAAGTATTGTTTGTATTGTCTGACTGTAAAGGCGCTCGAGCCGAGGAAGGATGACTAAAAGGCCATTTTCTGATTCATGCATAATCCTCGCCGCCACGCTCCTGTGCAGCGCGCGCTCCTCCAAAGGAGAATGAAGCGTTGCAGGGTTTTAACACAAATGTGTTTAATGTGTTTACGCGCCCGGAGGAAGCTGCTAACTACACACACTGCAGAGTAAGCACTTCTGCAGGGGGGTTAGGAGCTAATTATTTCAAATAAACAGGAGCTGTTATTGGAAATTAATCCATAATCATCCAACCTGAGTTGGTACTTTGGACCAAAAATGGAAAATATTACCAACTATTTATCTGTAGTTTCTATTGTGAATCTATAAATACTCTGGGAATAAGGCAAAAATATATTTTTCAGCAAAATATGGGAAAAGTTTGAGTTTCACTGGTAGATTATTTACAGTGTTACAGATTAAATGCTCTGCTAATTAGTACATTTCATTAAAGGAAATACTGACGTTAAAACAAGCTGCTACGTCCTGCTGGAAACTCACTTCTACGTTAGTTTTGTCTTAATTCAAATGTACTGAGATATTTGCAGTAGAAACTGGAGAAAAACATTCATAAGACTTTGTTTTTATGCAAAAACACAAAATCTTACCAAGTATTTTTTATTTTTTGTCTAGATTTATTGTATAAAAGGAGACAAGAAACATTTTTATTTGGTTTTAAATGAGTGATTTCATTTTCTGATGGATTATAAACTTCTTTTATTTTTTTTACTCTTTTTTTTATGTAATTTCGTTCAGTTACATCAGGAAAAAAGTAAGGAGCTCTTCTGACAGACATCCTGTTTTCATCACAGGAAGAGACTCAGCCATATTAAATCAATTATAAAAAAGCTGGAGGTGATTTTTATGAGGGAAGACAAAGGCGGGTTTCTGCACACGGGACGGCGAGAGCTGAAGGCCGTGTTCTTCATAAATATCCAGTGATATTTTAAAAGCTTCCCACAGGTTGATTGCTTGTTAAATGTCAAGAGAGAGACGTCGTCTCAGGGGACCAAACAGTTTTCCTCTTGAATTTATAATTACAATCAGCCTCTCTCAAAAGACCTCTGGAAATTTGCTAGTTTTCTTCCGAAACATAATGTGTGTAATTCCTCCTGAAGACCAGATTTGACCCCGTTGGATTCATCATTGTTTGGTGAGAAAACGTTCATGTAACTACGGTGATTCTAGTAATTTCTGTCAGTGCAATGTTACATAAATCCAATGTCAAAGTTGAAGCTTTTTCAAAGTTTTGCTGTTGATCCAAAGTCCAACTTCGGTTCTGGGTTGCTAACAGTCGATAGACGTATCGAAGGTAATGTCCTTTCCATTCAGTTGTGAGTCTGAAAAGTAAATATGTATCAAGAGGCTTTGAGGTTCCGCTTTAGTCCAATTAACCGAAGACGAGGCCATAAGCCGTGAACAGAGAAATAATTAAAACGGTCAGTGGGAAATGTAATGATTAGAGAAGCAACATGTGACGACATAATAACGGTCATTAATCAAAACTCTACACGGCTCATCGACCCAAACCATGGATTTCATCAAGGCGGCCATTTTCCCACGAGAAACTCAGCCGACTTCCTGTCAAGTAGTGGTGGAGTTGATTTTAAAGGGTTTAATGCAAACACTGGATGGACGTAATTAACACGACAGGATTTCAGCAAACATGCTGTTATTAATGTTTTCTTTGCTTTTTGCCTGGTAACACATTTTAACCGTTCGTCCATTTTGGGTTGGAAGAGTGGAAAAGTTCACTACACTGCAAAAATGTGAAACCTTACCAAGTATTTTTGGCCTAGTAGACTTGAGATGAGGCAAAACTAAAATACCAGAAACTTTTTAGCAGGAAATATGAGATTGTTTTAAGGCAAGAATTTATATTGATTTAGTGGCGCAGTTGGTAGAGCTGTTGCCATGCAGCAAAAAGGTTCTGGATTCGATTCCCGGCCCCGGTCTTTCTGCATGGGGTTTGCATGTTCTCCCTGTGCATGGTGGGTTTTCTCCAGGTTCTCTGGTTTCCTCCCACAGTCCAAAAACATGACTGTCAGGTTAATTGGCCTCTCCAAATTACCCCTAGGTGTGTGTGTGTGTGTGTGTGTGTGCATGGTTGTTTGTCCTGTGTGTCTCTGTGTTGCCCTGCGACAGACTGGCGACCTGTCCAGGGTGACCCCGCCGCTCCCCTAGCACGCTAGCTGGAGATAGACACCAGCATCCCTCCTGACCCCACTGAGGGACAAGGGTGTAAAGAAAATGGATGGATGGATAGTTTCATTGGTAAATTATTTCACTTTAAAACAAGACATTTTTCCATGTTATAAGAGAAATAATCTGCCAATTGAACAAATACTTTTAGAAATCAATATTAAGGAATCTTTGACTTAAAACAAGCTCATATTTCTTGCTGAAAAGTTATGAAAACTAAGTTAGTTTTGTCTTATTTTAAGTGTGCCGAAATATTTACACTAGAAACTAGACCAAAAATAATTGGTAAGATTTTGTGTTTTTGCAGTGTTTCATCTCATTTTTGTATTTATCTATTAAATTAAACTGATTTATTGATTGATACGACCTCCCCACATCACTTGGCAGGTGCAAATTGAGATAATTTCCTTATCTTTAATTATGGCAAACATATTAAAATCTTCTTACAATAGAGAATGTTGGGTATCAAAGGTAGTATTTGTATATTAATACATATTTTCTTTTTCCTTTCCTGTTATTTCACACCAGAAAAAGCTCATCTATCCAGTCACTTTTACTCTTGTTACTAAAATTGACAAAAAATTTTCTATGTTTTTCCATCAAGCCCAAAAACAATTGCAAACATTATGAGTTAAATGTTAAACAATTTCAGCTTTTGTTTACAGTTGAGTTTAAATTTTTTTTTGCTACTTCTGGCTTCACAATTTTGCCACAAAAAGTTAAAGTAAAAACCTGACTGAGAAGTTTGGAGGCAGATTTTATAAAAGTTAGAGGTTTAAAGTTCTCTGTGATGCTGCCAGGATGGAGGTTTTACCAGCAGGGGGTCTCCGACAGGAATCCGATTAATTTTATTAATTTATTCTGCAGGTAAGCATGATGGAGCTTTATAAACTCTTCAACAAAACGTTGAAAGTTCAAAACTGAAAAATCTCCAGATCTCTGCATGAGCTGGCACAAGAGACTCTTAATCACAGTTTCATTGCAAATCACTTGAAAGATTTGAATGTGTGGATTAATTAACTTTAATTTGAAAACATGATAAAAATGTCAGGAAAGTTTTTCCAGAATCCTGACGTCTCATTTTCTTACACTGATTTTACCCGAGACACTCAAATGTTGGGTTATTGGCTGAAAAATGTCAAAACAGCATCAAATCTTTAAAATTCTGCAACAGAAAAATTATATCAAAATTTTATAGTTTGGAATGTTTCTTTTTCCACTATAAAACTGAGATGTTTTTTAAATCATCTTTAAATATCTGTTTTTTTATGTCGTGAAGAAGGAAGTTGCACTCAAGTGTTTTCTTTAAAGGGTTCTTGGTGGAGCGCCCCGACAGGTGAGGAGGGGAACAGGTTTTCCAAAGGGCAGCAGCTGAAAATCTAACAAATTCTGCAACTTTAGTTGCAAATCAAACCGAATCTATCAAGTGCAGAAACATCCCAAATGATAACCAGAAAATGGCAGAATATTTTTTAGCACTTGTACGGCTTCTAGAAGCTGAGGCGACCCAAACAAAGTTTAAAAAATGTGCAAAAAATGTTAAATTTTCATAATAGTTCTCTTTTCAAAAATGTATACTGTATAATCAGCTCCATCCTTAAAAAGTACAGTCAGAAAGGAAAACAGATTTCAAAATGAATCCAAATCCTTCAGTGGTTCTTAGTGCAGCGCCCCCACAGGTCAGGAGGGGAACAGGTTTTTCAACAGTTGTTTGACACGGTGAACCACAGCAGCTCAAAATGTAACAAATGTTGCAGCTTTGGTCCCAAATCAAACCGAATCTTCTGGACTGTCAGGGGTGAAAACACCTTCAAACTCATCTAAAATCTTAGTTTTTTGCTCTGAGCGCCTCTTTACCTGAAGGTATTTTCTCCAATCAACCCCCCGAAACAAGAAGTAAGCCTTCACAACGTCTACATGTGATTATTCCTGCTCCTAATCAAGGCGGCGATCCGTCCCTGCTGTAACAGCGGCGGAGCCCACTCCAGACGCGCTTGATGCTGGCGCACGCTGTTATTAATTTGTCTAAAAACAGACCTCATCCAGAGGTGAGCGCCTTTGATATTCAGCCTGCAGGGCGGCAGCAGGCGTGTCAGAGTGCATCATGTCCAGCGTCCTGCGGAGAGAATCCGCGTCAGACGCCCAGCTGTAATGGCCTGTAATTAGAGAGCTGATTAGCAGAACTAACGACCCGGGAAGCGATCCCCTCTCTCATATCTCCGTCTTTGGGATGACGCTGCAGGGGCTGATGGGGGGGCGGCGACGGCGGCGATGGCTGTTCTCGTTAACCGAGTGAACGGAAATCCAGGTGGACGGGAGGTGGAGGTGGCTCTCTGTATGCAGCGCCGGCCGCCGCAGGCCGCAGGGTAATAGGTGGCTCTGGGCGCATCAGATGGAGAATAACAGTGGTGATTATCTTCTCTACCTCCTTGAAGTAATAGATGAAAGCCTCACCATCATGTAATAGGCTACTTAAGTCTGTCAAGGCAGGAGAAATTTCCAGCCTGTCCTTACTCGCCCGGCTGCTTTCTCTCATTTTTTGTGGTTAAATATGCTTTGTCTGAATGACCCTGGCCATCAGACGCTCTCTTCCTTCTCTGACATGATGATAATCATAAAAAAAAAAAGAAAAACACACAGGAAATGTGCTTTTAGTTCCCTTCAGGCTAAATCCCAGCAATCAGGAGTCATTTAGGAAATGCCAGGCGGGAATAATCACAGTGATATCCACACTATGACATCACTAATGAGGCGGAAGAGAGGGACAAACCCCGAGGTGAACGAGACGGATAAACGGGTTTGTTCTGCACAGAGACGGCATGGCGGATGTTTTCAGCAAATCACTTAGCATTTCAATTCTGGAGGAGAGGAGGCTAGTTGTTAGCAGTAATGACAGCCTGCGCAGAGCCAGGCAAAACTAATCGCACCCGATGAAACAACGACGCTTTTCTGTCACAACGAAACCACAGACTGCTTTACTTAAACAGGATCAGATGTGAGAAATTAGCTAAAAGTTGAGCTGGTTTCATTTTGCTTCTTCAAATTAAATTCAGTTTGTTTTGTTTTTGTGGAGCAAAGTGTTTTGTTTGTGTACCGTTTTAAAAATAGCAGTAAATGTTTCCAGAGGTTAGCAAAGGTCAACAAGCAAACACATTTCATGTCAATCACCTGTGCTAAAAAAAAAATTTGCAATACAAATGAAAAAAGAGGGAGATTAGTAATAAATCGAGGCAGCTGAAATTCAGTACGTCTTGATTTTTATTTTTTAGATTTTTGGAATTTTTTCCTGCCAATTTTTAAATTATTTTTATTTTTCACAAACCTAATTTTATTTTTATTTTTTTTTTATCATTTATCTGCTTATGATGTTGTGATTATTATGACTTGCCGTTGTCAGCTGACGTTTTAAATGCGCTATATAAATAAACTTAAGTTGTATAAACTTTTTGTAAAATTGTCAACTGAAGAAAACTCACTGTCTGAAAAATAAAACAATTTTTGAAGACTAAATTCACAAACATATTAGCAGAAAATTTGTTTTTCCTGCTCAACAACAAACTAAACAAGAAATATTTTAATTAAATACAGAAAACATATTTTTTTGGAATATTTTAATCATTGTAGATCCAAAATTTTAGAACAGTTTCACATTTTTTTGTTATTGAAGGAAAGGCAACCACTTAACTAATTTAGTTTGGTGTTGATTAAAGAAAACTAAACAAGATTTAGTCTATTCTCAGGAGTAAGAACATGATTGAAGTCTCTCTATTTGAAAAAGTTTTAAGAATGTAATTAAAAGCGGATTTATGTGGACCAAAGTCTGCTTTTAGTGTCCAAATCGTTCCCGTAGTTATTAAAAGATAAATACTTTGTGTTGTTTCTGTCATTTCTCAGAGATTTTAATTTGTGGGATATATTATAGTTTTGTCCTAATTGGAAAAAAAAGTCTCCATCTTTTTATTATGTATCGTTACACAAAGTCTGTCCAGGGGCCACAAACGGCCCCCAGACCTCAGTTTGGACACCATGATATGTTCTGTTTGGAGCCGACCTTGTTGGACTAAACGGTGCAGAAATCAAATAAAGATTACAGCCATGCAACAACCAAGTCAAACTTCATCATCCTGCAGCTTTTGCACGAAACGTTGCTCTAAATCAACACATCCCACTGAGGTGCCATTTCTTTTTAACTAAGAACCGCGCTCAACCAGACACAACCCATTATCCCGTTATTGGCTCAGGCGGGGCGGTTAGCGGGGTGAAAATGTGTCCCCAGGAGTCGTTTCTGTTCTCTGGATTCTCTCCATCGCAGCTCGTTTTCCCAACACGCCTGGGTGAAAGTAATGTTCAGTTAAAACTGAGGGGTTCCCCGATCTGATCAACACCTGAACCAAATGGTTTCATTAACTCCTCAGCATGTTAGCAGGTTCTACAGGGAGCTGCTAACGAGTCATTTATCTGATTCAGGTGTACTGAAGCAGAAAAACAAAAACACGGCAGTGTGGAACTAATGAATTATATTTTAATCTTAAACAGCAGACTGACCCTCTGCAGGTGACGTCGCACTTGATGGCGGATGTCAAAACTCTAGTAAAGCTAGAAATAAAACACAGTTTGTAGCTTTATATTGCTTTTATTTTGTTGATTTCACTGTAAAACCCATCATAGGGTCAGCTGCTAAAGCAGACAAGGATGGAAACTAACTTGTCATTTTATTGTAAACGTTTTACTGAGGAAAGCAGATGGTGACAGAGAGCAGCAGTCAATCATAAACACTGGTTTTTTTACAAAGTAAGAAGGTTAATGTTCATAAGATACAATCATATATTGCTTTATCGAGGTAAGCAGTAAGAGGAACGCTGTTGAAATAGTTACATCGTTTTAGCCGTTTTCCTAAACGAGCTACTACTGCCATTAAAAAATTATGTAATTGATAACTAGGATCAATTAAATGCATGATCAGACAAAATGGATCATTATTTTGTAAAGTGCCATGAGGTGATGTGTTGTGAACCAACCCAAAATACACCAGCAGTTAGCTGCTAGCTAGCGGGAAACTAGCATGCTAGCTAGCGGGAAGCTAGCATGCTAGCTAGCGGGAAACTAGCATGCTAGCACTGAAATGCCTCTTCAGCAGGTATTCGGCTGGTACAGTTTAGCAGTTAGCAGGGCAACTAGCATGCTAGCGAAAATGCTAACACAGTAGAAAAGTTATTAACTCAAAATATTGTTAGCCTAATCATAAAAACTTAATGGGAATCATCTCCATGCATCTTTAAGTACTTAGAAAAGTGCTGCACATAAATTATTATTATTACTATTACTATTATTGCTCTGTTAATCTAAAACATACAATCCAAATAAAATGAAATTTTTAGCTTATTATGTGACAAAATGAAGAGGTGTCAATTCTTTAGAAAGGTGCTGTGTGAGAAAGGTTGTAAAACATTTTTTTAATAATTATTATTGTCTGTAAAATGGTGATGCATAACATTTTATCGCCTCTCAGAATTTATTTCGAAAATTGTGTTTTTGTATTTTCCTCCAGAATTTGGAAGCTTTCATCAAATAATTTAAAGAAATACGGCTCCAAAATACTCCACATCATAACAACCCGGGTTTAAAATGCAGTTTTTCCACTTTGTTGAGTGTCATTGTGGGGGAAAAATGCCTGCGTTTTGCTCCAGGACAAAGAGAAACAGCATCAACCGCCCACATCGACTCCAGATCCACATGCAGTAAAGCATGTCGCTGTGTGAAGTAAAGCACGCGTCTCCGGCTGACACGCTACCTGGCTACAACAGTCAGGTATTACAGCCTGCAGACAAATCATACTGATGTTTATTATGGCTTCCTGCACAGTGCATTCAAAAGAGGCGAGAAGTGCTTTCAGTGTTCAGTAAATTGTATATATATATATATTGTCAAGCTTTACTTTATTTTTTTATATTTATACAAACCCACATACCTGTGATGACTGTATGGTCATGGTAAAGAGATTTTTCCTAGAGAAAAATGTTGGTTTTTGATCAGTTTACAGCGGCATGAGAGATCATGCAGGATTTTTAATCTTTAATGTTTAAAATCATCCAATATTTTGTTTTTATTTCAGCCAAAGATGACCTGAGTAAATATAAAAGGTTTTTTGTTTTTATCCAAACGAATGTAGGTTGATATAAAAACCCTGTGAATTCATAAATTCACTGTGATTAGACACATTTGCAAGCAGCCAAATTATTAATAACATTATTGCCTTTTTACTGCCTAACCTTTATAATCAATATATTACTTAAACAGAACCCGTCAGACATCATGAAGTAGACCAGTAGATCTAAAAAACAACACCTGAAACAAAGAAACAAAGTCAAACTAATAGTCTGGAAAGGATTTAAAAAGTCTTTCCCATTTCTAATAACTGCGTAGTATTTTTATTTAATATTTTTATTTAATCCTTATTTACTAAATTGTAGACTGAATCTACTTTTAGGAACAAAATAAATAATTGTGATGTCATTTCTGTTAATTTTGCAGCATCTTGAGGTTCCTCAATAATTTTGTGAAAATATTCTGTGGATTGATGTGACATAAGTGAAACTTTCTGAATTCATATCTGATGTAATTCAGCTCTCTTACACAAATTCCTGAGTGGAGAAAATGAATGAATCAGTTGGTAACCAAAAGCTCACAAATACTTGGCTTTGGCAAAAAAAACAATTCAAAATGAGTAAATATCTTATTTCACTTAAAATAAGACAAAACTAACTTTTCACCAAGATATCAGAGTTTGTTTTAAGTCAATAATTCCTTAATATTGATGAAAAATACCTACATCCACTGGCTGATTATTTCACTTATAACATGGGAAAATATCTTGGTACAAGTGAAGTTATCAGCCAACAAAACTAAAACTTTTATTGACTTAAAACAAACTCTTATTTCTTGCTAAAACATTACTTGTAAGTTAGTTTTGTCTTATTTCAAGTGTACCAAGATATTTACACTAGAAACTAGACCAAAAATACTCGGTAAGATTCAGTTTTTTGCAGTGCATCTGCTTAAAAAAGGAATTAAATTCAGGTTTTAGGGTGGCCTAGTCAAAGTCTGGGGTTAAATCTAATATAAATGTGCTGGCATTATCCTAAACAGCTTGTCAGGTCAAGTCACAGATCTATAAGAAACACTGCTAGTTGTCATTAAATTAAAAACAACTCTTTCACATTAGCGCAGGTTTTCTGTTAATTAAATGCAACTATCACCTGAAAACAGATGTTTGATGATCTGAAACATTTAAATGTAATAAATTAAATTAAGAAAAACCCCAGAATAAATCTGATACTTTTCCAGCAGGTACTTTGAAGCTCATCCATTGCACAAATGACGCCCATTAAGCATCAGAAACCTCATTTTATACATTACCTGTTATTATCTTTTATTCAGCCGCAGGGTAATCAACATATACAATAAGTGGCGCGGAAAGCTTAAATCATCTCTAATGTCATAATCTGGCATTAAGGTCTTGTTATCTTCTATTGTGAGCCACTGACTGCTGCGGCGCATCATCATGTGTGGACAGTTAGAAGAATTAAACTCAACATCAGGACGGTAATTTGTGAAACTGTGCCTCGTTTCGTGAACACGCCACCAGCCTCTCTCAGAAGTACGTAACCTAGACAGAGTGACCTACAAAAGCAGAGAGAAAACCATTAGAGGAAACTTTGATGGACCTGCTCTGTGAGTCATACGAGTGTGTTTTCAGGAGGCAGGGAAACGGCGGAGCGGCGAGGCGTGGACATGACGACTGCAGAGGTGAAAACAGATTAATCCCGAGTCCTGATGGCAGCTGAAGAAAGAGGAAGAGACTCGGCTTCTTTACTGTGTTTCATTTTCAAAATAAAGCTAATTTTGTCTGTTACTCCAGGTGAAAGATCCACATGGTAAAGATATTTTCAGGCCCTTTTTCTGTTTTGTTTAAAAATAAATCTTCTTGACAAATCCAATCCAACTTAAGCGCTTTAAAACAGCCACAGATGAAACAAAGTGCTGCTCTAGGCATCAAGCTACAAACGTAGCATAAAACGACAAAGGATTAACCACCAAAACACCTGAAAAAACAAAGTAGGTCAAAATAATTCTTACTGGGATTAAAAGCTAAAAAGTAAGTTATTTTTCACACCTGATAGTCCGGTGGACTCGGTTCGACCGGGAACAAAAGTTGCAACATTTGTTGCATTTTTACCGGCTGCTTCACTTTCACACTGGACTGAGTTAAACCAAACTAACACTTTAAAAAACCTGCTCCCCTCCTCACCAGTGGGGGCGCTGCACTAAGAACCACTAAAGGAAATGACTCAAAAACCTCTGAAAAAGACACTGATTGCAACTTCCTTCTTAATGAAATGTAAACAAAATTGGAGTAGTGTCAGATTTTAGTGGTTGGAGGATTTCTCGTTTGTCGTTGGTAAAAAACAATGAGTCATTTCTCCTGCTAGCGCTGGGCTAGCATGTTTGTTTTGGTTGTATTTACCCAGAATGCCCTGCGCTGTAGTCCACTTCCTGCTTTTGGAGCTGAATCTGGTCCGCTTGGTGTTCACATATGAATTCAAACTGCACCAGAGTTCACTTTAATCAAACTGAGACCGAGAGTTTTAGAGTTTCATTACGCTTTCACCTAAACGAACCGGACTTGAGTTGGATTAAAAGTGACCAAACAGGACTGGTGTGATTGAAACATAAAAAATAACCCAAGTATGGCCGAAGAAGCTCAGAGAGGAAAACCAACTCTAAAACGCACCGGCAAAGATAAACGAATAAGACAGAAATAGATTCATTCAGCCTCAACTTTGACCTAAAAACTTGAGACTTTACTTGGACTAAAGCTCTGAGACTCGAGTCTTACTGTATGAAACGAACAAAGATGGCTTTTGTTTCCATCTGTTGGTTGGCAGGAGGACATCACCACTGCATGTTTCTACTTAAATCACAACTTTAATGATATTTTGATATTGTAGTTGGAAGCTTTTCCATAAATTTCACCCAAAAGCCAAATTTAAAACACATTTACTGAATAATAACACTCTTCTATTTGTCAGTAAGGCATATTGTAAGCTTTTAGTTTCATACTAAGTCTACTACGATTCTGCAACTATTGGCCATTTTCTACTGGTAATAATCTGCAGAAAACAGGAAAGTATGAAGACATTTTACAAACATTTAAAAAGGAAAGAGATCTTCAAATTCACTGAAGGTGATCTAAAATAAATTAATGTTGATGTCACGATTTCCTCCTGTGTGAATGTAATCATTGTTCTTACACTTTGCGTTATAATAAAATGTGATGTAACCATGTGTTGTCTGTGTGGACGGTGACGGAAATTTTTAAAAATTGCATTTAGGCTGAAATGTGCATCCCTGTGAATAATGAAATGTTTTCACCCACAGAGAAACGGTAATGAGAGCGAAAACTAGCTGTGACTAAATTCAAAAGATGAATTAGTGCCAATTAAGTTCCTCCAAAAGCCGGAAACCCCCTGCTGAGCGGGACATGTCCAGGTCAGACCACTGCTGTGCAAAACCCAAGAATTAAATCAGATTTACATACAGGTAAAAGCTCAACTCGGGAAAGTTTGAGCAAAAATTAACATTTAACATGTTTGTAAATCACAATACCTCCTTGAATCAAATGTTTTTTCATAATGTTTCCCCTCCACATGCACTGAAGCCACTTAGACCGTCAGACAAATTGATAATGGGAATTTAGGGCAGGAAGGACTGACGTTTCATTATATTAATTTCTTTATGGGTCGCCTCAAGCATGCAGTCAAATTGCATTTATTTGTGGCCAGATGAGATTGTTACACAAATAAATCTAACCGTTTTATTACGTGGTCCGCTGGGAATTAAATTATGAACTGAAAATGTGCTCCATGAGATCGTCGTCATCATCATCTGAATATGAAATCAATAAATCATAAAGCTGCTCTAAAACAGTAATTTCATGCTGCATTGTGTCCACAGTGTTAATTACAACAAAGCAGGGATGGATCTTTAATTTCTCAGCACATGTAAAGATGTAAACAAAGGAATTACAAACCTTTAAGGGTTAAAGGAATAGTATTTAGTATTATACCTTAATATCCTGGATTTTATGAAGAATTTACCCATATTTTATTTAAATTTATGAAAACTAAACAGCCTACAGTGTCAAGGCAGCCTGCAAAAAACGACATATCTTTTTCCAGTTACTCACATTACAGAGAGCAGGAAAATAAGCTTTACATTGCAAAAATACTAAATATTACCAAGTACGTTGATCTAGTTTCTAGTGAAAATTTCTCAGTACACTTGAAAAAAGACAAAACTAACTTAAAAGCAACTTTTCAGCAAGATATAGGAGCTTATTTTAAGTCAATAATTCCTTAAAATTCATTTTAAAAAGAGTGTTAGTTACACAGGAAGATAAATTCACTTATAATAAAACATTTTAATCAATATTAAGAAATTAATGACTTGAAATAAGTTTCTCTGTCTTGCTGAAATATTATCTACAAGTTACTTTTGTCTTATTTTAAGATAATTGCGGCAGAAACGTTACAAAAACACAGGTTAATATTTAGCTTTTTGCTGTGAACGCGAGTTTAGTTGGTTTCAATCAGGGACAAATTCTCTGGTGGAGAATAAACACACATCATATTTTCATTGCGTAACTACGATGTGAAGGAATGTGACAGCAGCAACATTTCAAACTACCTCACTTTCTTTTTTAATTGGACTTTTGAGAGCTGTGCAAACATTTTCCTGTGGTCCTGGTCTTCAGAGTCAAGGATGTTGACTTATTTTCCTCCTCTCTGTGTTTTTATATCACCAGTGGATATAAAACATGAACCAAGTCCAACAGCAAACTAATCCTTCAACTATCCCCGTTTTGTTCTCTGTTTGTTTGCAGAGTAAAAAACTGTTTTCTGTTCTGGCTTTTGATTAGACGCGACCAAAGAGATGTTGAACAAATTGAAGACCTGATTCTGTTCCAAGTCCCTCATTTAGCAAAAAATACTCTGACTTCACTTTACACCCAGCTGCAAATCAACCAAAGAAGCAAAGAGTTAGGAGATGAAAAACAAATTAAGGCGTGACAGTCGTGTTTTTCTGTCAAATGTCACAGTGAACATGTTTTTTTTTAGAGATGGCGGCGAATGCTGGATTTGAAAAAGGAGGAGGAGGAGGAGGAGTGCTTTATCTCTGCAAATCTAAACACGAATCAAAATGAATACCTTGGAGCATATTCACCATAAATACGTTCTGACGCCAAGTAGCTAAATTATCAAGCAGGAAAATATGCTCCATTTTGTCTGAAATTGCACTGGACTCAAAATGACAGACTTTCTTAGATGGAGACGAGTTTATCTCAAAGGAAGAAGAAAAGGTTCAATCAGAGGTTGGCTGGCAGGACAGAAAACATCATTCTGATGATTTGCATTTATACTGAGATAAGAAAAGTGTCGTCAGACCTGCTTAAATTACCAACAGTTTACAGATTGTAAGTCTGTAGTTACAGGAAAAAGAATCTCGGCACCTTGAAAATGTGTTCTAAACAACACAGACTAGTTAAAATTTGGTAATTTTCTTTACTGTATTCTTTCAGTTTCTGTAATTTCAGTTTTCTGAAATTATTCTGTGCCGTTGCAAAAAAAAATCTGGCAGTTTTGGTCTAGTTTCTAGTGCAATTATCTTGGTACACTTCACTTAAAATATCACAAAACTTAATAGATAATATTTCAGCAAGATATAGGAGATTGGTGAAAAAGTTCTACTTCTATTGGCAGATTATTTCCCCTGTAACATGGCAACAATATCTCGTCATAAGTAAATTAATCTGCCAGTGGAACTAGAACGTTTTCATCAACATTTGGAAACTATTGACGTAAAGTACGCTCTGGTTTCTAGCTGAAAAATTACTAGACTATGAGGCTGGAAACTAAACCAAAAATAGTTGTTAAGTTATTGTTTTTTGCACTGCAATAAATTTAAGAAATATTCGTGTTAGGGCTGGTCATGAATGCCACATCATGCTGTGTGAATTATTTATTTTACCTGCTGACAGGACTGACACAAACAGGAAGTAGGCGCCAAGAAAAGTGGCCAATGGCTATAAAACACACGTAGTTGAGAATTAACTACAGTTAAAGCTGCAGTATGTAACTTTTACAAAAAAGTTAAAACTGTCAGTCCTGAGAGTTTAATACAAGAGATAATCTGTGAAAAGATCGATCTTCTCCACCTCCTCCCTGAGCTATTACTGCTGTTTGAAGAAATGCACCAAAAACAACCAATCAGAGCCATGAGGAGGGGCTTAGCGCTGTCAATCAACCTAATGAATGCACTGCTAAATGTGCTAATGATAGAGAAACAACACAGTGCAGTGAGAAAGCGAACCATAGCAGCTGAAAATGTAAAAAATGTTTCAACTTTGCTCCCTAATCAAACTGAGTCTGCAGGACTATCAGGTGGGAAAACTTCCTAAATGTCTGCCAGGAAATAGCTGGATGTTTTTAGTGCTTTGACTGTTTCTAGAAGCCATAGAAGCAGAAATGAAAGTACAAACAAATGCAAAAAAGGTCAATATTACATAATAGATCCATTATAACCAACTACCTTTAAAAATAGTCTAATCTAATCCATTTTTCTGCTCGTTGTGAAAACCTTGACTGTAGGTTAGAACTGAAGCTCACATCAATCAGCAGGACATACAAGTTGTAGAAAACGATTGTCTCCTGAAATACATCAGGTAAGAAGTAGTGAAGGAAGAAGCGGCATTATGCCTGAGAGCTCTTCTTCGCTCAGAGGGGATATAAGGAGTAAAACCATCCAGATCTTGATAAGTACTTTCCATCGTAGCAGTGGAGCTGTGTGACCCTCTCAGCTCCAATTAGACATCAAGCCTCTCGCTGAGAATCCCACCCAGCTCACCTAAGATGTTATGTTTGATCTTCATTGGCTCAGCGAGAAATTGTTTGTCCCTGGAGGGCCTTCCTCCATCTTTGCTAATTACCCCTTGTCTTCATCTCACATTCCAGAAAGGCTCGTCTCTCCTGGAGTGGAGACGAGGAGAAACAAGTCTGAATGTTGAAGTGAGTAAATGTTTCCCATAGTTTCACCTGCTGCCTCTAAACTCTGCTTTGTTTAAACTATTTTGTTTTCAGCAATCTGTCGATAGTCCCAAAATAATGTTTTACTTTTTTATTTCTAGAGAGTAGAGGTAAAAATAAAACATCTCATTGTTATATGCAATTAAGTCGTAAAGGCTACTAATATCCCTGCAGATCCCTCGTATGCTGGACATGAACTGTTTAAACTGATTTTCACTTTTCACTTTCAATTCAGCTACAAATATGAAATACATTTTTTCAGCTTTAAATCAGGAACATACTGAAACCTTCATGTTCTCAAATCCCTGCCTGAACACTCAAGAGAATCTGGGTCGACTTACACTGCAAAAACACAAAATCTTACCAGGTAATTTTGGTATAGTTTCTAGTGCAATACATTAGTACACTTGAAAAGAGACAAAATTAACTTAGAAGTAACTTTCAGCAAATTATAAGCAAGTGCTTGTTCTAAGTCGATGAAAAATTTCTTTTTACAGGTGTACTAAGATCTTTCCTCAAGAAAATAGGCACAATTTGTGTTTTTAGCAGTGCATGTTTTGTGAACTCTTATTTTTGTTGTTTTTTTCTAATAATTTGGCTCAATTCTCAGCATTTCAATAATACTAAAAAAATCTAAGAAAAACATAATTTCCTGCATAAAATTGTTTCACAAGTCCAGTTTGATTGTTCCGTGATTTGAAGTGTTTACGGTTAATTCGGTGAAGTAAAAATGTTAACATTTTGTCTCTCGCTGACGAATCCTGGCCAGAATCCACACTGTTCTCTCAACCTACAGAAACCGTTTTCTTGGTGCTGGTGGGATTTATTCCCTTAAATTTCAGAACCGACACGGTTCTCTCCTGCTGATAAATGACGCAGAGCCATTCCTCACATAGTTCCAGGAATTACATTACAAAAATCACCTTTCTGTTCTGCAAACTTGAGCCTTTAGGTTCTTAATCATTAACCTGGAAGCTGCACTGAATCTGTTCTCTTCTGGTGAATATTCATGACATATAACTCAGTTTATATACGTAGTTTTCAGTTAGAAACAGGTCCGTTCTGATGTGTTTTATGATCAAACTGGACCCACCTCAAGGCCTGAACACGAAGATACAGTAAATTTGTGTTCAGTCGGCTGCTGTAAACTTTTATTCTCTCCATCTCAGAGCGAGATTCACAGTTAATTATTTGGCTTTTTTTTTCCTGCTGCTTCTTTCGGTTCACCAAAAAGAAATAAATTACCTCTTGGGCTGTAAACTTTGAACAAACCTGAGCCTCCAGGCTGCAAAGCCTCACCCTGGAGACTCTGCTGGATTTGTTATCTGCTGTGAATTTCTATTCTTCCAGTTCGTGTGCATCAGGGTTTCTACGGAGTGTGGACATTTTCCAGATCTGGATAACTGGGAAAAATAATAATATGGAAAAAGTTTGAATTTCCAGACTTCATTATGTTATATATAAAGAATAAGAAGCATTTTAGATCGAATTAAAGTTAGATATTTTGGTTTAGCTTTGGTTTCAATCATTTTAGCTTTTATGGTATTAACAAATAAATCAGTCTACTACTCAAAACTGATTTTTTAAGGATTGTTTGGCACAAGTGGCCTCTACTGAACAGTAAATTGACAAACAATACGGATCAAACAGGTTCACACAAAGATAAAAGTATATAAATATAGAAAAAACATAATTAAGAATAAAGTACTGTTCGATAAGAAAAATACTATAATGAAAATTGTGCAAAACAACATACTCTGATCCAAAGAATGTGCAACTGATTTAAAAAATAAAAAACAAACTAATTTTTGATATATTAATAATATATCAAAAACAAAGAAAACCCCAAAGCATCTTCCCTCTTACTACTTCCTGTCGTCTTCTTCGTCATTTCCACCAGTAGTAAGATTAATCATGAGACTTGTGTGATGCAAAGAAATTGATTTAAAAATTGTCGTGTTCCCATTAATCAAATTTATGTTCCTAATTTTATTTTGTACAATTGTATGGTTAATCGTAGCTATAGATAATAACGGGTTTAAATTTGTCCAGTTTACAAACACTGAAATGTCTCTTTAGCTCAGTGCTGAATATAAACTTCACTGCTAGTTTGTGGGATAAACTGACTCATATGTTCAAAACATCGTCTAAGAAAGTAAAACGTAGAGATTCTAGGAGTTTTGCCGTGTTCATAAATTAATTCAATAATTTGCAGCTTAACCTAATTTGTGGATTTTTCAGTGGAATCTGACTAAAAATTATCCTATTTGTGGTTTTTCATGTAGCACATCTAAAATATTCACCTTGGAAACTGAAAGTAAAATGTCAGCCAACAGCTGACACATGATTGGTTGGAGTTTCTAAAGCAGCCAATCCAAAAGAGCCATTCATTTTCACTGACACTGATTGGCTGTTCCAAGATAAGACCTTGAATATTAGCCTTTGTGCTAAAACGGTTTCCTGATGCATATTTCTTGATTAAATGAATAAAATAGGTGGTAAAAGTGTTTTAAAGACGGTCTCAGCAAACTGAGAATGAAAATTTTAATTAAACTTCAGCCATTTCCTAGAAATGCAGAACTAAATTCTCATTTGAATACCTTTCCATACAAACAGTGACCCAAACATTATTCCTTTGAAATTAGAAAACAAACAATTTCTGGTGACCTCCAGTAGGAACGGTTTAATGAGAGGAAGATCACACAGAAAATAAAAAATATAGAAAAGATTTTGAAATGTCCACCAAAATTCCCCTCATGTCTTTCTTTACTATCTTTATTTATTTTGAACAGTTTAATATTCAAGTGGTGCAGTGTGTAACTTTTATAAAAAATATGTTTTTTACATTTGTTAAAACTGTCTCCATGTTGTGATAGTTCATGAGACAAATAATCTACGAAAAGATTCATTTCACCTCCTCCCTGAGCTGAAGAAATGCATCAAAAACAACCAATCAGAGTTAGGAGGCGGGTCTTAGCATTGTCAATCATCCTCGTGAGCGTGCTGCTAAATGTCCTAATGGCTAAGAAACAATTTACCATTACAGGAAAACTGTATATACAGTGTCATGCTAGCTAGCCTTAGCATTTATGACAGGATCTGCTAGTTGCAGCGAGCAGGTGATTGGCAGCACTAAGACCCGCCTCTTGGCTCTTATTGGTTGTTTCTCGTTAGCACAGGGAGAAGACAGAGGTGCTTGATTTTTTCACAGAGTAAATTTCAGAAATATTTGTTAGTGTGCATTCACGCTCAAAACTTCAATTAGCTAAACTTCATTAAGACTTTGACTCTCCAAGCTCAGTGTCATCACTGATGACCAGATATTTGCTTTAAACGCCTCCTGTGAAAAGATCAACTTGCATAATCCCATTGGTGCGGCTTATTCTTGGTATTCATCACAGGTTGGATATGCTCTGCTAACCATGTGTCTGACAGCTTTATTATGAAAATGTTCTTTCATCTCTTTTTAGAGAGCTAATTTTATTAATGAGCCTTTGGCTGGGTAATAATTGACAACTGCCAAAGACCAGGTGTTTTCCTGCATTTGAATTTCAAAACGGCGCTGGAGAGATGTTTGCTTAGAGCGTGTATTCAAATGCTGAGTGTGTCAAGATGAAGGACCAGTTCTGGCACCAGCTGCCTGGCACCACCGACACCCTGATTACCGCACCGGGGGCGACGGGTCGGCCCCAACCGCTCCGGGTTAGCATGTTCTGACGGTAAACACCCCAGCCGGATCAGGACTTTGTTCCGTTTGGAAAGAAGCAAGGCGGATAAATAATGGGGTGTGTGAGGAGACGGTGAGACGGCTGGCTGCTTTCGCTCTCATCTTTTCCCTGACAGCTCCGTGGATGCGCCGCTTTTCTTCTTTTAAGGCTCCAGCCTGCAGAGGGACAATTAAAAACAGCCCATGCTCTCTTCTAGACTCGCCGGATGATTATGGAATACTGATGAGAGGTGAAACCCGGCCGATCCGAACAGCAGAGTCCTGCATTGATTTGTTTCTGACTGGATGCAAAAGCCTCCAGAAACTGGTGGGGGAATATAAAAAATAAAGTTCAGGAAGGAGGTTTAGTACTGGAAGCAAAACGAGACACGTTATGGGATTTCTACACTGTTTTACCCCTACTGGGCTGTTTATGTGCTGTGTGTTCATTAGAACTGGGAACCATCTCTGCAAAAGCCAACATTCAGTATCTGTTTATTAAACCCCTGAGAATTGATTAGAGTCTAAACTCTAACATCAATCGCTGAACGTTTTGGTTCTTTAAGGGGACAGTAGTATCGACTTTTTTGAGCTTTATATCATGTTGTTTTATTATTCTTACATCCTAACAAACCTGTGTTTCTTTGATATGATGCCTAAACACTCAGTTCCTCCAGACTAGCGGCAGCAGCATGTTTTCAATAAACATGAAACTGAAATTTCTCAAAATTGTAAACGAAAGTGAAATCCTCTTTTTGTATCACACGAGTCACAAGATCAACAACCGGATGTTTCTACTGGCTAAAACAAAGACGACAAGAAGTGTTGAGAGGATGGTGGTGCTGGATGCTTTTTATTGAGTTGTTGTGTGAACAAACTCACGTCTGATTTTAATTGCATTTCTCATTTAATGGAAACCCGGCAGTTGCATTATTGAGGTTTTTCGACATTGTTGGAATACAAACATTTGTACTGGAAGCTGAACTCTAACATCAGCTCCTGAGAGTTTTGGAACGGCCTTGTTGCTGAAATGTTCTGCACAATAAACTTTGATTAATTGAACCAGTTATTTGTTCAGTGTTGAATTATCTTCCTGCTCAGAGTTTGCTTGGAAGCTTTATTCCTTAAATCTCCAGGGTTTTGTTATTTTTGAGGCACTAAACTGTGACAACAGAGAAATTATTTCCAAAAACTCTTTCACAACTCAACTGACTTTAGAAACTTTCTTGACTTTCCGTCCAGCTATTTCCTCTCTTCCACTTTTTCTTCCCCAACAAACTTGGGGAACTTTGTGAGCCTTGGCCCGCCTCACTCCGCATGAGCCCAGACAGAATGGGCTTGTCAAGAAACAAACAAAACCGGTCGTTGGACTTCAGCTGCTCTGGATTTACGGTAAACCCTTCCTCCAGTTATGAAACACCCAGTGACACATGGAAACCTCGTCAGCTTGCAGAAACTTTTCAGATTTCAACTTCTGTTTATCAAAACCAATTAACAGGAGGGGAGCTGTCCTGATTTGGTCATTGAACAAATGTCTCCATTGTTGTTTTTAATGATATGCTTCTCATCTAATCTACACAGAAGCACAAGAGTGTCGTGCTGATTACGGTTGACCCTAAAAGTAATTGGCAGGCTGCTTGCCAAAGCAGGGAATTAATCTAATGTTTCGGAGCGATGATGAATCAAAAGCATTCAGGATATAAATCACAAGAGGCCCAACAAACAAATGAGAGACTGTAATTATCAAGAGGGCTCTGCTTTGTAGCTTCACCTAAGAACACAGAAGTGAAAGAAAGACGATAGCGCTCGTTGAGGATGCAGTCTCAGCAGACCGCCAGGCTGTTTGCAGAAGTCGATGCCTCGCAATTACTTTTCAGCGTCAACCACAATCGACTCAACACTCCAGGCGAGGCAGCAGATTACGACAGGATGGTTACTGGTTCATCACGGAGCCACAGAAACATCTGAGGCCCTGAAGCAAGGCAGCAAATGTGGTAGGAAAGCTGCGACAGAGTATTAGGGCCAAAAACAATGAAATAAAGAAATTAAACTGAGATTAAACTCGTAATATTACGTGAATGAAGTCAACATATTATGAAAATGTAGTTGTACAAGAATAAAATCACAGAAGAAAACATAAACACCAAATATAACAAAGCAACACAAGAATAAAGTCATATTTTAAGAGTAGTGGTAATATACCAATAAGATTGTAGTAAAAATATGCAAATAAAGTCAAAGTAACAGAATATTATGAAAATATAATCATGATATTACCAGTATAAAGATTATTACCAGTATAAAGATTATCAGTTTGTTACTGATAATCTGATGTATTAACAGATTAAGTATTTTCTTATTTGTAAAAGCAATATAACTTCACAAGATGCTCATATTCCTCATTTTACCGCAGTTGTATGTCTGCTTTTTCATGTTGTAGTACGAATAACATCACAACTTTATTCTCCAACAACTATAGAGAGAAACAAAATCAACATAATCTCAGCAGAGTTGCTAATCTGGGTGACATCCTGTCCTGTTTGGTGAAGTTGGAGCAGGAACAAACCGTGTAGAGCAGCATGGTGGGTTTGGCGAGTAAAAACAAAACTCACAGCAACAACAAGACCAGACTTTACAGTCAATATAATTTCTGCCTCCTACACTGTTCACCGCCAGTATGCTGATCTGACACAATGCTAACCTTTAGCACGGCTTCCGCATAGTTGTATAAAAGTCTATTTTTATGATTAAAAATTGAAATGAAGCAGCTTTTCCAGCTTGTTGTTCAGAGTGATGGATTACTTTTTTAATGCCCTGCAAAAACTTTGCACCAAATGTCTGATCTATCCAGAAAACATTATTCCAAAAGTCCTGGCCTGCATGTTTTCATTAGGGACCATAAAATATTTGTTGTGATGGTACAGGAATGTAATTTCATCTCAACATCAGCAAGAGTCGTTTTATGGATTCTGAAGACTCATTTTAGCCGCTTGCTCTGCTTTTAGGACAAACTTACCATGTATTGTTTGGTTTTTATAGCTTTTTAAGACATATTTTGGTGAAATCCTGCTTTGGAAATTCATATTTTCTTATTCTGCTTGGGTTTTACTATGATAACTTGACAGTAGAATAACCCGAGATGAAGAAACAAACAGAAACCCTGCGTTTCACCTCCAGATTAAAATTCATTCTTGATCCAGGACCACAGGATCCACTTTCCATGGTGACGTTTTAATAAAAGGGTCATGAATTCGTAGCTAATTAGAGCCGTTTCTCGTGTCGACCTGCAGCAGTAATATGCGACTCCTTGGAAACAAACCAATAATTAATAGTTAAAAGAAATTGTGAAAACAGCGTCTTCGTCCTCGATCACGCAGACAAAGGTCAACAGGAACACGTTTCATGATTTTGTATCTCCGTTTGCCGTTTTTCAACTAATCAGAGCCATTTTTCGGAGGTTGTATTTTCTCTGGAGAGTCATCATCAGTTGTAGAATGCAAATTAGATTTCGTTGAATGAATGTAAAAATCAAACAAGATAATCTTTGAATCCAATTACAATCATGGCTGGCAAATCAAGAATATTTAGGCAGACAAAGGCTTGAAAACAAGCGTTTTGATGGATGAGATGGAATTTGATCTTTACCAACATGATTTGCTAAAGATAGAAGATTTTTTTTTTTAATGATCATTTATGGGGGCATTTCTGAGCAAATGGTCACAAAACAGTGAAATGTTGGATGATATTTGGCTGCGAATCGGGAGGGGGCAAATAGGAAAAGCCAAATGAGGATGACAGCCAACGCTTTCATGTCCCTCCAGTCCTCTCCTTCACATAAGGGTTTACTCAGAGAAATCTGCTGCCTGTGGTTCTTCATAAGGCTCTGAATTGGCCCTATTGGTGGGATTTGTTAGCATAAAAGAGAGACATTTGGACTGGGATTATCACAGGGCCAGACCTCCATGTCTCATCAAAGTGAAGAAACCTGCCAAACATGTAATTCTGACTGTATGCAGGGCAACATGTGCACAGAAAGCTTGGGCTCAGCCCGTTTCCATGCACCTGTACTCTGAATGACCCAATGGACCCAACCCCAACAGGACCAACAAGTATAAATATGGTTCACAAAACTTCTTAGCACTGAACTTCCTAGGGATTTTATTAGAAACACATCATAAAGTTGTGCATAATTTTAAACGGATATATTTTTCGGTTGTTTTCCAGTAAACTGGAGACCCAAATTGTAACATTTGTTATATTTATCTGCGAACCCTTTGAAAAACCTGTTCCCCTCCTCTCCTTTGGGGGCGCTGCACCAAGAACCACTGAAGAAAACAAAATGTAAACTAAAGTGGAGTGGTGTCAGACTTTAGCGGATGAGGATTTCTCTTTTGTCTTAGGTAAAAGACCTAAAACATGGCTAATGCTAGCCGTAGCGTTTACCTTTATTTTTGAGTCAAGCATTTTCTATAACTTATGTCAAACAAACTAGTGTGAGTTTCATGTTTTAATCTCAAGTGAAGGTTAAATATTTTTAAGCAGAGCAAAAATCTGTATTCATTTTGGACTTTTTGGGACAATTTGGGAACCAAAGTTGCAACATTTGTCACATTTTCTGCTGCTGTGGTTCTCTTTCGTTCTGCACTGTCAAACAAACCAAACCCTTTGAAAAACCTGTTCCCCTCCACACCTGTGGGGGCGCTGCACCAAGAACAGCTGAAGGAAACGACACAAATGTCATGAACAGATATTTTCTCTTCTCACCACAGTTTGCCTACTCGTCAGTGGTTACTTTGATTTTCCTCCACTGTATTTCAAATGAAATCAACGGTTAAGGGGAGTAATTTACATCTGCTATAAACAGCCATTAAGTCGAGCATCAAAGTTGTTAAGCAAAGAAAATAAGGAAAAGTAAGAAATTATGTCAAAGTGATGATGTAAAAAATACTTTGCAGCATCAGTTTGAAATGCAACACATATCTTGATTTTAAGCTGCTTCATGTTGGAAAATACCATTTTCAAATTTCTGTTCTGTATAACTATTAGCTTAAAAGGCTATTAGCATAGCTAGCTTGAAAAACTTAGCTTGTGTAGCTTATTAGCTTTAGTCGTCAGTTAAAAATCATTGCTATTCTTTCCACTTATATCTTTTTGAATGATTAGATCATACAACTAAGTTGAAAATCTCTTTAAAAAGTAGTAAATATCAAGCTTTCTCGTAAAATTCATCGTTATTGTTGCAATGTTGAGCTGCTTTACATTTTCTCCACTTGTTATTATCCGAGGCAGTTGGCTTTGAAATGGTTCGGTTATGTTGCAGTTCTTTCAGCTTGTTGTTAGCACACAGTATAGTTGTTGGCCAGTTGTAAACAAAGCCAGAGATTATTTTTTATGTCAAGGACCAAATGCTACGTCCCAGAAAGCCTGCAGCAGCGGCGTCTGGAGGACTGATGTTTCTAGGTTATATTGCGTTGTTGGAGGAAAAACCTAGAGGGCCCTGGAGCAGCTGAAGCGAAGGCGGTGGGTTAAGCTCTTTAGTTCATGAATGAAAGTAATTACATTCAGTCTGAGCTCCATAACAACACTCTTGTGATTGCTGTTTTTATATTTCTCGTGACGAGGCCTACAAGTTGCTGCTCAGGGACTGCAGGGCCGTTTTCTGCGTGGAGCAGATCCTTCACCACTTCCTGTTCATCCAGACATAGAAAAAACAAACAAATAAATGTTTACGACTAATTTCATAACCTTTAAATTAATTTGTAGCATTCCAATATGCTTTTTTTGTTTGCCTACTATATAGCTGCAAAAGGAAGCTGTAAAACACAGGTGTTTATTAACCAACAAGCTTCTTTAATTGGAATATTAGTGCATTTCTGCAGTTCTCCCAACCATCTGGTGTGTATTATGAAGTGTGCAGCTCAGACAAAACAAGATGATTAAAGAAAATGTGGCAAAAAGAGCCACAGGCCATAAGCACAGAATGCAGCTGTTTATCCAGCTGCAGAAATGCAGAAATATACCGAGTGCTTTGTAGAGGAATCTTTAACCCTTGAACTTTTCATATTTATTACATCCATAAACTTCATTACTGGGTATTTGTGTGACAGAGCGACACAAAGTGCTGCATAATTGTGAAGAGGGGATTTCTCTGCCAGCGTCTTACACCTAGAGGAGGAGATGTTTTATCATTCTTTGCAAAATTGGATGGAGACCATCTGTGAACACCAGTTTTTCTCGTCTTGGCACAGATTTTGGACTTTAACTGGGCCATTAAAACAAATGCATAAGCCTTGATGTGAACTCTGGCTGGATGTTTATGGTCATTACTTGAGCTTTTCAAGTCTTTTATTAATCTACATTTTAATATGCTGCAGTTATCTTTCACACTGCAGAAGGTCAAACAGTCTAAACTAATTAAAGAACCTGTTCCCCTCCATACCAATGGCGGCACTGCAGCAAGAACCACTGAAGGAAGTGACACAAAAACCTCTGAAGAAGACACTGCAACTTCCTGCTTACTGAGATGTTAACAAATAGAGAAGAGTCAAATTTCAGTTGTAGGATTTCTCTTTTGTCATTGGTTAAAAACCACAAGCTGTTTCTCATGCTATCATAGCATTAGCATTAGTTTTGGTTGTTTTTACCCAGAATGCCTTGCGCTGTTGTTGTCTTCCTGCTTTTAATGCGACCACTGGTTGCATCTGAGTTTTGCAGGCGGACCAGAGTTCCTTTCTTTGGTCCGATTATTTTCACACTTCCCCCAACCAACCTGGACTTTCTATACGAACTGGAGTTTGATTAAAGTGGACCAAACAGGGCTGGTGTGAACGAATCCTTAATGTTTTCTATTTGAAAACTGTTTACGTCAAACTGCTTGGACGTGTTTTCAATGGAACCAACTCAGCAGCATCATATAGTCTTGTTAAAGATCTCCAAACCCAAATTCTGTAACTGCAAATAAAAATAAACAGATTCCTTCTGGTTGGAAACAAAAGAAAGAAGCATTAGATCTGGTGAAGGCACCCAGAAGTGGCTCTGCTGCCCTTTTCTTCAGATTTCACCCTTTCTAATGCTGCGCTTCATCTCCTCCTCCTCACTCGCTTCTCGCTGTTCCAGTTCTCAGCACCACCATTGTGCTCATAATGGCCTCAGATGCACAAAAACAGATTTAAAAACACATAGGAGGAGGGGCGGAGAGGCAAGAGAAAGAGGCTCCAGAGGTGGCTCCGGCTGCAGTGGCATATTTTTGTTAAGCTTCTTTGCAGCGTGCCCCACAGATATACAAGAGGAGACGCAGCGACACGGAGAATACGCTCGCCTCATTAAAACGATACTCTTAGAGAGGTGAGCGCCAACTAGGAGACAATAGGGATCATAGAAAAGGCCTGCAGCCCTTCACGTATTCAAATGAGGGGAATACGTGTAGATTTTCAGTTCATTATATGAAAACGTTTGTCGATGCTCAGATAAACAACAAGCAGCCATCAGGATTAAATAAGCGGCGTGGAAGAAAAAGGATCGATTCGGAGAGAGCCATTAGCCTCCAGACAATTAGCGCTCATGTAGCCTGCGAGTTGGGTCCAATATGAAAGCAGCAGCTAAAAGGGGAATTCATTAATCAGCTAATTAATCAGCAGCTGTTCCCCGACTTACAAGCAAATGTGTAGAACTACAAGGATTTCTTGGGTTTATTTTGCCCAAACTTTAATGTTTAGAAATAAACATTTTTTTTATTTGGTCAAAGACAATCTGATGATGATTTCAATAATTATCAGAAAACATCCACACCTCAAAAAAACTAAATCGTATCAAGTAGTTTTGGTTTAGTTTCAAGTGAAAATATATTAACACGTTAGAAATCAGACAAAACAAATTTACAAATAACCTTTCAGCAACAGAGATGGGAGCTTGTTTTAAGTTCTAGTTCAATTGGCAGGTAATTAACTTAATACAAGACATTTTTCACCAATGAAACTAGAACATTTTCATCAATATCAAGGAATTATTTACTTAAAACAATTTATTATAGCTGTTTTTTTTATCTTATTTTAACTGTAATAAGATATTTGAACTAGATCAAAAACACTTGGTAAGATTTTGAGTTTTTGCAGTGCATCCAGACCAATCAGATCGTAGACGCATCAATCCGATATTAATATCTGTATCGGCCCGATATTTGACTAATTCTAGTGAGAATGTGGCTGATCCTTAAGAGCAGATCTATTCAATCCAGTTCTATGCTTTGTGCTCTGAGCTCTTTATTATTGAAGTTACATTATATTTAGACTTTAATAAAGTTTTTATTTATTTTTATTGGTTGTTATACTCCTAGCTGCAGAGACTGAACAAACAAAATGTGCTGTGCAGGTGCAGAGTTATCAAATGTGTAATTCAGTACATTTATGTCTATATTTAAAAAAATAAACATTTCAAGTGAATTTATTGTTGTTTTTCTGTTTCTGATAGGCCGATTCTAAACCTCAGATATTGGTACTGATATTGGAAGTGAAAAAAGTGGATCGGTGCAAAGTAGTTTGACAATCGAAGGCGTCAAATTTCGATTTCAAGTAATTAAAAAAAGAAAAAAAATTCTCTTTCACGACACTTTTGATCCCTTTATGTAGAAAAATCAAGACCATCTACATGTTGAACACATCATTGGTTTAGATTTATTAAAATACTTTATTACTTGTAACTTCAGAAACACGAGAAGCAAAAAGTTATGTTGAAATACCAGCCAGAAAGATTCCCTTACATTACAACATATAAACCTCCTTTTCATGCTGACAACAGTTTGTGTCGAAGAAACTAAAACGTTTGAAGTCATAGAAAAACAACTTGTTTGTATTTAAATGTGGAATCTGCGCTGTGGTTTTATAATTCAATATTTGCAGATGGAATATTGTGAAACTCTTGTGGTTTGTTTATTGTTTTGTGACGGTAATGAGGAGCGGTGAACTGCTCTCACATCCTGTCACCAGAACACGTCCTATAGAGTAATAATATGGCGAACTAACACTTATCTCAACACAATAAATTGGTTACAGAGCGTCTGGGAAACATCACACTTCTGCAGGCTCAGTCCTAACTGAACTCACAGCTTTATGCAGACTTTTTATTCCAAACACACCATTCTTATGGCGCTAATTAGGTAAACATTTCTTCCTTTGAAACACTAATCAAACTCCCAATTAGTCTGTCGTCTGTCAGTCCAGAATTACTGCCATGTTTTTATTTTTATTTTGTTCTCTTGCATTTGTAATTTAGCATCTTAGAGTTAATCGTTTTGATGTAAATGTGACAAGTGCTGGAAAATTATGATGAGCAACCAGAAACCTGAAGTTAGATGGAAAAACGTCACCAGTTCATCTCCGGGTAAAGAAACGCAAACACACTCAGATCTAAGAGGAATTTAGAAACACAATTAACCTCAAGTGGAAGAAAGACAGAGAAAAACTACAAATGAACACTGCAAAAACACAAAATCTGATTTTATAGTACAAATATATTAGAAAAAAGGCTAAACTAACTTACAAGAGTTGGAAAGCAACTAGCTACATTTACACAATTGCATTAACTTGAGTAACTTTTTTAAAAACATGCACTTTTAGGGGTATTTTTACCACAAGTTGCTTTTTACTTTTACTTGAGTAATTTTATTATGAAGTATTTCTGCTCTTACTTAAATAAAATTTCTGGATTTTCTTCCCACTGAATGAAAATCAAACATGTTTTAACCAAAAATCCACCAGACACAGACAAACACCTGCAGCTTTTATTGAAGTTTTATAAGTTTTTTATAATGAAAGAAACTGATTTGGAAATTTTTCCTTTTTCCTTACTTTTGTTACTAATATGAATTATTGTCATTTTGTTCTTAAGACACCAACATTTCCACTTAACTTTATATTTTGGTTTGTGTTACGGTCACTGACCTCTAGGGGCTCTCTTTTTTTGAGAGAGCTCTGCGTTTTTTGTTTCAGCTCTGCCTGATTGCTGCAGGTGAAGTGTGTTGGGGCTCGTCAGCCGCTATATAAAAGCAGCAAGCTGGAGATGCCAGATCTCTTTCTCTCCTTTTGTTTGACCTGGGCCATGAGCTGTGACTCTGCTTGAGAGCTTTGTGTGTGTGGACCAACTTAAGTTTGCTGTGAGCAACTCTAACTTATCCAAGAAGGTGGAAGCTGGTAGGGGTTCTCTGCCATTTTTGTTGTAACCTGTTTTCTCCTGTTTTTGGTTAGTAAGGGAGTGTAGGTTTTGTATTTTCTTTTAGTTCTCTTTAGAAAGTGGTTGTTTTATTTTATAGTTGTAAGGGGGTGTTTTGTTTATTATTTTGGCCTTGGAGACCCTGAAGCTTAAAGCTCCCCTGTGTTTTTTTTTTCTCTCCTGTACTTGTTTTAGCAGACTTGTATAATAAATTATATTTTGTTACTCATCAACTGTTCGGATTACTTTTTGTTTTATGTTAAAGCCCAGTGCCACAATTTACTTTAGGGATTTTAGGGTGGGGTTGTAACAGTTTGTCTGATTAAGTTATTTTTATTTATTAAATGAGTGCCTCGGTTGTCTTTTTACCAAATACTATTTTACTCTTACTTGAGTAATTTCTTGGATGGCTACTTTCTACATTTGAGTAGTAAATTTGGTAGTAAAATGTCTACTCAAGTACTGAGTAACTGAACAAATCGTTAATCATTTAATATTTCAAAATTACACAATGAGAAATGGATTATGTAATTTTGGTATTTTAAAGATAAAAAATATATATAATTTATATAAACTACAAAATAACAAAATCAGGCAAAAGAAAAACGTTTCCAAATCAATTTCCTTCATAAAACTTTTTTTAAAAAAAACCTTGCAGTTCTGTGCGTCTGTGTCACAATAAAAAGACTCAAGTAAAAGCAAAAATAAATACAGTGCAGTAAAAATACCTTTAAAAGTTACTATTTTTCCCAAAACGTTACTCTACTAAATGTAACTCTGGAATCAATCTACCAGAAACGTGTTATATTATAAATACCGTTTTTAGTCTTTTATATTTTTATCTATTTAAAAATGTCATCGCTGTCAATTTTCTAATTGATTTGATTAGATTATCCATAAATTCTACTTTCTCCCAGTATTTTGTACATTTTAATCAAATCTAAGCCTCTTCTTCCTGTTCTTAAACATTTCTTCTTCTTCTTCTTCTTCTTCTATGGTGACCGAGTTGCCATGTTTGATCCAGATTCACCTTTAAAAGACACTTAAATCCCTTTTTAAAGCGTTTGCTTCCAGTTTAGTTCTGCTGGCGTTTGGTTACACAACGGGGGGAAAAAAAGTCAAATTTGTTTAGTTATGCTTATGTTGTGACTACAAAGCATCAGAAACATATTGGGTTTTATAATAGGACTCCACTCAGTATGCAAATTCCTCCACGGCGGGTCTTCAAGGCAATCACAGAAACACTCAGCCGCTGCTCTTTGCTTTCCTGGACATGCTCTATTTTTGCACTGAATGGATAAAAAAAGTGTTTATTTTCAGGATTATTTGCTGTTGCCGACTCCAGCTTACAGTTTCAAAGCGGAGGAAATGAAAGCACTCTCTCCTGGCAGACAAACTCCAACAGGAATTTAAATATTGTTGCATCATAATTTAATTACATCTCTGCCAAATTTCACTTTAACCCAATTCTGATGGCTTTTATTCTTGCTTTTGTTGGAGGAAACTAAAACAGGAGGAGCAACACGTGCTCTCTGCTCCTTAGAGGTGGTGACAGTCCTCTCAACACCCCGCCGGTAATGGAGGAGCTGCACTGAGGGGGTCATTAGACTGACGAGAGCAATCTGAGCAGATTCAGAGCTTTCTTTGTGCGCAATTAAAGAAAATTATCCGTCTGCGTTTTGGCAGGGCAGTGGACTAATGAAAATGTGCTGCGGTCAGACCGACTGTAAAGAGGAGGAGAAGCTGCATTTCGGGTCACCTGATGTCTTAAATGGAGGCTTTTCCACTGAATTATGGGCTCCATCTGCAGATAACGGTTTGAGTTTCTGATGTAAAGCCTAATTTAGAGAAGATTTCTTCATTAATTATGAATTCAAGGCATGAGAAGAGATGCAGACGGACTGTAAGATCGATGAGAGACGTGTTGAGCCAGTCTCTACCGGATGAAAAGGATCACAGGTGAAGGGGTGTGAATAAAACAGATGTGTGACATTTATCTGTCTTAGTGCACAGAATGTCTCTACTGAGCTCCATTCTGTTCAGATTTTGATCAAAAAGTGTCGGAAATGTTGAGATTACGACTAGTTTAAGATCCATGCAGCAAACATCCCACTTAGAAACTAATTAGACAGCAAAAGATGCTGAAAGGGGTAAAAGTTTGTGTTTTCCAGGCACATTGTGACTTTGTACAGTATCATCAAGTGACTACCTTGACATCAGTTGTTATAAAATGTTATTAATATCAAATACCACTTAAAAATTCACTTCCCGATTTAACGTCTCTGTCTCTTTAAGAAGCTCCTGCTACTTCTGAAGCTCCACCTCCAGGAAGTCATCACAACATGGCTCCTCTTTTAGCCCTTTAGCAACATTTTTACCAAAGTTTCACTAAGAAGCATCTCATATAATGAGCTCAGCTGTTCCACCAGGTGTTTGCCAATTGCTGCTGGCTAGTCTGAAGGAGCTGAGTGGGGGAGGAGCTTTGCCTCGGAGGCGGGGCTAGGTCCACCCAGATGATTTGGATACTTGAATGGTTGCCATGGAGACTAAATGATTTCTCAAACATGCATGAAAGAATCAAAGCAACAGTACAGGTACGTTTTTGATGAGGAAAAACAACTTGATGCAAATCTAAAAAAAAATCAATTTTACATAATATTGCCTTTAATATTTTTAACATTTTTAATTTTATTGTTCATTTAAAAGGGAGAGATAATAGCTAAGTCAAACACTCGTCCCTAGAAGGACCTTTAGATGCAACAAAATAATAATAGATATAAAATCTACTGATTCAAAACAATTACGGTATTAAAAAATGAGTACAATTCTGGTTCATCTTCAGCCAGTTTTTAAGCCTTGAACTTAATATTTTAATGTCAGTTACAGTCATAAAATCAGATGGTAATGAGTCCCACAGTTTATGACTGCTAAACTCCAAAGGTTGACCTTCAAAATGCTTCTTCAGTCATACAAAGAAGAATTTGAACCAAGTGAAGTTAAACTATGACACCAGATGAGTAGAAAATATTTACAGATAAAAACTTTTTTTTTTATTTTAAATGGAAAATGCATGTGTATTTTTCCCAGTTTCGGCTTAATTACTGCCATCACTAAGTTGTACAGAAATGATCTGTTTTGAGTCTGATTGCTCCAGTTAAAGTATCTGACAATTATTTAAATAATCGATTAATCTCATTATTCGTTCCAGCCCTACTTGTAACCAATGTATTCACAGCTGCAGTCACAGTCTACCTTCTTCAGGTTTTTGGTTTATTAGCAGGCGGAGACGTCAAAGCCGATCAGTGCAACGCCGGTTCTTGCAGGATGTTCTCTACATGGTATCCTAGAAAGCTGACAGAGCCAAACACCGAACAGACAGTGCACACCACCAGTCCCCCCCTCTGCTCTCACGCAGGCATCGCGTCGTCTCAAATTAGGCCTCCTGCACAGACACAAAGATGTGCGTGCGTCCAATCAGCCTGGAGTCTCCGGGAATCCGGCTTCAAATGTGGCGAGCTTTCATCAGCAGAGTCGGAGCTGCAGGCGAACGCTGCACCTCCTCTGAGTTACTCCGTTAGACACGCACATCGTTCAGAACAGGTGATGTCGCTCCCGAGATCCTTCTGTCACGTTAGCTCTTCATTCGCCATTTCAAAGGCTCCTCAATTTACAGCAGAGGCATAAATTACGGTTTTTTACACCGTAAATAAAGTTGATTTACGGTTATTTACCGCTGGCTGTAAAAAAAAAAACGGCGCAATAAGCATTTTGCAAAGTGAAAGTGGGAAAAATAAATCCTTCTGCAGGTGAAGATTTATCTGTGTTACAGACTGGCTGTATTTTAAACAAAAAATTGTTCACATCTGTTCAGTTACTGAATACGGCAAAATATACAACCAGGAACGGCTAATTACCCGCATCAAGGAATACGACCGTTTTAAAACGCGACACTTTCAAAACCTGCAGACATTTCCCTTTATAGTGTTCCAACAATTTACATTTCTTTAAATAAAAGGACATAAAAAATGCAAAAGAGGTTAAATCTCTCCACTGTCACCTGTTTACTACTGCAGCCTGAAAGATGGCTACTATATTTTACTTCTTGTTAACAAATAAGAAATAAAACTGAATATAAATATGTCTGGTTGTAAAAAATAGACAGTTTTGGTGTGAAAACGAGCAGAAATGGGATATAAGCTAACGCCTATGCTACTAGTTATTTGAAGGTTGCATTCAGAGACTATCAGCGTCATAAACGAGAGAAAATGGCAACAATAAACAACTTAGAACTTTATATGTAGGCTATATTGTTAGTTAAATCGTAGCATATATGAAGTAATATGTGGATTCAGGAAAAAAAATCTATTTTTTCCTTTAGTCAACAGAGTTGCAGCAAACATTACAGAAAAGATTAGGTTACAAAATTTGAAGAAAATAAAATAGTTTTTTAGAATCCGACTGATAAACTGACAAATAATTTGATTCGTCCAGCTCAAGCATTAAAGGTTTGCTTTATATTTGAATTTTTTGTGATCTATACTTTAGTTTGAGATAACATGTAACAGTAAAAGTACAATAAATCAGGTGTAGCAGTTAAAAAAATACAATGTTGACTTTGGATTGTTTTTACTGAACAAAATCAAAAAGAAAAAAGTGGGAGTAACTAATTTAGCATTGGTAAACTGAAGAAGCTGTCAAATAAAAGCTAAAAAACAATAAAAAAACAACTTATCTCACCCTCCAGCACTCTGCATCCAGTAATTAGAGAAAACAGCTTCTTGTCTGGAAAATCGTTGTGTCAAAGTTGAATCTTAAAGGATGATCGTGTTTGATGACGACGGCTTATAGTGAATAAATCTGCTTGGCTGTCAAACTCTTGATCAAAGTTACCCTCGTTATGGTGCATTCAATCATAAACTGTTATTGATCTGGTTCTGAGAACATCCCGGCAGTGCATTGTCTGACATGATTAAGTGGAACATCTTCGCTCATTTGTCATGTTTCAGATCCATCGTGGTGAAAATAACTGGAGGATCCAGTGCAAGAGCAAATCATGCAGTCCTGAAGCTGCTGCTGGAATAAAACCTGAAGATTGAAACCAAATGAATCACAAGCTGATAGGAGAACAGCTGACCAAAGCTAGACAGGCACAGGAGAACGTAATCAGCAACATGCAAGTCGAAACAAAACCCATACAGGTGTCAGGCGTTTCAAATTAAAACAACTGTTCATGCAAAGATTGTCAGCTTTGTGAACAACCTTCATCTTTATGGACTTCAAGTTGTCTGAAAATGGTCTTATAGACCTTCTGAGATTAATGGAAATAATTACCATTAATCATATACATGTGTGATATATGTAGGTAAGTAGGAAGGTTGTCAGGTTCGTAGGTGGGTAAGAGGTTTGGTCAGTAGGTAGGTAGGTAGGTAGGTAGGTAGGTAGGCAGGCAGGTAGGTAGGTAGGTAGGTAGGTAGGTAGGTAGGTAGGTAGGTAGGTAGGTAGGTTGGCAGGTATATCATTAGGCAGGCAGTTAAGTAGGTAAGTAGGAAGGTTGTCAGGTTCGTAGGTGGGTAAGAGGTTTGGTCAGTAGGTAGGTAGGTAGGTAGGTAGGTAGGTAGGTAGGTAGGGAGGGAGGTAGGGAGGGAGGTAGGGAGGTCGGTCCGTAGGTGGGTAAGAGGTTAGGTCAGTAATTTGGTTGGTAGGTAGCTAAGTAAGGTAGCTATGTAAAACGCAGACAATATTTGCTTCTATTTAACACATAATGCCAATCATCAATGATTGGCATCAAGCTACCAAAACAATAACAACAATCAGTAGATCAAGTATTTTAATTTGCTGCACCAGGCAGCTGCTTTTCTTTTGAAATCCTCTGGACACAGTAAAGGGTGTACTTACTTTCTCACACACAGCTTTTCCAAGGTGACTTTGTCTTTAATCAACAATGGCAGTTCATGTAAAAATTCAAACACTTTTAGAGCATTTATAACTGATTTCAATCGATTCATAACACATATGTGTTTGTTTGGGGATTTACTGACTTTATCTTGGCTTTAAAATCTCCAGATAAATAAAAAGCCACATGCGCATTTGTTGAGGGTTTTATTTCAGTTTGTGTTTGTTGGACAGTAAAAACACCGGAACTGCGTTTTACCACCGTCTGTCTCTGCTGCCCTGCTTTATTTCTCATTCTGCTCCCGTCTCTGGGAAAACCCTCCCTCCCTTCGCTTACTCACCGCGTTTCACGCAACATAGAGACAAAGCCTTTCATCCGGATCCACAAGCCGCTAAAACAAACATTTGTTTGTTGTTTTTGTTCATTTCGCACTTGCTGCTGCGACATGATGTGTGTGTGTGTGTGTGTGTGTGTTAATAAGTAAGACAAGTGTGCCTGTGTTTTCGTTTTCGTGCTTTTATGATGTATCCGCTGTGAATTGGGAACACGCGCCGAAGACGGGTCACAGCTCTCCTTGTATTTGCACATTAAAAAGCCTTGCTGTTTCCCCTCCTTATTATTATTCATTTTTGTTCTGTATAACGCCGAAAAAGGTCCCTGCAGATGTTCCTCTGGCTTATTGTCAAAAGTTATCTGACTGATATAAGGAAATGTCAGCCGAATCCAAAAGTAAAAACAAGCTGATTATTCCTTTCTGTGAAAGGTCACCTGTGACACTGTTTCAGGAAATGTAAGATAAATTTGTGCAACACGAGGTGTGCCCGGCCAAACCTAAGCTGCTCGTATGCATCTCTGCTCCGGCTCAGAAGAAAGACCTCAGAGTTTTTCATTTGTTTATAAAATCTCTGGGAGTCTGATAAACTCTGTCACTCAGCGGCGGCTGCAGCTCATCTCAGGACTTTTTGTTGCGTCTGTTCGCCGTTTCACAATCTGGTGTCTCCATCGGGCTGATTGTGCACATGCAGTCGTTTTGTGCTCTTTCACAGGTGACTGCTTTGCTCCGAACGATCACGGAAAAAGTGCATAAAGATTGCTTTCTATGGAGCGCGTTCTGAGCGGCCGGGGAGGTTTGTTTACCTCAGGCGGGCGGTGACGCTTCACACTAAGAATAAACATGTTGGAGATGTTTTACCTCATTGTGTGACTTTAAAATAAGGCTGTATGCAGCGCTGTGGGTAAACAGAGGTGATAATATGGTAAAAAACAAAATGTTCACAGCGGTAAAAAGGCAGTCAGACATTATCACCACCGTGTTTGACTGGAGGTATGATGTTCTTTTCTGAAGCGTTGTGTGAAGGGCTAAAAATACAGAGAAATGATTTCTGCAGGAACATATAAATGTTTTGTTTCATCCATACAGTTAATCCCGTTTCCATCCACCTCAAATCAAATCGTAACATTGCAGATGTGGAATTATACAACCGTACATGAAAAGCAAAAGTGGAGCCTCCTGCACAACCAACAAGAATGCAACAGGTGGTTTCTAAATTGCAAGTCAACAAGAAAACACTTGTCTTTGCCAGCAGCCATTGTACAGCGTGTGGAGTGATAGAACAAGCTGACCAATTGTGCTGGAGTTCAGTTTGTGTTGCTAGGTAGCAGGCTAGGCTTCACTGTGGTTGCTAGGTAACAGGGCAGTGCCTACTGATTAATGAAGTTACGTTCCAGAAGGTTTTGAAACCACAGCAAAGGGAAAATAACAGAAAAACTGTTGAAGAACTCAAAACTCGTTCTTTTTTCTGACTCTCTGTGTGGCTACGCTACGTTGACTCGTAGCAACTAACAACAACTCCACTTTGTTTCAAGATTCATCATCAAAAAACACGCAAACATTTCCCACACAAACAGACCATTCAGTCCGTTACAGTGTTATGGTTTTAGGCTTGATGTTTGTTTTGCATTTATCAATAAATGATCACTGTGGTAGATTAGCTACCACTAATATTAGCTAAGTTAACACTGCAGTAGTTGATTAGCCATCACTGCTATTAGCTATAGCTATAGCTATTAGCTAAGCTAATACTCCGGTGGCAGATTAGCTCATTTAAACACCTGCTGTCCTGATGATCTGTCAGAGTTGGTGTTTATGTCGCATTTTTTAAATTATTTTTTAACTAAACCAAACCAAACCACAGAGAATTCCACAGCACATCTACATGTTAAAGTTGTCATAGTCAAGCTAGCATAACTAACCTACTTCTCTCTCCTTTGCTATATTTTTTTATCTTTATTGTCACCTTGTTTTCTAGTTGTCATCGTGTTGATAATTAGTAGCAAAGCACTGCTTCACTGCTTCATTAAACATCACGTACATTTAAGATTTAGCATGTTATATTGACAACTTAACAGCTGAGTCCAATGCTAATTATCGTTAGCAAAGGCTTTTGGGGGGTGAGATACTTTATTTAAGGTATTTTTGACCTGAATTGAATTGAAATGATTTCTTAATACTGCAGGTCAGACAGTAATCCGTCCTGGTTGAAATTTATTTAGTATTTACAAATAAAAATATTAATTGTAAACAACTTTTTTCATCTGCTCGGGTTACATTTGAGTGGAAACATGTAGGTGTGATAAAAACATATCTCTTTGGTTTACTGTTTTTGTAGAGCTTCTTAAATTGTGTTTTATTTTATTTATTTGTGCACATTTCGCCTCAGTGAGAGCCTTTAACTTCCAGCTGTACAAGTCTTTACAGAAAAAGTGAGGCGATGATACGGTGAAAAATCAAAACATCTGTTGGTGTTTCCTGCAGCTCCCTGCTGAGCGTCATGCAGATTTACGCTGCAACCCTGTGACAGTGAACACAGCGCAGCGTGAATTTCCCCCTTGCCTAATGATGCAAATTATTAAAACGCCTTTCCTTTCGCAACCTGCTTCATGCACTTTCTTCCAGAAATAATTGAAGAATCTTTTCATGTTTTCAATTAGCTACTTTTTCCCTCCCGCCTTTGGCTCCCCGGCTCATATTCCTTCTAATTGCTAAAGATTCAGGGTTTGCCTGAATATTTTGTGGGGCATCGCAAATAACAGACTCTTTATTTTTCCTGTCAGTCTTCTACGATACAACAGAGAAGCAAGAAGGGGTTATAAATAATCACCGAAAGAAAAACATTAATTTTTCCCCTCTCTGCCTCGGAAAAGATACACAGTTATTCCTCACAGGGAGTAATTAAACAGAGTATTATTGACACAGCGCAGTTATTCTGGTGAAATTTGCTGCACTCGCACCTGACGCCCATAAAATCCCGATACTTCAGGAAGTTACTCTGAATTAATTCTTGTTAATGTTTCATTAATGAACTTTTAAGTGATTGTGTTTCTGTTTCTGGTCCAGTGTTTGCTTCTCATCATGACTTCTAAGGATTTCCATACTGATCTCCCGAATATTGTATGAAAAATGATCATAAATAATTTAAGTCTCAAATGTACAAGCAACAGATTCCACAGCGTCATTATTTATTAACCAAAGACAAAGAGAAAACGCTGTGAGTGAAAAACTAATGAATCGATAGATTTAAGCAGAAATAACTCTGACTTCACTTTTTTCTCTTTTTGTAACGAACAACGTTCAGCCTCGTCTTCTTTGCGTCGCTTCGTTCGTTTAGAGTTGGGAGTTTTTCTCAAGAGCTGCAGCATCGTCCTTGACTGCAGAATTCAAGTGCGACCATGAAAGACTTTTATGTCAATTTCTTGGCCTTCCTTCACGTTTTCACTTGGTAAAAATCTCAAAACAGCAGCTGAAGATGAACTAAAGCTGTGGATGAGCTGCTTCACTCCCTCCACTTCAAACCTTCACAATAAGAGCCTTTTTGTATTTCAAGTTCATTAAAACAGCTTGAAGGAACTTCTCTGCTTGTGAAAGCACAGCAGCCTCCATGCTGGATGGATCATGTTCATGTTGGAATCACATTAAACAAAAACCTAAAACTCCGTACGGCGGCCCTGAAGTGCAAAACACATCAATAAATCATCAAGCACAACTACAAATTAAAAAAATACAACAACGTTAAGAAAACAGTGGGAAACCTGAGACATCGCTGACTTTTGAATTTAAAACTGGAGATTATTCTGACTTTAATATTTAGAGTTGGAACGTACTTCAACTTCATTCTTTTTCACAGTTTGGGCAATAATGTTGGTTTTCTTAATTTGCAGTTGTTCTAAGTTAATGTTGTGTTCTTCAGTTTGCAGTCGTGTTTAGTGATTTATTGAAGTGGTTTGAACTTCAAGGCTGCACAGTGGAGCAGTTGGTAGAGCTGTTGCCTTGCAGCAAGAAGGTTCTGGGTTCGATTCCCGGCCCCGGTCTTTCTGCATGGAGTTTGCATGTTCTCCCTGTGCATGCGTGGGTTTTCTCCGGGTATTCTGGTTTCCTCCCACAATCCAAAAACATGACTGTCAGGTTAATTGGTCTGTCTAAATTGCCCCTAGGTGTGTGTGTGTGAGTGTGTGCATGGTTGTGTGTCCTGTGTGTCTCTGTGTTGCCCTGCGACAGACTGGCGACCTGTCCAGGGTGACCCCGCCTCTCGCCCGGAACGTTAGCTGGAGATGGGCACCAGCAACCCTCCCGAACCCACTGAAGGACAAGGGTGAAAGAAAATGGATGGATGGATGGATGGTTTGAACTTCAGGGCCACCGTACATACATGCTTGATGCAACGTGGGGAAAACACTGCAGACAGAAATGAAGCAGCTGCAGATAAAAGTTAAACACAGATAAAAAATCAAAAAGTTGCAGTTGAGCCTTGAACAACGGTCGATTTAATCAGTGGAAACATTTTGTTTGCATCACAGAAATCAGTCGTAAATATGATTTCCTGTTCAAAGACGCCTTGTAGTTATTGAAGTACCGATTGCAGTTTTCTGGTCTTTCACTGATATTTTCTGGAAGTTATGTTTAAAATACATAACAGTATCTTACAAGCACATTTGTAAATATAAAGATTGATTGAAAGAGACAATATTTATAATTTGTGAGGATTAAATTCTAAATGCAAATAGAATATTGTGTTTTTTTTGTTATTGTCCTTGTTTTGCCTGTATTGATATTTAGTTGCTTATGGTGTAGAAAATCAATTTTTGAGAGAAAAAGTAGACTAAGATTTTCAACATGTTCATTTTAAGGTGTAAATGAATAAAATAAACAAATAATTGAATAAATCTTTAAAAAGATTTAGATTTTGGCCCATATCTATTTTTATTTGTCTGGAAAGTTGCTAAGTTGACAACAGCAGGGTGACGATTATTAACCAGGACGGTTTTATAAAAGACATTTTGAGTCGCCATCAGGCTTTTCCTGGTTAAATAAAGATGAAATCAAAAAATAATTAGTGCTATAACTCTTCACAGATTGATGAACAGCAACCATTGCTTCTCTAGTCATTGCTGCCAAAAGAGCAGCTTGTACTGAGGTTTTAGATGAATTTCCTGCTGATTTCTTTTTAAATCTTTCAAAAACAACAAGAGTGAAACATTTATGCAAATAACTTCAGAACATTGTAGCAAATCCTTTTATTAAGCTTTTATACTTCAAACTCTTTCTTTTCTTCCCTTGTTTTATCAAAACTGCTTGGCAAAAGTAATAAAGAGTTTTCTAAAGTTTGCATCGTTCTCTTGTGTTGGTATTTTTCTAATAACCATATTGTGGTAATTTCTGCGTAGATGTTTCTGATGGCTCACTACAACTGTATATAAAAGTCCAAATGGCCCATCAGAACAGAAGAAGGCGCTACGTTAATGTTTATGGCTTCTACCTGCAGGCCTCTACGTTAATTTTCCCGCTTTATTATGAATAAGTCGAAGCCGTTGCCAAGCGTCCTGGGAGTGCAGTAAAATACCAGTGGATGGTCGATTGCTCTGTTTGGGTTATGTTCAGCCTCCAGCGTGCCCAAACCTTTCCTCACTCCACGTAGTTATGTGTCTCGCAAGAAAGATCTGGAGTTTCATTTATGTGTGCAATGATAATTACAAACGCCGGGACAACTGATGCAAACATCACAACAGAAGAAGAAGAAGAAGAAGAAATGAGGTGTCTACGATGGAAACTGCATGTTATACTTCTGTAACTTCTTTACACTGCCATGGATGGTGGTAATGTTGATTAATGTGCACTGTTCTAATCAAATAGATTAAATCCAACATAGTCCTGAATCTGTATTTGGGGAAACAACATTAAAACCGTTTCTTCTCTGTAAAGAAGCGAGTTTCTTTTTAACGGTCTCAGCTGAACGCCTCTTTATGTTGCTACAGTGAGTCGGTTTAAACTCCTGCCTGTTTCAGGAAACAAACTCCAGAAGCGAAGCTGCAGACTGAACAGGCTGCAGGTATTAAAACTCTGAGCCTCAGGAAAATTAAACAACAACAAGCTGGTCAGATTCTCTCTGTCTTGTTTACGACTGAAAAATAGTGAGGTTTGAATACTCAGTCAGTAACAAACCAGATAGAAACTGCTTCCTGGAAAACTGGACTCTTAATTGGGTTTATTCCCTTGAGAGTCCTGGTTAGAGATCATCAGAAAAGGTGAATGTCGTCCCCAGAAAAGATGGTATTATTCTGCTTATATGCTAATGGGTTTTTCCTCCGTCCCTCTGTGCTGCAGGGCGCCTTCAGGCAGGAACTTTCTCCCTTACGTACCCTGTTCACACACGTCTATTTTCCTGGTAAATGGAGGTGAAGAAGAGTTTTCCTGCTCTGCATATCACCATTCATTCACTAAAACATTTATCTGAACGTTTAGCTATAAACCCAGCAGGTAGATGGTTGAATTTAGACGTTTTTGTTGTCCTTTTGCATTATTTATATACTGACATCTAAAAATGAGCAGCTCTAGATCCTGCTAAAATTACAGCAAGCAACACTGATTACAAAGTTTACTTTTAGTTTTAAATTCAATGTTTTTAGCACATTTTACTCTATAATCATAATGTAAATATATTGAAAAACGAAATCATTGCTGTATTTGTCAGTTTGCAAACAGCAAAGATAATTTCTTTGCTAACTAGGAATAGGGTTTGACTGTTTTGTAAACTGAATAAAGTTCAACATCTGTGTTAAAATTTTGGTTCTCAGATGTAAATAAAGAAATGTATCGTCATGCTCTTATTTTGAAGTGACTGTAGGCTGCTTACGCAAGAGTTTTAGTTCCTCTATTGTTTCCCCAATAACAAAAAACATCCAGGAAGAAAATGACTAAAACAGTAATTTTTTAACTTTGTAATTTGACATCTTGAAATTAGGCCTCTGTCTCTTTAAGAAGCTCCTACTCTTTCTAAAACTTCACCTTTAGGAAGTCATCACAACATGGCTCCTCTATTAACCCTTTCACAATGTTTTTACCAGCGTTTCACTACGAAGAAGCTCAGATACGGAGCTTCCATCAAGTGTTTGCTAATTGCTGCTAGCTAGTCTGAAGGAGCTCTGTGGAGGAGGAGCTCTGTGCCTCGAAGGCGGAGCTATGTCCACCCAGGCGTTCTGCATAGCTGAATGGTTGCCATGGAGATTAAAGGATTTCTAAAACATGCTTAAAAGAATCAAAGCAACAATCCAGGTTGATTTTTATGACGGAATGACATTAGAAAATAAAAGTAAAAAAATAAATAAAAATGTTTTACATAATACCATCCCTTTATAGTGCAGATATAATGAACTGAAGTTAGCAATTTACCATTAGCTTCTGCTAACACTTGAGTAACAGCATGTTAACAATAATTGTTTTAGTTAGTGGCCCCAATTATTGGCATTTTGTCCAGTTTTGAGCCAACAGTGGGTCGTCTAAATATGTTTTTCTTCCTATAATTGAGAAAATACAGAAAAAATTGTGTAAAACTCAAATTTATAGTTATAGGAGCAGCTCAATCCTATGTGAGCTTGTGTGTGTGTGTGTGTGTGTGTGTGTGTGTGTGTGTGTGTGTGTGTGTGTGTGTGTGTGTGTGTGTGTGTGTGTGTGGACGGGGGGCTGGGTGGGCGTATGTTACAGAGGAAAAAACCTGTGCACCTTGTAGAGAAGAGCTTTGTGAATAAGTGGGTAAACAACATTTTGAGTGGTAGAGTATCAAGATGTAGTGCCACATAAAGGTGCTAATCAAATAGTTAATTGTTATCCTGTCTTTTCACACTTTCACTGGTCAAATTGACCTTCGACATCAAACAGCATACAGAGCAATCAAAGAAAATATGTTCTTCACGGACTAAGAGCCGGAAAAAAATCCCTTTGGTGCCATTTTTCTTTCAGTCAGAGCTGCAAACAGGTCAAAACGACCTGCCATCACTCGAAGGTTAAGTAGACGTTTCATGCTCGACAATGTAATGCACTCAGCACTACAAAAATAAATGGTACACAAATTCTTTAGGTTTTAAAGGCAGAACAGATTGGTGGTTATGTCCTGCAGAGAGAACAGCAATTGTAGTTTGAAAATACGTCGGTAACAAAGAAAGGCGCTTCAGTTACGAAACAGCAAAGGAGAGAAACTACGCCTGCTGCTTACCTGCAGGTTGTATTGGAGTGAAAACTCCCCACATCAAGTGAGAGTGTGTATTGTACAGCAAATAGAATAAAATTCAAACTTATTTCTGCCACGACGGATCAAAAATGAGAACGGTCAATAGTTGGCTTGGCTGGTCAACAGCCAGGACAAATTTTAGTCCAAATTCTCTTCATTAAAACTAATAGAACTTTGTTCACATCTGGCCAATGTTGAAAAAACACGATTTCACAACTGCGGTGTTTCCATTGAAGACGAAACATGAATAAGTTTGTTCAGGCTTTAAGTCATTAAAAACATTCCTCCAACTACTTCCTGTAGTTTTCTTCTTTGTGGTTTCTGCCAGTAGCAACATCCTGTTGTTGATCATGTGACTCGTGATGCAAAAAAAGCGTTTCCATTGCAGTTTTGTGAACTTGAACCAATTTTGACAAAACTACCTCATCCTAGTGCAAAAACGTTTTAGTGAAAAACCGAGTTTTTTCAAAATTGGTGCGTTATATATCCAAAATACGCAGCTAGTAAGAGTGATTTAGAGCACAATTGTCCAAACTGTTCTTAATGAAATACGGGTGAATATTGTTTAAATGTTGAAACTTGATTGGATCATAGAGCTGTAATACCTCAAAAGATCAATAATCAGATGATTACATGAACTAGTTGATCCCCTCTGAGGAGAATTGACTTCCTGACTCCTGCAGCGCGGTGGTGAAGGTGGAACTAGGTTAACCTTTCTGGCCTTTTGCCCCCTTGGGAGACGGTGGCAGCTGTATAAAACCTCTGCTGCCCTCCGCAGCACATCTACAGCCCCAAAGCTCTGCAGGCTTCCCTCTCATGCTGCGCCAAAAAAGCCAAGCTGGAGTAATCCCAAGGGAGCTCAAGTTCAGCACCGGCTCCTGGGTCTGAAAATCCACAGAACATCCGCTCAGCCGGATCAGGTGAAGGCGTGCGTTTGCTTGTTCTGTTGTTTTCTGTTCTCATCCTGGTGGACGCAACGGTTTTCCATGACATTTAGGACGAAAAGGCAGCACAAAAACTCCGATTCTGCACATTTCCTCCTCGAACCAGCAGGAAATCACACACAGTTAGCAGCTAATACTAATCAGCCGTGGAAAAAAAACAAGTGAAAACAGAATCAACTGAGACATTTTCTTCTATCACTCGAAGCATCCTGGAAGTACAACAATCACTTACAGACTAATCCCATAAAGCAACTAATCATGCTGCGAGGTTTGCCTTGAAACATGGACGCCGGAAGAGGCTGCAAAACAAACAGAGACGTGAATAAATCATCATCAGCAGAGCTGTTTTTCTGTTAAATCAAACTAATCCCGACCAAACTTTGCAGCACGTAGATTAAATAAAATATACTAAAATGAAACTTAAATAGTTTTCCAGTTCTTGATTGATCTAACTGACCGCTTCCAATTAAACTGTCAACTTAACGCAAGATTTCCGGAAAGCTGACGCATGACTGAAATTAAAAATCACTAATTATTATAGTTTTACTTGATTGGAATAAAATCCTTCTTACAGCTCATTTTACCCTCCAGGCATGAGGAAAAACTGCAGGATTCAATTCGTTCTTTATGAATAACTGCAGCAGGGATGTTCTGTGCTTCTAAATTATTTATACTTAATATCCAGAAACGATCCGTGATCGGATGGAGAGGACCGACGGCGCCTCGTCACCCAACTTTACCGTTCTGCTAAAAAGGTCAAAGTCTGCTCTCACCAGTTAGAACACTGTGGTTCCCAGTGGGAACTGTATATTCAGTTTTAACGTCCAGTTAAAACTGGGGCTTGTTTTAACTGGACGTTAGAGTTGGTTTATAACTAAGAAACTCTAAATGTGAAATGAAAAGCCTTACAACCATGTTGTAATACGACTGAAAAAGTATATCACCATATAAACATTTCATATCAGTTGATATTGATAATTATTGACTTATTTTTTTGCTTTAAATATCTAAAATATTGTGAGATCTTTTCTGTTTTATCCAAAAAAATTTTTACGTCGGTTTTTTTTACTGGCAAAAACTGAAACTGCTGCTGTGCACGTTACTCAGCAGGCCGTTGCTAGGTAACGAAAGAATGAGCGAGTTGCTAGGTAACCAAAGAATGAGCGTGTTGCTAGGTAACGAAAGAATGAGCGAGTTGCTAGGTAACGAAAGAATGAGCGAGTTGCTAGGTAACCAAAGAATGAGCGAGTTGCTAGGTAACCAAAGAGTGAGCGAGTTCAGTTGAAGCCACCAACATTGCTTTGCTAGTCTTGAGAGGTTGAGCAGCTACAGTCTTTCCTCTGCCTACATCCCCCAGAATGCTGTGCGGTTCTGGATCAGAGTTCAGTGAATATTCTATCCATTGATTTTAGTAATTTGTCTATCATGATATATATTGCTAATTATTTATTGTCCAACCATTTGTCTTGATAATATTCTTCAACCAATTTTTATACGTTTTGCACCAAGACAGTCATGGTGGAAAGTTAATTTTCTGTATATTTTAGTGAATCTTTGGTCATTTTGGATCACAATCTTGCAGAAAAATTGATGATGAAATGTTTTCCGTTACCAATCTGTGACTATAACAGCTTTAGCTCTTCTGAGAGGGCTGTCTACGGGTTTGGGAGTCTTTATGGACATTTTTGACCTTTCTTCCAGAAGCCTATTAGTGAGGTCACACACTGATGTAGGACAAGAAGGCCTGGTTTGCAACCTGGTTTGTCACTAGTCTGTTCTATTAATATTTATACCTCCTCAGCCTCCTATTCACTGCTAGATCATCGTTTTTACATGGCAGAGTGAAGATTATAACAACTTTGATACCTAAATAACCCTTATTGGATGTAGTTTCCACTGCGCTTTTATTGCATGTTATTGTTTACATCTGGACATTTTGCATATGCGCACAAAGCCGGAGGGCATGCTAACCATAGCTGTGCTGCCGCTGTAGAACGACTCCGTTAACTAAATGAAACCTGGAGATGTAGGTATTATTAATTTAGCGCGGTGCAAAAGAAAAATAACGCAGAAAAAACACTAAAGAACAACTCCAAATGAGTCGTATTCTTCTGTTTTTCTCGCTCTCCGATTCTGCTTTACTCTACCTGTTGCCATAGCGCAGCATTATAACATGGGGAAAATTATTGTTAGAAGTTAAATAATCTACCAAATGAACTACTACTTTTGCTTTTATTCAAGTGAATGAATTATTTACTTTAAAACAACCTCATATATCTCCCTCAAAAGTTACTTGTACATTCATTTTGTCTTAATTTAAGATATGTCCAATAGAACCTAAAAAATATATTTGGTAAAATGTTGTGTTCTGCTTTGGTCCAGGTTAGACGTCCAGTGAACCTGAACTCTCTTTGTTAAGACTGTAATCCTGCTAACTGTCTGTTGGGTTCATCTCGGTGCCTCTGAGCTTAAGATCCAATAATTACAGCTAATAATCGACTGTAAAGTCCCAAAAGTGGTGAAAAAGAACTTGTACTTACACGACGCCTCTACGTTTCAAACGTGTAAATTAGACGGACGTCGTAAACGTTTGTCGTTTCTGCTGCTAATCTTTATGTGTCCGAGTCTCAGATGCTGGATTTAATTTGCATTTTCCTGTGTGAAGCGTGGCATTTCACACATTTCATCTCTGCGGAGGAGAGAGACGGTCCCGCAGTGAGAGGCAGCAGCTTCTTCCACCAGTCCGCACACCAGCGTGATATAAATAAATACTCACAAACACACATCCGCTCTGTCATGCTGAGAGACTCGGAGCAGACTGACAGTATACGGCTCAGAAAGGGGGGGAAAAAAAAAGAAGGCAATCCATATTTTTTATTTGATTTGCTGCTGACTGACAGGCTACTGCACACCAGGTTTGTGAGGCTGACAGCTGAACATCAGGTGAGAAACTGAAGAGTCGTGTTGTGATCAAAACCCAACTTCAGTTCGTATCGCGTCAAGCGGGATCCTCCGAGTCCGCCGAGCCGTCATCGGCGGACCTCAGCTGCTCTCCGTCATAATTATTCATCATGCCAGCAGCACACAGGTACGCAGCAAGCTGGAAGCCGGGAGAACGCAGACTAACCGTCAAAGAAAACAAAACCGGTTGAGTCCTTTCTTTTCCCCAAGTCCCCCGCTGGTCCGCAATGCTGAGAACGAGAAGAAAAGCATCAATCTTGCATTCGCTGTTGACGGCTTTCTGCCTTTTTCAGGCAGATTTGGTTTATCATTTGAATAATTTGTGCCGCTGCTGTTTTGCAGCCGCACCTCATCAACAATTTACAGCGGCTGTGGTTTTTCTCTCTGGTCTGTTTCAGTCGGTGACAAACTTTATGTGACAGTTGTGTTTGCAGTGAAATATTGATCCGGTTCAGGAGGGCAGGTGCAGAGTGGGGGGGGGGGCAGAAAGTGCTTGACCATCTGCCCCTTCCCTCCTAGATGCCCTGAGTGACTTTTTTTTTTTTAGGTCTTTCTGTTGGTTTGGTCATTTGTTAACAAATTAGCTAAATAAAATGATCATCATTTAATATAAACAAACTGAGGCGCAGCCTGGAAACGGTTCGGTTCATTCTCCACTTTCTGTTTTTTTACTCCGGGTCTCATTTATGAAGTAGAATACACTTCAAAAAATAATAAAGATTTATAAAACCATGCGTATGGTTAATTAACTAAATATTTAAGTTCTAGTTAAATATTTAGTGTGGAAAATAAATATTTGGCTCCAAAGTAAATATTTATTTTCTAAACTAAATATTAAGCAAGCAAGCTAAATATTTAACTTGCTTTCTCAATTACCTATTTAGAAAGCTAAATATTTAGCTTTCTAACTAAATAAATTACCAAGCAAGCTAAATCTTATGTTTGCTAAATATTTAGGTTGCTAGCTAAATATGTTGCTCATAACCAAATACGTAGCTTCCTAGCTAAATAATTAACAAGCAAGCTAAATATTTATGCAATTATTTTTGGTTACTTGTTGATCATTTAGTCAGGAAGCGAAATATTTAGGTTGCTTGATAAATATTAAGCTCGTAACTTAATATTGAGCAAGAATGTAAAATAATTAAGTTGCCAGCAAAATATTAAACTAGCAACCTAAATATTTAGCTTTCTGGTTAAATAACTAGTTAGTAAGCTAAAAACTTAGCTTACTAACTAAATATTTAGCTAATATGGAAACTAGCAGAATAATAATAAGCGATGCACTCTGGTTATATTTATCTGATATTAAAACTAGTTTAATGATCTGAAACTTGTGTGTGTGTGTGCGTTTGTTTGTAATACCTTGTGGGGACAATTTTCCTGACACATACTACGTTGCGGTGGACCAATTGCTCCTTGTGGGGACCGGAGCCGGGTCCCCACAAGGGGAAACCCTGTTTTTGGGTCAGGGGTCAGAGTTAGGACTAAGGTGTGAAATGAGAAAAGATAGTCACGCAAACATGTGCGTGTGTGTGGGTGTGTTTGCATGTGTGTGTGTGTGTGTGTGTGTGTGAGACGAACAAGAAAATGCAGCAAAACTTAACCAAGCAAGTAAATCTTTCTTTTACTTGCCTTCTTTTCTGTTTCCCCATGTAACCCCTTTAGATATGTAAAGCTTTTGAAACAGAGGCTCATAATATTATTTAGTAATAACTTTGAAAACTTGCACCTTGAAAACATCCTTGATGGACCTTTTAGATCAATAAAAATAAGCTCTTAACCCATTGATGGCGTCCCTGAATATTTAGAATACATTACTGTTATTATGACCCTGAAACATTGAGGTCTCGTCTAAATGCCAGTATAACAGTTTCTTAGTAAAATGATCTTGTGACTAATCACTGCTGCTTGGTTAACTTCACATAGAAACTGTCTATCATCTGCAGATGGTTTGACTTTTTATTGAGGAAATAATTCAGTGTTGGAAACCTTGAGATGAGATAGTATTTTATTCAGTTATAGTTTATTTTCCTGCTCATCTCTACAGTTTATAGAAAACGTTAATAAAATTAAAAAGACTTCTGATTGGCTGAAATGGCCCTCATGACAGCTCCAGACTTCAAATGTCTCGTTATGTTTGTTCAGATTTAGTGTAAAATTTGCGAAAAGTTTGTGACATCATCATCACGGTTTTTTTGTTGCAAAACCAGGAAGTGGACTACAGAGCAGGGAATTCTGGGTAGATACAACCAAAACAAACAGTATTGTGTCAGCGGGAGAAATGGAGTGTGATCTTTAACTTGTTCACTAAATATTTATGTTGCTAGCTCAGTACTTAGCTTGTAGCTAAACATTTAGAAAGTAAGCTAAATATTTACCTCACAACTAAATAGCTGGGAACCAAAGCTAAATATTTAGCTTGCTAACTAAATAATCAGGTTGCTAGCTCAATATTAGGCTTGTAACTAAATAATTAACAAGAGAGCTAAATATTTAAATTGCTAGCCGAACATTGGAAACAATGAAAACATTGCAACCATCCTGGCATACCTCCCATGTAAGACATCAGTATTTTTCCAATCGTTGTTCTGGTTAAAAAAAATGTAAGATTTCTTTAAATCCCTCAGCAGACGTTTGACCCATTCTCACTTCAATGGTTATAAGGACACAAAACACAATTTTTAGGGTTTAAATATGTAAAAAATCGCCTTCACAATGCTGAGTAATTAAATTTCAACTCTGATGTAATTTCTGACAGCTGAAGAAGGAATAAGTGTGATTTATTAATCACCAGGAAAACTTATCTTATCACTTTTCCATCCTTGCTCTTTTTATATGCTCCAAATGTGATGAAAAAAAATAATGTTTTTGCTTTGTTTTCTGTCACAAACAAACTGTTGCTTGAAACAGTGATTTTATCAATGTCTGCTTCCTGGAATAACGAGACAAATCCCTTTTGAGGGAGAATCAAACATTTCCTGGAAGAGACGTTTTGGATGACGTAATGATGTGGCTCTGGTTCTGGTTCTGCTGCATTTCTATAAAACATTGCTTTTGAATTTGAAACTTTTTCCAATGTAACAGCCATTTTTTAATAAAATTAATGCACTTTAGCAACTTGTACTTTTTATTTCTTTATATTAAAAGCCTAATAAGCCAGAGAGGACACTCAGTCCTGTCCTTGCAGAGGGATTTTTACTGTAACAGGGACCTAAATCATTAATCCAGCAGGCAGGACCAGCAGCCACTGCAGATGCTGATCGCAAATGGCAGTCGGCTCTGCTGCAGCCCGAAAGTCAGGGACAAACATCCAGCTAAAACCGGCTGCTGTCACGACCAAGCCTGACAATTAGGAAGCTGTCGACATCTTTCCCCAACAAATTGCTCGCATGCGATGTTGAGCAGCGACCCAGAAACGGCCAGGATGACTTCAACCGCGTTGGGTTGTCTTTATTTACCTCCTTTGATGCTTAATAGAAACTTTTAGCCACCTGTCAATTGTGAATGTTGAGCGTTTTTCTTGGAAAAATTATGGATTTTCTGACCTTGAAAAGTCAAAAATTTGCAAGAACGTCCCCCTCCCCAAAATTTAGTAGAAAAAAATAGGAAAATATGGCGTTAAAAACCTCAACAACAAAAAAAATACGGCGCAAAAATATTTAAAAATTCATTTTTAGATAAATTTTACATGTTTTCTAGAAATGACCTAGAAAGTTTCAAAACACATTTCAGTCCTCAATAAATTCACAATAAAAAGGAATAAACTTCTACAAAAAACATGGAAATTTCTGAGCTCCAAAAGTCAAAAATTTGTGAACTCAGAAATTTTTATGTTTTTTCTCTTAATCTTCTGAAAAAGACACAAAAATAACTTCCTAGCCTGGAACTCAGAAATGTTCTTGTTCTAACGAGAACATTTCTGATTTTTTCTTTCTCACAAATTTTCAACTTTTGCAACTCAAAATCTTCTGATTTTTTCTACACAATTTCTGAAATTTATCTCCCACTTTTCTTGTTTTCTCCTCACAAATAACAAACTTTTGGAACTTGGAAATTTAAAGTTTTTGGGTGGAAACGTACTCCTCCTTTTTCTTTTCTGCCTACAATGGCATTAATACGCCGTCACAGATATCAGTGAATCACACAGACTCATTTCTGTTTATTAAATTCCACCATTACTTCAACATTTTCCGCATCTCGTAAATCACAGGCCCCCAACGCACAAATACAAACTCCATGCAGAATGACAGCAGCTTGGGATTTGAACTCATAACCTTGTCGCAAAGCAGCAGTGCTTCTGTGTCACAATAAAATGAGAACAAGAAGTCTTGAGCTTGAGTTGTACACAATAAGAGAATCTAAGTAAAAAACTGAAACATACCAGGACATAAATGTTAAAACTGAGACATTAAAACTTGTTTTCCAGGAAAACTGGTCTGTCACTGCCTGCAGAAACCCAGTTTAGCGAGAAGTCGAGCAGCGGCCATGCATGGCTAATCGCTGGGCGAAGTGTGTGGGTTTCATATGGATAAGCAATAATGTATTCATCATAATGGGATCCTGGATGGAGGCGGAAGCTTTGCCTGTGGGCAGTTTTTAATGACCTCACTGCAAACCCCAAAGCTGGCCCAGAGCCGGGAAGTAACGAAGCCGAAGGAGGCTTCCAGAGGAGCAGCGGTGAAAACGCCCGAGGTGGCAGAGCGCCGCGCCTGGAAACGCGGACGCCATCGCTGCCGCCTCACACCACTCTGACAGCGGCGGGGGAAAGACGGGATCCAGACCACACACCACCGAATTAATGAAAAACAACAAAAGTCATTTGGAAAGAAAATAAAATGGTTTTTTTATATATATTTATATGGTGCTGCTTGAAAGTTTGTGAACTAGCTCACTGTTTAGATTTTTGTTTTTTTGTTTTTTACCAGTTCATGAAATGTCAGGTTTATGTTGATCGACTCCATTTACTTGCTTTGAGGGAAATGTGTGAGTTGCAAGCAGAGCATCTGCAAAAGCGACACTAAAGTCAGTTGGATAAAAGACTCAGGTGAAACACCTGTGAGTGGCTCAAGCAATCAGCTGAGACATCATTGAGACGCACTGGTTAAAGGGAGAGGAAACCAACCGAACCACTGATGTGTCGAGGCGTAAAGACCAGATCAACATCGCCGAGAGGAAAGGAGACATGAGGACATCAGGAAGAAGGAGGTGAAGCTACAAGACCGTCTCCTAAAGACTCCAGCTTCATCCATCCACTGTGAGACAGATCATCTACAAATGGAGGGCGCTGGGCATCATCGCAACTCTGCCCAGAAGTGGACGACCGTCAAAACGTACACAACGAAGCATCAGAAAAATAATAATGCAGGTAAAGTGCGGCTCACGCATCACCTCCAGAGAGTTGCAGACCTCTCCGTCAGCATCTGGGATAAATGTACATGCGTCTACAATCAGGCGAAATGTAGACGTGGTATTCATGGGAGAGTTGTTAGAGTTTCTACTTCCTAGAAAGAACAAAGTTGCCCGTTTGAACTTTGCACGAGAGAAACTTGGACAAACCAGCGGCTTTCTGGAATCCGTTCTCTGGACGGATGAGTCCAGAATTTAATTTGGGCGCAATCACAGGCGTACCAATTTTTGTAAATTTCCTTTCAGTGGTGATCCACTAGATCACCATTCTTAATCCAAACGTTTAGAATAATTTACTTATTAAATTTTAATAAAATGATTACACACTGGTGCAGTTTTGTTGTTTGTTTTCTTTCATATCCAAGCTTTATTTTTGAAAATGTGTGATATATTGGCATCAACATCGGTATCGGACAGTATTGGTCATTTTATCAACATATCGATATCGGCCAGATAAAACTGGGCCAATACGAACAACTGTTATTTAAAACACATTTAAACCCCTAAAGAAACCGTTTCCCACATTTTCTGACACCGTCTTTGTTGTTATTTATAGATCTATTTGTGTAGATCTTCATTTCCGCCTCTGCCTCTGCCAGGCTGTTCTAATTGTTTCTTCATCTCGCTCTCCGGGGACGTATTGGCACGGCCTTATTATCCCAGCGGATCGATGCCGTTTATCGGTTTACGGAGTGAGACATGCAGATTGTCTCATCTCTCAGGGAGAAACCTCACAGATCAATCAGAACCTCCCAGCCGGTTGCTGTTGTCTCTCTTCAAACTGATGAACCAGACTGTTTTTCTTCTAAACACTCAGTTAAAGCCGTAAAACGTTGGATTCTTGAGAAATACACTGATGATTGTCGTCTAGTCCTGCAGTAATGCTGATGAATGCCAAAATGCAAATGGCCGTCCAGTTAGCTTAATCGTGTTAGACCTCAAGAGGATGAGACGTTTAAACAAACAAATCCCACAAACATCTGATGTCGTTTTGTTTCAAAGATCCCTGGTTTTTATTGGAAATCAGCATCGTTGGAGAAAACAGTGCAAACGACAACACAGCAGCTGCAGACCTGCGCTTGTATTGATCCCAAACAATTGATTGGATTGTTTCCCTCCACTCTGCCTGGATTATTAGATCTATTTTTCATTTTTGTTAAAAATAGAATTCTTTTGAATTACAATTTGCATCTGTCATGGCTCCAATAAGATCAACACCAAACAGATTCAGAAACTGCAAAAATATAAAATGTTACCAAGTATTTTTGGTCTAATTTCTAGTGCACATATCTTAGTATACTAAATAATTCAAAACTAAATTACAAGTAACTTTTCAGCTTGTTTTAAGTCAATCTTTTCTTAATGTTTGTGAAAAAGTAACATTTTCACATTTAAAACACCAGAAAAATGTCTTGTTTTAAATGAAATAAGCTGAAAAGTTACTTGTATGTTAGTTTTCATTTATTTCAAATGTACCAAGATATTTATGTCAATATTTTCACAAAAAAGATCAGAAATAAATTGTCATTTAATGCAAACTATAGTCTGGTCTGCATTTTATTAAGTTATGCATCAATACTTTTATATTCAATAAGTTGATTCTGTATTTATTTCCAGTTTGAAAAAAAAATTCTGACATATTATAATGATGATTTTTTTTTTAATTGTTCAGGTTTGGCATTATTCAATATCCATAGGATATATATGTATATATTTAAAATAATGTCCCTTCTAAATTATGTTTGAATGATGTTTGAAAAACATAAAAACAAAAGAAAATAGTCACAATCCATCAACTGTTTCACCACATTAGAGTTGGAATCACAAAGAGAATCAGGATAGCATTAAATATCTGGAAAAATACACATAAAACAAAATAATCCGTCTCTTTTGAGCAGTTCATCTCTTTAATTCGTGCTAAAACTAAAATTGTAGGTTTGTCCTGCGCCTCTGAATGCAGCTGCCAAATTGTTCCATGGCAACCAGATTTTAGGACATTTTCAAACCAACAAACCCAGTTTCTGAATACTGACTTACAGAATGAAAACGACGGCAGAGATCAGCCTATTTTTAAGTTTTACTGCCAGTTTTCCGGAGGTATAGGTCTGATTATTTGGAGCCAGAGTTTTGTGGTAGGAAAATCAACAGTTTCTGCCAAAACAGGCGAACGGAGTGGAAGGTTTCAGAGCGGCTGAGTCGATCTCCAGGCGTGTTTATGTACCGGCTGAGGAGGAAACCAGATAGAAATCTCACAAAAAACTGCAACTGAATTAAACTGCTGTTAAGAGACCACAAAAAGCCTCGCAAAGGAAATCTGCACAGCTTTAACCATGTCACTATTTCTACAGGATTATTGCAGATATTACAAGCCAAGGATGAGCAACTAAAAAATATATATATATATTTCTCACGTTACAAGTCAAATTATTTAAATTTCTTTTCTCACGAACAAAAACAAGTTTGATATATAAATTAGAGAGATAAAGTTGGGATGTTTAGCAACTCAAACTGCAGCAGAAGCAGCGAAACTGGAGCACATAACTTAGGTGAATGACACGAGGAGAGAGTTTTGTCTGGTTTTCAGGGCAGAAACACAAATGTCTCAAAACAATCTTTGGTGTGTTTTTTAGTTTTCTGTGAGGATTTATTAAAATTTATATCGCTTTGTTGCGTCATATTTGTCCTCAGGGAATCAAAAAGCAATTAAAAGTTCCTAGATACTCAGATAGATTTCATAAAAAAAAGCTGAAAAATGTTTTCATTATGATTAGGAGCTGTTAATAAGTCCATCCATCCATTTTCTTGCACCCTTGTCCCTTAGTGAGGTCGGGAGAGGTACTGGTGCCTCTCCAGCTAACGTTCCGGGCGAGAGGTGGGGTCACCTGGACAGGTTGCCAGTCTGTCGCTGCACAACACAGAGACACACAGGACACACAGTCATGCACACACACACTCACACCTAGGGACAATTTGGAGAGGCCAATTAACCTGACAGTCATGTTTTTGGACTGTGGGAGGAAACCGGAGTACCCGGAGAAAACCCACCATGCACAGGGAGAACATGCAAACTCCATGCAGAAAGAACGGGAATCGAACTCAGAACCTTCTTGCTGCAAGGCAACAGCTATACCAATTGCGCCACTTTGCAGCCCTGTTAATAAATGATTTTATAAAAAAACAAAAACATCCATCCATCCATCCATTTTCTTCCACTTATCCGGGGTCGGGTCGTGGGGGCAGCAGCTTCAGAAGGGAGGCCCAGACTTCCCTCTCCCCAGCCACTTCTTCCAGCTCCTCCGGGGGAATCCCAAGGCGTTCCCAGGCCAGCCGAGAGACATAGTCCCTCCAGCGTGTCCTGGGTCTTCCCCCGAGGCCTCCTCCCGGTGGGACGTGCCCGGAACACCTCACCAGGGAGGCGTCCAGGAGGCATCCTTACCAGATACCCGAGCCTCAACTGGCTCCTCTCGACGTGGAGGAGCAGCGGCTCTACTCTGAGTCCCTCCCGGATGACCGAGCTTCTCACCCTATCTCTAAGGGAGAGCCCAGCCACCCTGCGGAGGAAACTCATTTCGGCCGCTTGTACCCATGATCTCGTTCTTTCGGTCATGACCCAAAGCTCATGACCATAGATGAGGGTGGGAACGTAGATCGACCGGTAAATCGAGAGCTTCGCTTTTTGGCTCAGCTCTCTCTTCACCACGACGGACCGGTACAGCGCCCGCTTCACAGTAGACGCTGCCCCAATCAAAAAAAAAAAAAAAACAGTTGCATTAATTAATTAAAGGTTGAGTTTCTCTAATCTATTTTAATTGCTGCATTTTTACACATCTTTACTCTCAAAAGAATTCCTGATGTCGCCTCAAACCTCTTGGCATCTTGTTGGGATTTTACCAACAACACAAAGTATTAATTAATGTAAAAATTTGATGAAAAATTGAAAAGATTAAATTCTTTGTAGAGTTACCTCCAGTTACATATGTTTTGTATATCTAAGGACTGGAATATTTGCCAATTTTCAGGTGTTCCCATGTGGATTTAGGTCTGGACTTTGACTAGACCATTATGAGACATAGTTCTAGCTTTATATTTGTTTGTCATAAAGGGGATTTTTTCACATATTTGATAACCATAAATCTTTTCATTTCCACTCTAAGTTGGTATAGAAAAAGGTTATGTAGCGTTTATACACCAAAGAGCCGTTTTTGTTTAATAAACGTTTGAAAAAACAACAACAACAAAAAACTTAATGTTTAATCAATATCGACTATTGGAAGTATGTGGTCATTTTTAAAGTATCACTCTCTTATTTTTGTCTATAGGCTTTAAAATAAGAAAAATATTGAACATTTCCTAAATTTGTTTCTCGATTGGATGTTGATGTCTGTGGAAAATGGTGTAGATAAAGAAAAGTACATCGTCATGTAGATTCAGTTCGATTGGGGACCAAAATTTAGACATTTGTTACATTTTCAGTGGCTGTGGTTCACTTTCACACGGCACCGAGTCAAATGAATCAAACCTGTTCCCCCTCCTCACCTGAGGGGGCGCTGCACCAGGAATCATTAAAGGAAACAACACAAAAACCTCTGACGAACTACTTTCTTCTTCTCAAAACGTAAAAAATAAAAACTGGACTGGCATCAGATTTGATCGGTAGTACGATTTCTCTTTAGCCAGCGCTAAACTAGCATGTTTGCTTTGGTTGTATTTACCCAGAATGCCCTGTGCTGTCGTTCACTTCCTGCTTTTGGAGAGGTCTGATTCGAACAGTACCAGAGTTCACTTCAACGTAATGATGAGAAGAAAAATACTGATACTTGTCCTACGTGTCGTTTTGTTACGAAAATTTTATGCAACATTTATTCATGCAAAAAAAATGCTAAGATCTGCATTTGTTATATCAATAATTTAAAAACTTGCTGTTTTTGCTGTTTTTTTTAGCCAAATTATTAAGAGCCAATCCTAATAAAATTCAGGATAAAATATCAAAACATTTTCTACTACTTTACCTCCTGTTCAACCCGTGTCTATCCCATCCTACCACTTCTAAAAAACACAATAAAACGGCTAAAGAAAGAGACTTTGTGACATATGAGGAGCTCAGTGTGCATCAAACTCGTCTGAAACACTCCTGAGTGTTTTAATTAAGACCATTTAATTATTAACTAAGCCGGGGAATGGGGCAGTAAATATTTACTCATTAATCTTACACATTGCTTTTAGCCATGACTATTTTATAAACCAATTTCCCTATAGTGTGTGCTCACGTGTGAAGAATGCACAAGAGTAAAAGTTAAGCCCTTCAACCTGCACTGCAAAAACACAAAATCTTACCAAGTATTTTGTTCCAATTTCAAATTAAAATATCTTAGTACAGTTGAAATAAGAGAAAAGTAACTCATAAGTTGGAACAAATATATTTTCAGCAAGAAATAGGAGTTTGTTAACTGCAATAATTCCTTAATATTGATGGAAAATTGCTACTTCCACTGACAGATCATTTCACCTATTACAAAACATTTTTCATATATTGTAAAGTAAAATAATCTGCAATCAGAACTAGTACTTTTTCCATCAATAATAAGGAATTATTGACTTAAAATGAACTCATATATTTTGCTGAAATGTCACTTTTAATTTAGTTTTGTCTTATTTAAAGTGTACTAAGATATTTTCATGAGAAACTAAGTTAACACTTGGTAACATTTAGTTTTGTTGAAAAGTTATTTGCAACTTAATGCCCTTGAGATAAGACAAAACTAATGTATTTGCACAAGAAACGAGACCAAAAATAAGCAATAAGCTTATGGGTTTTTACAGTGCAAGAAGTTTCTCATGAGGAAAGCCTGTGTTTGTTTTTATAAATATATATTTTAGCTCTACACTGCAAAAACAGAAAATCTTACCTAGTATTTTTGGTAGAAATATCTTAAGATAAAACAAACTTTTCAGCTAGGAGCTTGTTTTAAGTCAATAACTCTTTAATAATGCTTAAACATATATTGCTACTGGCAGATTATTTCATTTATAAGTAGATATTTTCTCATGTTATCAGTAAAATAATCTGCAAGTGGAATTAGCCTTATTCGTTGATATAAAGTAATTATTGACTTGATGGTCTTGCTGAAAAGTTGCTTGTAAGTGAGTTTTGTCCCATTAAAGTGTGCTAAGATATTTGCATTAGAAATGATTAAGATTTGATAAGATTGAGTGTTTTTGCAATGCAGAGCACAAAGTTAATAGATTATCACTGATAGGGAAGAATGGGGTTTTACATATGCAGTGAAGAATCATTGGATTTGTAGAGTTAATTCGTCTACAATCGCTGTGGCTGAGCATTGATGCGCGGCGCAGGGATGGGAGGGAGGGAGCAGCGGAGAGGGAGAGCCGCTGAGCGAGCTCGTCTACTTGGCTGCGAGCGCAGGGAAGAGGCGGAGGGAGGAGGGTCTGCCTTTTCACCTGAAGATTACTTTGTCTCACACTTCGCTCACCCAGAGCGCTGCGGAGAGGCGAGCCGATCGGACTTCTCTTACAGAAACCGCCGCCATCGGAGTCCCGACTGGGGAGAAAAAAAGTGCAACAAGAGGAGAAGAAGAAGAAGAAGCAGAAGTTCTGGGTTTCCTCTTCAGAGGTAGGATTTCATTTACTTATTTACAACCTGCGAGGAGGTAAGTGAGCTCTGCGTCTGCCGTGACAATGGCATTGGGAGGTGAAGAAGTTGGAGGGGAAATGTTGAAGAGTTTAGTTGGTGCTGGAGAGATTGGCGGTAGGGGGTGAGAGGAGAGTTGGTGTGAGTGATGGAGGAGTTGGGGGGGTGGAGGGGTGGCTGGCAGCCGACTCTGTAACCAAGGCAGCTGAGACGAGACAGAGCCAACAGGGGACACTGGGATTTCTATTTTTCACCCTCGCCGCGATGCGTTCGGGCGCTGCCAAGTCCCCTGCCTCATCCCCCGACGGATAAAGATTTCATTGTGCGCCGCTGTGACCGAATTCATTAAGCATCTACCCTTAACTCCCCCCTCCAACTACCCCGACCTCTCTATTTGCCCCATAATCAGCTCACCCCGCGCTGCAGCAACAGTTGAGTTTCTCCGCGCTCTACGGGAAAAAAACCCGACTGGGAGCTCCTGGAGGGACGCTGTCTACTCTGGCCCCCCGAAAAAAGTTTATCAGTGCCGCTCTCAGGACGCCACATGGAGTCGCTGTAAATGCAAATGAGCCTTTACAGGAAATTTATGTAATAGCAACTTGGCCAGTTTGCTGCCGCTTCTGGGAATTGGATTTCAGTGACATCCTGCTGGCTAAGGACAAATAAAGCAGTAAATGTGGGGGAAAATATGCAAAACCTAAGGAGTGTTTTCCAAAAGGCTGTGCAGCTGTGGTTAAAAATCAATCATCTTGCATTGTTTATTGTTAGTTTTGACTTCCCTTAAGGATTTCCTATCCAATTGTTTAAGTTTTTCTTCCAATTAATCTTAAACCACTGCCGATTCTTTTACATTTTTTCTTGGTTTTCATTTATAAGCTCCCATTTTCTGCAGGACTGAGTGCAGTTTTGTCTCCAGCTGATCTGAGTTTCTATAAATGAGCAAATGTGTTCACTGCGTATCAGCAGAATCGAGGTGAATGCCAGTTTTATGCTTGCAGGTCGTTTTTAGGTGCCCTCTTGTGGCCCAAGTAAAAAACAAAACACCCTGGATTGTACAAAATGCTGTCGTCACTTTTCTGAATCAGAACTGACATGATTTATTTTGTTCATTCAAGCAGGTTTGATTTAGGCAGAAAAATTGGTTGAAAAGGGTTTGAAACTGTTTCTTTTTGAAAACACAGTAAAACAATTGAATTCTTGGGTCTTTAATGGGATAAACGAGCCAAACCAGGAAGGAGAGAACAAGGCAGCCAAAACTGATGGATTTAAGCAGGAAGTCGACAGCCAGACCACTGAGGCATCTCCTGCTGAAGATGTGTTGTGTTACCAAGAGCTTTGTTATTTTATCAGTGCTTTGTATCCGTTAAGTGAATCTATTGATAAATAATCAAGCTAATTAGCTTGTTTATCCAAGCTAATTAGAAGCAGCACCAGCTTGTTTTCTTTCCTTTGTGTCTGAGCCAAATAAAGGAGAGCGTGTTTGATTACAGCTGCTTTCTGACTACATATCATTTGAATTAGCTTTTTGTTAGCGAAGCAACATGTAGTTGTGGGGTCACTAACTGCATGGCTACATTAGCGTAGTGCAGATAAACAGTTAAGACTGATTATGTCAACAAAAGTAAGACCAGCAAATTACTGCATTAATAAACACTAAGGACTCTGATAATCCAGCCTGGTAAAACCAGACTTTTGTTCTTGTCCTTGTTCTTCATACAGAGTATCCAGTTACTGAGAAGTGATTGGTTCTCAGATGCGTGGACTTTGTTTAGGTTAGCAATTTCACACAATCACTGATCGTGATGTGTTTTTGAGAATCAAAATACTTACAAATGTATGTGCCTGGTATGCAGCTTAGCAAAATAGGCATGATTTTGTTATAAGTCTGACAGCTGGATGTCAGCAAAGTGCTTCCAATATAATTATTGGTATGTGTTGAAAGTGCATCAATCGGCAATAGTGGCATATAGCACTAGGTTGGCGGTGTGGTGACTCTAAGCTAATTCACAAAATTACTTTAAAATGATTGCACAATTATTCTGGATTTGTTGCCACAAGTTGGCTTATGCCATCATTACAATCTCATAGCTTATGTATCTTTTATGAAAGTTGGAGTTCAGCGTCTTTAGAGAAACCTTTTGAGCATAACAGAAGCTGAAGGTTTGCTTTACATGTTAACAAATTAAACAAATCTGAGACTGCGCTGGTTATTAATAATGTCTGCGTTAAATCTCTTCCCCCCTTGTTTTACTGCCTTAAACTTACAGCTGGGCAATAAATCAGTAGCAATCTGTACGTCACGATTGACACATGATCAATATCAATAGATAATACATCCGATAGAAGTTCAATAACTTCACCAAACTCCAATCCAGAATCACACAGCATTCTGGGAGATGTAGGCAGAGAAAACACTTTAACCGCTCTAAACAAGATGGTATCAACTAACTCACTCACTCTTTGGTTACCTAGCAACTCACCCATTCTGTGGTTACCTAGCAACAACCTGTTGAGTAACATGCGCAGTAGCAGTTAAAGGTTCCGCCACAGTGACTCAACTATTTAAAAATAAAAACAAAAATAAAAAACGGTGTGGAATAAAAGCTGTGGATAAAACAGCAGAGGCCAGATATTTAAAACAAAAAGTAGTCGATATTTATGGATACTGAGTGATATGAAACGCTTATATCCTGGTACATTTTTCAGCCATACTGTCCAACCCTACTTAACTTTCATAGTAATTGGACATAAACTGTTTTTAGATTTCAACAGTGTTTCGGCTGAAATTTGGAAAGTTTGTTCCAGATCATAACTGACTCTAACCAAAATAACTTGGAGCCTTTTCTTCTGGCCAACACATTTTTACAGAGGTAGCAACGACTGTGAAAAGGCTGGATTCAAAAGGACTTTATGTGTTTTCGTTTTACACATCACTCTTTTCATGCCTTTCTTCACAATAAAGCCGGAGTCATCACCCCTTTAGGTAAAAAGACTGGTACAGGCTTTTATGGGCTCCTTATTGTTTCCAAGATGTGAGACACCACCCTCGCGCTGAAATCAATAGCCCAGTAAATTCCTAATTGAATGACTGCAGGGCTCAGAGCCTGACGGGGCTTTATGGGCTACCAGAAGGCGCCTTTGAGTGCAGAGAGCATCAAGCACCCTGCTGGCGTTGTTGTGGTCTGGGAAACAACGGCGCGTCAATCAGCGGCGGCCTGGCAAGCGACAGTAGCGCTAGCGCTCACACACCTGCCAAGATATGCTTCACGAGATGAAGAGGGGATCACGTTACTGACAATTAGCTTTTCTTCCTGCTGAACCCGGCCACCATAAAGCAGAGAGGACACCTGTGAGGCGGGTCGTAGGTGTCAGAAAGATGGAGCGGGAGCTTCGGGGTTTAAGCGCAGGAACACGATGAGACTTGTTCTTCGTTCGCCGGTACTGTGCATCGGAGCAAATCCTTTTGTTTGAGCTGTAAGTCATCTGTCTGAGCTGCTGACGAAGTGACTGACCTCAGGGCTTATGATGCTGCTGCTGCTTCAACACAAGGAAAACACAGCAATAGGTCGTTTGTGGAAATTTTTGAAATCTCACACCTTATCTCTCCTGTTACTTTGTTGGGAAGTAGACAATGGAAGGGGGGATGTTTATGAGTATCATGTAAATGTTCCTCTAAACCTCAGGAAAAATCTAATATTTCCAGCAATATCCGATCAGATACCAAATGACGAAACTTACAGGACAATAAAGACACAAGTTCACTACAAAAAAACAAAATCTTACCAAGTGTCTTTGGTCTGGTTTCTAGTGCAAACATCTTAGTACACTTGAAATAAGAAAAAACTAACCAACAAGTAACTTTTCAGCAAGACATGGGAGCTTGTTTGAAGTCAGAAATTTTTTAATATTGATTAAAAAAAAAAAAAAAAGCCATAGTTTCACTGGCAGACAAATTCACAAGAAAATCTTTCCAATGTTAGAAGTGAAATAATGCAGCGGTGGAATTAATACTTTTTCATTAATATTAAGGAATTATGGACTTAAAACAACTAAATCATTCTGAAATGTTATCTATAAGTCAGTTTCATCGTACTTCCAGTGTACTGAGCTATTTCCACTTAAAACTAGACCTAAAACTAGGTGAGTATTTTGTGTTTTGCGGCGTTAACCCTTCATTTTATTTTGACATGGCTTTACCAGACCATAAACTATCATTATAGACTTTTAGTGAGAAGTTTACTGTATAGATTTATTTTATGGTTGTCTAATTGTGAAATGATTAGACAAGCATCTTCAACAATGATTGAACTGGCCGCACAATGCAGCTAAAAGTACTTTATGAAAACATAATAAATCACACAATCAACAATTGTGAAAACCATCAATGTTTTATTTATTATGGTTCTAAAGCAACTCTGACTGGCTGTTTGTAGTTTTCTGGAAGTTTGCTCCAGATTTGTGGTGCATAGAAGCTGAATGCTGCTTCTGCATGTTTGGTTCTGGTTCTGAGGATGCTGAGCGGAACCAGAAGACCCGAGTGAGTCTGAAAATTTGATACAACAGCAGATCTTTAATATATTTTGGTGCTAAACCATTTAAGTGATTTATAAACTAACAGAAATATTTTAAAGTCTAGTCTCTGAGCTACAGGGAGCCAGTGAAAGAATTAAAGTTAAATTCCTGCTGTGACATCAGTCCTGTAATCCAGGAAATGATCTTCAGGTGATAGAAGGCCGACTTTGCAACTGTCTTTTATGTGACTCTGAAGGTTCAGATCAGATTTCAGCCTGATCTCCAGGTTCTATCTGTAATAACTGAAGCTGCTCAGAACATGAGCTCATTGTTTCTCTCTTTTTTAATGATTCGCCAGGCGGAGCCTCTCGAACCAAAGCTGTTTGTTGAATTAAGTCTGAATCCACATTCATGGCTGTTGTTCATCTATTATGTCAGAATATCGCTAGCTGACACTTTCCACACTGCAATGAGCATTCACAGAAAGAGGTGGCTGCTTGCTACGGCCTCTAAACGCAGACTGGAGATATTAAGACATCGATTTGCAGGGAAAATGAGACAAACACTGTAATCTGTGAAGATAATCTTTCTCCCTGCACCGATGGTCCTCCACAATGATCCACAATACAGCAGAGAGAGGAATTAAACACTGTATTGGAAAAGAGTTATCCAATGATGTGATGTTATGGCTGTGTGGCGTCTCTCGGTGTGCTTCTGCTTGGAGAGGCAGTGATTTTAGCACAAAAATGTTTTCAGCTATTTCAAACTATTAGAAAACTGCCTCACAGCAAAACAATACAAAAATATTAACACCCAAAAGTTAACTGTGGCTCAGAAAAGCACTCATGCCTTTTATGTAAGCTTTAAAGATGCTTATATAACTCCTATAAAATGTTTTTAAAATGTTTTTTGAAACTGTTTTCATGTCTGAGAGAGATAATCAGTGAAAAGATCGATCTATTGCTATTGCCATGTGAAGAAATGAAACCACTCCAAGTCAAAAACAACCAATCAGAGCAAGACGGCGGGTCTTAGCTCTGTCAATCACCCTTGAGAACGGGATGCTAAATGAGCTAATGGCGGAGAAACAACTCATCCTTACAGGAAAACCATTTATCTGCTGACATGTGAAGAAGCTGTAGAAAAACTGAGGGGTGAGCATGATTGACAGCGCTGAGACCCGCATCCTTGTTCTGATTGGTTGCTTCTTGTTAGCTTCTTGTTAGCATTTGGGAGAAGACAGAGGAGCTTGATTTTTCATAGATTATCTGTCTCATACAAAACTGTCACAACATAGTGAGTGTTTCAGCAAATATGTGGAAAATATTTTTATAGAATTAACATATTGCAGCCTTAATGTATTTTATTAGGCTATTATGTGAAAAACCAACCAAAAAGTTTCAATGACAGATTATTTTCCAAGTTAGAAATGAAATAATCTGGCAATCTCCTTAATATTCAAAAATCTTAAGGAATTACTGACTTAAATCAAGTACTTATTTCTTGCTAAAAATATACTTGTTAGTTTTGACAAATTCCAACTGTATTTTGCACTAGAAACTGGACAAAAACACTTGGTAAAATTCTGTGTTTTTGCAGTGTAGTGATGGACTCCGACCTGAACATTTGGAGCCACATAAAGATGGTTACAAAGTCGGCCTTCTATCCCCTGAAGAACATCTACAGGATTAAAGGACCTGGAAATGAGTCCTTTAAATTTAACATTAAATAGAATATATAAAGACTTGAACTGGAAGAATAGCCTTAAAATACTTCTGTTCTTGTTCTGAGTTGCTTTTGATTAATAATAAATGTAACAGTGATTCACTGAAGTCTGGTTTTACTGTCATCACTTCCCTGTATGTTGGCACTTCAATGTTTTGCTTATTTGTTTTTTATGTTTTCATCAAATGAAGCACTTTGAACTGCTTTGACGATGGAATGTGCTAAATATATAAACTTGCTTTACGTTTTAGTTGAAAACAGGGAAGCTGGTCTGAGTTGTTGAGAAACTGGAAATAATGTTAAAAAGTGGAGTACAAACTGTCCAAAATCAATAAGTTGAAAAAGTTCGAAAGCAACAAACAATGTTATATTTTTTAATAATTTTTTTAACATGTAGTATTTGGATAGAAAAATGTCCCATTTTCATTGACTATTTTCATTTAGAATGAAAATAGTGTAGGAATTTCTTTAAAAAAAATCCTTTTAGAAAAATTTTATGAAGGTTGCTGGATCATTTGTACTGATTTTAATGATCAACAAGCATCATTAATAAAAGATAAATCCTTCCTCTTGTTCCATTTTTGGAAGATTTGAACTTGTCAGGAAAAACAATCTGGGTTAGCGGAGCAAATGTGCAGGATGTTGCTCTTTGTCGTCATGGTAACGGTACTTTGGACACTACTGTGTATGAGACCAGAAGAGTCCCGGGGTGAAAGTTCACCTTCCCAAAGTATAATAACCCCAAACATACAGCCGGAGACACAGTGGAGTACTTTAGAGCAAAGCATGTTGACATGTTAGAAAGGCCTCATTCAGTGGTTTCAAATTGGGGGTCGCAGTCCCCTAGGTTGACGCCAGGGGGAGCTGTGAGGGCCTCAGAAAGATGCTGAAAAAATCTTACATTTTTCATCGTAATTTTTATTTTATCAATAACTTTAAAAATAAAGTATAGGTTAAAATAATTGATTTATATGCCATTTCTGATGCTCATTTTCTGATTGGCTGCCAGTCAAATTCGACAAGCTGCTTTGCTCTTCAAGTTGGCATGAAATGGAAACGTTTGACAAGACAGACCAAAGAACTCTGATGCAAAAACTGTGGAAATGAAATAAAGTTCGATATGATTCATATAAAATATGACATTTTTTTTACAATCAAACCAGAGGACTGCATGGAGAAATTGTATTTTCTGGTAATAAAGTCATATATTATCTGATAATAAAATGTTCTGCCTTGTAACTCATGGCAATCTAAAATCAGATGGTATATGGAAGCATTTATGCTAAATAAATGTAATAATTATTGAATAGTGAATAAAAAGCATTCTAAATGTTAATGTGTCTTTACATATTTTGCAGCATTGTCTGTAGGTTTGGGCCCAACCAAAGATTAAGCCCAAAAATAAAGTCTAAAGATGCTCTGAATGTGGCAGGTGAAATATTCTTTCCATTTCATAGTTATTCATAACTTGTTTGCCGATCTCATAAAAAAAAATGCTTTGAGATTTGAGGCTAAATCAAACGTGAAAGAATCCAGGGAGCAAAAATACATTTGCAAGGCACCGAACACTTACACAGTTTGGGGAATATGGAAAAGAATCCAGATTTCCTTCAGCTCTTTGGGTCACATTTGGTTGAAATCAAAGGAAAACCCGCTGAAAAAGCAGCAAGAAATCTTTACACACGAGGCTCACATCTCACTTCTGATATTGCGACAGAAGACAAACTCAGACTTTATCATAAACAGAAGCTACCGTCTCTGTAATTGCTTTGTTTTTATAGAGGTTTTGGACAATAAACGTCTTCACTGGAGGCACAGTTTGAAACACAGAAGCATCCATTTAGCCCCGGTGGACAAATGTACCGAGACAGCAGAAAGTACAGCTCTAATTTAAGCTGTCAGTGCCAACACAACTAATACAACTCCAAGTAATAAGTTGGTTCCCCTGGGCTTCTGCTGCAGCCTAAATACACTGCAGCAAAGGTAAAAACTGTGCATGAAGTGCGAGAACAAGTTCTTAAATCCCCAAACTGATCCCACATAAGAAGATGCAGATTTTCATTTGATTAACTTAATAAATTATTCCAGTTTGAAAAACGCACTCTGAGATGACGCATCTATTAGAAGGACAGAAACACCTCGGCTCTACAAATTAAACAGATTCATATTTTTCTGCTCTCCTCCCTGACGGGATTTATTATTTTCCAACTTCCAAACATTCGAGGCCATGTTTTGAAAAAAATTAAATAATAATGATAATTTTTTTTTAAACTGAGCTGATCTGACATGTGAACCTTCTCCCTCGGTAGTCCTTCACCGCGCTGCGTGGAAACATACTGTAAGCCTGTTGGTTTTTAATGAACTGCTGGGGAGCCGCGCTTTATTATCCATTTGATTATTAGTGAAGCAGATCCAAACACTGCAGATAATGACGAGCGTGGCTCGTAAAATACATACTGCTCATAATAAACCGCGGCAGCCTGCTGAATTAAAAGCAGAAAATATTGGAGACAGGTCTATAAATGCTGCTGGGGACCCAACAAAGAAGCAAACACGCTTCAAATCAGTTTTTGTTAATGCCTCTCCACGGTCTGCGTAGGTAGAAACTACTGGCTGACATCCAGGAGCCTCAAATGTGATGATTGTTCAACCCCAAACTTAAATATTATCAATTATAAATGCTCACAACTTCAGGAATAAGGACAAAAAACTTATTCCATCCTCCTCACTGCCAATTTCTGGAGCTAATATTTAATAAAGGAGAGCGTTGACATCTTTAGTTTGTTCCCAAGAGTGGAAATGCCCATTTGCCGCTTGTTAGAGTCTCATCTTAGGGTGCTTTCCCACCCATAATGTGATCTACTGGAATGAATGCTACGCACATTCACTGCACAAGACTCCACGGCTGAAGAAAAAGCATGTTCATGCTTGTTTAACATTTGCTGCAAAAGATTTGGAGAAGCCAGGGAAACACAGGGAGTTTTTGACACCAAAACTCAGCTCTCTGAATGTCAACACACACCATGTTTGGAGCAGAAACAGCACAAAATCCAACATAAACCTGTTTGGATACGAGAATCAAGGCTATGTTTCATGGTGCTGACAGCCCGATAGACTCGGTTCAATTTGGGAACAAAACTGCAACATTTGTTACGTCTCCAGCTGTTGCAGTTCTCTTACTCTGCACTGTGTCAAACGAATCAAACCCTTTGAAAAACCTGTTCCCTTCCTCGCCTGCGGGTGTGCTGCACCAGAACCGCTGAAGGAAACATGAAAACCGCAGAAGAAGACACTCAGAGCAACTTCTGTATTTACAAAATGAAAACAAAAATTAAATGGAGTCAGGTTTTAGCGGTTGTAGAATTTGGTAAAACACCACTACTCTTTTTTTCTGCTAGCACTAGACTAGCATATTTGTTTTGGTTGTATTTACCCAGAATGCCCTGCACTGTTGTTCACTTCCTGTTTCTGGAGTGATCCTGGTCTGCTTGGCGTTCATATATTCATTTGAGTTCACTTCAATCGAACCAGGGCCGAGGTATTCAGGCGTTTTTTGCTTTCCACGTTAGAGTTTGATTGAACATTCACACCTCACCAAACAAACCGGACTTTCTACACAAACGGACTGGAATCAGATTAAAGCGGACCAAACAGGGCTGGTGTTAATTCACCCTTAATATCTCAATATTGGCACAGACTTTTATTACTTTCTATCTTAAATTGAATTATCTGGCTGTTTGAATTGACCAAAGTTTCTTAGGTTATGGGTTTGCGTAAATCTATACGGGTCACTTGTCTGTTTTATGTATTTCGTGAGTCAGAAACCCAATAAATTTGGTACTTTGACAACAACACAACTACATATACCGCGTACGTCCTTTCAATGGAAAGTTACAGACCCGACCCAAACACCCACAACACAAATCACCACTGATCTGTTCAAACCTTCACCTACTCTGTGGATTAAAACATCAAGAAAAAACGCATAAAATATTCATCTGATCTTTGAGCCGCAATTAACTCAAAATTAAACTTTCCCAAACTCATCCATTATCTGAGACCAGGCTAAAAATAAACAGCTCATCAACCTTCAGCGGAGGCCAAAACGATCATCACCATGAATAAGGAAAACAGGTCGACCTTGGTGCTGGCAGACACTGATTATGTTTTATTGCTCCTCCCAACCAAAATGAGCCAAATACTCACCAATGTACTCGGCGGATAAAATGGAGCGAGACGGGGGATGAGTTATAGCGTCTGGAGCTGGCGTGCTCCAGTTAACTTTTTTCTATCCTATAGCAGAGCAGAGGACGAGCTGCCATAAATCTGACCCACACATCCATTAGGTTTCTATACTCTGCAGCTCTCAGCATGACGTCCCTCTCTCCATTTATTTTGATGCGCTGTTTTTTAACTGCGTATAGTGTGTTTGCGTGTGCCAGTTTAGCTAATTAACTGTTTGGAGAAGTGTTTTGGTTTCAATCTGTGCATGAATTTGCTCTCCGAGAGAAATGACCCAAACTGAAGAGGATCCAAGGACAGTCAGTCAGATTCAATCCAAAAGCGGCTCCAGCTCTAATGGCAGAGCTTTAAATGACTAAAGAGACGGAACGCCAACATTACAAGCAGCACGATGTGCATTAAAACACTGATTATCCTGCAGTCTGATGACGAGGAGAGCATGCAAACAATCTGCAAATTAAACATTTCACTTGTTGAATCCAACAACATAACTAACACAGTGAGTCCTGCACATTCATCAGCAGCTTCTGAGTCACAGGACAGTTTGTGAAGCTGGAGAATCACCACAGTTTCCATCTGGGAACCGACAGAGTTTATCAATCATTCTTGTGACTCTCAGCTGGTGAGGCAGAGCCACAGTTTACCGCTTCCTGTGTGTTAATGATTAACAGTCAGGCCATATTGATACAGTTGACAAGACTGAATAGTTGACATCTTCTTGTAAAAATGCTTATTTTAGCGATCCAAATTAGAGATGCGCTGATTCAGTATCAATATCTATATTGGTCCAGAAATAATTAAAAATAATTCTCCGCCATTTTTCTTTTCATTGTCACACATTTCTCCATCTGTCAGCTGTACAGTCTATGTGGCGTACAAAACATGTTTATCACATTTTTTGTACAAAATACTTGACACTTGTCTTTTCCAGCGGCCATTTTACAGAGCATAGAACAGGAAAACCAGCTGAACAAAAGTTATAGATCGGGTTTCGGAGACAATGTGCCCGATCCATAAGGGCAGATCTATTCAGTCTAATTCTGCGCTTTGTGCTCTGAGCGATGTCTTGTTTTATTATTTATTTAATATTATATTTAAATGCAAACACCAAGTTGCCCTGCTGCTGCTGTAATCATGGTCCAACAGGGTGTGTAGGCGCCTGCATGTCAGGCTTGTTTTGGATGGTTCTGCTACTGGTGCATACAGTTTATAACCTCAGAGAACAGATTTAAAGCACCTGCATTTTCTTTTCAGCACCTGGCCGATTTATGGGCTGCATACCAACGAGTGGCATATACAGCCTCACCCAACCTCACTTTGGTTCTTAAAGGGGCAGCGTTATGTGCCACTTTATAGCATAATCAAGTGACTGTTACCTTCAGTTGTTATAAAAATGCTACAAATGTCAAATATGACATAAAAAATTACTTTTTGACTTGAAATTGGGCCTCTGTCTCTTTAAGAAAGTTCCATTTACCAGCGTTGGACTGAGAAGTAGCTCCTACAATTGATGTGCAGTTCCAGCAGGTGTTTGCTAATTGCTGCTGGCTAGTCTGAAGGAGCTGAGTGGGGGAGGAACTGTGCCTCGAAGGCGGGGCTAAGTCCACCCAGGCGTTTTTCACATCTGTAAGGTTGCCATGGAGCTTAAAGGGTTAGGCTTGTGAAGAAGGAATATCATGATAAGATGTTGTAAAGCTAAAAATGTTGATTTTATATAATACTGCCATTTTAAATGTGAAAAAGGAAAATAATTTGACATCTATTTGGTCAGATTTGCAAGAAAAAGAACCAAATCTTGACGCAAAAAGTGCTGCTACTGCGAAGCCTTGCTGGTGTGTGCGTCTTTGTTCGTAACTTGTGAGCAAATGTGTGTGTCGGGGTGTTTTTCCGTTGCGTGTGTGTGCTTGCATCAGTGCAGATTGCTCATGAAATGTGACCTCTGGAAAAGTTTCCTGTCCGCATTCTCCTCTTTGAACTCCAATCCATTATCTTCAGGTATCAAATTCGCCCCAACAGGTGTATTGTGGTAGATGATACGGGCCCGTGGCAGCCTGCCACAGATGCCGGGATGAAAGAGAAGATCCGGGTCCGTGCACACACCAACACACTGGCGTATGCACCTTGAGAGTTTGCAGAAACCGCGGCCCTCATAATGCAGCTATTGCCGGACTCATCGGCAGCTGCGAAGGAAGTGAATCTGTTTTTAAAGGACGTGTGAAGACGTCTATCTGGGTTCCTGTCGTCGTTTTTCTTTCATACCCAGAGGCGTTCGATCGATCGCAAACAGAAACAAAGAAAGTCTCATGCTGTTTATGTGAGACAAAGAAGAGGTGAAACAATAAAACACTGGATTTAGTTGTTGCCTCACGGAGATGCTTTCAACCTGGGTTTTTATAAATTACCATCCTTTCGACCTGCTGCACATTCTGAGACTGTACCTGTGCCAGTGGATGATATGGAAACGACTACATGATGAGCGTAAAGTGAGCGTTTTGTAGAGTGAGAGCCTTCCTGTGAACTTGGTGGAGAAGGAAAACAAAGATAAAAAGAAGAAACAACAGCGAGCAGATGGTCAGAAACACAGCTGTGTGCTAGATGTGTTATTGAGCAGCTGTATGCCGACACGTTCAATTTAATAAGCTGCAAAAATGCCAGCACTGTTAACAGCTTGTTGCACAGCCCCCTCATGGACTGCAAAGACGTTCGCTTGTTCATTACTATCACTATTTTTACATAAAAACAGAAAAATCCACTTAGGACTACAAACTTCGATATATTCTGCTGGGATTTGATGTGGTAAAGTAAACAAACTGGAACTGTGGAAATTATACATTAAAATGGTCTCTGTGGCATCGGCATTTTCAAAAACAATCCGGAAAATATCAATTTCCATGTCTCCAAAAGGTGTTTCCAAAACTAAGAAATATTCAAACTGCACCATACAAGAACAAGTGACCACCAACTACGTACTCACCCCTTGATATTTGTTTAAAAAACTCAAAATGCTTCATTATAACGTGATTCTAGATCCAGACAGAACTAAGAAGGTTAAATTTATACGTGTAAACCTGTTTAATGTTGTGAAGGTTCGTCCATATGGTTCAGATAAATATTGTTTACTCACTTCCAGTCCTGCTCAGAGCTTCTTGTTTATTTAGGGGCTTAATTTGGCCAATTTGAGGTTTCAGAGTTAGCTGACCTGTCAAGTTAAACAGCTAAACAATCAACTAATAAGTTAAAATGAGTTCAATATTTTCCATTATGATGAATATTTGAAGGGTTTGTTTGCTTATAGAGACGCCACAATTCCTTATGGTTGTGTGAGTTTTTTTATTATGTGCATTTTGTTCATTAATTTTGGTTGTTGTGTTTTAGTTTGGATACTTAAAACATCTTTGAGTTCCAGTGTTTGATGTTTCTTACATAATGTAAGTTTATTAGTCTTAGTCAAAGAGATTGAATTATTTATTTGCACATTTTAATGTATTTCTAATACTGCATAAAATAGGTTTAAGCGGTTAAGAGAATGAGGAATGTCACATTTTCTTACGCGATTAATCGTCAAAATAACTGATTAATCGGTTACTGAAACAGTTAGATGCAACTCTAATTTCGATGTATATGTAAAGCACTCAGAACCACATAACTGCGGTTAAAAGAGATGTTCTAAACGTAACCCGCGCTCCATTTCCAGACAAATACTCTACAAATGTTGTTTGTTTTGCTGAGCTCTTGAGAGTTCACACGGCTTCAAATTCATCAGAGTTCCTGCCGTTTGATGCAGCCAACATCCCTGGCGCCTTGTTGCAGCAATAGGTGGGAGCGTCGGGGCCGAGCACCTCCCCACTTCCACACGCTAACATGGATGAGCTGTTTGATCCCAGGGTTCAAAAGACATCAGCCATAGTCTCTGCCCCCCCTTCCCCGCTCCCCGTAGCCGATTCTCTCCTTTGAAATAACATTACCTGTGTCCTTTCTGTGAGCTCAGGAGTCTTTCTGTGTCTCTCTGTGAGCTGCAGCAGCAGATGAGACAGAATAGAAAATGTAGAAAAGGAACTACGGCGTTTGTTATTGCCTCTACAATCGGCAGGGCGGATCAGTTATTCTCCCTGAACTATCCAATGTCTCCTGTGAAGGTTTATCTAAACTGGTGGGAGAGCTTCTTAGCAGTTTTCATGTCTTGTCGTTAGTAATTCCCACAGTTGTTTGAGATTTTAATGGATTAAATTGGTTTTAAAGCAGACGTCCTTGGGTTTCATCAAATTATTGGTTGGATTTCAGCTAATAGTGTGCTAATCAAGTTTTGGGGTACTTACAGACAGACTAAAGAAGACGAACACGGTCCATAACGTCAACTGGTTTGTTGACTCCACTTCCTAATCCTCAAGTTTCACCGCCAATTTTGAAAACCAGAAGATGATGCAGCGCCTCTGAAAAACAAGATAACAGAATTATCTGTATCATCAATCATGCTGTCTACTTTACTCCAGGCCTATCATCTTCTCAAATTCAGGATTAGCACGTTAGCGCTCCCAAAAAGCTAAGCTGCTAATGCAGCTAATTATCCTAACAGCCAAGCTCTTTAAAAGCAGCAAAGTACAAACCACAAGAATGATTGACATTTGAATTTAAAACAATTAAAACAAGTGGATGCAGGTAAATCCGACAAACAGGTAAAGGAAATCAAAATCAACTTGAACCACTAATATTTGGTCAAAGCTCAAAGAGAGGAGGAGCAAATTTAAATATTTGAAATCAACAAAGGCTACATTAACACAGCAGCTCTTTATGCTCAATTTACTTTTTTTTTGTTAAAATTAGATTTTTTTCTGAAGTGGTCGCTAATGCAACCACAATTAGACTTTTGTATGAACGGTTTACAACCATGAAATGGAAAAGAAAGACGTTACACTTTAAAGACGTTACGAGAGTAATAACCAATTATTGATTAATTTTAAAGTTTTTGAGCAAAAGGAGCCGTATTGTCGATCATAAACAGATTAAGAAAATCCACCACATCTGGTTTGTTTTGGTGCAGAAACGCAAGGCGGATAAAATACAACATTCCTGCTTTGACTACCAACATTTTGAAAACCATCGGATACCGATCCAACTTAGAAACACATAAAGTAGCACAATTACATTTTTTGGGGGTGAAGAAATTGGAATTGGGTCGTTCAAACTGCGAATATGGGGAAAAAAACCAAAATGGATTTGAATCACATGTTGCTGCTGTGTGAATATAGAGCATTTAAATTAAATTTAGGTTGGTTGATCTTTTAATTTTTGGCTCACAGTATGGGATTATGCTGTTAGCTTAAATAAACAATTAAATTATCCAATTCACAAAGGGTTAAACACACGGGAATGGTTTTTGTGTCTTTTCTATGGAGTGAAGCTTCCTCTTCACGTCATGTTGGATTGTAAAACTTATAATAAACTACAAGACGAAGACGTAATTCACCACTATTGTTGTTATGTATGACATGTCTGTATTAGAGCTTAGGCTAATGCTAAGTCGAAATGAAAAGGTGTTAAATTAAACGTTTAGTTAATTAATTAAAATGGTGGTTCAAGCATTAAAAATATCCAATAATAGAAAAAACTTGGTAGGGAGTATTTGTGTTAAAATACAGAAACCAAACTTATTTATACTGAATGTTTTTCGGGTTTTACCGAATAAAGACTGAATAATTCGCTAAAGTTTGCTTTGCTAATTCAGTTAATTTGGTTTGTGTTTTATGTTTTCTGCATGAAATTTGTTGAGATACATCAACAAATTTCAGAATAAAACACAGATATTAACCAGAAAATGACAACAAAAAATATCAAACAGTGACCTTGCGCTAACAGGTAACGGTGCTAAGCTAGCAGGAAAAAAGGTGTTTAGGGTTTTAGAGGCTGAAGTGTGGATTATTGGTTCTTGTTCATTTAATGGTAAAGTCAACATGAGTTCAGTTGAAGTGGAAGGTAATCACCAACATCTCTCCTAATTTATTCTTTGGTTAATCTAAAATTAAATGTAGTTATATTATAAAACGATTTGAAAAAGGTTCCTTCCTGTCTGGTTCAACAACGTCTCTTATCTATTCGAGTGTTTGCCGTCACTTCAGTGAAGTTCCAGCTTTAAATATTTGAAGAGCCAGACATGAATTAGGAGCAAAGAGACGAGACGCCTGCAAATCATATTTAGGTGAATAAGAGTCCTCTGACTCTAAAAGCGCCTGGTTCTTCCTATAAATGATTTCAAGGCAGATAAGCATAGAGAGAAAACACAGTTTCCTTACTGTAAGCAAAAAGAAAGTTATGTGATTTTCAATTTTTTCCTTCCGAGCAAAGATTGCGAGGACCAGATCTAATGATAAGTTTGGAAGAGATAATTCCAGGTTTATGGTTTTTATGCAGATTCAATTCCTCCCTGCTTTCAGACATTTTAGAAAACGCCAGAACAAAGAAGGAAATAAGTATTTAACACCTGAAAAAGCCTTTCTCACTAAATATATTCCACACCATGTTGGTAACAACCAACTCTGTGTAGCAGGTGACAACGTCTGGTGTGAATTTAAATTAGAAAGACAAATATTTAAAAACAACTTTTGAGCAAAAAATCATCTTACATGTTAGTCAGTTCCCTTACATTGATGAAATAACTGATTATTTCACTTATAACAACACATTTTCCCCATGTTATGAGTGAAATAATCTGCCAGTGAACTACAAACTACTGACTTAAAACCAGCTCATATCTTGCTGAAAAATTACTTGTAAATTTGTTTTGCTTCAAATGAACTAAGACATTTGCACTTGAAACCTAAAAGAAAAACCTGACAGGATTTTGTGTTTTTACAGTGTTCTATACATTTTCATCTGGATTGCCACTTTAATAACTACATTTTAATTTCTATTTGGTCTTCAGAGGGAGATTAGCGCTTAAATTCATTCTGAGTGGAGAGTTTAATTTAACATATATATAAAAATAAAAAGTTAGATGCGATCCTATAAACATCCGCTGAGATGCTGAGAGAGTTGGCATGGTGTTACCTCCTCTAGTATTTTGTTTCTGAGCCAATAAAACAGCAAAAAGCAACAATTACCCTTCCTTTCCTTCTGTGTTGGTTTTCTAATTAAAATTGGAACCATACATAATTTTAAGGGCAACTTGAAACACTTTAGATCTGCATATATCAGATCCAAAGACTTACACACTTGGCAATGCTGCAGTAATTTGATGTTTATTACATAAATAAATTACTTCAAGACAATCACCACCACATTAAGCAACAGCAATCAGAGTGCCGTTTTTCTTAATTATAGATTTTAAACTGAAATAAATAGAATCTCACCAAGTATTTTTGGTCCAGTTTCTAGTGAAAATGTATTAGTAGACTTGAAATAAGACAAAACTAACTTACAAGTAAACTGTGAACAAGAAATAGGAGCTTGTTTTAAGTCAATAAATCCTTAATACAACTGAATTTCAACATATATTTTTGAGCATACCATCTGCCACTAGTGTAAATTATGGTATGATGCTAATTAGATCCAGCAGGCACTGAAGGAATGAAACAGACAGTTAAATCTTAGTCTGTTTATGCCACTAAGATTTTGTGTTTTTGCAGTGTACAGCTAAAATAAACTAAAAGATATTAACTTTCTCAGAGATAAAGTCCTTGCACTGCAAAAACACAAAATGTTACCAAAAAACAAACTCATATATTGCTGAAAGGATACTTGAATGTCAGTTTTTATCCATTTTCTGTACACCCTTGTCCCTTAGTGGGGTCGGGAGGGTTGCTGGTTCCTCTCCAGCTAACGTTCCGGGCGAGAGGCGGGGTCACCCTGGACAGGTCGCCAGTCTGTCACAGGGCAACACAGAGACACAGGACACACAACCATGCACACACACACTCACACCTAGGGACAATTTGGAGATGCCAATTAACCTGACAGTCATGTTTTTGGACTGTGGGAGGAAACCGGAGTACCCGGAGAAAACCCACCATGTACAGGGAGAACATGCAAACTCCATGCAGAAAGACCGGGGCCGGGAATCGAACCCAGAACCTTCTTGCTGCAAGGCAGCAGCTCTACCAACTGCACCACTGTGCAGCCCTTGAATGTCAGTTTTCTCTTATTTTAAGTGTGCAATTATATTTGCATTAGAAACTAGATCTAAAATACTTGGTAATATTCTGTATGTATGCAGAGTAAGCACTATAATTTTACACCAAACTCAAAATCCTTGTGAACTTCCTAAACTGGCTGGAGACAAAACACGTCAAATCTCTAAGATTCTGCAGAAAGAGAAAGAAGTGAGACAGAAGTAAGTAAACAAAGCAAGTGGAGAGAAAGAGAGATGGAGGCCTGCTGAGTGTTGGACTGTGGATTTCTCTCCCTTCAGCTGCTGGCTAAGTCTGTCATCTGCTCAGCGTTTGAATCAACATCTGGTGAAGTCGCGAACACGCAGCTTCCCAAGCCTCCGACAGCGAGGCAGCGAGGGCGAGTGAGAAGCTTACACACTCAGCTGGGCGTCACAGTTGTAAGGAGCCGACGGAGAACAACACACACGGCCCCGCCGGTGATGTATTTTCAGCACATCGTGGCCGTTGTGCTGGAAGAAATGCATTACGGAGCCGGGGCCTCGCTGTAATCACATTAATGCTTCCTGTAATGGAGTAATGCTGGATATTAAAGTTCAACTTTTGGCATTACGCTGCATTTACTGATCCTATCAACAGGTCACGACTCGGATTACGCGCTCAGCATTGTGAATAAGCGTGGAAGATCGTACCTGCTGGGGTCTCATTCGTTTACGTTTCCTGGTGTACATCAGGAAGACGAGAGCCTTATGATCAGAGTTAACTTGGCTTATTGGGTTAATGGACATTTGCAACATTTGCAAAGCTTCAGGAAGTCTTAAATGAAACTGAGTCATCTTTATCTTGCTCTTGGTTCATGCTTTTAGTTAAACTTTCAGTTGTTTCCAATGTGTTGGAGTTGAAACTCAAACCTCCTTGGTGCAAAATTGGTCAAGTTTTGAGAGAAACAAACACTTGGGATATGTAGAAAAAACAGAAGCGGACATAATAAGAAAGACGTCCCTCACTCCTAATTTGGAGACAAGAAAACAAAGATTTCTTTTGGAGAAAATACAGTCAGGAAATAAATTAATACAACTGGAAATATCAATCTTCATTTCCGCCTTTTAAGAACTAAAAAAATGCAAAATGTCCCAAAAGAGTCTAACCCATCATCAGCATATCCAATTGTACAAAAAATATTATTGTGTTTTTAATTGTGCTTCAATTAGTTGTTTAATTAAATAAAGATTAATAATTTCACCAACTGCTAGTGTAGATTTTGGTACGATGCTAATTAGAACCACTATGCACTAAAGGAATGAAACAGGCTGTTCAATCTCAGTCCGTTGACTATTTCATGAATGATACTAATAAAAAAACCTTTAAAATTCAGTCAAAATATGTTTTGCAATCACTACAGTGTTTAGATATCACAAAATCCACAAAGAAATCAAGTTGAATTTCAACATTCTTACACAAATGTGTAAATTTTGGTATGATGCTAATTAGAACCACTAGGCGCTTAAGGAATAAAACAGGTTGTTCAATGTCAGTTTGTTGACTATTTTATGGATGCTACTAAGATTGTGTTTTTGCAGTGTGCAGCTAAAATAAACAAAAAAACATAAAAACAGACTTTCCCAGATATGATGTACTTGCACTGCAAAAACACAAAATCTTACCAACTATTTTTGATTTTGTTTCTTGTGCAGATATATTATAAGAAATAAGACGAAACTCACAAGTAACTTTTCAGCAAGACATAGGAGCTTGTTTTAAGTCAAAAATTCCTCAAAATTGATTTTAAAAGATACAAGTTCCACTGGCAGATTATTTTAACAAGAAGTTTTTCCCATTTTAAAAGTAGAACATGTACTTTTATGCCATATTAAAGAATTATTTACTTAAAACAACCTCCTATATCTCGCTAAAAAGTTACTTTTATCTTAGTTTTCTTATTTGAAGTGTAAGTTATTTGCACTCAAAAAAACCCCCAGTTGTTTAGATGTCGCATTTTTGCAGTGTAGATATCTGTTGCACTCTCCTACAGATTTTTATGTCAGAAATCATCACTGATAATAAATATCACTTTTATTATTATCCATTACAGACAAGGGCCCTCAAGTCAAACTCACTTTCTATCTGGGAGATTACTTGCAGCCAGATGCTACAAACAAAGAGTAAATCCCACTAATGAGAGTTATATTTACAGTGCACAGACATCTTGTCACAACTATTGTTGTAGCAGATGCTCAAGCTGTCATACTCTCGTTTTTTAAGCCTGGGCTCAAATCTATGAGGATAAAACAGAGTTAATGAGGAACACAAGAACTTCAAGGGAAACCTATTATTAATTATTTGCAGTAGCTTGTGAACAGAAACAGTATTTGTCAGAACAAGTGATGGCATGAAAAATATTTCACAGTTTACTGCTTTAAATGAGCGTGCAGCGAGTGTTTCAGTCGGCTATTACAGGTCATCCTCAATGCATCAAGCTGTCGTTTCTATTTCTGGGCAGTAGCAGAGAGACGTCCTATATCTTCGCCTCTTCGGGTTGGCTTTATGGGAGACCTCCTCCTCATGCAGTTCAAGTCAGTTGTCAACATGATTTATGGAGATGTGAGCTATCTCTAGACCAGCTCCTCAATCTTCCCCTGACGAATTGCTACCATCGGCCCTTGTAACCGTCGTTTGTTTTCCTCGCAAGCCAATTTTCATCCAAGCTGACAAATTAAATCTGCCATGTTTTGAGGAAGCAATTTTTCCTCCTCTTTTTCATATATGACCCGCTTGGCAATTATCAGAGATGTGAGACTGACACACGGCTGAATGAAGCTCTCAGCGCTGTTCGGGAGTCTGATATGAGTAATATCCACACTTCTAATGGAGGTAGAGCACTATAAGGTTTAATGGGAGGGAACGCGAGTTAGATGACATGTTTCTCTCAAAAGATACGCACCAGTTATTGTCCCAATCATCTCGTACAGCTCACTAACACCGGTGCTACTTGATTAATTTGACTTTTATGAGCAGGGTAAAACACTGTGCAGATAATAGAGGTGAGCAACCAGGGAAACTTTCCAAAACATAAAAGGTTCTGACAGCCGATGTAAGATGAGAAATGAGAGTCAACACTGCAAAAACTCAAAATCTTACCAAGTATATTTGGTCTAGTTTTTAGTGCAAATATCTTAGTACACTTGAAATAAGATTAAACTAACTTCGAAGTGACGTTTCAGCAATTTATAGGAATAAATATTTTTTTTATAATCATGAAAAGTAATAGCTCCACTGGAGATTTATTTCACTTATACAATGGGGAAATGTCTTAGCACTTTATCAATATTGAGGAATTATTGATTTAGAACAAGCTATGAGCTGAAAAGTTTGTTTTGTTTTAGTTCAAGAGTAATAAGAAATTTGCACTATAAACTAAACCAAATCTACAACTAAGATTTTGTGTTTTTTCAGTGTGAGCACCAAAACAAAGCAGAATTCAGCATGGAAATACTGCAAAGATTAAATCTTACCAACAATTTCTGGTGTAGATTCTACTGCAAATATCTTATTACACTTCATATAAGACTATAAAACTAGCTTATAACAACATTTTCAGCAATATTTAGGAACTTGTTTTAAGTCAATCATTCCTTAATGTTGATGAAAAATATCTACTGTCACTATTTCACCTACAACACAAGAAAAATGTCATATTATAAGTGAAATAATCTACCAGTGGAACTAAAAAACAAACTTTTTCATCAATATTGAGGAATTATTAACTTGCTGAAAATTTACTTGTAAAGTTAGTTTTGTTTTATTTGAAGTGTTGCATTAATTAGTCAAAGCTCCAGGTAAGTTTTAGATGTAAAATTATATATTTATAATATTATACATAGTTTGAAATGCACACCAACATTTCCTAGAACCATCTGGTTTTAACCAAGTTTTATCAAAAAACCCAGTAATGATGTCATTCTTATTTTGCCCAAACCAAAGTGCTTCTTCTCTATTTTGGGGTGAATCTGCTGCTTTTCAGCTGAGAAGCCGTTCAGAGATCCTTGTTTTAGTAAAACAAATGTTCCCTTTGATCCAATAAGGTTGTCTAAAGCCAGGCACCAAATCACTGAAAGAGGATTTTGTTCCAACACAACTCTGCAGACAGATTAATAAACTCAGATTAGTCCCGGAAATTAATTCCTTTAAGTAGTTTGAAGTTTTGATGACGGCGTGAATTTTGGGAAATGCAGAACAAAATGTCCTCGGATTGAATGAAAACGAACAAATCATGACATCCTGGATATTTCTGCTGAGACCTTTAACTTCCACAGATAATAAAACAGCAGCCGAATGTATAAACGGCCACTTCTAAATCTGTCTCAGGAGTAACAGCAGCGCCGCTGCCAGCTCACAGAGATGGATGAGGCGGCAGCGTTGGGTTCTGATTTAGTACCCACAATGCAGCTGAGTGATTTTCTCTGTGCAGCGCGAGAAGAAAATTTACCCCAGTAGCCGTCTACGTGTCACCAGCTGCTCAAACGCTTAACTCCTCCTTTGCCTTCTGAGATCGGGACGATAGCTGCTAATGGATTTCAAGTCCTGGTTGCTTTTTGGAGAGGAATTTTGTCAGGAAAACATGTGACTTTAAGGTTTTTCTGCCAAGAAATCCCTTATTTCCACTGTGTTGGAGTGGAAGCTCAGGCCTACTTGAGTTCTGAGAGAAACAAACACTCGAATTTATGGAAAATAAGTAAGTGCATACAAGAAAATAAAACCTTTATATCCTAATTTGGAGACAAGCAAACAAAATTTTGTTTGTCAAATAAAGCAGGGAACAAATCAATATAACTGAAAATATCCATCCTTATTTCCACTATTGAAGAACTAAAAAAAATGAAAAACCAAATCTATTAAACTTGCCTGAATTTACATCCAATTGTACAAAAAGAATTAATTGTATAACTTGTGATTTTGGTGTCAATAAGAAAATTTTAATTTTTCACCTACCACTAGTGTAAATTATGGTTTGACGCTAATTAGACCCATTAGGCACTTAAGGAATGATGCCGACTGTTCTATCTCAGTCTGTTGACTACTTTATGAATTGAGTCAAAATGTTATGTTTCGTGTGGCAGTGGTGCAGTTGGTAGAGCTGTTGCCTTGCAGCAAGAAGGTTCTGGGTTCGATTCCCGGCCCCGGTCTTTCTGCATGGAGTTTGCATGTTCTCCCTGTGCATGGTGGGTTTTCTCCGGGTACTCCGGTTTCCTCCCACAGTCCAAAAACATGACTGTCAGGTTAATTGGCCTCTCCAAATTGCCCCTAGGTGTGAGTGTGTGTGTGCATGGTTGTGTGTCCTGTGTGTCTCTGTGTTGCCCTGCGACAGACTGGCGACCTGTCCAGGGTGAACCCGCCTCTCGCCCGGAACGTTAGCTGGAGAGGCACCAGCAACCCTCCCAACCCCATTAAAGAACAAAGGTGCAAGAAAATGGATAGATGGATGGATGGTTATGTTTCGTTGCAACTATTACATTTTCAATGTTTCACAGTGTTTTAAATGCATCATTTGTGTTTTAAATACAGATAAATACGGAAAAATCCTGTTACTGTACTATCTTAGAAGCTTTACCTCATTTTACAATAAAAAATGTTGTATTTGGGTTCTTATATACTTGTGTAAATAATTTAATCTATATTTATATTTTGTAAACTGCAGTAATCCTTTGATTCAAAGTTTCAGACTCAAATGACTATTATTTCTACAATTATATGTAATGTTTCTTATTACTAACATTACTCATTTCTATTCCTTAGCTGCCTACTGTCACTGAAAAGCTTCATACCCAAAAGTAGATAATACTTCAAGAATTTTGATCACATCTGGTTAAGAAGACATTAGTACGTAGAAACATAGAAATATATTTATATCTTATTGCACAACCCAGCTCAGGGTTATGATTATTTACAGAGATTATCAGCAGAAATCCATCTGCACATTGCACGCTTCCACTTCCATAAACAGCCTTTAGTTCACACTTTGGCCACAATATCAGTATCAAAGCACTTCTAATAAAATCCTTACTCTGTGTTTAAATGAACAGTAGTACTTATACACCCCTATGGCTGTACTCACAAAAGATATGAAGCTAATTAGCTTCTCTCGAAATCAAATTGAATTTCGACATGTTTTTGAACAACCACTGGTGTTCACCCTGCAGTGTTTCCAATACTACTGAAATACTATTCCACTTTTTTAAAGTAGAGACATTTATACATGCAGACAGACAAATGTGCACAGAGACGGATATGCTTAGGTTTGCCTGAGGTTGTAGGAAACACACGCCATCAAAGCTGCTCTTTAAAGATGGGACATGTCACAAGGGGGCACGCGGAAATCCTTCCTGCCTGGAGGCAACACGGACAATCCGTCTGGAACCGCAGGATGGGAGTAGGATGTAAACACAACAGGCGGCAGCGACAATCCCTGACATTTCTCTTGGAGCACTCGTCTTAACGGCAGCAGGATTCAACGTCTGATAAATATCCTGACAGGCCGGAGACGGTTTATCCAGATGAGTTACCGGGTCGGTTTGATGGTTTTCCCAAACAGAGCAGAATCCGATGACTGCTGATTGACTCTGTGCACCAGTCTGCCTAATCTAAACGCATCAAAGCATAGAGAATCTCCCTCAAGAGCCATCAATGATCCTCTGGATCATTGACGTAAAGCTTTATGTACTCTGTGAAAAGCAAGTCTCAACTCAAATTTGTAAGAAACTGCTCAAAATGTAACAAATAAGAGAGCTAATTTTCCAAATGTTAACTGGTTTAAAAGTGGTTTTGATACATTCCGGACAACAATTTGAAAACTTTTGTTTTAGCTACATGGCGAAAAACACAAAACCTTACCAACTATCTTTTCTAGTTTCAGACGCTTCAAATTAGACTAAACTAACTTACATTTTCACCAAGATATAGGAGTTTGTTTTAAGTCACTTTTTTAATCTTGATCAATAGTTCTAGTCCCACTTGCAGATTTCTTTTTACCTGTAAAAAGACATTCCCATTTTATAAATGAAAAATGGGAAAAAGAACTAGAACTTCTTTTAATCTAAGTGCTTCTATTTGGGTTTCTACTGCTTCTAAAAACTATCCAAGTGCTTAAAAAACATCCGGATTTTGGCAATAAGTTTTTAGTGTCTGAAAAAGGAGTCATTTCAAAAACGGTACAAATGTACCAGCACAAATCAGCAGGCACTGCCCGGTTGCCTAGCAACCCCGGGGAAGCCCAGCCCATTACCTAGCAACCTCACGGAAGCCCAGACTGTTACTTAGCAACCCCAAGGAAGCCCAGACCGTTACTTAGCAACCCAGAGTTCCAGCACGTTTGGTTTTACTGCTGTAACAGTTGAACGGCTGCTGGAAAAGACAAATGTTTTTTTTTTAACTCGTCATAAAATGTAAGTGATAATACTTAACTAAAAAAATAGCTGGCGTATTTAAAACTTGAAGTATAATCATAAGATCACTTCCAGTCAGAAGAAACTTGTTGGTGTGAAATATCTTATACCCAACTGTAATAATGTCACGACAGACATTATTACGATAAACAATAATATTAGTGGTTTGAAACCATTTTTGAGTAATATAGAATAATAATGCAAAAACATATTCTCAAAGATCAATAATCTATAAATTAAAAACTTAACACTGGAACTGGAAGACATTTTAAATATCCAAAATACATAAAACAACAGAAACGACAAATAAAATTATCCTTTTCAAAAAGGAATAGTTGAGTCCGAAGCACCAGACTGAAGACTTTTATCACCCAGTTTTTGGTAAAAAGAAAAGAGAAAAATGATAAATCATGTAAATGATAATGGAAATTACTGAGTTTGTTTTAAATTATCATGCGATTAATTGATTTATTGCGTTTTGCGACAGACCTAATAATCCTGTTACCGGTATTTTATTTTACTTTGGATATAAACTTTGACTCTTTTTGTAAAGTGGCTTAAGATGACGTGTTATGAATTGGCACTATATTAATGAACTGAATTGAAAATATTTCCGCGCCAAATATTTACACCAGACTAGACAAACAGGCGTTAGAGAGAGAACTCTAACAGTTGTTTTCTACCAACTGATGACATCTTTCAGCTTTTCTTCATCCTCAAACCACAAAGTGCTGTTCAGATTTCCTCCAAGTGTCGGATTATCTCCCGTTTTCAGCATAGTTTGAACACAGCACTGCTGGATTGAACTGTTTCCTTTGCAGCTTTCCTCCGTTATCATACCCCACTCCTGTATAACAGGCTGTCTCTCAGGGCTGTCACGGTTCAGTGGGCGTTCGTGTACCTAGATGGGGCCTCTTTGGTGGTCGGAGAGGTCCTAACTCTTAACAGAAGCGGCCGTCTCATCGTATCTGAGTTTAAAGCTGCACACGCGACCAGTGTGGCCAATTATTTCTTTTCTCCGCTCCATGTCCGTCTCTTTCCCTCCATCTTTCTCACATGATCCAACACTCTGATGAGTTCTTTATCCAAGTAGAAAGTGAGCATCTCTTGTTAAAAGCTTCTGAAAACATGCTGAAGTGAGCAGAAATGTGTGTTAGTAAGTTGCAGAGGTGTAGGTGGACAACTGTTTTTTCTTTTTGGGTTTTGATTTCAGCTTTAACAATCCTGACAAGCTTCCCAACTCCACTGTCAAAAGCTTCAGCATTCGATGAGGAAACAAACCCATGCTGGCCTCAGTAGGAATGTCTGGAAAATCAATGATGTTAGGATAAGCTCACTATCTCTCCTGACATCTGCTCTGCCTCCCCTTCATCATTTTCTTTGACAGAAGACAAGCAGAAATACAAGCGCTTGAAACGCTGTGCAGGTGTTCACATGTATCAGGGTGTGCAGCAGCAGTGAATGGTGGGTAGTTTAGGTGCAGAGAAAATGAAAATATATTAAAAGTAGTGCTTGTTTTGTCTGGAAAATAATGCAGATGGAAAACAACAACTCCAACGGCCAACTGTGGTGGACCTCTGGGATAATAATCTAATGGTGTAAACATCAAATATACTTTAATATACATTAATACATCCAATGGAAACTGTTTTAGCAGCACCGCAAAGACTAAAATTTAAACTCTCTTCTTCACTCTTGGTGGTTCAGCCAATGAGAGACAAGGAAACTGAATGGCGCTCCTGGATTGGCTGCTTTAAAAACACCATTCAGTCGCGTGTCAACTTCGTATTTCAGTTTCCAAAACTGTAATTTTGATCCAAATATTTTAGAAATCATCTACAAAAAAATCTGTGAATTTTTTTGCAAATAATTTAGAGTTACATTTCTAAAATCTGCAAATACTGAACCATGAATAGGTGATTAATCAAATAATTGGACAATTAATGATTAATCAACTTTTTAAAAAGTGCCACATTCTGCTGATTTTTCATTTAGTCATTTGCATTTTCATGTAAAATTAGAAATACACAAATAAACAATTTGATTCCATCTTCAGATAAGAAAAACATTTTATTCCCTAAAATGCAGTAATACAGAAATCCATTATTGAACGACTGATCATTGTAGATTCATTGATTAAATTTTGCATTAGTGACTAATAATCAAATAGCAAAAAGCCCTTTTGTTTTTACAGAATTTGAACCATGTCAGACTAAAACTAGTTCTGGTTTGAGTATATATTTTTTATTTTAAATTAAAATGTTTATATTTTTGTACAGTTTCCACTTTATTACTGCTCTGAGTATGTTGTTCTTTCAGCAAATGGAAAACTTTTGAGTCTGTATACGCCAGTTAACGATGAACCAATTACTAAATTAGTTGAGTATTACAATAATCAATTAATCACGATTAATTGTTTCAGTCCTGTGCTGCACAGTGGCGCAGTTGGTAGAGCTGTTCCCTTGCAGCAAGAAGGTTCTGGGTTCGATTCCCGGCCCCAGTCTTTCTGCATGGAGTTTGCATGTTCTCCCTGTGCATGGTGGGTTTTCTCCGGGTACTCCGGTTTCCTCCCACAGTCCGAAAACATGACTGTCAGGTTGATTGGTCTGTCTAAATTGCCCCTAGGTGTGAGTGTGTGTGTGCATGGTTGTGTGTCCTGTGTGTCTCTGTGTTGCCCTGCGACAGACTGGCGACCTGTCCAGGTGACCCCGCCCCTCACCCGGAACGTTAGCTGGAGACGAACCAGCAACCCTCCCAACCCCACTAAGGGACAAGGGTGTTAGGAAATGGTTGGATGGATGTTTCAGTCCTACTAAATTGTGAAGGGACTTATTGAAGATTTGAGACAATTTTCAAATAAATAAATAAAAAAACTATGAAAGGAGCATGAAAAAACATGGGATTATCATCTTATTTACAGTCATGTATCCAGTTGATTGAATATTTTAAAGCCCATCAGTAAAATGAAATGATTAACAATTAAGCCAAGCAGTAAGGATTAAATTATGCTAGCATAAGCAAATTAAATCTCTTAATGTAACCGTTACTAAAACTGTTAAGTAATATAACAATTTTTTGAATTTTGTGCATGATTAGTTCATTAATATTATTAATATTTCTAACATAACTGCAGCATTTTTCCTTTAAAATGTCAAACAAGTCCTTTCTGCTAGTGGTCTAGTCGTTTTACTCATTCATATCCCTTCGCTTTACCCAGTTTCAGTCGTGCTCAGGAGGAATTGAGTCCCAATATTCCAAACCTCCTAACATTGCTGTCTAAATGTAGAGCGCCCTGTCAGGAGAGAGAAGATTCAGTCTGTGCAACAGAATGGACTTTAAATTACCAGATAGCATAGAAAGCCACCACTGAGGGACACAACAAGCCTCTCAGGAATCAGGAAAGCGTGGCAAGAGGGAGCGCAGGTCATCGTTAGAGTGGCTCTGAAAGCAGCAGATGTGGAATTACTCAAAATTAGGGATGAGAAGCTCAGGACATTAGGGTCAAAGATCAAAACTAAAAGTAAATAAGTATAATGGTGTGCAAAATCCAACGTCTTTACATAAAAGAGTTGAGTTTTTCCTGTGGAAACAACAGTTGTTGCATGGTCGAGTGGACAGGGGTCTACATGAGGAGTGACGATGTAATCATGGTTCGACAGCTGTGGAGGAGCTGAAGAGGCAGACGACAGAACAGCTGCAATACACTTCAGCCACTTTTTTTGTTTACTTCTTGTCAGTTTACCAACTTGCTCAGTGACAGGACTGCATATGAGGACAGAAGGTTTCTTTTTTATATATACACAACTTTACAAGACAAAAAGACAACTTGCAATCATCCAAAGTGTTTTCTTTCTTCTTTATTGTGCAAATTGAAGAAGGACTCAAATACTAAACTGGAACAACTGCCTAATTTCACTCTAAAAAAAAGGTTTAGACATTTTAATTGTGACTGTACTGACCAAATAAATAAACACAATGACTATATCAAGATCCCACTGTTAAAAGATATATTTACATATAAAAAATCTTAGTCAAAATCTTACTTCAGGTAAAGATGAGTAAATTCAAGCTAAGAGCTTTTTGGAATAAAATACTACTTAAAATGCTAGCACAGGTAGCTTAGCTTTAAAATGTTCAATGTATGCTTAAGATTTACTGAAAGATTGTGAATGAAATTTTTCAATTAAAGTTTGAGTAAACTTTAATTCACATTAGAGTCTGGATACTCTAACAATCTATTAATCTATTACTTTATCTTTAAACTTTAAGTTGTTCAACGTGTGGTTAAGATTTACTCAAAGGATTTTGACTGACGTTTAAGTGGGAGAAAAAAGGAAAAAGCCTCGAGGTTAAACTTTTTTTTGGCTAGTGCCGGTTCTGGCCAGGTTGCAGACTGAGAGGTAATCCCTCTCTGTTATTAGGAAGCCAGAAGCCTGGGGTGAAGAGCATGTTTAACATCTCGGCTCTTCCTACTCCACTACGAGAGGCTCGACTTGGCAGCATAGTGCTCCAAGATCAACACAAGGTTGGTGGCCATCTGGTTAACGGCAGAGAAACTCCTCACAAAGCCAAAAGCACCCACAGCCTGGGCAGAGCGAACCAAACGAGATCAGATCAAACAAACGTTTCATGTGTGGGACGGTATATGTCTTTAAACACAGAGGTTATGGGCTTTGTGGTCCTATTTATGGCAGCATTTATCTGTGGGAGAAACACAGTTTGTGAAGGCCAAGAGTGTCCTTCATCAGAGGGAGTCGGGTTTGCGAGCCAGTCAAGGCTTTCCACGAGGAGCAGCTCACTCGAGTGCCATCACTCTCCTTCGTTATAGTTGTAGCGTGCCCTCTCTGGATCATCATGTCCGCCAGAGCCGCTTTATAAATCATTTTTATGGCAACAGAAACATCTATTGTGATTGCATACCCTTCTTTTGGCAAATGTCATCTTCATAATAACACCTGGGAGAGCTGGCTTAGCTGTGAATATGAGCGCCGCGCTGATGCCGCCAAATAATCGGCGCGAAGTACAACCTCAGGGGGCGGTTGACTTTTACACAGCGGTGACGAGTTCCTGAGTGCATAATGAAAAGATCTGAGAGCACAAACAGGAGGAAACACTGCAAAAAAATATATTACCAAGTATTTCTGATCTAGTTTAGAGTGGAAATATCACTTGAAATTAGACAAAACTAAGATAGAGGAGCTTGTTTTATGTTAATAATTCCTAAATATGGATAAAAAAGCAATAGTTCCACTGGCAATTTAAAAAATTTATATTATGGGAAAATGCCTTGAAATAATCTACAAGTGGAACTAAAACTTTTAAAATCAATATTAAGGAATTATTTCCTCATTTACTCAGTCTGAAGCGTTACTTTTAAGTTAGTTTTGTCTTATTTCAAGTGTACTAAAATACTTGGTAATATTTAGCTTTTTCCGTGTTGGCAGTGCTGTTAGTTACAGTCATGCTGACTCCTGCTTTGCTTCGCTGCTCAGTTTCATATTCATCAACATGAAGAACATCCATCATGCTTCCCCTGCATGTGTTCTTCGCCGCGCCGTGATAAACACGTGTCAGGACGGGGAGACGCATCGATACGATCGATCCGCTGATGGATCACACCCGGGGATGAATTACTCGCCGACAATTAGCTAAACAGGTAGCGGATTGATCTACGAGCGGGAACGGATCCTCGTTAAGGGAATGTGACGCTGGGCGGCGGCGAGGCTGGAGGAAGAGAAACGCCGCAGAGATGCATCGGGTGTAGTGAAGGGTGAAGGGGAAGCAGGAAGCCACCCTCTGAGACGGCGTATCTGTAACTCAGGATGACGCTCCGCAGGCCCCGAACGAGAGCGTTCCTCGGAGCGCCTGTCAGTTTGTGTGCAGGATAAAGTTTGACTTGCGGGGTTTCTGGAACATATTGTTTACAAAGTGCTGCTGGAAGCTGTCTGCACGCTGCACAACACGGGAACATTTTGTCTCTTTGCATGCGACTCGCAGGATTTGCCTGTTTGTTGTGGCACATTGAACTTAGGCAAATAGCAGCTTTTATGTGATTTAATCCTGCAGCACATAATAAATGTAAGCAGAGAATTTACCAGACAAATATGAGTTGAGGTCAGAGACTGGAAAATAAAACAAAAAGGGTCCATCTGCAGCCAAAGATTGTCTCTGACTTGTAATTACGTTGCTTTCTGAATTAATTATTGGCTTTCGATAGAATAATACTTTCTAAACTGCACAGTTGCATTATTACCTGTACTTGTTTTAAGTCAATAATTCCTTAATATTGATTTTTTTTTTTAAAAGTACAGCTTCCACAGGCAAATTATAAATCAATATTAAGGAATTACTGACTTAAAACAAGCTCCTATTTCTTGCTGACAAGTTACTTTTCAGTTAATTTGGTCTTAATTCGAGTGCATGAAGGTATTTGCACTTGAAAATACACCAAAAATACTTTGTACCATTTTGTGTTTTTACAGTGTTAACACCAAAACCAAGCTAACAACTAACATCATCATTAACTGCAAACAAAATCTCACCAATTATTTCTGGTCTAAATTCTAGTATAAATACCTTAGTACACTTAAAATAAGACAAAACTTACTTACAAAAAATATAAACGTCTTGAAATCAACAATTGTTTAATATTGATTTTTTCTTTTAAAGAACTGGTACCACTGGTTATTTCACTTAAAACTGGAGATGCACAATATATCGGCACTAACATCGGTATCGATGCAAATATGAACAACCAATATTTACTTTCATCTCACTGCTGTTTATTTCTGGTACTTTTCTTCCTCAAAGTGTTGAAATAGAGGTAAAATATATATATAATAAAGGTACATATCAATCATCAGCCATAAAAACAAAATTAATATTGAATATTGGTATTGGTCCAAACAAAATTGGGATAAAAACTCCCAATTTGATCAATCTTAAGGAATTATTGACCTAATAAAGGAAGAAAGGAATGAAGAAATGATCCATACATAAACAATGAAAGGCTTAAAATTAGTCCATTAGATTTATTTATGCAGTTACGTTTAAGATACATTTAATTTATATCAGTTTAAAATAAACTATTGTCACTGAATTTGACACAGAAGCAGCTTTCATCATGCACAATATTGTAAAATCTGTATAATTATCTTTTATAATTCAGAAAAAACCCAGAAGTTTAAGGAGTTAAATAAAATCAGCTTCACAGTGTTTCATCAGCCTGGCGGGCTGCCAGGCTTTACTTGCCTCTCCGCCAGGGTTAGCACTGTCTGTTTAATAATTTCAGCATTTTTTTTTATATAAATTTGTCTTTACTATAATGTCTTCCAATTGTAAAGTGATATTTTTAAATTCACCATCAACTTTTATCATTTTCTGACTGAAACATGTCGGGGTGCTGGATGCCCGTAACTCGGGGCTCAGCAGGTTTTCAGGGGGAAACTCTGCATCATTTGCAGCAGTAATCATGAGGCCTGTTGTGTTTCTGTAATGAAAGAAATCTAATTCTGGCAACAATGGCAGGTGGAGCGCCGCTCTCCTGACAGACATACGCGGCTATAGAAAACCTCAAATTGTCGCCACAAATCATTATGTGAGTAATGAAACAGCACGCCCCGCACTCTGCTTCGGTCTTGATGGAGATGAATTAGAAGAAGAAAGAAAGATGGGGCGCCGCAAAAAGAAAAAGCAACATAAAAAAAGAGAAAGCAGCAAGACGAGTGTGACAAGAGAGACGGCGGCAGCGGGTGAGGAGCTTCATCCATTTGGCTTGGCGGGCGAAGACACAAACACATTCAGTCTGAGGGGAGTAAAGTAGACTTCAATCAGCTAAAAGGTGATAAAACGTAATTAATTCAATCACCCACACACCGAGGCGCTTCCTGCACGGACGCATTCACACATGGGAGTTAATGGGAAGCGGCGCTCGCCGTCTTTCTAAGCCTTTCCTCGTTATTTATCAGCTGCTCGTCTGATTCTGTGGGATCACAATGGGGATCTGCGCCATTAAAGGGCCGGGCGGTCACACGGCCGCCAGGCGCAACGGACCGGCCCTGGTCATGGGGAGCCGCATGTTGAGACACCGCCGCCATGAAGATGAGGAGCAGGGAAGAATGACTGGAGAGAGAGAAAGGACCGCCGCTGGCTTCAGAGAGAGACCATCAATAGCCAATCAATACATCGATCAATCAATCAATTCAGCATCCAAGAAATGAAAGTTACAAGGAAGGAAGGAAGGAAGAAGGGAGGAAGGATTATGTATTGGAAAAGTAAGGAAGGAAAAGCATGAAGAAGAAAGGAAGGATAGAAAATGAGTGAAGGATGAACGGATAGAAAATGAGTGAAGGAAGAACGGATAGACGATTTGTTTGAGGTCAAAGGTTTGATTGACAAGGAAAAATAGAAAAAGAAAATAAGAATCAAAGACGCAGAATGGAGTCAAAGAAAAACAGGAAGACAAGAGAAATGCGAACATTTGGGAAACTGAACCGCTGACTGCTGCCGCCATCTTTATGATGCGCCTTCTCTACCATTGATGCACGCAGCGGCGGCCATTTTCTCTCCAAATCTGAGCGTCTCCAGAACCCAGCAGAAAGAGAAAGAGTTTGACGCTGGGAGAAAGTGCAAAGCGAGGATGTACCGACTCTAAAAACGAGCCAGCATCAGGCTTCTCCTCGTCAGGCAGGTGTGAAATTTGCACCGGAAAAATTAGCTGTTTGTCTGTGAAGATGAGGGCGGCCTGCAGGTCGATGCGCAGAGATCAGAGGAGTGTGTGATTTGAGAACAGGAAGTAAAAAGGCGCTGGAGCGAGAGACTCCATGCTCATTTGTGGAAGGAAGTATATCCCTGAGAACTGGAGCGCCGCTGAAAGTCTGCTCGTTTCCCACCGGAGCACGGTGTGAGGAGTGAGAACAATGGCAACCGAGAGCGGAGTCGTGTTTCCGTCTCCCATGACAACCGGGCGCTGCGCTCCAGGGAGCGGCTGGTGTTACAGGAAACGGTTTGTCCTCCCCAGAGTAACCAGTGGATCACTGTCACCAGAGAATCCAGCAAATTACTACAACAACCAGACTGGCTCTGAAGGGTCAAACTGCAGGCTCAAATTTAAGACTTTTAAAGACATTTTTAATGGCATCAAATGTAATTTAAGACCCTAAAACTGTAAATATAGATTGCATTACAATCAGGTGTATTTAAAATTGTGAACCCGGCTTTGGGCCACGATAGAGGGAGGGAAGGAAGGAAGGAAGGTTTGAAGAAACGAAGGAAGGAAGGAAGGAAGGAAGGAAGGAAGGAAGGAAGGAAGGAAGGAAGGAAGGAAGGAAGGAAGGAAGGAAGGAAGGATTGAAAAAAGAAAAGAAGGAAGGAAGGAAGGAAGGATTGAAAAAAGAAAAGAAGGAAGGAAGGAAGGATTGAAAAAAGAAAAGGAAGGAAGGTCCTTCTACAACAAAATTTAAGACCCCCTGATTAATGTATTTAAGGATAGTTTACTTTTTGTACGGATTTAAGACATTTTAAGGCCTTATTTTTGTTTTACAAAGCAGCTGAGCTGTTTGGCTAAACCCCAAGAGCGTAGCTAAGGACTGATGTTAGCTTCTGCATTAATGCCAAGATGGTTTCCACTGTGTATTAATACATGTTAAGGTATTTTTGGTATTTAAACTATTTAAATAGCCAGTTGTACACAATTTGTAGAGGCGATATTTGTGGATTCTCACTATTGCACTTCAACCTGGACTGAATCATTGTGAACTAAAATCTTCTTCAGTGAAATGTATATAAATCGCTATTCTGATAGCATGAACCTGTCATTTACTCTGTTTCTGTGACCCTCTAGGCTAGGAATCGCCCAAAACATATTTTATTTCAAACATTCTCCATGTTTTTTCCCATGTTGCCCATATTTGATTACTGCCAAACTTGTTGAAATTAAGAAGTTTCAACAGATGGGAAATCAGCCCAAGGTGAGGATGTTCAAAACAAATGCATTCAGTGAATGGTTTCGACAACACAACAACATTCAATGTGAGATTTTTAGACAGTTTCAATAAAGCAAAGATAAATCAGTGGAAGGTTTTGAAGAATTAAGCATATGAAAGCAGTGAAAACCATTTAATGTGACCACATTAGATTGGGCGACTAAAATCTAAGCTTTAAATGGACAAAAACATTCAATATTCAATGTAAATTAGAAAAGGAGCACGGTTTTAGTTTTCTAACATTATTTTAAAGTGAAATATGGTGCGACTTGGCATCAGTTCAATACAATATGCTGCAATGTCTTGCACTGTTTCTGTCATAAGAGGATCCAATATTTTTTAGTGTCTAAGATCTAGTTAATGAGCGTAAACGAGATTAGACGGTAAATACAACATTTATAATAACAGATTTTCCCTGAGATACAGCTCAGCTCCGTTTCTGTGCACCAGCTGCTGATTTTTGCTCTGGAAGAAAATAAAAGCAAGCAGTGAGAAATATTGTGGAGCCGGGGAGAAGAGCGCAGGTTTCTGTTTAAATGTGGATAATTACTTTACCACCTTTCTCCGGCAGTTGCGTTGCTTTAATGCTCATAATTAATTTCATTATTTCCCGCCTTGGCTGTTGAGCGCAGATTAGTTCTGTCTCCGAGTCTGGAGGATGAAAAAAAAAATTAAAAAATTAAAAAACGCACTAATTGCTTATGACTCTCAGAGCTCACATTAAATTATAGTAAAGCCAACGAATTAGAAAATATCCAACCGCCTTCAGTTAAATACAAAACTGGCTCTTGTTTCTATTGGAGCCGTTTTTTGTACTTCGGCTATTCAACTTGCTTCCTGTCTTGGTGCTGAAAATATGATTTTATCCAATCTAAATATAAAGGAGTGGAGCAAAAGTGAGACATTTGGATGATGTACAGACGGGAAAGCAAAGTTTATCGACTCTTTACTGTCCGGTTTCTTTTTCCAACCAACATTTCAACCTTGTTTCAACTGCAAGATTTCTCTTTAGTTTGATTTCTGATTAAAGTCTAGAGTGAAAATGGTTCACCTGGTTTTAAAAAGTTCTGGTTTAGTGCAATCCTCTGTTTGTGGGAGCTGTTGGTTGATATATTGTGAAATATTTATTTTTGTTTTAAAGCTTTTCTTCTTGAACACAATCAGAGAGAGAAAAGGATGAGATCTAGCAAAGGGAGGGAAGGAAGGGAATTGAAATCAACATCATTCTAGCTAAATATTTGCAAAAAGTGATAATTTAACTTTTCTTTATTTCTTGAACCAGAGGTAAATAAATGTTTTCCTTCTTTCAGTTTGGAGAAGGCTCAGATGTTTTACTCGCTTCCTTTTTAGCATAAACTTTTTCCAGAAAACTAAAACAATAACTAAATAAATAACAAATAAAATAAAATAACTAACTAAATATCGTATCACTACAACGGTGTATTAGAACCGTTATCAATAGAAGGAAAAATGAGTAAATTTTCACCAAAAGAAATTCTTAAAATCTGAGATTAATGTCAGAAATTTTCAAGAAAAAGACATGGAAATTTCTGAACTGTAAAAGATGGAAATTTGAGAGAAAATTCTGAAATTTTAAGAACAAGTTCCAAAATTTTCAAGAAAAAAACGGAAATGTCTGAACTCCAAAAGTGTGTGAATGTGTGAAAATTCAGACATTTTTGATGATTCTCATAAAATTTTAAAGTAGTTTTTAGAAAATCTCTATCAAAAGTCAAACCAAATTTCTGAGTTATTTTCTATCAAATCTTCAACTTTTTAAACTCCAATATTGCCAATTTGTTTTCTAGAACATTTTTGAGAATTTTCACAAAAATGTCTGAATTTTTGGCTGAAATTTACTCTTTTTATTTATTTTACTGTCTACAATCTGATATGCCGTCGTATGTCACGCATCAATCTGAGGGTGAAGAGAAAAAAATAAAAGTAGTCATAAAAGTGTTTTGATTATAATAAATGTATCCCAAAGAGATGAAATAAAAGATGGACGACGTGGCAGAAACATCAGACTTTTTATTTTTACATCTAAATCTCGATTGTTTTTAGAGTCAATATTTGCTCATTTTGTTGATTTATTTTTGGGGAGCCATAAAAGAGGGTCGTTGTGTGTTGCGTGTTGCAGCGCCTCCAGTCTGGGTTTCATTCTTGCCCTCCTCCCTCAGCCCCTGGTCTGCTCTTACTGGCTTAAAGTGATGGAGTGCAGGCAGCTGCTTGTTTATTTGATTGAAGTGTGCCAAGTTAGCCATTAGGCAGCCATTATGCAAATGTGTTTCATTGTGATGTTGGTTAGTAAAAGAACAAAAAGTCTGAGGTGCAAAGGGAAGAGTTTCAGTCTTTTCAACAGGCAGAAGGAGCAACTGCCTCTGATGTGGCAAAATCCCCCGGAAGTAAAACCGGGACAACCGTTAAGATTTTATTCCCATTCGCTTTTTATGTGGTTTTTACACAATTCACACAAATTTACAGCAGATAAACTACATTTGGACATTGTTTTGTTTGAGCCTCCAAAAGTCTGGCAACTTTATGAACGAGTTCCACTGGCAGATTATTTTAGACATTTTGCCCACGTTATAAATGTACATTTTATATCTTGTTGAAATGTTACTTGCAGTTCAGCTTTGTCTTATTTGGAGTGCACCAAGATATTTGCACAAGAAACTAGGACAAAAATACTTGGTAAGATTGTGTTTTTGCAGCGTAGTGATGGACTCAGACCTTCAGAGTCACATAAAAATGGTTACAAAGTCGGCCTTCTATCACCAGAAGAAGATTTCCAGGATTAATGTTCCAACCAAATCTTGAGAAACGCGTCCATTCATTTATCTTTAGTTGGATTTATTACGGTAAAAGTGTCCTCACAGATATGCATAAAAATGTTAAGATTTATCATGAATTTTTTCTTTCCATGATTCAATATTATCGTCAAGAGAAATTGCACAAAATCACAAAATCTTGCCAAGTATTTTTGGTCTAGATTCTAGCGGAAATCTCAGTATACTTGAAATAAGACAAAACAAATTCATAGATGACCTTTCAGAAAGATACAGGAACTTGTTTTAAGTAAATAATTCCTTAATATTGTTAAAAGGGTTCTGGTTCCACTGGTAGATTATTTCACTTACAACACTGAAAACATTTCTTGTTACAAGTTAGTTTGGTAACACTATTTGAAGGTGTGTGCATAAGACTGACATGACACTGTCATAAACATGACATAACATCTGTTATGAACATAAAGGAGTCTTTATGAATGTTTATGACTGTTGTCATGAAGTGTCATTCGGTAAATAAAGACACTTTTAATGCAAAGTTGCTCTAAAAGTTGCATTAAAAGTCCATTAAAAGTGCCAACTTTGCATGATTTTGTAAATTATAATTTAATGCAAATGTTTATGACAGTGTCATGTCAGTCTTATGCACACCCCTTCAAATAAAGTATTTGTTAATGTATTTGCCTTTTCACCAATATTAAGGAAATACAGACTTAAAAGAATCTCCTATTTCTTGCTGAAAAGACAAACTTACAGTTAACTTTTCAGAAAGAAATATGAGCTTGTTTTAAGTCAATAATTCCTTAATATTGATGAAAATGTTCTATTTCCATTGGCAGATCCATGTTGTAAGTGAAATAATCTGCTAATAAAACTATACTTTTTAATCAAAATTAAGGAATAATTTACTAAAACAAGGTAAGATTTAGTGTTTTGCAGTGTATTCATAAAAAATAAACTCCTCTTGCCTCCAATCAAGCCACGCACGAAAAAGGAATTGCAACAAAATTTAACATCATTTGTTAAATCGAAATCTGAATGATTACTTTATTGTGGAGCTGGTAAAAATATTCACAATTTAATTTTTCAGCACTTTTGACTTGCTGATTTCGATAAAAAAGTTTGGTAACCACTGATGCATCACTGCTTTAGACGCAGTAAATTGGAGAGCTTCTCCTCTTTAAAGACGGGTCCTAAACCCCGACTTCACACTCTGTTGTGAGGCGACACTCCCTGCCTGGAGGCTCGGTATGCGGCGAGCTCGGTGTTCAAAGGAAGAAAAGCAGTAATCTGTCAGCGGCAGCAGAAAATCTACCTGAGCGGCACATCAGAGGACAGGTTGTTAAGAACGGGTCACAACTTCAGTAACAAGATCTCCACACCGCTCCATCAGGAAGGATGAGGGCCTCTGATGATGCTTGTTTGTACGTATTCGGGTTTGAATGCGGCTCAGTGGAAAGGCAGCGTAACGAACGCTGACCCAAATAGACGGACGAAAAGGAGAGCAAAGATCACAAACAGAAAAACATCTTTACTCATGTTTTCATCTTAAGTTTGGAGATTTGAAACAAAGTATTGCCTCTTAAATTTAATGTCTGACTTCTTAAAGGGGCGGTGTCGTGTAAAATTGATGAGCTTTACATTGTGTTATGTTATTCCCTTGATTTGCCTCGATTCTTTCATGAATGTTTGAGAAATCCTTTAATCTCCATGGCAACCAGTTAGCTGAATGGACCTAGCCCCGCCTTTGAGGCTCAGCTCCTCCCCCGCTCAGCTCCTTCAGACTATCCAGCAGCAATTAGCAAACAGCTAGAGGAACTGCGCATCAATAATAGGAGCTGCTTCTCAGAGCAACGCTGGAACAAATGTTGTTAAAGGATTAACAGAGGAGCCATGTTGGGATGACTTCCTGGAGGCGGAGCTTCAGAAAAAGCAGAAGCTTTTAAGAAGTTAAAAGATCCAATTTCAATGAGTTAACATTTCTTTCAAGTCATATTCAATATGTATGTCATTTTTATAACGACTGACGGGAACATAGTTGCTTTAATGTGCTATAAAATGACTCAATGTGTCTGGAAAACACAAACTAGTGGCCATTTGTGACTTCTTCTGGTTGTAAATATAAAGGCTCATTATGTGACAGCAAAACTAGAAAAGTTTCCATTTTACATGACATGCAACCTTTTCAGTTATAGCTGACAAGTTTCCCCCAAATAAGAAACCAAACCAGCCTCAGGTGTTTCTCCTGTAATACGCAAAAAATTCAGACTCATTTCAAAGTGAAAAAACCCCTAAATATTAATATAGCAAGACGATATATATATTAGTTTCTACAAGTTTTCTCAACAAAAATTGCTTAGTGAAAGGATGTGGAGATGAAATGGGGCAATGCGGCTCACTTACACAGATTAAATCTGTTTTGGTTGATGATGCTCTTTTTAAGTTTTATGTCTTTGAACAAAAAGTCCATCTGAATTTTGAGTTGTGATTGAAGACCAACCGCTTTAACTGTAGAGCATGCACAACATGTCATCTTACATCTATTTCTAGTTTACTTTATGAACTTTAGAGTTTCATGTCGACCGCCTGGGAGCTAAATGAGCTAACCACTGAAATAAATAACCTTTCATTATCTTATGAACCTTGACAAGTTCACAGTCGATGGACTCAACATCTCATTAATGTATTCCAGGTAAAAACTAAATCTCCATTTGCTGTCAAGACCTTGTATTTGAATAAACACAAACCTAAGACATGGAGGGGATCTTTTGGGATGCCTGCCACTACATGTAGCAGGATTAGAGAGCTGCATATTCGCCTTTGAAGAGTAAAACAATATCAAAGTTTTACTTTGGAACGTTTTTGATTTAACTCAACAAACCTGAAAAAAGAAAGAAGATGTTGAAAAAGAGTTCAGAACATTTAGAATTGGGCGACACAAGGTGGAGGCAGTATCATGATGCGGTGATGTGTCCTCAAAGCACGATTAAATGTTCATATGTCCACTTTGTAGTTGTTTTTTTTTTTTTTAAAAAAAAGCTCCTTTTGACGTTTGAATCCTGACTTCAAAGGAATGTATCGTATCGTTAATCATTTATCGTGATAAATTACTTAATGTCATAAGATTTGTGGTTTATTATTGCCATAATAAATTCCTAATTAGGATGTTTCTAAGAGTGGTCTCAAGTATTTACAGATTTTAGTTATTCGTGGTCTCTAGCTAACACGAATAAAATGGGTCCAGTGTATTTGACAACATGAAAAAAGGTGATATTTGTGCTCTTTTTGCAGTTTATGTGTAAAAGTGCGCTGAAGAAGCTCTGGTGGTTTTGAGGTTTCATTTCAGTGTCGGCATTTGTGTTTGTGAGGCTTTTTATATGTAAGCACATACAGTCATAGTTGTATAATTTATATCTAAAAACAAATATTGCATCTTAAAATACTTTTTATTGCAACTTTTTAACCACTATGATAAATAAATCTCAGTTATTTGTAGTATACCCTAAAAGGTTTAGGTCAGAATTAGTGCCAATCACTAAATTAACCCTTTATTATGAATCTTAATGGCCGCAATGAAAACGTACAAACCACCTAATTTATGTAAATTGACTCACCTTAAAGGTACAGTGTGTAACTTTTATTAAAAAAAATATTTTTTTTACATATTTGTTGAAACTGTCATGACAGTATGAGACAGAAAATCAAGCTCTACTGCTTTCTCCCAGTGCTAACTAGCGTCAACCAATCAGAGCCAGGAGGCGGGTCTTAGTGCTGCCAATCATCCTGGTTCACCCTTTCCTCCTTCCTTTCTGCTACAATACAGCTTTTTTCCCCAACATCCAGTTGTGAATGCTAAGGCTAGTTAGAATGATCACTAATAACAAAGAGTTATTAACACACTTAGCTACGTGCTCACAAAGTTGATTGACAGCGCCAAGACCCGCCTCGTGGTTCTGATTGGTTGATTTTGGTGCATTTATTCAGACAGCAATAGCAGCTCAGGCAGGGAGAGGAGGATGTTATTTTTTAATAGATTATCTTCCTCTTATTGCAACATGGCAACAGTTTTAACAAATATGTCACATGCTGCAGCTTTAAAGGAGAAATCTGAATTTCTCTGTAGCTTGACGTCGAGTCCATATGTAAACCGGGTTCAGAGATGGAGGAGTTCTCCTGGGCTGCAGCATCATAGCCGTGCCGTTATATGTAATGGGATTGGACAGCCGCATGTTAGCCGTGTATCATCTCCTCTGACAGACACTGATCTGAGTGGCAGCGTTTCCGTACCTGCTCCTGGCAGGCACGCCCGTACCAAAGAGAGCAGTTAGCATTCGGCCATTTTACTGCCTTAAATTCAGTTTGCTGACCTTTACTTCTGTTTTCAATTACTTTTAAAGTGCAGAAAGATAAAATTATTTTTTATTAAGAAGAATGACTCTGCTTTAAATATAAACAAGAACAGAAACCGAAGGTCGCACATCTGAACAAAACAAACAGGATGCTGCTAATTAGAAATGTAACAAAAGCGCCATGAAATGCTTGCTTTTCAACAAAGAGACAAAACTGGGGAAAAGTTTTTATTCTGTTCTTTGTTTGCTGCAGCTGAATGTGTTGGATCAAACAAATGAAAAGTAATCATCCTCTTGCTAATCATTAATTAAATGTGATTAAACATATTTTTAGTCCAGAATCTCAAATGTCACTCAAACACTGATGGTGTGGGAAACTTGAATCCTACTTTAAAAAAAAAAAAACAAAAAAAAAAAACAAAGAATGATATACAGCTCAAATTCATGTTAAGCTCAGAAAAAAAACTAAATTAAATTCTTTGAGCGGACCAGTCAAAGTATATATTTAAATCAAACAGAGATGCTTGATAAGATTTTACATAAGTGTGAAAACTGTCAGGTATTCAACAATATGGGGAAAAGTGGGTCGCAGTGATCATAGACTCATTGCCAGTTGTCGTAAACAGTTGACGAAGGGCAGATCTATTCAGTGTAATTCTATACTTTGTGCTCCGAGTGACGTTGTGCTTTATTATTTATTTTACATTATATCCAGGATTAATTGTCCTTTCTGAACCATTTAAAAGAAGGGTTTTTGTTGTTTATTTTTACATGTCAAAGGCAGTCAAGTTATTGTTTTAGTCAGTTTCAGTTCATTATTTGTTTTGGGTTTTGGCAAAAAACTAAATCTTACCAAGTATTTTGTCCAGATTTTAGTGTAAATATCTAAGTAGTCTTAAAACAGGGCAAAACTAACTCATATGTAACCTTTCAGCAAGACACAGAAGCTTGTTTTAAGTCAATAATTCCTTAATATTGATAAAAGTTCTAGTTCTACTGCTACATTATTTAACTTTCAACGTGGAAAAAATGTCGCTATCAGTGAATTTATCTGCCAGTGAAACGAGAAACTTTTCACCAATATGAAGGAATTACTGACCTAAAACAAGCTCCTACTTCTTGCTGAAAAGACTAAACTAGCTTATAAGGAACTTTTTTCAAGTGTGCCAAGATATTTGTCCTAGAAACTGGACAAAAATACTCAAGAAGATATCGTTTCTTTTGCAGTGTTGCTGTTATTCTCCTAATTTAATTTTTTTTAGATGTTTGACCAAGATTGTGAATCTACTGGTGTATTTAAATTTCTGTGCTGGTGCAGAGTTTTATCAAATAAACTTGTAATTTAGTACATTTATGAAATTAAGCACTGATTGTCTGTATCGGTCGATACTAAACCTCAAATATCGGTATTGGCATCGGAAGTGAAAAAAGTGGATCAGTGCATCCATCTTGTCATTGTCTGATATTAAGGTTTGCTTGGTGATCAGAAAAGTTTACATGTAATAAAACAGCAACAAAGGAAGAAATCTGTAGAGGAACAAATATTAGCATCAGGCTGCTAACTCACAGTTAGCATCTTTTCAATGCAACAAAGCTCTCCAGTCGCATCACTGTTCTTCTGTTTTAAGCTTCATAATTATGTCAGGGGAGCAGAAAATGAATTCCTTCGTAGCTCGTGGTGATTTATGCTGCCTGACTGTGCAGGAGTAAATTTAGTTTCTTATTCAAGGACACTGCTGGAGCACATGTGGCAGGTGATGGACGTGAATCCAACCTGTGAGCAGACGGGTTCTTTAAAAGGGAGAGCCGATGCTGAGGGGGAGATAATCTCATCAATGAAGGGAAAGGTCAGCCAAAAGAGATGCTGTGTTTAAAAAGGGAGCTGAGATGGATCACATTTTGTACCGTTTACAAAGTTTGGAGACTTTTTTTATTGTTTACTGGAGATTAACGTTACTGCAACGTCAGAGCTTCAGATAGTAAAGAACGTTGAATTTCTCTATAATTTTGCTCATTCTCTGGTTCTTAGCAGTGCTGCTTCAAACCCAATCCAGTGGTTCTTCCCTACAGTAATCAAGTTTTATCTGTGTAGCACAAGGCAATTTAAAGTGCCTTATATCATAAAAACTTAAAAATAAAGTCATAAAAACATCGTACAGCCACCAATTGAGAAACCAGGAAAAAAACAAGACATTTTGTCAAGTGCCATCATCAAAATGATCAAAACACATCAAATATGCCACAGTGCTAAAACTCAAAGTCTTACTAAGTGCAAAAATCTTCATACCCTTCACAGCAAGAAATAAGAGCTTGTTTTAAATCAATAATTCCTTAATAATGATGAAAAAGTTCTAGTTCCACTGGCAGATTATCTCACTGATAACATTAGAAAATATCTTATGAGTTTATCTGGCAATGCAACAATTACTTTTTCACCAATAATAAGGAACTACTGACTTAAAATGAACTCCTATTTCTTGCTGAAAATTTACTTGCAAGTCAGAACAATTAAAAAAAGACAAAACTAAGAAATTTGCATTACAAACTGGACCAAACATACAATATCTTAAATTCATATCTTAATATTAATTTAAGATATTTTAAGGCCTTAACTTTACATACATGAAGTAAAGATTTCGTTAAGCTCTTTAAAACTGCAGTAAAAGGAACATTTTACATATTTGTTGTATGTTGTATCCAGTAGGCGGGTCTTAGTGCTGTCAATCATACCCAGCAGAGCGCGTCATGAATGCTAAGGCTAGGTAGCACAATCACAGTGGATGAAAGTTTTCCTGCAACTGTAACTTGTTTCTCTGCCGTTAGCACATTTAGCACGAGGTTGACGAGGATGATTGACAGCGCTAAAGCCCGCCTCCTGTCCGATTGGTTGTTTTTGTTGAATTTCTTCAGACAGTGAAAATAGCTAATCGGAAAAGGTCTCTACATGGTGACAGATTTAACAAATATCTAAAAAAAACATGTTTTCTAAAAGCCACATGCTGCAGCTTTAAGGATGTGAATCAGACTCGTTCACACTTGGCTTAAAGGCTCCAAACGCGCCGGTAGGTTAGGATTCCTGCTCGTCTCCGAGATTTTCTTTCAATCAGAAGAAAGATTTCATCAGATAAGTTGTCCAAGCTAATCCAGGTCTTGGAGTCCCATCTCCATGGTGGAGTACATCCGGTTCACTTTGCATAAAAATACTCCTTCAGGTAGAAAATATCCCTCCTGGTCAGTTCTTCCAATTATGAGGTTTAAAACTGTCACATTCTGCTCCTAATACATCATGCCAAACTGACTCTCTGGCTGTAGCATCTCTACTAAATTTGCAAATGTCACTTCGGTGAATGTGGATGTGTCACTTATTCCCAGGTTCTGCATAGAGGATGGATTCTGGATTAATTTTCCCGCGGATAATGCCCACATCAGTCCCAAAAGTGTCACATCTTCAAACACGTTGGCAATTACTCCCAACTTCAGGCGTCTTCAGCCCGCTTTCTTCCGCGTTCGTCGCTACCAGAAACATTTCCAAGAGTGTTGGGGTAGTCTTTGTCACTTCCATAAATGAGGTATTAAAATTCCTCTTTTCTCTCTGAAGCCGTCTATCCAGCGTAATAAAGTAAGGCTCTCCGTTTGGAAACGAGCAGCGGCGTCGGAGGAAACAACGCCTCCGGATTCAGCAGCCCTGAATCCCGCCTCGCCGCGGAGCCGAGCGCAGCGGCGGAGTCATTAGAGCAGTTGGAGGGATGATTTCAGATCAATCTGTCAGCGGCTCCCGTGATGCCGCCCCAGTGTTGCATTAATGGGGACATTATTAAATCAGCACGAGAAACAGGTGCCAGATTTTACTGGGAATCAAGCTGCCACTTAAACCTTTGTTTCATCCCACTCTCCCAATTTTACGAATATTTTTTTTTCCTCTCATGGTTAAAACCCTACCAGCACTTGAAAAAGAAAATTTTATCATTTGCCGAGATGCGAGATAAAAGGTTTGCACTTCAATACACGTGGAAAGAAAACAAACCTTTTCATCCTGAGGTGTAATTTAAACATAAAAGCTTTATCTTTGTAACTTTTCTAAACTTTGTTCCTGAGGTAAAAAAGGGAGACGCAGCGAATCAGAGTCAGCTGAAAATGATACGTTACAACCTGATGGAACAATTTCAATAATTTCTGAACAAGCATCCCAATCATTGAATGGGAACAGGCCTTTTTTGTGAGTTTGTATCTGGATTATTCGGATAATGTCACGATCTCAAATGTTTCTCCGTGCTTTGTTATTGTTCTGAGCAGGTTTTACGACATTTATTGGTATTTCTTGTGTTTGTAAAGTTGCTCCTTCCAGTTTGTTGGATAATCTTGACGCCTGGTAGTTTATTTGTAATTTTGCTCGTTCTGCACCGAGGCTTTTGTTTCACACCCGACTCATTTTCACGTTAATTCATTTTCAAGTAGTAACAAAAATCTTGTGCGTCCGGCTTATTAATTAACAAAACCTTCAAAACTTTATTCATTTCTGTAAATAAACTGAAAATGTTTTATGTGGACGATGAAGCACATGACGTTTTATCCAGGAGGCAATCAGTGATGCCATCCATGAGAAGGTGCTGTATTCAAGTATGATAAAGGAAAGTTGAGTGGAAGGAAAAAGTGTGATGGAAAAATTTTACATGAAACAGGACAATTGCTTATTTTGGGAGGGAGGGAGCACCGTAAACAAGCGTTTCATTTAATATAAATACACAAACTTTTATGTAACCTTTCATGTTTAATAAAATAATAATAATGGTGTAAACGGTGACATTATGCTGAAATTAGCATAAACTTTAGCTAATATGTTGCAGAAATATAAGTATATTTCTTCAAAAGCAAAATCAGACAATTATGTGTGTGAAATAAACTGCAGATGCCTGAAAAAAATACGTAATTGATTTAGCACCAAATCTGAAAGTGGCACAAATCAGATTATTTGGGTGAAAAGATTGAAATTGGGTCATTCAGGCAGCCGTGAAAAAACAAAACAAAAAGGGTAGTCTGTCTGTGCTCTGCACAAACCATGTTCAAAATCATTCTCAGATAATAAGATTTTAGTCATAATGAGCTGTTTTAGGGCCTCCTGCCACTTTAAATCCAAATAAGCTGCTGCTGGCAACACAACATTTATACTCACACGTAAAAATGGCTGCAAACAGATGCATAATTATACAACTGTACATTTTTGAAAAGCATTAGTAGAGCATCCTTCACAGTCAACAAGAAATGCAGCAAGTGGTTTCTTGATGGTGAGTCAACAACAAAACTCTTGTCCGTTTTTAGAAGCAGTTGGAATCCAAATGAAAGTAAACGTGCAAAATTCACATTTGAAATTAAAATTCAACAAAACCTAATGCAGTATTGAATTGATTGCAGAGTTTCTATGCTTCTTTTAGGACATCAAACAGTTTTCTGTTCCAAGTAGCAGGTGTAAACCAACGCGGTGGGACGCAGCAACACGTTTTGGTGTTGAGCTGGATTTTAGGAAAACCATCTTTTCTTCTGCCTCCGTCTCTCCGTCATCATCCAGGGCGTCCAACTTATTGCTCCCTAAGCAGGAAGCAACCCGAGATAAACAAACACCTACCTTCTATTCATCAGCAGCACCTTGTCAAAGGAAACATCAGGGTAGCCTTTCAGATAAAGTGCAACAATGAGAAAGTCGTGTTCTTTGGTAAAAGGGTTCACTGCATAAGTTTTACCTCCGGGTTGTGCGAGTCAAGCCACACTGCTCAGGATCTGTGAATGCAGGACCTTTGGAGGTGAGCAGGTCCTGTGAAGCTTTTAGTTGCCAGGTGACGGAGGAGTAAAATGATTCTCAGACCGAACGCGCTGCCGCAGACCCGCAGGTGGAGGGACGACCTCATAACTGTCCTAATTGATTTTTTCATGCTTCGCTGGTTAACGAGGAGCCGGCCAAGATTGCGGGCGACAGCTCCATCTCCAGCGCAGCACGTGTTTCACAGGAGGAATATAATGGCTGTTTGGATTCAGGGTTTTGGAGAGAGACGTTTTCATGCGTTGCAGCTTCTAAATGAATCCTCGGTTCTGATAAGACGGGCTTGTTTTGGATTTGGACGTGTAGTTCCCCGTCTGATCGCCGGATCAGAATTGAACTACCAAACAAAGGAGACGTTTATTCTCGGTGTGTTTGTTTCTGGTTAACTCTGGCAGCCGATGCATGCACCCCAACCGCATACCAAACATGCAACGCAGCGGGAACACTCCCCCTAATTGTTATTCTATTGATTCAGGGAAGTGGGGGTAGGGACTCAGTCAGACCTGATGATATGAGACACGTGCGCGTACTGCTGAACAAAAGCCATGTCGCTGAGAGACACAAGATGGAAAAATGACTCTGCATTTGAAAATAATCGAATCAAAGGCCGATTTAACCCTTTCAGACCCAACATCCACCGGAACATTGGCATTCTGGGCTGAAACCCATAAACAAAATGGGGATTTTGTCATTTGAATGATTTTTGTTACTGATTAGTTTCGTATTGACCAACGACGTAGTTCATTGTCATCCAATAAGGCAAGCGTAAGTGTCCATTTTCCATCAAAAATATAAAGTGCATTCGTAGCCTAATAATAATTACTTTTATAATTTTAAATATTTCCAATGATAGTATTTGAAGCTATTTTTAAAATATTTTCCATCAGTAAATCATCAGAATGTCCAACCCAGTGGTCATCAGGACTTTGGCTCCATTTCTTTTTTGAGACAACAAAAAGTAAAAGCAGAAAAAATAAGACAATTTGATATAAAGTTTAATTATTTAGTGTTACCATGCAAAGAGAAAAAAATTATCTACAAGCATTTTATAGCTTGTTTTTAGTTTCATATTTCATTTTTTTACTTTTATGTTATTTATGAGCATAAAATTATTTTTTCCTTTTATTTTAATGACGAAATGGAGGAAAAATAAGTGTTTTTTTCCCTGAAGGGGTTAAAACGTGTCATCTTGGGTTGCTAGCTTTCATTGTCAGGGACTTTAATTGTTTTTGTTAGTTGCGTTTAAATAATGAAACGGGGCATAATTTACCAGACGGAAGAGTTTAATAATTCAAACACGTTTCGTGTTAATCTGTGTTTCTTGCTTGCATCAGTCACAACATTTGCGCTGCTTCAGAAGTTAACTCCCGTCTTTCATTTGGGATTCAGCTGCAGAGATGGGGGTCACAGGAACAGAGCAGCGCAGCGGTTATAAGAAACGACAGAGCAGGGAGGGGTAAATATCAGAGCAAGATGTGCTGCTCCTTAGGTTTGTGGTCCTGCCGCTTCAAGGCACCACGTCTCCTCTGCTCCTGTCAGCTCATCAAGGCCACATCCCAGCCGATCCCCGCTGGAATACCGCATCAAACAGCCCGGGGAGCCTTTTATCCTAAACAGAACGCCGCCTCGTGTCACGGCGCCGGCTCCTCCACCAGTCGCACGCCGACGGCGGACTCTAACGCAGCGGAGAGAAAGTCAATAACCCTGCTGAGGTGGCGGCGCGCAGACATGAGAGGGGAAACGGTGAAAAGGTCGGCAGGGTAAATGATATCCTGAAGGTTGTCAAAGACAGAAGCACAACTGGGGGGGCGGGTCAGACGAAGCCAAGCCAAGCTAATGTCAAAGGTCACTCTTTTAAGACAAAAAAAACAAAAACACCAGAGTTTGGAGTTGTGATAAAAAGGACTCAGAGTTGTCAAGATCTCACAAGTCAAATTTTATGAAGAAACACAAAATATACATTTTCAGTGACAGCATGTCAGAATCTTACCTGCTGCAGAAAACAGACCGACTTCAGTCCAAATGATGAACTTCGCATGGGAGAGTTAAGCTAATAAGTAGCAACTTAAGCAAACCGCTCTTTGCCACTACATAAGCTAACCAAAAACAAGCTAATGAAAATAGACAATTAGCTAACCATTCTCTAAGCTAATTGTTACAGAAGCCATTTTCCACTTAAACTCCATCTGTGATTTAGGTGAACAACCGATCAACCTCATCGTTATTTAAGCTAACAGATGCTAAAGTTAAAAGCTGCCAGGATTACATTTACTTGAACTTATCGTTTCTTAGGCTAACACCTGCTAACACTATAAACTGACTGGCTAACATCTACTTTCATTCATTCGTTTATGCATGAAACACTAAAAACCAAAGGCAATCAATGTACTGTAACGGTCCATCAGGAAATATAAAGCTGACATATACAATCACTGATAAAAACTATAATGCTCTCTGGAAGTAAAAACTAATTTTAAAAGGTGAGTAGTTAAGAGATTTAAATCCTACTTGAGGTTGTTACTCCAGCTAACTGTTAACACTAAAAGTTGACAGGCTAATACCCATGACCTGACCGCCTCACCACTTTTTAAATCGTTTTACGCTGCATTAAGCAACAATTGTACCACAAACAGAGCACCTGAAGCCCTGCTACTTAAATCCTTAGCCAACTCTTACTGCAGTCCAGGCAGTTCTCCCAGATATAAACACTACTTTAACAGCAGATTTGCAACATATTGTGCTGCCCTAAAGTAAATTGTACAGTTTTTCTAACCGAGGTTCTTTGTCTGCACACAAGAAAAATATATTTTGAGATTATATCAAGCCGAGAATGAGTCACGGCCAAGAGGCAGCAGTAATGCAGAGCAACTGATATAGTTCAACTTTATGGCACAGATAACAGTTTTATAAGAAAGTAATGATGGTAAAAATACTTAAAGCAACTCTCTCCGTAAACCACTTGTTGTTAGATGCAGCAATCTGTATGTTTTATACTTATTTCTTTAACAAAACCTAACAGCATGTAAAGCAATTCTTGTAATAGAAAACTGAACTATCACCCTGATCCAACAGTAGCACAACTTTATTTTGTTGGTAATTATATGAAATCATTTTCTT